>NC_132839.1:92214612-92814612 GCF_048164855.1 Canis lupus baileyi | reverse complement strand
CTCAGCACCACTGACGTCGGGGCCTAGTGATTATCATGGGGAGCCACAGACCGTAGAAGGTTTAGTGGGGTCCCCGACCTCTACCCGCCAAGTGTGACGGTCCAAGGTGTTTCTGTGCATCACCAAAAATTCTCCACTGGACATCACCAGTTGAGAACCACTGTCCTATGCTGAAGGCTGTTCCAACTCTGCCTACCAATGCCCGAAACAAGATTTGAAAGAATAAAACGTTTTCTTAATAAGCTAATGGTGTCTCAGAACAGAGCCACAAAACGCTGAAGGCCTTGCAAAAACAAACAAGCAACCACCCACCCCCAGCACAGAATGTAAAATCTACAATGTCTAGCATCCAATCTAAAATTACTGGGTCTGCAAAAAACAGGAAAACAAAAAATGAGAAAAACCAATCAATAGGAACTGGTAAATAACACAGATTGTAAAACTAGCACACCAGGATGTTTACCCAGGTGCTTTCAAAGAGCTGAGGAAAGCATGAGCATGAGGAGGAGAAAGACAATAGTTTCCAAGAGATTAAACTTAAATCTCAAGATGAAAATCCAATTTCTGAAATTAGATGCTAATGCTAAATATCATGGGTTTATTAACAGCATACTGGACAATCCAAAGAAAAGGTTATCAAGCTTAAAAGCAGAAATAGCATAATCCAAAATGAAACAGCAAAGTAAACAAAAATGAATAGGTACCAGTGATCCACGTGACAAAATACACGTGGTTGGAATCCCCTCGGGAGGGGAAAGAGGGACAGAAACATTTTAAGAAAATAGGGCTGAAAGATTTCCATATGTGATAAAAACAATCCCCTCATACCCAAGTAGTTAAAAAAAAAAAAAAAAAAACTCCAAATAGAAAAAAGATGAAGGCAACAATGCCAAACCCATTTATAATCAAAGTGCTGATAACCAGTGATAAAATCTTATAAGCAACTGGAGGAGGAAGCAAAACCCAGAACATACAGAGTAGCAAGTATAATAGTGCCCGCGGACTTCTCTGCACGACAGTGGAGCAACGGCTGCAAAGTCCTAGAAGAAACCTATGGTCAAATCTGAGTTTCATATCCAGCTAAAATAGCTTTCAAACACAAAAGTTGGGGGGAAAGTGAAATAAAGACTTTCACAAAAAATGGCAGGGCTGGGTGGATTAAACAGCAAGCCCGCACCACAAGAGATGCTAAAGGAAGTTACTCAGGCAGAAGTAGAACGGCATCGATAGAAACCTGGATTTGTACAAAACAGTGAAATGTGCCAGAAATGAAAAATTCATGCGGAAAATACTTTTCCTAGTTTATTTTTTTAAAGATTTATTTATTTATGATAGACATAGAGAGGGAGGCAGAGACAGGAGGAGGGAGGAGCAGGCTCCATGCAGGGAGCCCGACGGGGTACTTGATCCCGGGACCCCAGGATCGTGTTCTGGGCCAAAGGCAGGCGCTGAACTGCTGAGCCACCCAGGGATCCCCACTTTTCCTATTTTAAGAATCTCTTTGAACCACTATGAAAAGGAGAAACAGCAACAACACATTGGGAAGATTATACCATTTATAGAAGCAAAATATATGTCAATAAGAACAGCGCAGAGGCCTGCGGGGAGGCCATGCAAATGTCCTGTAAGTTCTTGGACTAAAGGTGAGGTGGTGTAGCCACCGGAGCTCAGACGTGCAGGGCAAGCCCACGGCGAGAACTTCTTAAGAAACCGATTAAGGGATGAAATAGAATAAAAAAGTAGGAAGTAAATAATAGATGGGACGAATAGAAAGTAGAGAGTGGGGTGGCTGTCATCAAAAAGACCAGAAATAACAAGTGTCGGTGAAGATGTGGGGAAAGGGCAGCCTTGCTACTCTCGGTGGGTGGGTGTGCCCCCTGCGGAAAACAGTGCGACGTGGGGGGGCGGGGGTGTGACGTGGGGGGCGGGGGGTAGGGGGCCTGCAAGGCTGTGACACCGGAAGAGCCTGGGCCTGGCCGCGGTGGGCAAACCCCAGTCGTGCGGAGACCGGACTCGGGAAACGCCTTACAGATGTGCCCTCCCCCACATCGGAACAGCACCCACGGCGCCCACTGCGCCCCCAGCACCCCTGGTGCCCCCAGAGCCCCATGGTCCCCCCACCCCCTGCTCCCCTGCACCCCCAGCTCCCCCAGCGCCCCAAGCCCCATGCTCCCCCCATAGCCCCTGCTCCCCTGCACCCCCAGCTCCCCCAGCACCCCCGGCGCCCCCCGTGCCCCAGCATCCCCCTGCTCCCCCAGCACCCCGCCCCCCCGCACCCTCCACACCCCCACGCCCCCAGCATCCTGGCTCCCCCCACGCTGCCCCCCCTCCGCAGGTCCGGGTCCAGGGAGCTGGAACACCAGGAGCCAGGAGGACCCTGCACTGCGGCTGGGGGCTCCCGGGGCTCCCCCCCATTCTACCGACGGGGTCACGAACTTTCTCCACAAAGGCCACGGGGTACGCCCGCTCTGCCCAGGGAAGTGAGGGACGGGCGGCCGGGCCAGACGGCCCAGTTTAGAGAACTGGTTCTGTGTGCGAAACCAGCTCTGCAGCAGGCCCTTCCTCTAGGAGGGAGACGCGACCTCTGCCAAGTGAGAGCGTGTTGCCAAAGCAAAACAAGAAGCCGCAGTAGTTTTACAGGTTCCCCGAGTTCCCGGCGACTCTAACGTGCAACACAAAGCCTCGGGGATCAAAACCAAGAGCGTCCCGCTTATTCGACCACAGTTTGTGGACTACATTGGATGCTTTTCCATGAAAGACGAGGGACAACTGGTGAAGTAGAATATTGTGAAAAACGCGGTAACGGCTGACAAAGCAAGAGCACATCCACGAAAATTTCAAGAAAAAAGCACCAAACTTGGGATCGTGCAAGTAGCTGCTGCGTATTTTAATAAAGCACCGCAGGAAGGCGAGGACTGCTGCAGGGCCCAAGCCCTTCCCCTAACTCCGCTCCTGTGAAGGTCATGCTGGTGGGGAGCAAAACTCAGTCGTGGACAGAATGGATTTTTATCAAAAATTCCTGATTTCATCAGAATGCTTCAAGTGACCCGAGGTTTCACAGGCCCACCGGGCCCTGGCGGTCAGCGAGGCGGCGCCGCGAGGTCCGAATGGAAAGGGCGCCGAGGAGCCGAGTCATTGCCCCGCGAGCGCCCGTGCGCAGCGGCGCGGGGCACCCCGGGGGCGGGGGCTGCAGGAGCCCGGGCTCCGGGAGGTCGGCGTGCGCCGGGGCCTGCTCGGCTCCCCCGGTCCTGAGCCGCCCCCGCCCCCCCCGCCGCCCCCGACCCAAGGAGGAGCCGCGCAACCGCCGGGCGGCCGTCACGGGCTGCAGGTGCGCGGCGCGGTCCTCCACGGCGACACCTGCCCGTCGGCCTCGGCCGCGGCGACCGGGTCCCAGGGCGCATCGGGTGCGCACACGAGCCTGTGCTTGGGGTCGCGGCCTTGTCTGCGGGGCTCGGGGCGTCGCGGGGGCTGCAGGGCCGCCCCAGCGGGACCTGCACGGAGCCGCGCTCCGGGGCCGCTCCGCAGTGGGGCCAGGAAGCCGGCTGCGCGGGGCGGGGGTGCCGGGGCCTCGGCGGCCACGACGCGTCGTCCGGAGCGTTTCTGTCGCCGCGAAGCCTGGAGAATCGGCTGCTCTCCCCGCGGTCCGTCACCCGCTCACCCCGCGCCGGAGCCACGCGGCCTGCCCCGCCCGAGCGTCCCCTCCGGGGGGCGGCGGGGGCGGGGGCAGCCCCGCGCGTGGGCCCGAGTCCGGGGTGGAACCGGGTGTCTTCGGGCCTTCGGGGGGCAGGAGACAGCGGGCCCGACCCGCCGCCCGAACCCGGCTCGGAGCCGCAATCCGGGCCCTGCGCTGCCCCGGCGGCGCCCCCGTTGCGGCCGGACACGCGGGGACACGAGCCCCGGCCCGCTCTCGGCGCAGGCCGCCCTCCGGCCCCGACCCAGCCCGGCCACGCGGGGAACCTCCCCGCGGCTGCCCCGGACTCGCGGCGCCGATGCCCCGAGGTCCCGCCTCTGCGTTTCCAACAGTCACCGGCCACCTCCCGAGCGCCCCTCCCCGAACCTGCGCCCGGCGCCGCCGCCACCGCCACGGACGGGTCTCCCGCCCCTTGGCCCCCTCCCCCCCCCCGACCCCCCTGCCCGCGGTCCGGAAACGCCGCGACGCCCCTTTCGCTCCCGCCGCGGTGGTCCTCCTCCCCCCGCTCCTCCCCCTCCCCTCCCCCTCCCCCCTCCTGCCCCCTCCCCCCTCTCCTTTCCCCCACCTCCTCCCCCTCCTCCCCTCCCCCTCCTGCCCCCTCCCTCCCTCTCCCTCCTCCCCCTCCCTCCCCTCCCTCCTCCCCCTCCCCTCCCCCTCCCTCCTCTCCTCCCCCTCCCTCCTCCTCTCCCCTCCTCCTCCCCCTCCCTCCTCCTCTCCCCTCCTTCTCCTCCCCTCCCCCCTTCCTCCTCCCCTCCCTCCCCCCTCTCCTCTCCCCTCCCCCACCTCCTCCCCCTCCTCCTCCGGCCCGCCCGCCCGCGCTCGGTCTCCGGCCCCACAGCCACCCTCCGCATCACGACGATCACCTCTTAACCGTCTCCAGGCTTATCCGACCTGTCATCAACCGCCTTCACCGCTGTTCCATCCCTTCTTGGAACCGCTTCCTTGTCTCCACCCTCCCGCCTTCCTCTATCTGCCTCACTGCGCTTCTGTGCACATCCCCCGTCCCCCGTTTTTTTTTTTTTTTGAAGATTTCATCCATTTATTTTAGAGACGGCGCCCCTGAGCGCAGAGGCACAGACCTCAGGCCCCCGGGGCTTGAGCTCACGACGCGGAGACCAGGACCTGAGCCCAGACCAACCAAGAGCTGCTGCTCAACCAACTAGACGACCCAGGCGCCCCTGTGCACCTCCCCCCGCCCCATACCCTCGGGGCCCTGCGATCCCAGGCTCTTCCCATTTTACACTAAGCCATCTATTCCACTCTCATGGGTTCAATTTGTGGACCCCAAAATCTCAGCCTCTTTCCCGAGCAACAAACCCGTATTACCTAAAGCTGATCTCTAACAAGACACGTTTAAAATGCACGCGTCCACTTACACGCAGATTTCCCCCCATAAACATTCGCACGATATTGTAAATGTATTTTTTCTTCCTCATGATTTTCTTATTAAAATTTTCTTTTCTCCAGCTTTATTGTAAGAATACTGCACAGGGTACATACGACAGAAAATACCTGCTAACTGTCCACACTCTCAGCAAGGCTTCCCGTCAACAGGCTATTGGCACTGAAGTTTTTAGGGAGTCAGAGTCGTTTGCAGATTTTCTACTACACGGGGGTTCGGCACCCCTAGACTGCACTGTCCAAGGGTCCACGGTGATTGCGTCATGAGCATCTGTTCTCGGACATCCCAAATTCCCTATGCCTGAATGTTCTCTCGTATCTCAGTGAACCTAGATGTTCAAGCCCAAACCTGGACATCACCCTTTATTGCTCCTCCTCTAACATATCGGATCCCACTTCCTGGGCCTCTGTCAAACGTGCCTGTTCTTCCCCCTCATTGCCACTGTCGGGTCCAGACTTTGTTTCACGACCGATGCCGGCCCCACCGCTGGGCTGGCCTTCCCTCAGCGGCCCGAACTCCGGCTGTGCCCCGCCCGCGGCCGCTCCTCAGGCCTCAGCCCCGCGATGACAGCTCCTGTCCTGCAGGCCTTCTCGGCCGCACCTCCCCCCCGGCGCCCAGGGCCTCGGCGGCCTGCCGGGCTCGGCCGGGGGTGGCCGGTGAGCATCCCTGCCTAATTCTCTAAACCCGGGTTCAGGCTCCGTCCTCCGTGCTCCCACAAGCCGCCCCCCGCCCCGGGCACAGCAGGCTGCTTTCTACGGGAATGGCCTATTCGCGGTCTCCGTGAAACACAAACTAGGACTTTGACCATCCATCCCCTTAACTGATGTGATTAGTAATAGAATATCCCACTTAAAACATAAAATATACTCTATTTATTGAATAAATACGGGATACAGGCCTTGTTTTCTTAAGCTGGAAAGGGAACTTTCTCAACTTTCTACAGTGTCTAGGAGCATGCTGTAGGCATTAAGAGGATATTCGGAATAGAATTGCATTTCATCTTTCCTTTCATGTCCACATTTGATATACAGCAGTACACATGTAGCGAAGAGTAAGTTTTAAGACTCCCATGGATTAAACTATACCTGGACAGTTAATCTTGAAATGTACAAAAATGAGACGTTTATGGTAGAAGCAAGACTTTTCAGCAAGAGAAATATTCCATGATTCACTATATACATTGCCCTATGAATTCTTCTATAAAAGTCCTTGTTAAAAATCTCTCAAATCTCCAGTCACTAATTATACTATGATGAAGAAAAACACATATAAAACTAATAATGAATTTTACGGTCATTTCCAAAGAGGCATTAAGAAGTATGGAATACCAGGAATAATGAGAAAAAATAACACTTTAAGAAACATTTTAAAATCAGATAAATATAACAAATACTGTTATAAATACAAATTTGTAAAAAATAATGTCCTTGATTAAAAAAAAAAGAATGTTAAATAAAGAAGGAAAGTTATCAGTAAAAGGTAAATAAAACTTCAAGCAGAACAGGAAATAGTACTAGTAATTTTAAAAATGAGAAAAGGTGAAAAACAACTCTTACTATGATACTAGATCTTTAAAAAATACCACAAAAGGATTTTGAGATTAACTTGAAAAAATAATACTAAGGCATCTTCCATTTTATTTTTCCAGGATATCTAGCGAGATAAGAGAATCATACTAAAATAAATTTATATTTATACCTGAGGAAGATACAATGGCTAAGAAGCTAGAAGAACAAACAACGGTTCTGTTGTAAAGTGAGTTAATGCAAACTACGTTTGGTAAACTAACAGCACGAAATGAGAATGGCATAAAGAATTAAAAATGAAACGCTGCACTTTATACTCCATTCATGACAGTCTTTTAAAAATATGTGTGTATATTTTTACGTGAATTATACATTTTTTAAAAAATCAGGCTTCATCACTCTTTTTTCCTGACATATCTGTTACGCTATTTTTAGTTATCCTGAGGACAAGAAACAAAGGACATTACTTTTAGATTTGATTCATCTTTCATAATGGAGACTCTAATTTGATCAACGTTAAAGCTTTAATCATCACATGTTACGAAGTTAAAGTTTTTAATGAATGCATGTTAAATATTACTTAAATAGGTATTTTTAAAGTCAATTAACTGAATTTTGGGGGCCATTGTAATCATCTAACCTATTCAAACTTGAGTTTAATTATTACTTTTAATATTTTAATAGAGGATTTAATCGTTTTTTAGCTTTTAAAGAAGTTTTACAAAAGGTAACACAAATAAATCCATCAGGACCGGTATAAGCCCCTAAAATACACAATGCAACAACGCAACCACACGATACAATACCCTTAAATTCACAAATGTAACCTGGCACTCTTTCGTGTCTGGGAAGTAATGAGACAAACACCCGGCACTTGTCACACGTCCTCAACTGTCTACGCTTCCAACAAGCAGAGGCGGAGCTGGCTTCGGCGGCAACAGCGCGTTCACACCCTGTCTTGCTAGTTCTCAGGCTAAGGGTCTCCCCGGGGTGGCTGTCAGGCCTGCACAACCCAGTCAGCGCACCGTTGCCAATTCCAGTTCGCATCCTAAATTTAGCGCTACCTGCCACTGACCTGTGCGTGACTTGGCCCCTCGCTCGGCTGTACAGATGGTCCCTGGAAAGAGCCTCCTCTTTGTATCTGTGCAATCTAGTTCAAGTCTCCCCTGAAAAAGCCTATTCAACAAGTTTGCTTATTTATTGAAGAAAATATCTTGTTCCTGGACGCTCTGTAAAGAGCAGAGTCTTAACGTGGTTCCCGAAGCAGCAGGGGTCGCAGCAATTCGACGGTGCTCGGGAGGCGGTAAGGCCGCAATTATTACGTGTGTGAACGGACCCCAGCAATTTAGCAACGAGACAGTCTTTACTTCTGCCCACGTGGTCTCAGAGCTATTAATTTATCAAGACAAGGAAAATGCATTATCCTGTAGCGCAGCAGTGGATTCTTAGATAGCTCCTTGGGCGTATTTACCAAACTATTTTCTATATCTTTTATTAGATAAAATGCAAACGCAGATAATATAACTTGTACACTAAGGATCTATGTTTAGAAGCCTTCTATGTCTCTACTAAATGTATTTTAATTTGCTTAAAATCCTGGATACATTAAGGTGTAGGGACGCGCACTGCTACACTGAGCAGAACCTAATTTCAGGAGTTTCATACTAGGTGCCAAGAAATTAGGTTGTCCAAGTATTTTGGAAATAAACTGAAACTAAATCAGCTGTTCCTCTTCTCCCCATGATCTCATACTTTACTCAAGGCACCTACAATGAAACTTTAAAATTAAGCAGAGAAAAACTTACCTAGTTGGGATTTTGAATAATAGTTTGCCATTTGTCCACTGTTGCAAGACTGTCGTTTATGTCTTTTTGTTGACATTTCTGTGGTCTTCCAAGGTGGTCTTTTTCTTTTGTTCAATTTGCTAAGAACGTCAGAACTATCAGGATTCTTGTCATAGTTAACACATTTATTTAATTTACTATTGTCAAGTTGGCCAGGAAATTTATCGGTTGAAGGACTATTTGTTTTAGCATTTTCCATTTCTTTAGATTGCTTTTTAAAAGAGTTTTGCCTAGCAGAATGGGATCTTAGGGTAAAGCGCTTTGCTTCTTCTATGCGAGTCTGATGATTACTTCCACTGTCAACAGATTCGGGAGAGTAAATGATTGTATTTAGCTTAAAAGTATTTCTGTGTTCAAGATAGTTGATCTTCCTCAAAAATATTCTACAATCTTTTAGGGTTTTTGACTTCCAATTATTTGGACATACATTTCCTAGTCTTGGTCCCTTTTCAAAATCTTTTTGGCTGCAATTTGTTCCATTCTCCTTTGCCTCTGACTTAAAATTATTCTCTAGACTAGCATGTGTTTTCAAGTCAGACATTGCCACCTTCTGCTGCAAAGAGTCATCCCTGATCTCAGGTGGCAAAATAAACTGATTTTCTACGGTGTTTTTTCCTTGGAGTGGGGTGTCAGCATTTGTTCCCCCCTCAGTCTTATTTAAAAATTGGTTCTGGCAGAAAAATCTCAAGTTCCTCCTTTTAGAGATCCAATCAACTGTTCCATGGTTGTGCAACTTCCCCTTTCTTTTCCACCTTTCATGTTGTAACCTCTTAAACTCAGTTCTTTTTAATCTAGCTAATGTTAAATTACTTTTCACATTTAACAGTGGAGAGCTAACCATTTTATGCAGTATATGCAACTTCCCTGCTGATTTTGAAGGAGAAGATAGTGCAAATTTTTTAAAGTGCTTTCTGAAGGGGCTGGTATTAAAATTAGAATATTTGGTTCCTAGTTTAATTCCTCTGGTATTTATTACTTCCAAAGGGTTTCGAGCATTTGCCTTTCTAACTAGTGAAAGAGACTGTGTTTCTGTTGTTTGCATAAACCAGATACAGAGTTCGTTCAAATCATACTTTTTCCGAAAAAGCATTTTTACAGGTGAAACTTCAAGTTCTAAAAGACAGGTTTCCAAAGGGTTGGCTATTTTGAAATTATCATTTTCAACGTGTTCTCTTTTTTTATGAACACAGTTTTCGGCTTCATCTCCACTCACTTGCACCCAAGCATTTGTTATTTGCTCAAATCTATTGTTTAATTCTTCTAATAAGGAATCGTTTGAAGTAGAAGCAGCCCACCACCTGAGCAAGGGGTTTGATGAGATTATAGGGTCCAAAGATACTTCAGAAATGGGAATTAATTTGTTATCTTCCAAACGCATTTTTGCATTCCTCGAGTTCCTAGTTCCCGGGGCACCTTTCGAAGCTATTTTCATCCTTGACTGCCTATGTTTTTCCTTCTGACTTTTACCTTTCTGCAAACGGAGTTTATATGACTTACGGAGCAGAGCGTTTCTATAAATAAGTGAGCTGGAAGATGCGAATGGATGTAAGAAATGGAGAGATGGTTTTCTATCCCTAACAGAATGTCTCAAAGGTATCGTGGCAACCATACTTTTTGGTCCATTCTCAAATACGCCAGCGCCAGCGTGCCTTGCACCCACCTTACCGCACCGGTGTTCACGCTTCTCTTCAGCTACGTGTTTTTCTAACATATTTTCTTGTTCTAAAGGAGGCAAGCAGCTGCTAATGCTTACTTCTCTCTCCTGAGGTGAAACTCTATGAATAGTCACAGATATGCCAGAGATCTTCACCTTCGCGGGCCGACCAGGCTTCCTAGTTACTGCAAAAGGCTTCTGATTCGGCCGAGCAACGTTCTTGGAAGGTTGAGGTATCACAGACTTGTTCTTGATGGGCCTAACGTGTTCAAAGCCAGACCCCAAGATCTCGCCTTCAGTAGTCGGACTTGAAGCAGCACTTCTTCTTTCACCTGGGTCAGTCTTGTGTTCTCTAGTATTTCGGAGGCCACCACACTCAGCTGGAAAATCCGCAACCTTACTGCTGCCAGACCTAACGTTGCTTATGTCTCCAGCTCCTTCAGAAACATGTCTTTTAGCTCTTCTTGACCTTCCATAAATAACAGTTACGGTAATACTCTTTTTATAAATACCTTCTTTTACTTCTGATAGGAGAGATTCGGGACTTTTCTTTCCAGCACTAGAGGACTCATTCTGGCAAACGGCGACATCTGTTTGCTCAGCCTTAGGTTTCGGGGGTCTTCCAATTGGCCGCTTAGTTTGCTTCACAACCTGGGGACCTATTTTTTTAGGTCTGCCTGGCTTTCGTTTGAAAGATGAATCAATACCACTGCTTGGATTTTCCTTCGGTTCGTCCTGTGGCTTATCACTATTAATATCATCTATAAACATTGCAGACGATTCTGTAGTTTCACTTGCACAATTCAACTTATTTAGTCCTCCCTGAAGAGTGTCACTGTCATTAAGATTAGAACTATGATTTTCCAAGTTAGCGTTTGGGACGTCCTCATTTGTTTCTGGTTTTTTTTCAGTTACGTGAGGAGTCGGACATTTTTCAGAAGGAAGATCAGTATTTGACTTGGAAGTACCAACTGAAGTTAAAGTATATTTGACTCCTTCACTGCTTTTAACCTCAGATAGAAACATGAGTTTGATGGGACTAGAATAGCTGGAAAAAGAAGAGCTTCCAAAGCCCTCATACTTTGTTGGCACACTTGTAACACTGGAAATCAAGCTACTTGTATCTAAAATTGATGACTTTTCCAGATTAACACGTTTTTTGCTATTCCAATCTATTGTAGGCATATGACTGTTTTTGATATTGCCGGCCGCTACCACAGATTTTGATAAACTCTGCTCTTTGCAGGTCATTCTGCTTACAGTAAGGGTCATATTTCTACCTGCATTTTGATCTTTACCATCAATTTCTATCAATTTCTTGGATGCCCTGCATCCTTCAGATGAGTGGTTATTCCAAGACTTTTTGGCCATATTTATCGTGTCTTCCAAACGCTCCACAACAACTTGTAAGTTAGAATTCATTGCAATTTTGTTTAGATCTATATTGTGTGAGCTTTCAATTTGAATATTTTTTACTGGATCTTTTCTTTTTGTAGATTCAGAAACTTTTTTGGCCTTAGGGGACTTTTTGAAAACATAATTATTTGTGACATATATAGAGTACCACCCTGGGGGCACAATATTTCGCTTAGTTCTGCTCAGAAGTCCAGGAACATCACTCTTCAGAGGCGTTTCAGTATTCTCCAGTTTTGGATTCTCCTTGTGATTTTGCAAAAGTTTTTTTCCAGCTGCAGATTTCTCCTGTGATTTTCTTATGCTCATTTTCCCAGGGGAAGTTGTTTTAAAGCTTTCTGAAAATGCATCAAAAGCCAAGTTAGTCTCTAAACTATGAAGAGGTAGTTGCAATGATTGTAATGCACAATCTGGTGAAAATGATGTTTCTACATGATTATTATCTTGCAAGCTTTTAGAATTTTGTAAAGACCCTTGGCAATGATAGAATTGTTTGTCTGTTGAAAATATCTCATCATTGCGTGTCAACTTCCTTGAATTTTTTTCAGTATATTTTTTTCTTACAAAATTTTCATCAAGACTAGCAAGTTCTCTTTTTATTTGTAAAGAGTGCCTTCTAAACATGGGTGAATCAGGAGAGTTGTGCATTGAAAATAAGGTTTCTTGACGCTTTCGAAATCTTGTCTGAATAATTTTATTTTCTACCTTTTTATCATGTTGGCTCAGCAATTCCATAAAACTGTAATCACTGGCCTTAGCGTTATGCAAGAGTGAGGCTATTAAATCTCTCAATTTTAAATCATTATCTGTAGTACAATCACTGCTAGATAATTTTGTAAGGTTTGTCATATCTGTAGTTTCTATTGATTTTAATTTTTCATTAATACGATCCATTAAATCTTGAAAAATTATAGTAGTTTCACCTTTTTCATGATTCGTAGTACAATTATCGCTGTCTTCCAGGAGCAAATAATCAGAGTTACCGCATTTCTTAGCTTTTTGTATTTTACCTTCGTGATCACCCTTGTCACTGTTTATTTCTGCTGGTATGAGAGATGGAGGCTGGTTAATGTTTATTTCAAGTCTGTTATTTTCTAAGGCTGAAAGCTCCGAGACGACATCTTTCAGTTTTTCAAATCCTTCAGTCTGTACAGGTGATAATGGTGGGGGTGACGGACTTCGTGATCTACAAACACCCTCGAGTCGGACTGAAACATCGCATACTTCCCTTGATGAAAGAGGAGCTTGAAAGGTCGATTTTGTAGAGTGAAGGTTTGCTAACGGTCCAGAACAGCACCTGTGAGAACTATAACTGTTGGCAATTCCTCTATTCACCACTGTCTTAATGTGCTCAATAGTTACAGTTTGGCAAGTTAAACAACGTAAATCTTTAATACAGACTGGCAGAGGCACAAAACCAGGGCTTTGCCTTTCACTTTGTAGACCCCCTCTTTCTGCCAGCCTATATTCACAACTACAGAATAGGCCATGTAAATTATCTTCAGTTAGGGGCTTTTGAGATTCTGAAGACACAGTATATGATGTATTACAATAGCAAAGAGAAGCAGCATTCTGCTCTTGGACTAGAAATTTCAACATGGCCAAAACTTGTTGCTGGTGATGTGTGCACAAAGATTCCAAAACTTTGCTTAATGCTGATTTTCCTTTTTCCATTTTAGTAGCTTCCTCTGATTTTGCATCAACAGTTGAACTAAAAATAAAAATCAAACAAAAAATGAATTACAGCAAAAATACCAGTATTATACGGAGTTATAATTTTAACAGAGTTTGAGCAAAAGAAATTTTGGTATTGCTGGACTCCTAACTCCTATAGAGCCGCAACAGTGACATCTTGATTATTGTTCAGCCACAATATAATGAAGCACTGATGATAATTAATTTCCTATGGCAAGGATAATAGTCAAAGGAAAGCCCTAGTTTTGTAGAAAACCTGAGTATAGATATGATTATATTTATAGATCGCTAATGTTTAGTGCTTTGGATGTATTAAGAATATTTAATGGAAAGTGCTTCATGAGTTACATTTTTGAAAGTATACATTTTATAAGTTATTTTGATAATTATCAACCCATATTAGTGCAAATAAGAAAAATAAGATGTAGGAGAAATTCTTTATTTAAAATAGATATTTTTTCAAGGTAGTGAAAATAAAAATTAATAAAAGACAGCTTTGCATACTCACAAGGAAAATTAAGGAATTTAGATTTCATGTAAATTACAGTTTTTTTTTTTCTAAGATTAAGCTGCAGGCATTTTAACCTAATAATAAAAAATTTAAGCTATTTAAAAATAAAATCTATTTTTAATTGATTTTAAATACTAAAGTAATTACATGAAGACTAAAGGCATTACTTACCTAATTATTTAATTTCAAATGCTGGAAAATGTCCCACTGAAGAAGCTAATATACATCTAAATTTAACTAATACCCAAGATTACTTAGCAACCAAGGCACAAGTGTACAAAATTTTTTTTTAATCCAATACCAGCAGCAAGAATAAAATATATTAAAAGAATTCTGTTTCAGAAAAGTATCTATTTAAATTAAACATATCACCAAACTCTGTACATGAAAATAACCTCCCATTCATGATTTCTTATATTTGCTATTATTAGTAGTAGCTCTGCTTTATAGAAATTTTATTTAGGGTTGGAATTGGGATATATTGATTATGAATTGCTACAAAAGACTGTTATCTTGTTTAAAGGGTTATTATATTCATGTGTATTAAAAAATAAAGGATTTTTATTTTAAAATGAAAAGTGAAATTAATTTTATTTTGCTCTCTAAAATGGCTTAACCTGTTTCACAGATAAGTATGCAATATTTAACTACATTTTATAAATATTATGTTATTTGAGTAGCAAAAACACTGAAGCAAATTCTGAACATTAGATAAAAATTTTCTAGAAAAACGGTAACTTTACTAGATTCAACCAATATTTCACCAAGACTAACATGTGATTTGACAAAAGCAGTCATCAAAGTGATAAGATATGAAATTAACAATAAAACATTTCAAGTCCACAGACATGACCCCAATATCCCTTCCTTTCTGAAAAAAAATTTTTTTCTTTGGGTAAATTTTATCACAAGTAGAAGTCAATGATGGAATGGATTTCCAAGATTCACTATTAAATAATTCAAAAAATATATGGAGAACAAAGACATAAGGAAATGTTAATTATCAAATATGAAGATTTAAGTGATTTTTATACTCTTTTCCAGCAAATTAAAAATTATAGTTTTCACATAAGCACTAGAAAACCCAAAAGACTTCTGAAAGATGCATTTCTTTAAAGTCATGTTACGGCCTAGTAAATATATCTGTGAATAAACAGAGATTTTGTTTCTTATAAAAATTCACTGCATCATATTTTAAAGATTATTTTCCTTTCATAAGTTTCAAGAATGCTTACATGTTTTTTGTTAGTAATGTCAAGTATAAAGTAGAAATAATTAAAACGAATGATTAGCGTTAACTATTCTGAGAACCACCCCAAGTTTTTTACAACTGTCTTCTGAGATTTCAAGGGAGTCTATACTTCTAAAAAGTTTCTTATTCAGTTTATTACTTTTTTTTTTTTTTCAGTTTATTACTTTTAATAATGGAACTTCCATAATACCATAGTGGTAATTTCCATGAAATGGTATATGAAGAATAGCTTCATAAAGTGACTAGCTGGATATTCAGGTATTAGATTATATCTAATACACACATATCAAGATATTAGATAACGAAATTCTCAAATTACAAAATTCCATAATGTTTATTTGGCTCCAAAAATTTTCTTTTCTATATTTCTTGCATGTTAGAATCTCAAAGAAAAACCTAATATGAGTAAATAATAGTTGAATACATACAAGTCTCCAACCTAGAATTTATTCTCAAGTGATTATGTAAAGTTCCTAAATCTTTCATAGCTTCCTTGTTTTTAATGTTAAATTTTTTTCTAAGTTTTTCCAGGCTGATTTATAAATGAAAACATCCTATGTTTTTTTGTATGTCGCTATGGGGTTTGCTCATTACAGGTTTTGTTGTTGAAATAGTTCTTTGGAGAAGTCAGTTTTTCATATTAATATAAATAATTCCTATAGTGAATCAAAAAAGTCAGTGTAGTCAGTTTTTTTTCTTTTCTTTTCTTTTGTTTTTTTTTTTTACTGAATGAGTAAATCAATCACACACCAACAGTGTTGTAAATTTAAGTGCAAAAGCATTGAAGTGCTTTACTACAAATTACAACCTAGAAACACGTTAACTGAACAATTAAAATTCATACAATCAGATTTAGATATATAACAACACAAAGTAGGAACAGAATTACAGTACATTTACAACACAAGACAGATACATGAATTCATTAGAAAATATTGTAATAAATAATTCATGAATTATAGTGCAATTGATTTATGCATAAATATAACTAATTGCCTAACAATCAGTTTATATTAACAAAATCTGTCAAAATCAAGGCAGCCACAGAGTTTTACTAAATTACTGCGACAATGGAAATACTGCAATTAAAAAACAAATACAAGTATTTGTACTGTAAACAACTAAAAAAATCAGTCTCACTAAAGTTAGTATACAATTTAATATAAAATTGTCATTAGCTACCAGAAATGGTTTAAACAACTTTACTGAGCAGTAGTTTTCTAAAAACAGAGGCACTGTTTTTTCTTTTCCTTCTTTTTTTTTTTTTTTTTTAAATATAAAATACTTGAGGAACATTCAAATAAGTAGAAAGCATATAAGGGTTGCTTTCACCTTCATTAAAAGTCTGCTGAAACTGGATTTTTCAGAAAACTGTCAATTAATAAGTAGTAACTGGTAACTAAATTTATAAAGTACTTTGAAAGTTTAACATAAAGAACATCTTTATAGAATCACTGGGGAGAAGGGGAACCCATAAATTTCCCTGCCTTTCCTAGTTTGTATAATCAAAAGTTAACTCAATAATTAGAAACATTTTGTTTCTTTTAAAAGTTATGGGTTGATCATTACCTATAAACTATCAAAAAATATTTAATTTACTATTTCTGACCAAAAATAAATAATACAAATACTAAATGCTGCAAATTAACTATAATATTACCTATAAAACTACTGATCACTGTGAAGTCAATAGCAAAATGATCCCTGATTTTATGAATCCTGTAAAGTTTTTGGTCAGGTCATCTTCTAAATGATATAAAAGTGTTCTGTAAGTATCCCTTTACTATAAACTTCTCAATCAATTTACTAATGTAAATATAGTGTGAGGAATAAAAAAGCTCAATATAAATATTATGTAATGCATTCAGGCCCCCAAATTTTTGCAAGTAAAATTCTGTATAAAGAGGTCAATAAAATCGTGGTGAAACATTTACTTTGTTTTTTAAATTTGTTTTTCAATGGGGGAGGAGGGGAAATATATTAAATAATCCAAGTTCTGGCCCTCACAAAATATGGCTTAATTCTTTAAAAAGAAAGATGACCCTGACATCTGCTGTTTTGCAATCTATTATGTATATTTACTTGGGAAAAAAAAAAAAAAAAAAGAGCAAGAGGATTCATACCCTAGTATGCAGGTAACGTTAAGCTGAAGAGGGTTCAGTATAGATCTAAGAGACCAAGTAACTACCTGGTTGTGTAGTTTCCCACTCTTCAGTTTCTTTAAACGTAATGTAAGCAGTTTTTAAATGTAATAGCTGAAAATCTCTTTAGTATTACATATATATGTGATTATTAGATACACACAAACACAAGTGTAAAAACACAAGTATTTGACAAGGTGCACTTATTTTTTAAATTCAGCTTTAAGTATTCCTTTTGGACTTAGGAAAATTGGCTTAGAAAAATGACCGGAACCTGAATTTTAACAGAGAAAAGGGGCACTCGGAGAATTCTGAATATATGAAGCAAATCCCCATTCTTTATATGGAGGCACATGCTTTATAACATTTTACCACTAAAACTGCATACTCCATAAATCCAACATGGATACTCTGAACCACATTTTAAAACTGCTATATAAAAATTATTGGTCTCTCTTATGAGTCTAGTAAAAGTTAAAATGCACTGCCCAGCTTCTAACTACCCAATTAGTAGAGAGTTTACATTACTGAAAGTTCAAAACAGCTTCAGTGTTAAACATCTGTAAATCTATTCAAGACCCTGAACAAACTGCAAATTTGGTTATTAGCAAAATGATAATGTATCGCCCACCAAAATGAAATCTGTAATTCATTTTGATAAACTGAAAATGTTTTGAAATGTCACAGCAGCAAATATATTAAAGTTACACTGAGGTTTTTCAATAGTAGGAGTGTGTCACAATCCTTAAAATTTAAAGTAGTCATAACATCAACTAACCAGCACATTTAAACCAAAATTATCATTCTCAAGCTTTTTCTGTGCACATTATAAACATGCTCTAAGTTGCATTCCAACTTTCTTTTCTAACCTTACACATTAGCTTATTTTTCAAATGAAAAACAAAATTAAATTATTTTAATAATTAAATTTAAATTACTTTTTGTTCTTAGTATTCCATCTTATATTAAAGGATTCTATGGCTGCTGGGGTTAACTATGTGTCAGTTTTTTTTTTTTTTAAAGTATATACCTTATAAACCCCAACTTCCTGTAAATCAACTATTAAATGATAAATATTAAATTTCATTATACATATCATTTAAGGTTTTCTTTTCTATTCCTGGTGGATGCACTTGAGTGCATTTCATATTTCATAGAATACACTGTAGTGTACTAATACTGTATATATTAATTTTTCTTAGTATGGAGATAGTGGTCTATTTAAACTTTGATTGGTTGTTTGATGTACTTACAATAGCTGTAAGTGTATTAGGTAAAAATGTTTACAAACTATTAATATCATATTTCCATTATAAGATGGTTCAACTGAATGGCTGGAGTGGTCTTTCACCAATAAAAATGTTTCACTTGACAATTACTTGTTTTTCCACAACGCTTTATGCTATTGACTACTAAAGAAAACCTGAATCTTTTTCACCTATTTATACAAGGATTAAATACAAACTATCAGAATTAAGTAAGCAACTATATAATTCTGTCCACAGTGAAAACCCTGAATAAAACTTTTTTCAAAAGGCATGTAAGTGGTTTTTGAACTGTAAAATTTCATGTCTCCTGTCAGAGTGAGCATCTGTAATTCCCACGTGTGTATATAGACACACAAACACACACCTGTGCACATACACACACACACACACACGCCAACGCACATACACACACGCACATACACACACACAAACATTTTCCTAACAAGTAATCTACACAGGCTTGCTGTTTTTGCAGCTGCCAGTCCCTGAATCTGTCATATTATATAACCCAGTGTCTGGTAATCGGAGTTTCTTCTTCGGAGGAGTCTTCAGTGTTCCAGATCTTTCTTTTACCTTGTATTCTAAAGTGCTGTGAGGTACCCCATAAATTCCTTGTGCTTTGGAAACACTCATTTTTCCGCTCATTACCATTGCAATAGCCTCTTCCATTATTTCATGATCGTATTGGCGATAACGGCCACGTTTTTTCCTGGGCTGCTTATTATCTTTTCGATCCAATCCATCTTCAGTATTTTCAGAGGTTCCATCAACTGTTCCATTTTTAGAATTAAGACACAAAGGAGAGAGGTCCCCATGTAGAAAATAAGAGTCAACACTTGAGTGAGTTACAGGCCCAGAACATTCTATTTTGTTCTGTTTAGGGAGTATATTTTTCAGTTTTTGGAGAGCTGATCCTTCTAGGACTGGAGAGGTTTTGGAAACTTGATACATAACATCCAGCAGACCAGGACCATCAGGTTGTGGTTTTGAAACAGAACTTACTCGGAGCTGAGGAATTTTTAACTGTACAGTAGGATGTGAAGTTTCATATTGTAGGCTTTCATTTTTTTCTTTAAATTGAGTAACCATTTTCTGTAGAGTTAACTGATGGAGGTAACTGGAAGCTGTTGGGAATTTTAATTCTGAGGTTTCAAGTAGATTGAGTTTACTTTTTTCTGTGCGCTCTGCTTGAGCTCTTGCCCACAAGGCTACTTTTTGCAGTACTGCACAAGTTTCTTTACTGTCTTTATATGAGTAACTATCATTGAAATCTCGAGTTTTGTTTTTAAAAGACGCAGGCTTCCCTGCTGGTAAGGCTTCTAAGTGGAGAAGTAAAGTTTTTTGAGGTATGCCATAAAGTATGCCTGCTTTATTTATGTCCAGTGCTCCAGACTGAATGTCTTTCAAAGCTTTTGAGAGCAAACCATCTGCAAACTCAGCACTTCTTTCCACATAGTCCTCTCTGTTTCTGTGTAGTCTCCTGGATGGATGGAATGAAACGATGGTAAACTGATGCATGAGAGACTCTCACACAGCTATGGAAGGGGAGGGTCCACTCCTTTATTATACTCCTTGCTTAGGTAACATCACTGCTTATGACTCTTTTTAAGTCTGTGAGATGTAGTAGTTACTCCTTATCAAAGCAAACGCTACAGTCCTGGTAGGACAATGTGTCAATCATACGGTGGCCTCAACGGGCAGACCTTCCAAGAACATAAAATCCTAACTCAGTATTTGTAAAAATATTCTCATGATGTTGCTATTCCTCTGACAGATGCTTGCAGAGCAACACTTATAATTTTTATTTGTACAATTAGAGTTCCATTATAAAAAATACCCAAATCCTAAAGGAGTTTTTGTTAGTAGAAACGTGACGTTACCGCTAAACAAGTAATAAAAGAGTCAACCCCTTTAAAGGAAAATTGTAGCAGCAAGAATATTTCCAAACACAAACACCTCATATTTCCACAGACTAATTTTTCTCTAGACAAAAACTTAAAATTTGAAACAAGTAGATAAGTTATATTTGGGTAAAATAATTTGATACTACTATGTTATTTCTGTTTCAAATATATCACTGTAATTTTCTCAAAGAGAAGCTAACTGTACCTTATGACTCAGAAGCTAGTACAGCCTTAGTTGAAACAAATCACACTCTCCAGCTAAGATTTAAATGTGACAAAAAAGCTTCCTATGCAGTTTGTTAATGGGAAGATGCAAAAGTCACTAAATAAAAATCCAAAAATCCAGCAGAATAGCATCTCACTGCTGATTTTTTAATTAATTTAAAGAGAGCCTTCAAAGTATGAAAGGACTTTTTGTGGTGTTTGCTAGATATATATCACTGTATATATTATATAAAGTTTGCCACCACACCTAAAGCACAGTGAAAAAAAATGTAAATACTCTAAGCTGTAAGAATTAGTAAGTATGGTACTTTTAGAATTTGCTGATTGTTTATAAAATTAAATAGTGAAATCACATATTTTCCTTAAAATTGCCTCCTGAATACTGAATTTTAAATTTTCTCGACTCGTCCTGCTTCTTAAGAGTTTGCAGCCTATGATTAAGTTGGTAGTTCATTTTAGTAACATGAACTAAAGTTTGGTGATTGTTCTGATAACTTTTCTTTAACAGAAAGAATAAAAAGGAAAGAGAAAGGACAAATGAAAGGTATGAGAGACACACATATGAGTGACAAAAATTCTGGAGGAAAGCTATATATGTCAATCTACTCAAAGTAGTATTAAGAGTTCTCTGTAGAGATAATTGTATATTAATATTAAATTATGTTTCCTAGATATTGCTTACCCAGCCATTGAATTTTCAGAAGAAGGATCACATATGGATGACTCTTCAGATTTTATGCTGGTTTTCTTTGTAGAGAGATCTAACACTCCATCCCCTATAATTTTTGCAAGAGAAAAAACTTTATATTTGTGACAGGTAGGTTTACATTTTAACATTTCATATTTTGCTGATCTACTAATTCATGACCTAAAAATTAACATTTGTATTTGACATGTGGCCGTTACCAACTCATCTTGTGGTTTTAGCAACAGGACATGACTGGGAAGGCACTACATAGGAAAAAAGAATCGAGAAGGAGCTGGCACTGCCAAATGATATGAAGAAACAAACAGGCTGTGATATAAAATCTGTTTAAAATCAACCTTTGGTCACTTTTCCCATTGTTCTGCTGTGAACAGCCATTAACTGCTTATTCATGACTTTTTTCTACTCAAGGCTGCTCAGAGGATGCTTCGAGAAAATAGGAATGATGTAAGTTGTACAAAACAGAGATCACAGAAAAAATGATGATGAATAAGAGAACAATTATTAGCATTTACTAGGACTAGCAATATGTGGAACATATATTTAGGTAAACTGTGACTCCACATATGACCAATCTATTTTTTTTTAGAACTCACTGTAAAATTTTACTATTTTACATAGCTGAAATGCGTAACAATTGCATCATTGCCTTTGTAATATACTGTGTTTATATCTGTGATTGGATGAAGACATTACCTATAACAATATAACATTTTAGGAAAAATAGCTTGTTAGGAAACAACTGCCTAAGTATTTATTAAAATGTAGTTATTTTTATTACTATTATAACATTGAATTTACATAAATAAAACATGTTAATCTGACAAACTTAAGGATGGAAAAGAATAAAAATATACTATGAATTTAAAAGAGCACTAAATAATACTATTTCTTTACTGATAGCTAAAAATTTGGAAATTTAAGTTATAAAGAATTATAAGAAAACAGGTTTAAAAAATATAAAAATTCAAGTTGGCTTAAAAAAACTCAACTGGGTTTTATTGTTACCGTGCAAATTTACCCAACACTTAGGTGGCCTGGCAAGATACAAAGACAAAAATAAAACGCCTCACTCGTATCTTGCTATGTGTAATTCAATGATTTTGTTGAGTGCCTACTATGTGGAAAGCACTATTTTAGGAATTTGGAAGCAGCAGTAATGAAGGCATAAAAAGTACCTTTTGTCATGGTGCCAACCATGACCAATCAAGCATGTTATCTGGGGGAAAGCTTCTATCAGGAACAGTTTGTGCAAAGACTGTGATATGGAATCATTTTTGAAATGTCTGAGGAATAGCAACGAGGCCCAGGTGGCTGGAAGCCAGGCTGAGTGAAAAAGATCAGAAATGTAGGAAGGCAGATCACATTAGGCCTTGAAGGTCATGGTGAGAAATTTTAAATTTATTTTAGTTTTTAAAAGATTTTATTTATTCATGACAGACAGACAGACAGGCACACACACACACACAAACACACACAGAGGCAGAGACACAGGCAGAGGGAGAAGCAGGCTCCACGCAGGGAGCCTGATGCAGGACTCAATCCAGGACCCCGGAGTCACGCCCTGAGCTGAAGGCAGATGCTCAACCGCTGAGCCACCCAGGCGTCCCTGAATTTTATTTTAAGAGACACAGGAAACCCTTGGAGGATTCTAAGCATTAGACTGACACAATTTTAATTTATGCTTTTAAAGGATCAATCTGTTTTCTGGCAAGGGGGTAAAGGTGGAGTGGAGAAACCTGTTGGGAAAGGACTAGGGTATTCTTAAACTCTGGGCTTTCATACTTTAAGTTTCCCCTGTTAGAAGACTCTTAATTCTTTCCTTCTATCCTCACACTCATCCTAATTCTCACCAAATCTTACTGGTCATTACTTACTTATTCAGTCATTCAGGCCACAACTTGGATTTGGGTGACTGTCACTATTCTAGGTTCTACAGTTGCAACACTTACTTATAATATTTGGCATTAAGCATGCTATATTCTAGTAGCTTATATATTTACCAGTGTTAGCCATGCAGACTATAAACTATGAGAAGGCAAAGACCGTGTCCATTTTATTCACCCGTGTATCCCCACTGCCTAGAAGAGTGCCTGGCATACAGTAAGTGTAGAGTAAATTTTGAAGAATTAAAAAAGGAGACTGGATAAGCATAAGGTACATAGTACCTTGAAAAATTGTTAAATGAAGCATCTTGCTCCAGGTTATCTGTTCAGCTCAATTTTTTATGTTTTGTCTCCAACTCAGCTCAGCCCCTCAGGTTTCCCATGGATCCAATCACTTGCAGTCCCTCAAACATGCCATGTGGTGTCAGGTCTCTCAAACTGCAGTACGTGGTTCCCTCTGCCTAGAATGCTCTACCTTTTCAACTTGTCAAACTCCTACTCATCCTTAAAGATCCATATGCCCCCAAGCAAAGCTGATTATTGTTTCCCTTGTGTTGACATTTATAACACTTAATGACACTTGTGACACTGTCTTGCAATTACTGATTTTTATATATACACAAATATATATATATATACATCTTTTTATCCCACAAGACTGAAGGATCTTATTTATTTGTATTTCATACGTAGTAGAGTGCTGTAACCTACTAAAAGAAATGAATGTTGTCTTCTCCTTTACTATCTCATTTCTCTCCTTCAACAATTAAAAACTTTATTATTTCAAGACTTTATAAGATCACCATTAAAAACCATTACTACCTAATCCATATTCAGATTTACCAGTTTTTTTTTTTTTAAGATTTTATTTATTTATTCATGAGTCACAGAGAGAGAGGCAGAGACACAGGCAGAGGGAGAAGCAGGCTCCCTGCGGGGAGCCCGATGAGGGACTTGATCCCGGGACCCCGGGGATCACAACCCTGAGCCAAAGGCAGATGCTCAACTACTGAGCCACCGAGGCGCCCCAGATTTACCAGTTTTGATCCTGCTCATATTTTACATAGTATATAGGACATAAAACACACTGTTCATAAATCTTTTATTCCTAGCCAATGTTACAAAATGAATTAATGAAATTTCTCCAATTCTATACTCTTTTAGACTTTTGATATAATTTAAAGTTAATTAGTCCACAGACCAGAAATAAGAAAAGGAGGTACAGGGAACAACTCCTCTCTCTCCTTTACATTAACTATGCCTACTTGTCTATTGCTCTCTAGTTAGGGCAGTAAAGGCATTCTTGTCCTTTTGGGGCCATTCTTAGACACATGGCCCTGGTTAGGGATAATTTTAATCTTAAGGATGAACTAAACCTAAGTCTTATTCCATCCTTAAGAGAGCTACCCAAATCAGGTTTATACTCCTGATTTCTTTTCTTTCAGAACGCTAAACAGTGACCGAGGTGACAGATGCTTTCATTTTTTCCCCACAGCCTTGTCTCCATATCTAGGCTACCTATGTTAAAAGCTTTGCTCTAGAAGTATTTGCTAACTTAAATAACACACTATCGTTGCTATCTAGTGAAGACAGAAAATATACTCCTTCAACATATTTCTACCACACAGTAAAATTATGTAATCAATGAACATTTGTGTAGTGAATACAAGATACATAAATATATAAATAAAGAACTTTAAAAGAAATTTTAGTTGTCACAGAAAATCTCACTTTTCGTTAGCAGTGCTTTGGCCTATAGTAAAGTATTTTGCTGATATCCTTACTTCTTTATACACCATAAAAGCTTGAGCTCAAGAGTTATCTCTAGGATTGTCACAGAGTTATCTCTAGGACTGTCCAAATTAGAAAAGCAAAACCAGTAAGAGAAGGGGAGAGATAGCCTGGGAAGGCTTGAGAAAAAGAAAGATCAGTAATGGGCTTAATGGGCATTTTCTTGCTCCTGCTGATTTAGATCTAGCTGAAGTGATTACCTCTACGAGCATCACTCCTTCACATGGGAGACAGCACATCATAACTGGATTGTTTTGCGTGCATATATTTCCAAAGTACTAATGATTAACCTAATGGATAACTAAGCACATTTTTAAAAGATTTTATTCATTCATCTGAGAAAGAGAGGGAGAGAGAGCGAGTGAGTGAGCATGAGCTGGGGCCAGGGAGGGCAGAGGGAGAGGGAGACGCAGGCTCCTGACCAAGCCGGGAAACCAACACAGGGCTCAGTCCCAGGACTGTGGAATCACGACCTGAGCCAAAGGCAATACTTAACCACTCTGGTGCCCCCTTTTTAAGGATTTTATTTACGAGAGAGAGAGAGAGAGAGAGAGAGAGAGAGAGAGAGGGAGAGAGATAATATATGTGAGCGGGGGTGGGGGGCAGAGAAAGAGGGACAAGCAGACTCCCCGACGAGGAGGGAGCCTAACTCAAGGCTTGATCCTAGGACTCTGAGATCATGACCTGAACCAAAGTCAGACGCTTAACCAACTGAGCCACCAAGGCGCCCCCAAAACTGAACACTTATTATGTTCTAGGGCAATATAAATTAAGTAGAAGACAAAGAGACTGAAATTTATTTACTATTCAACTACTGGTAGGTAACTTAGGTTATCTGTGTTTTACACTATTACAAACAATCCTGAAATGAAAGTCTATTTAAATGTCGTCTTGTGCTCATGTATAAGAATTTTTTTTTTTTTTTAATATACACCTAGTAGTGTAAATGCTGGATTTACATTTTGGAATTTAGTAGATACTACCAAACTTCTTTATCATATCCTTGATGACATTTGGTATTGTTGAGATTTTAAATTTTTGCTAATCTGGTAAGAAAAGCAAATTATAGGAATAAATTAACAAGAGTGCACTTAGTATGCATTAATGCAAATTTTTAAAGCACACAAAATTATTTTACTTATAAATGCAAAATAGGTTTTATCAAAGGTTGCTTCTAAGATGTAAACAAAAGGATGTGATAGTTCCTTAAGAGAAAGCATATCAGAGGCAAACATGATCAAATAGTGACAGGAACATTACTATTTCTACATACTTGGAAATTACCTAATAATAAATACAAATTATTCCCATTTACTTGTTAATAGACTTGGTCTTAACACTACAATTTACTTATTTTTGATCAAACACTAATGCAAAATGTATACAATTATTATTATTATTTTTAATGATTTTATTTATTTATTCATGAGAGACACAAAGAGAGGGGCAGAGACACAGGCAGAGGGAGAAGCAGGCTCCATGCCAGGAGCCCGACGCGGAACTCGATCCCGGGACTCCAGGATCACGCCCTGGGCCGAAGGCAGGCGCTAAACCACTGAGCCACCCAGGGATCCCCCTAAAATGTATAGAATCAAAGAGAGGCCTTTCAACGAGGTCAGGCAATTGTATATATTACACTACCAGACAGAACTTAAAATGGACTGATCTTTGAAAAACCAAAACCATGCCTAATAAGCTGGGCAATTTCTTGATACCAAAGCTTTATTGGGTTAGTTTTATATTTAGAATTCACCTTCTGTTAAAATCAAGATTTGAATTTTCACTTACAGATTGTTTTCAGTTCCGTATTTTCATGTAAATTCCCGACCAAGTATCTATTCAAAGCAGACGAGTGCAATTGTCACAACATAGAGTTGTTTTTTCACCCCTCCAAGGACACCCTTCTTTCTCATCTCTCATCTTATGGCCTTTGTCCATTCTTTAAAGTACGCTCTCTGTTCTCTTGGCCTGACAAGTTAATTTCTACACATCTTTCAGGACCATGCATCCCATCAAATGTTTTCCTAATTTTCCCCACAATACCCTTTATATTCTTCTATACTGTATATTAAGATGTGTTATTAGTTTAGTACCTAAAGTCTAATGGGAGAGTTAGTAACTATTTTTAAAATCTATTTAAGATTTATATGTAATTAAGCATAACTACCTGGTCGATCTTCTCACCAGACTCCCTCCCTAAGCCAGGGCCTGGAAGGAACAGTACCTCAACACAGATTTATTCAGTGGCTCATCAATGACTTGCTCTGTTTGTCGCAACAGTCAGCATTGCATACAACAGACTCAAACAGTCATGCAATCAATGAACTTTGTTCCGCTAGTCAGAAATAACAACACAGTCAAAATGCTGATATCTATATGGGAGAGAGGGTTAGTTTCACACAGAAAAATTCTGCTCAAGAATGGTTTCTATATTTTTTAGGTTTTAATAATCATATAGATTTTTCTTCAGAAATTGTCAAGACTGATGATCACTAATCAATTATGAATATTAACTATATTACAAACATATTAACTCCTCACAATACTATTGGCCTTCAGTTGCTGTTCGAGATAAATAATGAAGCTCAGTCCATACAGCAGCATGAGTCTGAGATAAAAGGTCTTTGAAACTACATTATCTCTCATCAATATTAAATATGTAAATATTAGTAAGAGTCACTACATGAAAGCAAGTAAATTTTAATGAGGAGAAAATATCACATACATTTTGTTATCTAGAAGGGAAGAATATTCCAAATTAAATTTCATAGAAATGGCAATTACTAGCGATAAAGCTTTCATTAAAATCAACGGTGCTTAAAAGTTAGTAATTTTTGATGCAAACTGCAAACTTATGTTAACAGCCTTAATAAATACCTTAAAGCTATTTCTACCTTCTTAAATGGGTCTTGTCTTAAAAAAAAAAAAGATTTATGAAAGAGAGAGTGCACACGTGTGTGAGTGTGCACAGGTGGGGAGGGGCAGAGGAAGAGGAAGAGTGAGAATCACAAGCAGACTCTGCTGAGTGTGGAGCCAGCCTCATGCGGGGCTTGATCCCATGACTAGAGACCACGACCCAAGGAAACCACAGGTCGGACGCTCGACAGACTGAGCCCCCCAGGCGCCGCAGGTCTTGTCTTTCTTTTATGCCCTCAATGTCCTAGTCAGCCTCTGTGGAGTCCGACTCTTTCTGGTCTTAACTGTACCCTTTAGGAGATTCCTATGCTGTAAATTTTAATTCATTTATATTTGGCTGATTTCTAGAAAATATTAGTAACTCACAAATAATCTAAATACATAAAAATAGTATTTTTCTATAGTACATAAAGTGTGATGCACTACCTAAGAGTATTATGTATCTTAACCCATTTAGTGCTTATACAACCCAATACATAAATAGGTTTCCCTAATTTGCAAACTTTAATGACACAATTGAAAGTGAAAGAGAGGTTAACTATCCTGCCCAGGGTCACACAGTTGTAAGTAGTAAAAAATGCCATTCAAACTCAGACAGCCCTGTACCAGAAACTACATTTTAACTACAATTCTAATCTGCGATGTTTTGAAAAGAAAAATTACAACGTTGGTAATGGTGCGATAAACATAGCATGGTCAAACATTACTAGTTCAGGAATACAACCCTTTTGGAAACATTACAGCAGTATGTCATCACAAATCTTAAGAATGTTCATAGTTTTCTTAAATGTTCACACTTTTAAGAAAATATTTAACATGAAAATGTTGTCATGTACCAAGATATACCAAAGATTTTAATGTTACTGATCAATACAATTTTTACAACCCCATATAATTAAAAAATGGTTATATAAATCATAGTAGTTTCACTTGAGAATTAAGTCTAGGTATCAGTTAAGGTAATTAATAAAACATTGAACATTGTGCAACTGCTATTACAAAGTTTTTAAAAAGGAGGATATAAACTTGAATAAAAATATAGACAATGAACCATAAAAAAAGCCAAAAAATCAAATATAGAATAACACTTGGAAGTAAATATACCACATGACAACAATGCTGATCTTTGATGAGGATCTGATTAGTAAAATATGTGTGTGGGCACATACCTGCATACATATAACTTATTAACTCAAATTTACTATCAAAACTTATTAACACAGTAATACCAAAGTATAAAATTCCCTAGGATTACCCAAATTTTATTTTTAAATTGTTTTTGATGTTACTGATTTAACCACTGAGTTGAAGTTCCAGAGTCCTGGGGGAAATAACCAATAAAATATCAGAGTAGCATATCAATTAAGTTTTAACACTGGTTTTTCCTTCCCTTATTTGGCTCCCTCTACAAGCAAGCATGTTTTTAAAAGGGAAAGTTACAGCCTTCCCAAAATGGTTTACTTAGTGCATATATAGCTGAAACCCATAGAATTCATTCATTTACTATTTATTAGTAATAAAAGGCAATATAAATTAAAGTGCTTATTGTGAATTTAGGATGCAAAAATTAACTAAGGTCTCAGTACTTCCACCAAATACTGAATTGAAACAAAATTTCACAAGGCTTCAAGTCCATACTTAAAAAACATTTTCAAAAACAAGTTCTCTTTTTTACCCCATGTATTGCACTACCTTATTCTATAAGTTTAAATTTTAACCAAACATTTTACTAAAATGTGCGATATTTACTTATTACAACAATATCACACTGGAAGACTTTACATTTGTTAACCATACATTTGATAGTCTCTATCATGTATATTCAAAAATGATTTATATTTTTAAAAACTTTTTATTGAAATATGACATTCGTAATAAAAGCACACACAAGTATACAGTTTAATGAATTTTCACAAACTATACAGTCCTATGTAAACAGCATCTAATTATGACCATCAACCAAGAGACACCCCCCCCCACCCTATCTGCCTCTGATCACTGACTCACTATCCCCCCCCACTATCTTAACTTCTAACAGCTTTATGCATGCGCACCTTGTTGCAGCAACTTTACTTCTAGGAATACATGTGAAGTAAAAATTGAGTACAAGGTCTTAGCTCAAGCAGGCTTACTTACATATGTAAAGACAGAATGAAATATGTGATCGTTCCACAAAATATAATACTATTCAACTAAGTGATTCTGTATTAAAGTTATTTAGTAACAAGGATGTTTAAAAATATTATTTTGAAAAACACAAGTTGCAGAGGATTGTGAAGCGTATGATTTGTGGGAGTGAGCTCTGGGAAGACAAAGAGAGAGTGAGTGTATGTATTTCTTCCCAGAAGAAACTGGATTGAAAATTTAACAGGAGCAGTTACTGCTGGGTGGGTAAGAAAGGATAATTTTTATTTTCTTCATTTGCTTATTTATTTTCTAGTTTTCCTATAACACTTGGCTTTTATAATTCATTTATTCAATTAATACTTATTGAATGGATACAATATGCCAGTCATTTTTTAAGGCACACAGGAAACAGTAAGGGAATATGATAGAAAATGTTCTGCTTTCATGGAACTTACATTCTAGAGGGGAAGACAAAGAAAAGATAAACAAATCAATAAAAAAAATGTCACAAGGTAATAAGACTTATAACGAAAATAAAACACAGTAATAGGACACAGTAATAACAATGGCAAGTGGAAGTTACTATGCTGGAACAAATGATGGGGCAAAGCCTCTGAGAAGGTGATCCACTCTTTTTAAAAAGATAAATTCAAACATGTAAGAATATAGAATGATTCCCCCTTATATCCTCTCTTCAGTTTGATCAATTACCTAGATTTTTGCTATACTTGCTCCATTTATCCCTATTAAGTATTTTATAGCTAATTCCAGATGTTACATCATTTCTGTGGCATGAAACTTTAAAACATAAACATTTCCATATATAACTATACCAATTCTTTGCTATGGTCTAAAACTTGGTTTGTACTGAAATTCGCTCCAGTGAGTCTTCAGGACACTGACTTTGTTTTTTAAGTTTATTACTTATTATTTACTTATTATTACTTAAGTAATCTCTACACCCAACGTGAGGCTCAAACTCAAAACCCTGACATTAGAAGTCACGTGGTCTTGCAACTGAGCCACCCAGGTGCCCCAACACTGACTTTTTGAAGAAGCTAGGTCATGGGTACTAATAGATAATATTTTACATTACGGTTTGTTCTGTTTCCTGTGGTGTCCTTTCCTTTGTTCTATGTCCCAATAACTCTGATAAACTTGGAATTAACTGTAAAGCAAATGGTTCTCAAACTTTTGGATTTCATTTCTTTTTACTCTTAAGAAATACTACGGACCACAAAAAGCTTTTGTTTAGATGAGTTACATCCATTGATATTACCATATTATATAGAAATTAAATGGATAAATTTAAAAAATATTCTTAATTGATAACAATAACTTTAATTGTTAATGTTTTTAAAAACATTTTACAGAATAACATTTTCAAAGTAAAATAGATTTTTAAATAATTTTGCATATCTCTATAATGTCTAGCTTAATATAAGATAGCCATATTGTCATATATGCTTCTCTATTCAATATATTTAGATATACTAGTAGTCTCTGGTGGACTTCATTATATACTTGTGAGAGAATGAGAGTGAAAAGGACAAATAATATTAGTATTAGTGTGACCCAGGGTATCTGAAAAAGTTTCAGGGGCTCCAAGAGCTTTCTGAACCATATTAGAGAACCACTGGCCTAAAGAACTGCTTGGATTCCTTTTCAATGTTTTTGGCAAGAGTACTTCAAAAGTGATACGACATATGATGTGGCACATAAAATCTAATCTCAATAATGTTCAAGTGATCAGTGTGTTCTGATGGTGATAATTTGACCCTGCCTCCATTGTACAGTTCCCGAAATAACCTCTCGTCTAATAGTTTTATTTTCTAATGATGATGTTTGATGCAATTCTCTTATTAGGAGCTGCAAGATATTAGTATTTTTAGTCTATCATGTCTTCCATATTTATTAGCTGGAATTCTTCTTTAAGAATCTTCCTTAAATGATGGCTATTTGGTCCTGAAATACGATTTGTTTAAAAAGAAAGAAAGAAAGATGAATGCTTAACTTTTTCCTTTAATTGCTCATTTGCACAGTAAGCAGTTGGTACACTGTGTACCTTCAGTGTGGACTAAAGACTTTGATTATTATAAACTAATGGATTTTAAAACATTCAGCTTGCTTCAGTTACAATTGTTCTTCGTTTTGATGCTCAAATGTTCTCTTATTGGCCAATGGGGAACCCTTAACATTGGCTTCTGTATTCTGTTGACAAATTAGTCTTTGGAGCTTCCTTGCTTGCTGGCACAAGATGTTCTAGGCTCATTTTGTACATTTTCTGATCCAGACCAGGATTGCAAGGAGGCCAGATTCCTTTTAAAGGAAAATAATGTTTAGAGATCATGATCCAGGTATAGGTTCAATTGAAATGTCACTGCTTTTAGGGTACTTCAGCAGTCAGACTAGGAAATACATATTTTTGAAGAGAAAAAAAATTTGTGAATTTGCATGGACATTTCCAAACCACATGTAATATTACAGGGTTTTTACTACTTTGATTTTATTCGTTTTTCTTTTCTTACCCTAGAAATCTTGTTTCCCTAACAATGTTATATGATTATATATTTATCATTTATTTTTTTTTATATTTATCATTTAAAGAACAAACTGGCAATATTATTACTAATATTACCAAAAGGATTTCTTTAAAGCACTCTGTCCTTAAAATATCCTCTACTAAGAATGCACAGTCAAAATACTGGCTTATAGACATATAAGAATTATAGACATAAATTCTTTCCTCAGTGCCAATATGTTACTAATATAATGCAGCCAGGATTTGTTTGCTACATTCTTTCTCAAATTTTAAGGATTGCTTTATTTTAAAAAATGTATATCCTTTGGAATATATAGAATATTTACATAAACTATATAATAAGGTCCATTCACAGTATTTTCATCCCGTCCCCTCTGCCTCATCCTACTTCATCCCTTTATAGGTAACCATGCTTTTAATTTTTATCCCTTACTGCTTTTTTTGCAAATGAGAATATATTTCCAACCCTTTGCTATTATAAAGAATGTGCTCAAGTGTATAATCTTGAATATAATACGTAAAACAGAGAGACAGAGAGGGGGGCAGGGACAAGATCTTAGAGAAGCCATACAAGTCATGGAAATAAATTTAAATTTTGTTTTTCATATATTAGAAAACTAAGAGGAAGATTTTAAATACAGAAGTAATGTAAGTTTTACTTTTATTTAATCTGAGAATGAGAACACAATTTTGTCAAACTGGTAACTTCAAAAGTTGTATTAAGGTATACATTATGAAAGATATCTCTTTAGAGGGAAAATAGAAGAAAATTACAGAGAAAACTAAAGTCCACTGTATTGCAGTTAGAAACCATGTGGTGCTACAGTGGCCAATTTTATATCAAACTCTAACAAATATTCAGAAAAAATGTAACGGTTAAAAAGAAGTTAATCTTTTCTTTCTCTTGCTCCCCACTTTCTTCCTTTCCTTCTTTTTTAGGCTTCATACAGCTAATTACGTTAGTCAAGTGACGGTTTGTTTACATGGGAACATTAAGGAACATCTAACTGTAAAGTGCATGGCTATTTGTTTGTGATATTCCTTATAAGACAGAAAACCAAAAAAATCCAGTTCACACATTCTGTGACAATTATATTTCTTGACACTCTATAATCTGACTTTATAGAAAAAGCTTTGAATAGTCTCCTGATTTTTAAGTAACTGAGGCAATCTTCATACAATTCCTCAAACATAACTGATTTGTTCCTGCCTCTTTTGATTTCTGGTACTTTTGTCTTTGATATTTTTTCTGCCTGGAATGCTTTGCCCTCAGGTCTTCATATGCTCAAACTCATTTCCTCAGGGAGACCTTCCTGACCATCTTACCTAAAATAATCCTCCCAGTCACTCTTGATATCTTGCTTATCGATTCTTTTGTAAAATTAGGGGCAAACAGACAGGCATATTTCAAAAATGTTACAACTAATTCTGGAAATGCAAAACGTAATAACAAATTAGAAACTCAAGATACTTAAGCAGTAATTAGAATAGCTCAGGAGAGAATTAGTGAATTTGGAAATTGTTCTAAATACACTAATCAAGATGCAAGAAAAGGAGACAAAGAGGTGGAAAATATAAGAGAATATAGGTGATACAGAGGATAGAATGAGAGGATTCAAAATATGTCTTAGTAGATTCTGACAGGTGATAAAGTGGGAGGTATAGTAATTTGAAAAGATAATGGCTAAGAAAATCACAACTGATGAAAGGCATTTGTCCTAAGTCATAGAAATCATGATTACCCATCAGAATAAATAAATCTATACCCAAACATATTCAAGACAACCTGCAGAACACCATAAACAAAACACACAGAGAAAGAGAAAGAGAGCTGCTGAAAGTACACAGTATGCAGATCACCTATAAAGGAAAGCCTATTACTTGCAGTTATAGCAACAATGGAAGCCAAGACATTCTTGAGAGTAGTTCTGACAAAACAATAATTGTCAGCCTAAACTTGTGTACCCAGAAAAATGATCTTTTAAGAACATATGTTAAAAAAAAAGAACGAGAAACTGAAGAAAACCTGGGAATTTATTATCAATAAAATTAAGAGAATTCTGTTTATTAAAAGAATTTCTGTTCCCAGAGGAAAATCTGAGCTATAGGAAGGAATAGTGGGCAAAGGAAAAGGTCATCATATATGTAAATCTGAACAAAAATTGATGATATGAAATAAATAGTTACAATGCTTAAACTGTGGTGTCATAAAAAGAGAACTAAAGCACTGATAAAACAGTTCTATGTGTTGGGATAGATGGCAACTTAAAATGCTCTAAATTCTGTATATTAACTGTTCAGCTAATTACACACTTAAAAATTTCTAATGTAACCAACTAACAGAACAGCAGTAAAGTACATAACTTCAAAATCAGCAAAGAAAAAAATGAAGTAAAGGGAAAAACACAACCTAAAATAAAATAATGCAGGGGGAAAAGTTTTAACAAACAAGATGCACAAAATAAGATGATGGAAACAAATGATGCTATGAGAAAATATAAGAAGAGACCCAAACTAAATTTTGGTGGGAATTAATAGGAACGTGCTCACATGTGTACATGTACATGTATGTACATGCAATTTAGGAGGTATGGGGAGGTTTTCTTAGAGAAGTGATGTTTAAACCACCTGGAAAAAAAAGAGTTAAGTTTTATGTAGAATAAATTGGTGGAGGTAGAAAGTGGCTTCTACAGAGAGGCACCTGCACGTGTGAATGTTCTAAGGCCAGGCTGTACAACATATTGAAGAAAATGAGGGATAGCGAGCATGAGGACCAAAACCAGAGCCACAGGATGTGGCTGGTAGACAGCAGCTGGATCTTGGCAAGTTCAGGATTTTAGATTTTGTCCTAAGGACAATGAGAAGCCATTAAAAGGTCTTATTTATTTATTAAATTTTAAAAAAAGATTTTACTTATTTATTCATGAGAGACAGAGAGAGGCAGAGACACAGGCAGAGGGAGAAGCAGGCTCCCAGCAGGGAGCCCGATGTGGGACTCGATCCCGGGACTCCAGGATCACAACCTGGGCTGAAGGCAGGTGCTAAACTGCTGAGCCACCCAGGGATCCCCCCATTAAAAGGTTTCAAAGCGGATGAGTGGTATGCCTTGATTTGGGATTTTTAAGTATCACCTGTTTCTTCTATCCCTATAGTCGGAGAATATTAGATTGAAAGGCACATGGAGTAATCTAGATATATTATGTTTTATTCTTCAGGTTTAATAAAATATGGTATTATATTAAGCATAGAACGTAACATTTCTTCCATGTCTTTAGCTTTCAAAAACGAAAGCTTAGCACTAAAAAACAAGATAGATAATTTTATTGACTTCATTAGTGGATGCATAAAATACCTTCTGAACTGAACTATAGAAACTGTTCAGTATTTTCCTAACAGAGTAACAACAGGCTCCATTTATAAATGGCATAAACATAACATCATAAAACTATAATTGGCTCTCTTAATTACAGTTTAACATCTCAGCTGACAACTTCACCTACTGTAATCTCAGCCAAGAAACCAGACTAGTAGTGACAGTAGCAGAGGCAAAGGATACTTAATAATACTAAACATATCACTGAAAGTCATAGAAGTTATTCAATGCATTCTCCCAAATGCTCACTTGAAGCCTATCCGATATTAGTTTCACACATAATTTTGATTTTTTAAAAATCTTACTCAAATTAGGAGATGTGATTTCCAAAAGTTAGCCTGCCGGTAGCAGTTGTAGTAGTAATTTCTGATTTTTTTTTTTTTTACTTATCTGTTGCCAATTAGCTTGAGGGGAAATGTGAAGATATTACAAGGCAGTGCAATAACTAATGTTCATCATGACACTTAATGTTTCATATGTTGTTTAAGAACGTATTAACGTGGGATCCCTGGGTGGCGCAGCGGTTTGGTGCCTGCCTTTGGCCCAGGGCGCGATCCTGGAGACCTGGGATCGAATCCCACGTTGGGCTCCCGGTGCATGGAGCCTACTTCTCCCTCTGCCTATGTCTCTGCCTCTCTCTCTCTCTCTGTGTGACTATCATAAATAAATAAAAATTTAAAAAAAAAAAAAAAGAAAGTATTAACGTATTTTCCATTTAAAATGTTTAAAATAAAAAATTTCACTGCTAAAAAAATCATAAATCCAATGATCAAGTCTCAATTCTCATTTTAGTTATCAGTAATATTTGAAAACAATGAAGATTTTTAAGCCAATAAAACCAACATGTCAAAGATATAGTATAGGGGAAAGAAAGATAAACATGGAAACAACTACAATGCAGTGAGAAATTTACTATAAAGAAAGCTCTAGGAGAATATTCACTGAACCTCATTACAGAAATCTACACCAACTGGGCCGATGACATGCTGTTTCATCTCTGCCCACATTTGATCTTTTGTATAGGACTGGTAAGATCTTCATGAGTATCACAATAATGATAAAGTCTATAGGTTGCGTATTTCTTCCTGTACTTTAGAATTTAGGAGAAGTTTTTAGTTTGGCCCCAGATTAAAACTGAAAAATTTTTAAAAAAGACACATGAATGACATTTTTAACTCAGTGTGCCAGGGCAAAAAAGAATCCTTAGAACAAGCAATGCATGACTTACTACTTCCTCCCAGATTCTGAGGCTCAGAGTATTTATACAAATCTGTATAAATCAAAGTGCACCAAGAAATATTTCTACTCTTTGAAACACGTGGTTAGAAAGTACAATGGAGAGGTAAATGGGAATGTTCCCCCCTCTGGGTAACTACATTTTAAGCTTGTCTAGAGTTTGTAGAAGAGAAGGAAAGGAAAATGAGGAATATGGAAACTGACTTTGAAAAACAATTAAAGATGAAAAGATTTGCATGGAAAACAGAAGTTTAGAAAGACATAATAGTTTCAATAAATATTTACAGCACTAGTAGAAGGAGTAAATTTTCTCATATTGCTGCAGAGAGGAAAAATCCCCTAAAGATTAGATGGAAAAGAGAGGTCTTAGGGTTAATAATTTCTACACATTTTTATAGTACTGTTAAGTAAAATATTGTTGCAGACAGAAAAAATATAAAACAAAAGGCAGATGTTTCAGAGATATGAGCTTAATTATCAGAGCTCTCAAAGATTTTTGGCAAGTACTTATTATCAATCAGCGACTGACTTACCATCTCCTATATGATAGACCAAAAGAACTCTATATTGGGGCAGAGACTGGGTAGGATATTCTTTTGAGTATCTTTTTCTTGGTTTATATAGCTAATTCTGTTCTGACAAGTGTTTTTGCCTATTTTTCTACATGGTTGTATTTTTCTCATTCACTTTAGTTTTGTTCTGTTAGTTGAATGGTTGCCAGGTGTTATCAAATCATAAATACTGTCTTCATCTTAGCCTTGAATTTTCACTCTGTTCATAGTGATTTTCATAATACTTAAGCTTATCTCAATAGGGTCAAATTTACAAAATTGTTGTACAGATTGTTATTCTTGCATCTTAAGAAAGTCTTCCTTATTTTGAGTTTGTTAGGATTTAATCCTAGATCTTTTCTTTAAAAGTTTTTCCTTTCACATTTAGCTGCTCTTTAACCCACTGGAATTACTTTTGTGAGTGGTGTGACGTAGGAATCTTTTTTTTTTCCTTTGGTCCCACATGATTAACCAGTTGCCCCGGAACCATTTATTCAAGAGGCCATCCTTCCCAGTGATAGAGAATGACATCTCTATCGTATACTAGATTCCACTAATGTCTGGAGAGCTTCCAGCTTGCTCATATGTTCTACTGATATGTATATGGCCAATAGCACCGTGTTTTAATTGTACTGCATTAAGTCTTGATATGTCTAGAGTGACTCCCTCAAACACCTTGACTTAGTTATGCTTAGCTCTTTAAGTATTGCTCATAAATTTTAGGATTGGCAGGTCATTTTTCACAATAAACCCACTGAGAATTTGACTGGAGTGACACTGACTCTATAAGCATATTAAGGATGAAATGCTATCTTTTAGAGCCTGCCCGTTCATTTAAAATATAATTGCTTATTTTGAGAGTCTCATTTTGTAGCCTTCAAAAGTATCATGTTTTCCATAAGGTTTGAAATAGTTTATTAGTTTCATTTTTGGTGTTTTGGTGCATTTACTGCTTTTGTTGCTACTGTCGATGAGATTTTTAAAAAAACTGGATGGTCTAGCTGGGTGGTTGCTGATTTGCAGTGATATATACTGATCTTGTGAGCAGTACCTTTTCTGAACTTTTTACCAGTTCTAAAAGTTTACCTATTCTTTCATACTTTCTACATACACAACCACATTGTTTGTGAGCAACCACAATTTTATTCATTCTTTCCTTGTAAGATATTATTGCTTAATTGCATACTTCTATTTTTTTTCTCATCATGCTACTTAAGTCAGGCCCTCTTATGGTCTGGTGATATATAAATTGGTGATAGTGTGCACTGCTGTCTTGTTCATTACTTTAAATCATCAGGATGTGATATTTTTGGTAGTGGCAGTGCTCATTTACATTTGATAAACATTTTTTATTATAAATTTGTCAGCTTTTGTAGAATTTTTCTCTATCAAGATGATATGTTTCTTTTCTTTTTTGGCAATGTGGAAAATCATAGAGGTTTTTCAACTGTGGAATCATCCATGCCTCACTGTCATTATTTACTATGTTTTTATACTCACTATATTCAACTTGCTAATACATATTTAGGATTTTTTGCACCTATGTCTGTAAGTAAAACTGGTTTGTAACTTTTTTCTTTTGCTTTTTTGGTCTGGTTTTAATATAAAGATTATACCAATATTTCTCTTTTCAAAGACAGAAATTGTTGCTTTACGGTTATATGAAGCTTACCTATAAAACCATTTGTGATTAAGAATTTAAAGATTTATAAGTTAGACTACCCATAAGTTATTCACATTATTAATGGTTAGATTAACTATTAGATTTATGGATTACATCATCTAATTTGAATAAAGAAACTCACAAAATGAACAATGGTCTTAAGTGAGTACTGTTAAGATATTATAAGTGAGTATACTATGGAAGATATCAGCACTAACAAATAAACAAAGGCAGAACATTGCCACAGCTAGTATAAGCACTTTAATGATTATAGGTAAGAACAGTATAATCAGGGCAAAAATTTTAAATCTTTTTTTTAAAAAAGATTTTTATTTATTTGAGAGTGAGAGAGAGCATGTGCGCATAGATGAGGGAGGAGCAGACTCCTGACTTGGGAGCTCGATCCCAGGACCCCAAGATGACGACCTGAGGTGAAGGCAGATGTTTAACTGACTGAGCCCCCATGTGCCCCCCCCACTAAATTTTGATTCTTAAAAAAAAAACATTTGAGGGGCTCCTGGGTGGCTCAGTCAGTTAAGCATCTGCCTTCAGCTCAGATCATGATCCTAGGATCCTGGGATCCAACCCCACATCTGGCTCCCTGTTCAGTTGGGGAGCCTGCTTCTTCCTCTCGCTCTGCCCCTCCCTCCTGCTCATGCTGTCTCTCGCTTTATCTCAATAAAATCTTTAAAAAGAAAAAAAAAGAAATCTGAATCCATCTGAAATGTGGATTTATACCTTCTATCATTATTAATAAAATTCTCTCAAAGTTTATAGTGTGTAATAAGATACTAGCAGTGAAGTTGTGATTAGCAAGACACTTAAAAGTTGTTTATAACATCTTTATTTTAACCTTAAAAATTTTAATTTATGGAAACATTAGTACAGATATTGGCATGTATACATACACACACACATGCATCAAAGGATACATGCTCTATTTTTTTTTTTTTTTAAGATTTGGCGTACAAGTGTGCAAACTTAAAACCTACCAATTTATACCAGAGCAGTAGGCTTTATAGAAAAAAAAACAAAAACAACCTAATTTTATTACTCTCTGCTTGAAGCAATCTAGGAGTTTTCTGTGGCCATAAGAAAGTCAAAATCTTCAATATTTCCTGTATAGTTTTCTCATAATCTGGTCTCTATTTTTTTTGGCTTACTCTATTAACATTCTCTCCCTTGCTCTCTACACTATAAGCCACACTAGACTAAATGATTCCTATAATCGTGTAAGATAAGAAGTAATCCCCCAAAATCAAGATTTAAGGTATAGATTTATATCTACTATTGTTACTCTTTTAATCTTCAGATGAAAAGTTTGTTCACAAAAAAAAAACAACAAAAAGTTTGTTCACATACATATCTGTGCACTTTGCAGAGAATATCACAGTAATTTAAATAATTTACATTACTTGTTTTCCACATATACGTGGGGGTCTGCTGTATCACTTACATTCATAAAATCACAGAATTTAAGGACTGGAAATTTACTTCTAAAATGTCATTTATTCCAACCACTCGTCTGATGCTTTTGAATACCTCTAATGACAAGGCAACCATTTTCCACTTGGAGAAATGTGTGATGCTTAAAAAACATTCTTTTTCATATGACCTGAAATCTGTTTTCCTCTAATTTCTAGATCCTAATTCTAGTCACTGGGCTATTCAAAGAAAGTTCTGCCACATTTAGTGTAATGACCACACAGATACTTGATGGTCACTCTAATGTTACCGTAAGACTTTCTTCTGTGATAGTAAGGAAAAGGAGAAACACAGTATGGAGACTAGTGTTTGACTATCTTTTATGAGTTGGTTACTTCATATTTAATCTTCACATTGCTTTAATGAATTTGCTATTATTATTAATGCCAAATAATAAATGAGGAAACTTAAAGCTCCCACAGGTAAAGTTACTTGTTCGAGTAACTAAGTAGCAGAGCTGGTCAACCACAAGTCTGTCAGGTACTAAAGAAAGCCTATGTTTTAGTCTCATTAGGACACTGACCTGCCTTCGACAAAGAGCTCTAAGAGGGTATGAAACATGGAAAACAAAACAAAACAGCAACCAAGCAAAATTCTAAAAATTCTATGCTAACTTCCAAAATTCTAGGTGTTGATATATTTTTTCCTCAAGCCTTATATTGTAGTCATCTTTGACATTTCTGTCTTATAAACTGTCTAATTATTATCTTAATATTTCTCAGATCTTTCTACATAAGTAAACTCCCACGACCTAAAATTAGGGAAGCAAAAAGAGAAAATCACTTCCCTATTTCATCCCCTCTCAATTTTTATGTTATACAATGAAAAGACCATCTTCTTTAAACATTAACTAGGTACTCTTCTTTAGAGCCCAAACACACACTTCCTTCTATAATCAAACCTAATGCTGGTATTTTCCTGGCTTCAAGGACTGACAACACTATTCCGAACTTGTGTTAACAAAAGATACCTATTCTCTCTTCTCCAGGCAAACACTTACTTGGCATCCTCCACAAGCACTTAAAAGGCCCTTCCTTCCTTTCCCTGTGAATCATGGCTCTTCTTCAATTAACTATTAGATCAGTCCAACACAGACTTCATCATTTAGGCTTCTTATGAAAAATGTATCTCTATATTCTTAGTTGCATGATTATATTTATCACATATATTAACTTTTCTTTTTCTCCATTATTTCCCCATAAATAATTGAAGAAAAATCACCTATTTTTTTTTTATTTTTCATCTAAGTATAAAAAACTGAACAGCAAGTGCTTAATGTTCTCAGCTGTATGTTTTAAAAACAATTTCTCATTAAATACATCTCTTTATTTGTATTCTTTGTTTTTAAGTTGCTTGTTAGGATTTTCTCACCATATATTTAATTGTGAAAAGAGACCAAGAGCAACGCAAATTCTCTTTCAAAAACAAAGTGAAACACAATACAAAATTCAGCCCTTCTCTAGTTCATCCCATAGGCTAGCTAATTGCAAGTAATATTACTTCTAAAATAAATTTCTTTATGAATGTAAGGTTTTATGTATATTAAATACTAAAACATAAAATTATGAATGACACACACATGTACACAAAATCTTACCTTGCTGAGTATTTTGTTCTTGCATTCGATTCACAGTGAGGTCTAAGGGGCCTTCCTGCTCTTCCTGAAGCGAGTTTTCTGCTTGATTCATTTGGATACTTTTACATATTAAACTTGGTCCAATTGAACCATTTCTATTTTCTTGAATTTTACCACTTTTTGAAATATACTCAATTGCAAACTGACGTATCATCTTTTTCATTAATTCCTGAGCAACTAAGGGAATGTTAGGATCACAGTTCTGAGGAAGATCTAGGGAAGAAATAAATATGACAGGCATTAAAAAAGAGAAACGCAAAATACCAATACTTACACTTATTTTTGTTAAAAATTAATGGATTCAGAAGTCTTCAGTCCACATTGCTAATGGTTTCTAGGACTTAGCAGTAGAAACCTTGTAGATTTAATTAGTATTACATCAATCCAAACTTGGCATATTTAATCATTCCTTATAAACATTTTCCAGGGTGCTCGGGTGCTCAGTTGGTTGAGCGTCCGTCCCACTCTTGGTTTTGGCTCAGGTCATGATCTCAGGGTTGTGAGATGGACCCCCAAGAATTGCTCTGTGCTAAATGCATAGTCTGCTTGAAATTCTCCCTCTCCCTCCCACCACATGCACCTGTGTTCTCTTAAATAAATAAATAAATAAATAAATAAATAAATAAATAAATAAAATCTCCAAATAACAACAAAAACCCAAACATCTTCAGTCCCAAACTAAAATACAAAGAATTAGACACAGAAGTGGAACAGCTTATTTTCAGAGTTTTAATTCAAATGCATTCTACTAGATATTGAAACACTTAGAATGCAAACAAATTATAACTAAGCAATTTCTAATATACAAGTAAATGTATACATTAACTATTTAACAAAACATCTAAACTCTTATACTTATTACCGTTAAATTCTTCAATTCTGTCAAATGTGTATTCCATAAATAACCTGAATGTCATCAAAAATTTTCCTTTCCTCAACTTATATGGAAAAATTTCAATCATAAAGAAAAAATAAAGAAATATACAGTGATATAGGCAGCCTCTACCAAGATTCAAGAATTGTTAGTATCCTTCCACATTCACTTTTTTTTTTTTTAATTTTATTTACTTATGATAGTCACACACAGAGAGAGAGAGAGGCAAAGATATAGGCAGAGGGAGAAGCAGGCTTCATGCACCAGGAGCCCGACGTGGGATTCGATCCCGCGTCTCCAGGATCGCGCCCTGGGCCAAAGGAAGGCACCAAACTGCCGCGCCACCCAGGGATCCCCCGCATTCACTTTTAAAACTTTTTTTGTTTGCAGAACCACTGAAAGTATATTGTAGAATTATGACATTTCACTACTAAATATTTCAGTATGCATCTACTAAGACCCTCCTATAAAAATGGCAATACAATTATTGAGGGTCTTAATCCTTGACCCCAAAACATGTAGATCAGCTACAACTACAATAAAGATCAGAAGTGATACACAATTTTGTTTGAAACTTGTACAGGAGATAAAATAACTGAATTATTTTATATAAGTATGGAATGAGGACAGACAACTTGTAAACACAGTATATAATAGTGATAAGAAGTTTTGGTATTAGGGAGGGTGGGTGGTGGTAATTTTTTCACCCATACTTCTGGCCTCACTCCAATCCTTTTATTTTGTTCCGTCAGAGGCAGAACTATTGATAACTTGGGAAAGATGACTATGCAAACATGACGAGGCTCCACAGTTTTTCCTCACAGAAGTTAACCTAGAGATACTACTTCTTTGCTCCTTAAAAACCTCAACTCTTACCAAGGCCGATCAGTGTTATATATATAGGCCTGCTGTGATCCAGGGCTGTCTGAGACTGGAGGATTGAGTCTCTTTTGTTTTGGGTTTAAATATTAGCTGGAGCACATGTCTTAGAAATCTGAGGGCAAGTTCCCCAACTAACATCTACAGTTATAGATACAAGACTCTAAAATGCAAGATAGTTTGAGAATATATGATATTTGGAAGTGAGGAGAGGCAACAAACTACTTCCACCTTGACCACTACCAAATTCGGTAACAAAACGTGATCTAGGCTGAGATGAATCTATTTATTTATGGTCTTGCAGAAGTATCAATATATTTGATTACAGGGTGTTGTTTTGGAGATGTCACATAGCAAATATAACATCTGAGAGAAGGAACTGTGGGCCAATATAAAAGTAACACTTTAGCCTTTACATTTACTCTTCATTTAGAGCCCAGTAGGGAAGAGAGGCACTACTGTCTTTAGGTACTGGAAAAAAAGGACTTAACTACAGGTTGGAATCTTAGCCATCTTTAAGAGCTTAGGGTAGTTACATATCCCCTCTAGGTTTTAGTTTTTCCGTTCAAAAAAATGGAAATGATAACCAAACTTCTGAAATCATAATAGGGCTTGATCACAGGATATTTTAAGGTTTTGTAAGATTGTAGGTAAAATACTGCAATTCCTATACTTGGCATTTTAACAGTCTAGTAAACATTAGCCATTAAGATACAGACTGAATGAACACTTTTATTTTATTTAAGTCACAAAACGGCAAATAAGTAAAAATATTAACTAGGTTAATATTAAATTATTAGCTAACTGGGAAAATACAAAAGACCTAACCTCTAAGTACATGCGATACTTTTTGGTCCAGAATAGACAGTATTAGCACATGTACCCTAAATGACATAGCTTACCAAAACAAGAAATTTCCAAGTTGTACATAAACTCTCAATTTATATCATTTTTAAATTATTACCTCCAAGCATCTTTGAAGGCTTCTTTTGAATATTCTGCTCCAGCTTTCTCCAAGCCTGATTTTCCTTTGTATTATGTGTTAATAGGAGGTATTAAATTTACTTCTTGGTATTTTGTTTAACTGTCTGAAAATTTATTGACAAATGTCACCTTATATATTAAAAAAATTAAATTTACCAAAAAAAGACTAGAAACATTTGGATTTATATCAACTGACTGGGGTTATAATTTTAGGGTTAGAGTTTAAAGCTAAGTTTAAAGCTGAATACATTGTGCTACTCTATTTTTTTTCATGTACTCAGTTTTTGGTCTTTTATACTGGGTAATACATGTGTATTTAAGAAAAGAGAAAGACAGTGACAAAGGAAATGCTGATTAGCTAGGGAGCCTTCTAGGTTATGTGTACAAGCTGTTATAACTATAAAAAAGCAAATGAGTTAACTAGAGATACGGACCAGGAATTGTAATGTTTCCAAAGGTCAGGGAAGCAATAAATATTTGGCTGGAAGAGAGAATGCTGCCACATAGAAATAGTGTCCATTGTCCCCAAGAAGACAAAAATAACTTGTTTTTTTGCCCTCTTAATCCTTTAAATTTAACTAATTCAAATGTTTAACAAGCTTTTGTAACAGCCAGTTTCAAGATAGTTCTCAATGACTCCAACCTCCTGGCTTCAGTCTGTTGTGTAGCCCCTTCCATGTTGCACTGGTTGGTGGTATGGGTGATTTAGAGCATTCTAAAGAAGCATGTCACTTCCAAGATAAGTTATAGAATTCAGTTTCTATCTTGGATACTCCTGAATGTTAGTGTTTGCTGTCACCCCCTCCCCCATCCTCTATCACTCACTCTGGAGGTCATACTGTTAAAAGCTCTTTGGGGAGGCTCACATGGAGAAGAACTGAAGTCCCCTGCAAACAACCAGTGAGTGAACTTGAAAGAAGATATTCCAGATCAATGAAATCCCAGATGATCATAATCCCAGCTGATCCCTTGACTGCAGCCAAACATCCAAGTGTGCTAGTATAAGATTCATAGCTCAGAGAAAAAGTGAGACAATAAATGTTTATTTTAAACTGCTAAATTTTGGGGATAATTTGCTAAATAATAATGATAATAAATTAAAAATTTTGGTACATGTTAGTGGGATGTTGCTGTAATAAAAATCTGAAATTGTGATTTGGCTTTAGAACCAGGCAGAGATGAGCACTGGGTATTATACATATTGGCAAACTGAATTTAAATAAATGAATAAATAAATATTCTAGGTCTAAAATAATTTTTTTGCTAATTAAAAATAAAGAGTTGTTATATTGAAAAAACCCCCAAAATAACCAAGCAGTGGGCTCTGGGGGTGAATTAACATTGTAAGACAAAAAGAACTTTGAAGAAGTTGTTAATAGGAACCTTGTGGTCTTTGATAAGATGTGTAGGGCGAAGATTTGTAGGACAGTAAGATAAATGTTATTGGAAAGTAGAGGAAAGAATATACTTATTTTATAGTGGTAGAAAGTTTTATAATAACCACTGTTTGCAATAATATGGAAAAAGTAGAAAATGTGCCTAATAAATTGGGTGATTTATCTAGAGAAATTTCTAAGCAAAGTATTGAGATGCCCTCCAGTTTCTTCTTGTAATTATAGTAAAATGTAGGAAGGGAGATATACTAAAGGAAGAGCTGTTAAATAAAAAGAAACCAGATCTTGATTATTTTGAAAAATTTCAGATATACAGATAGCAAATGAGGCTAAAATTAAGAAAGGCTGAGCTAAGACCAAATCAGGGGAACAACCAGGAAAACAGCTTCAAAATGGTGATGGTTTTTTCTCCAGAGTTATGGAGAATATGTTGTGGGACCTATGTGAATTTTAAATTTTAATTTTTTGTGTGTGGGGTGTCATTCCTTTAAACAATAGAACACTGGAGTTAACCAAATCTTTACAGGGAGTATCCATTCAAGAACACTGGCTAAATTTCCTTAAGAATAGTAAGCTGTATAGTGTTTTAAATTGCTTTATTCCCATCCTCCCTCACTACTTTTGAGGAAGCCTTCCCAAGGCAAACCCCAACAATGTTAGGGTTCTAGATATTTAAGGAAATCTCTGTCCATTCAGTAGTTTACCACTAAGCTAACTAAGCAGAGATGTTAATAGCTACACAATACAAAGAATACTGACTTCATGGAATTACATCAGAAAAGTCATTAAACAAACAAACAAACATAGCAACAACAAATAGTAACACCAAAACCTGAGGTGGGGGGTAATTTGATTTCTACCAGTGTCACACTGTATTATTTAAAATATCCAGTCTTTTAAAACATCACAAGAAATGCAAAAAAAATAAGAATGTATGGCACATATACAGGAAGAAAAAAGTCAACAGATAATGTCTCTGAAGAGGCTCAGATATTGAATTTCCCAGATAAAAACTTTAATCAGACATTTTAAATATGTTCAAAGAGCTAAAGGAAATCATGTATAAAGAACTAAAGGGAAGTATCAGGAGAATATTTCAGCAAATAAAAAATAAAGTTTTTTAAAAGAACCAACTAGAAATTCTAGAGTTGAAAAGTACACTAATTAAAATCCAAAATTCACCATGATGGATACAGCAAAAGATTTGTACTGGCAAAAATCAATCGATCAATCAATCAGTGAATTTGAAGATGGGCCCATTGAGATTATCCATTCTGAGGAGAGAGAGAAAAGAAGGAAGGGAGAGTAGGAAGGAGGGAAGGAGGGACAGAAGGCAGGCAGGCAGGCAGGCAAGCAGGCACACATGTAGGTAAGGGGAGGGGACAAGAGGGGAGAAAGAAGGAAAAAAAGAAAAATAAGAGTCTCAGAGATCTATGGAATATCATCAAATGCACCAACATTCACAATGGTTGTCCTTGAAGAGAGGAGAGAAAGAGGCACAAAGGAAAGCTGAAGAAATGACAATGTCTCAAATTTGATGAAAAACCTTTACGTACATATCCAAGAAGGATAAAGTCAAAGAAAGCCACATTTAGATGCATCCTAATCAAATGATCAGAAGCCAAAGACAAAGAGCAAGTCCTGAAAGCAGCAAGGAAAACCCCTCAATTCACATACAAGATCCTCAATGAGATTAATAGCCAATATCACACGAGAACCTGTGAAGGCCAGAAGGCAGTGAGATGACATACATATTCAAGGAACTGAAAGAAAAAAGATTGTCAATTAAGAATTTTACATTCAGCAAAAGTATCCTTTAAAAACACACAAGAAATTTAGACATTCTCAAATAAATAAAAACAGAAAAGTTGCTGCAAGCAGACCTTACCTAATAAAAGGACACTGGAGAGTAACTCAAATCCACACAAAGAAATAATAAGCATCAGTACAGTAACTACATAGGTAAAATACAGTATAAATGTATTTTTTTAATAAATTACCAAATGTATTTTTTGTTTGTAACTTTTTTCCTATTTAATTTAGAAGACAGCTGATAAAGCAATAATTACAAATCTCTTAGTGGATAATGTAGTAGTATGGAGGACAAAACACAGCGAGGAGGGAAAGGAAATGGAGATATACAGGTTCAAAGTTTTTCTAAACTACTGAAATTAAATTGGTATTAATTTGAACTAGACTGTTGTCTATTAGGATGTTAATTGTAATCCCCAGGACAACCACTAGGAAAACATCTGAAGAATATAATAAAAGACAGAACAAAGGACTTAAAATGGTATACCAGAAAATATCTCCTTAACACAAAATAAAGTAATAATAGAAACGCAGAGAAAACAAAAAGAAATAAGACATATTGAAAATAGCAAAATGACAGATGTAAATCTTACCTTATCAGTAATTACATTAAATGTAAATGGAAAGGCAGAGATTGGCAAAATGTATTAAAAAGAACAAGCCAACTACACACTGTCAAAAGAGACATTTGAATTTTTTTTGAAAGATCTTATTTATTTGAGAGAGAGAGAGAGAGAGAGCGCAAGTATGAGTGGGGGAGGGGCACAGGGAGAGGGACAAGTAGACTCCCTACTGAGCAGGGAGCCCAACATGAGGCTCGATCCCAGGACCCCGAGATCATGACTTGAGCAGAACGTAGATACTTAACCAACCAAGTCACCCAGGTGTTCCAAAAGAGACATTTTAAATTTAAATATCCAAATATGTTGAAAGAAAGAGGATAGGGAAATAAAAGACATTATGTAAACAGTAACCAAAAGGAAGCTGGGGTGATTCTACTAATATCAGGCAAAATTGATTCTAAGATAAAAATTGTCAATAAAAACAGATAAGGTCACTTTATAACAATAAAGGTTCAATCTATTAAGAAGACATACTAATTATAAACATACATATACCTCACAACACAGCCCCAAAATACATGAAGAAATAACAGAATTAAAGAGAGAAATAAAACATTCAATACTAACAGTTGGAAATTACTCAATAAACCACTTTAAAAAATACGTTTATTTATTTATTCTTTCTTTCTTTCTTTCGCAAACATGTGAGTGGGGGGAGGGGCATTGGGAGAGGGAGAGAAAACCTCAGGGCTCAATCTCATAACCTGAGCCAAATCAAGAGTTGGGCACTAACTGACTGAGGCACCCGGGTGCCCCTAAACCATTTTCAATAATGTATAGAAAAACCAGAAAGAATATAAACTAATAGAAGACTTTAACAACACTAAATTAATTATATCTAACAAACATATGCAGCACTCCATCCCAAAACAGCACAATGCATATTTTTGTCAAATGTATATAGGGATTCTCTAAGACAGACCATACGTTAGGACACAAAACAAAAAGATTAAAAACATAAAAGGTATGTTCTCCAAAGTCAAAAGAATAAAAAAAGTAGAAAAAGGAAATATGGGAAATTTACAAATGTAAAAAAAAAAAAAATTCCTAAAAATGTAAGGAGTCAAAGATTGAGTCACAAAGGACATCAGAGGGGATCCCTGGGTGGCTCAGCGGTTTAGAGCCTGCCTTTAGCCCAGGGCGTGGTCCTGGAGTCCTGGGATCGAGTCCAGGGTCAGGCTCCCGACATGGAGCCTGCTTCTCCCTCTGCCTTTCTCTATGTCTATCATGAATAAATCAATCAATCAATCAATCAATCAATCAATCAATCAATCTTAACCCCCCCCCCCAAAAAAAAACCAAAAAAACAAAGGACATAGAATATACCACAAGTCTACTGAAAAGGAAAATACAACACACCAAATGGTATGAGATGCTGCTAAAGCAGTACTTAGAGGACAATTTGTAGCTGTAAAAACATATTTTTTAAAAGCAATTCCAACCAACAACCCAAGGTTAGAGCAGAAAAATTAAAGAAAAGAAAAACAACAGAGAAGATCAATGAAATCAAAACTTGGTTCTCTGAAAAGATCAACAAAGTTACAAACCTTTAGCTAGACTAACCAAGAAAAGAAACTAGAGAAGATTTAAGTTGCTAAAATCAGGAACAAAAGAAGAGATGTTACTTCTAATCTTAAAGAAACACAAAAGAGAATCAGAAAATACTATAAAAAATTATACATCAAGTTAAATATTCTAACACATAATACTGTATGTTAACTACAATGTAATTAAAATAAAAATAATAAAATTTCAAAAAAAAATTAGATATCCTATATGAAATGGCTAAATTCTAGAAAGATATAAATTATCAAACTGACTCGACGATGTAATAGAAAACATAAATAGACCTATAGTAAGTAAAAACATTGAATAACTAAAAAACTTGCCATGAAGAAGGCCCAGGGACTGATTTACCAGTGAATTCTATTAGACATTAAAAAAATTAACACCAAATCCTTCACAAATTCTAAGAAAGAGGAAGGAATATTTCCCAATTCATTTTATGTCAGCAATAGACAAAAGAAATCACATGAAAAGAAAACTATCATGCCAAGTGAAAACTATCAATTATGAAGAGATGCAAAAATCCTAAATGAAATACTATCAAACAGAATCCAGCAACACCTAAAAAGAACTACGCACCAAGAATTTATCGGGTGGACAATATAGTGATTCATAACGTATTATATTAAAAATGGTGAAACTTAAAGACAACCTAAATAAATAGAAATATATTTTGTGTTCATGAACTGGACGATGTAATATTTTAAGATGGTAATACTCCCCAAAGAGATTCAACACAATCCCCATCAAAATCCCAGCTGGCATTTTCATAGAAATTGGCAGCTTGATCTAAAACTCATATGGAAATGCAAGGAATCCAAGATAGAAAAAAAAAAAAATCTTGAAAAGAAAACAACTAAATTGAAGGATCAGCACGTCCTGATTTTGAAAATTACTATCAAGTGCAATAATCAAGACAAAGATTAGACATATAGATTAATGGGGTAGAACTGAGCCTCAAAATAAACCCTTACATTTATAGTTAATTGATTTTTGGTAAGAGTACCTAGACAATTCTTTTTTTTTTTTTTTTTTTAACCTAGACAATTCAATGAGAGAAAGAACAGTCTTTTCAACGATGCTGGGACAACTAGATACTTACACAGAAAATGAAGCTGGATCTCTACCTCATACAATATATAATAATTAACTGAAAATGGATCAAAGGCCTCAACAGAGGCACTCAAACCTGAAAAATCTTAAAAGAAAACACATGCATAAATCTTTATAACCTTGGATTAAGGCAACAATTCCTTATATATGACACCAAAAACACAAGCAACAAAAGAAAAAAACAGATTAGACGACGAAAATTAAAAAGTACTTCAAAGGACACAAGAAGTGAAAGACAGTCCACACAATGGGTGTTAATATTTATAAATGTTTGATAAAAGTTCAGTGTACAAGAATTCTTTATAAGAACTTTTACAAATCAACAAAAAAACAAATGCCCCCCCCAAAATGGAAAATGATTTGAATAGATATTTCTCCAAAGAATATATTACTAATGGCCAATATGCACATGAAAAAGATTCTTAACATCACTGCTCATTAGGGAAATGCAAATCAAAACGACAATGAGATATTTCACACCCAAAAGGAGCATTATAATAAAAAAAAATGCAGATAAAGTACTCATGAGGATGTGAAGAAATCTGAACCCTCAAACACTGCAGGTGAGAATGTGAAAATAGTGTAGCCACTTTGGAAAACACATTGGCAGTTCTTAAAAAAATGTAAACACGTGATCCAGGAAATTCCACTCCCAGGTATATACCCAAGAAAACTGAAAACACGTATCAATGAGTTTGAATATCCATGGTAGCATTATTGAGTAATGAGTGCATGAAAATTCATGGAGCATTATTCATAACAGCCAAAAAGTAGAAACAACCCAAATGAACATCAACTGGTGAATGTATAGATAAGAAGTCATATATCCATACAACAGAGTATTATTCAATCATAAAAAGGAATGAAGAACTGGTACACACTGTAAGGATGAACCTCGAAAACATTAGGCTCAATGAGGGCTGCACATTATACGATTCCATTACATGAAATGTCTAAAACAGGCAAATCTTTCTCCTTTTCCCTCTCCACACCCCCTCTTAGTGGTTGCCAGAGGCTGGGGGAGGATAGGTAAAGGAGGAGTGAGTGCTAATCTGCTAATGGGTTTCTTTTTTAGGATGATGAAAATGTTCCGGAATCAGATAGCAGTGAGGGTTGTAAAACTTGGTCAACGAGCATACTGAAACCCACTAAAAATCGTATACCTTTAAAAAAGTTAATTTCATAGTAAAAAAGGAAAGGAAGGATAGAACTCCAAGGAGTGGAATATGACAGATCCAAGAGCCATAAAGAATTGTTCTTAGACCTTAAGATCTAATCAAAGAACTCCCAACTCTTGCCCAGCTGGATTTCAGATTTGCTATGAATGGTGACCTCTGTGTGCTCCCCTTTTCTCCAATGCGGAACAGAGTGTTTACAGTGGTTATTCACCACTCTGTTGGGTGTGTATGGGCAGGCAGCTTGTTTTTCTTACTTTTAAAGGTCAATAAATCAAGAGGAATTGTACCTGAAGTGCTGTAAAGAGCTGCACACAAAGAACCCAGTTTGCACCTGGACCTAAATTAGTATTGTGAGATAACAGTGTAATAACAATAAGACTTTTGAAAGTCTTGGGCAAAGATGAGTATATTTTGCAAATAAAGAGAGATGTGAATCACTGGGGACAGACCGATCCCAACTTCCTTGTATGCACACCTTTGTTTCGTATTCTCCCAACTGATGGCTGGCATATCATGCCACTGTTTACCTGAGAGGAACAGCTGCTCTTGAAATCATTCTAAAAATACTGATGGGTTATCTCAATTATGAGATCATCAATGAGGAATATTGAGTCCAATAAAATGTCTTAAAGGCCAGGATCATTTTTGTCATCACCTTCCCCCCATCCCCATTTCCCTTCTCTCCATATTTGATAGCTGTATTAATAATTAACACTGGTTTACACTTTACAGAACAAGGACTCTGATATCATTTAATGTCAAGGATCATATTAGCACAGATAGTAATGTAACGAAAAGTAAAAAGGGAAGCAAAGTCTTATGGAACCATTTACAGTACACAGTTTTTGCCCTTGCCTTTTATTTTTTCCCAAGTATTTTACTTCTAAACATTTCAATCTATGAAAAAGTTGAAAGAATAATACAATGTACTTCCACAAAATTTTGCCTCTATAGATTCAACAACTGTTGACATTCTGTATCATTTTCTGTACATACACACAAGTTATTTGGGGGGGAAGCATTCGCAGATGTCATGAATCCTTAACCTGAAATACTGGGTAATAAAGAACATCACCATATATAGCTATAATACCATTATTCCTTCCAAGAAATTTAGCACAAACAATAATGCCTTCAATTTTCCCAATTATGTCCTTTACAGTCTTTTTTCTCCCCAATCTCAGGATGCAATCAAGAATCACATGTTGTATTTGACTGTCATGTGTCTCCAGTCTTTTTTTCTTTCATGCCATTCATTTGATAGCATGTTCCACAATCTGGGTTACATTCCTCATCATTTGGGTTCAGACTGATTGATCATTTTTTTGCAGGAATAGCACCATAGATGATATGCCTCCTTGGAGTGTAACAGTTGGTCTGCTATCAGTGATGCCATATATCACTTGCTTTAAGGTGATTTTCAACAAATCTCTCCATTGTGAAGTTACATTTTCTCCTTTATAATTAGTAATCCGCGGAGTCATACTTGAATGGGATTATCCTGTTCCCTAGCATTCTTTACTCAATTGTTTTAGCATTGATTGATGATTCCTGCCTGAATCAATTATTACACTAGCGATTGCAAAATGGTAATTTTGTAATTCCATTATTCATTCTCTATTTTTATGTAGCGTTCCTAAAAAAAAGTGCCTTCTCTTCTGTGAAGAGAAGACCCTTATCTTTTGTTTTTACCACTATGGACTCATGGATTGTTTCTTGTTATCCAATGTTATCATCCATGCCATCATTATCCATTTTAATGCACAAGTTGTTTCAAATTTAGCCAGTGGAAACCTTCAAGTTGGTTCTTGTATTCTTTTGATATACCTCCTGTTTATGGGGATGTCTTTATTTTTTGGCAAATAAGGAGATACTACACGTCCCCTTTCTACTTTTCTTGTCCCTGACTTAGAATCAATCAATATTATAAATATCCTATTTTTCCTTTTTTTGTGGTAGAGAGTGCTACTGAGGCATCAAGATCTGGATGCTAAGTGTGGTTATTGCTACTGTGGTGTCACTGCTTCTAGAATCTTACAGTAGGCCAAACTAATAAATACTATATACATTAGATATATATATATACATACACATTTTATTATATATTGTTATTTTACATAAAATTTATATATGTTAAATTATATTTATAAAATATAAATATATTTAGATCTTGAATTCATACACCTCTAATAACATAGCTCTGTTTTTCTTCCCCCATTCTGTAATTTACTCCTTTCTCCAAATGAAAAAACTCTTAGAACTACTACACCCATACCACTGCTGAAAGATGTTAATCCTTAAAATATGTCCTAGGTTAATTATTTAATTTCTTCCTGTGTTCTGTATTATCAATATGACACAGATTTGTTTCTTTGTTGTTGTTTGTACTCAATCACAGGGTTCACTCCCCCATCCCTTCCGATTTAATTTTATTTTTTAAAAATGCTTAAGATACTTTCTCCCTTTCCCTCTCCACACCCCCACTTAAAAAAATGTAAAAAATTAATGTTTCAAAAGTCAAAACTATACAAGACTCAAATAAGTTTCACTTATTTTTCTTTCACTCCCAAAGTAACCAATTTCATTAGTTTCTAGTTTATACTTTTGTGTTTTTGTTTAAAAATAGACTCATATATTTTTCCCTCTTCTCTCTTAAAAGTGAACATACCACATATAACATGCAGTATACTTTTTTCCTTGCTTTTTCCACTTAAAAAATATACACCCAGGGGCACCTGAGTGGCTCAGTTGGTTAAGTGTCCAACTCTTGATATCAGCTCAGGTCATGGCCTCAGGGTGTTGAGATTAAGATCCACATCCTGCTCCCCTCAGTGATGTGTCTGCTTGAGATACTCTCCCTTTCCCTCTGCCCCTCGTCCTGCTGTGTCACTCTCTCAAAAAATAAATCTTAAAAAAAAAAAAATACACACACTCCCAGGGAATTAATCATTCTTATCAGTTCACAGAAAAGAGATGTTCTTTATTCTCTAGTTTCGTGTCTGTCTATTCTATGTTTTTTTTTTTTTTTAAGATTTTATTTATTCATGAGAGACAGACAGAGAGAGAGAGAGAGGGAGAGAGAGAGAGGCAGAGTCACAAGCAGAAGGAGAAGCAGGCTCCATGCAGGGAGCCCAACGCGGGACTTGATCCCAGGTCTCCAGGATCACAACCTGGGCTGAAGGCAGCGCTAAACCGGAGCCACCCAGGCTGCCCTATTCTACGTTTCTATCACAGAACAGTCACCATGTTAGGATCCTAAGGATAGGCATGTAAGTGATTTCTAATATTTTGCTATTAGAAATAACACTGAAATGAATAATTCTGTGCATGTTGTTAAACAAGTATTAGGTAAATTCTAAAAAGTGAGATTACTGGATCAAAGGGTAAATACATATGTAGTTTTTTTTTTTAAAGATTATTTATTTATTTATTTGTGAGAGACAGAGAGAGAGAGAGAGAGAGAGAGAGGCAGAGACACAGGCAGAGGGAGAAGCAGGCTCCATGCAGGGAGCCCGACGTGGGACTCGATCCCAGGACCCCAGGATCACGCTCTGGGCCGAAGGCGGCACTAAACCGCTGAGCCACCCAGGGGTCCCCCATATGTAGTTTTAATAGATACTGCCTTATACTCCTTGTAGGAAGTGTATCACTTTGTACTTTCCACAACGATGGATGAAAGTGTTTCATAGGCACCCTAATAGGGTTCTATAAGGCTTTTGAATTTTGGCCAAACTAATATATGAGAAATGGAAACTCACTATTGTTTTAATTTGCAGTTCAAGGGCCATTTGAATGTCTTATTTTTCTGTGTTTAATACTCTGTTCATGCTTTTTGTCAATTTTTCTATGAGTGTCTCACCTTTTTTCTCCCCTTAATTTAAAAAAACTTACATAACTTACATAATAGAGATTAACTTACATAATAGAGATCAACTCTTTCTGATGATATAAAGATTTCCTCCCAGTTTGTCTTTGTCTCTCAATTCTATGAAGTTTTATTCCTGGGAAAATTATTTTCTTTTTTTGATATAAATGACTCTTAAATGTCAATATTTCATTTTATTTCACCTTAAATAACAGAGAAAGCCTCTGCCCTATATCTGGGTTACTAGAGAATTCTACTGATACTTTCTTCCAGTTTATACATGGTTACATCATTTTGCATTTAAATCTCTTATTCAATTTGAAACTTCTTCAAGTACACATGAGGTATGGATCTAATTTTATCTTTTTTCAATTAATTTTCTAGTTGTCCTAAGACCATTTATTAAATAGTCCATCATTTTCCTTACTATTTGTAATACCACCTGCATCATATGAGAATATCCCTGAGTATCTGGATCTATTTCTTAATGAGTTGTTTGTCCATTTGGGTGACAGTACTATAATTTTAATTATAGATGTTTTAATACCTGGAAGACCCAGTGTCAGCACTTTAAAAAAATCTATTCTAGGGACGTCTGGGTGGCTCAGTGGTTGAGCATCTGCCTTCAGCTCAGGGTGTGATCCCGGGGTTCCGGGATTGAGTCCCACATTGGGCTCTTTGCATGGAGCCTGCTTCTCCCTCTGCCTGTGTCTCTGCCTCTCTCTCTGGGTCTCTCATGAATAAATAAAAATCTTTAAAACAAAAAAAAAAAAATCTGTTCTATGTACTTGTATTCCATATATTAGCTCCAAGGAAAAGTGGGGGGTGGGGGAAAGGAGAACTTTAAGGGATCATATGAAATTTATGATTTCCTATTACTTTAGGAAAAACAAATTATTTGTATGTTTATTCCAAAAGTCTTTTTTGCTTTTGTAAATGGTATTGTGTTATCTGATTATGTGTATATGAAAGTCATTGACTGTTCATTTTATGTATCTTGACACTGCACTGAATTCTTTTACTACTTGAGTTGATATTAGCATCAATGCTCTTGGTTTTCTATTTTCATATGCAAAGAGAACTAGTTGTATTTCTTCTTTTCCAATTTGTATGAATCTAAGGCAGTTCTCTCTTGTCTAATTGTCCAAACCTCTAACACAATGTTAAATAGTAGGGACTGAGAACAATCTTGCCTTGTTCCAACTTTAATGGGAATGTTGCCAGTGTTTCCACATTATGCTGTATTTAAAAATAGGGTATATGTGTTTTATTAAAGAAATATGCACCAATTCCTTTTTTATTGATTATTTTTATCATGAACACAGGTTGAATTCTGCCAAAGGTCTTTTCAGCAACAGTGGAGATGAACTTTATTTTTGTTTCTCCTTAGATTAACAGGTGAATTATATTAATGGGTATTCTAAAACACAACCATTCTTACATTATTGGAACAAATCTCATTTGACCATGGTGTATTATTTTCTTACTGTAGCACAGAATTCTGTTTGACATTTTTGCATTGAGAGGAGACTGTTCTGTAGTTGTATATATATGTTAATTATCTTTATGAGATTTTTATCTACATCAGTTTCATACTCAGGTTAAAATAATTAGGATACTTTCTTTTTTATGTTCTGGAAAAATTTATGGAGCATTAAAATTGGCTAATCTTAGTTTTGGTAAAATAGAACTTTAAAATCTTCTGAGCTGATGTTTTGTTGAGCTTTTTGATACTTTTTCCTACTAAAAAAAAGAAAGGCTTGCTTAACCTTTCTATTTCCTCTGATAGACAGAAATCTATCTTTTCTGAGATACGAATTCTGCTAAATGGGATTTTCCTAAGTAATGATCTATTTCATCTAAGTTGTGGAAAACAGATAAACAATTTTGTTTTCTTCCCTTTCACCTTAAGGTTGTTTCAAAGAACGTTTTACATTGCAGGTGAACAGGCCTTTAAATTTTGTTATTCATTTCTATCTTTATCGTATTATGGTTGAAATGTTTTTATGTCTTATTTCTACTTTACAGAACTTTTTAAGGATTCTTTTTGACTTAGTAATCAATTTTTTGGTGAATGTTCCCTGTATACTTGAAAGTGTATTTTACATTATCTGAGTAGAGACTTCAATATATACTCTTTAACTATCCCTTACTATTCTTTTAAGTCCTCTATATCTTCACTTAAATTCATTTCACCTATGTTGGACTCAAAGTGACATGTTAATAACCCTATTTGTTCGTTCTTTCCTCTAAATTTTCTGTAAGTCTTAATTTATGAAAGTAGTTGCTATGTTATTTGGTACACAGATATTAATAAATGTCCTATTTACATTATGACTTAGGACCTTTAACAAAGTCTTTTGTCCTCAAGTCCGCAAGAGAACCAATGTAATTTGGTATGTAACAAATATTTTGAGTACTTCATATTTAATTGTACAGGATATTTTTTAAAAATGTCTAGCCCAAAGTTTAAAATTTCATAAATTAAAAAAAATACCCTTCGTCAAGGGTATTAAGTGTCACGGTCCTTTTTTACTACAATGTGAGTGGTGCTTAAGAACACAAGGACTACTAGGTATAATTTATTGCCACTGACTTGATTCATGCTAAGGTGCCAGCAATTTTAACCCATGTTGCTTTTGTGCCATCAGTGCAAATGTCAACATGGCACAAGTGGAAAATAACATTTTAGATTATTAAAAAAAATACTTTTGACCTTGCAGATTCCTTGAATGAGTCTCAGGGACCCCAGGGTTGCATGTATCACGCTTGGAGAACCACAATCCTATGAAAACCTGATATATTTTTATCCCATAATAAATAGTATACTGGGAAGGTAACATAGAAGAATGGTTGGAAATACATCTTTTATTTTTTTTTAAGATCTTATTTATTTATTCCTGAGAGACAGAGAGAGGCACAGACACAGGCAGAGGGAGAAGCAGGCTCCCTGCGGGGTGCCCAGTGCGGGACTGGATCCCAATCCCGGGATCATGACCTGAGCCAAAGGCAGACACTCAACCACTGAGCCACGCAGGGGTCCAGGAAATATATCCTTGTGGTCAGATACACCTGGAATCAAATTTCAGCTGTGTTGATTACAGGCTTTGTAACTTCAGGCAAGTAACTTTATAAGCCATAATTTGTTTATCTGTAAAGTGATTCTACTAATAGCATCTAAAGGAGTTACTGCAAGGACAAAATGAACTAATACATACAGAGCGTGTAGCCAGTGCCTACTACATTGCCCTCAGAAAGCACTAGCCTATAATTATTTAATTTTTATACAATACAGCTATTTTCTAACAATCCCTGTATCAAGAGAAGAAAAATCAAAGACAGTAATTTGGGTAGTTTCTCTAAATCAAAAGCTTAAAAAATGAGCAAAACCTTTGAAATACTAGATTACTAAAATTTTAGAATATAAAATTTCAATAATGGCATTTTTTAACATTTGAAAGCCTTTTTTTTTAAAACACTGAACTTTTAACCTTGTCTATCTATTTTTTTTCTTTTAAAGATTTATTTATCTTAGAAAGAGAGAGAGAGTGCACAAGAGAGAGTGCAGAGGGGAAGAGAGAATCTGAAGCAGACTGCGCTGCATGAGGAGCCTGACACAGGGCTGGATCTCATGTCCCTGAGATCAGGACCTGAGCAGAAACCCAAGAATCAGATGCTCAATGAAATGTGCCACCCACGTTCCCCTATCTTCTCTATTTTATCTTCGCATTCTCTTTCACTAATTTTGTTCATATCTTCATTTGCTTTACTCCAACTTATTTAGGGTTACTTTTTTTTAACTCCTTCAGTTAGATGTATGGTTCACTCATTACATTTCTTTTTCTTTCTAAGAATTTAAGTTTATAAATTTCCTTTTACCAAATCAGCTTGTCCAATAATTTTTAAAATGTCTTTTTAATATCATCCAATGCTAGTATTCTAATAGCTATTAGTTCTTCTTTATTCCCTGAATTACTTAGAAATGTCTTAAAATTTCCATGTTTATTTATTTAAACTTATCTTATTACTGATCACCATCTTAACTGAACGGTATCAAGGCATATGGTCCATATGATATCACTTTTTACTTATAATGCACAGAATACAGTCAATTTTTATAAAATTTCAAGTACACTTGAAAAAATGTTTATATTGTTTACCAACTTGATGATGGTTGGGTTCAGGGCTCTATATATGTCCATTTGTTCAAACTTGATAATTGTGTTTTTCAAATATTCTTTCTTTTCATTAATTTTAAGTTTATTGACTTAATTAAGACAAACTCTCCTTCCGTGATGTTCTCCTTATACCTTTACTGACTTCTGCTTTGTATTTTTGAGCCATGTTATTCTGGTATGTGTAGTCAGAAATGTCATGGTTTCTTGGTGACCACCTTTTATCATGATATAAAAATCCCATTAATTTCTAATACTTCTCTTTGACTTTATAAAATATAATGATTTTATATGTTATATGTATCTGGTCAGGCTTTCACTAGCATATATTTTTTCTCAGGCTTTTACCTTTTCAAGGACTCTTAGGACAAACACGTAGGTGGATTTGAATTTTCATTCTATCTGGTCATCTGTTTTAATTGGAGAGCTCACACTCTAAGACTGATACTTCCATTTATTCTTATTTTTTGCTTTTATAAGTCCCACTTCATCTTTTGAAATTATTATTTTTTTCCATAAAATTTCCCCTTTTCTACTGGTTTGAAACTAGTATCTCTAGATCTATTACTTAGCTGAGAAATTTTCACATACATACGTTTCCTTGTAAAACCTAAAGTCAATTAATATATATGCCCTATTTAAAAGCACTGCTTACATGTTCTTATTGTCAAGTATTACAGGATCTTTAATCACACAAGTAAATATTATTTTTATTACTTTATGCAATCAGTTTTTCTTTAGATTTACCCCAATGATTGTCAATTTTTATTTTCACTCCTTGCATCTCAGACTTTCTTTCCAGGATTGTTTTGTTTCTTCCTCAAGTATAAACCTCAAAGTTTTTTTTGTTTCGTTTTGTTTTTTTTTTTAAAGTAAATCTGTTGGAGTAAAGCCTCTATTTTTTTTTAACCTGCAAATAAATCTAATCCTTGAAAGATCTTTTACTATAATATAAAATCCTAAGTTGATAGTAATTTTCTCTTGTAGGGGTCCATTTTCGCTTAGAAGCCAGCGGTTAGTCTATTGTTTGACTGTAAGTAATCAGTCCTTTAGTTCTGGCTGTTTTCAACATTTTCTCTTTCCCTCGGTCTTTTTGTTTGTTTTGTTTCAGTTTTCAATAACTAAGTCTGATGTGAATTCATTTTCTTTCATCCTGTTAAGTAACACTAGCATCCCATAATATGATTCTTATCTTTCATGAATTCTAAGAAATTCATATATATATTCTAAGATGTATATATATGTGTGTGTGTATTATTACACACACACACACACACACACACACACACACACACCCACCCCACTTCTTTATCCTTTCATCTGTTGATGGACATGGGCTCTTTCCATAGTTTGGCTATTGTGGTCACTGCTGCTATAAACATTAGGGTGCAGGTGCCCCTTAGGATCACTACATTTGTATCTTTGAGGTAAATACCCAGTAGTGCAATTGCTGGGTTGTAGGGTAGCTCTATTTTCAACTTTTTGAGCAACCTCCACAGTTTTCCAGTGGCTGCATCAGCTTGTGTTCCCACCAACACTGTAAGAGGGTTCTCCTTTCTCAGCATCCTCGCCAATATCTGTTGTTTCCTGACCTGTTAATTTAATTTTTTAAAAATATTTTACTTATATACTTGACAGAGAGTGAGTGAGTGAGAGCGAGAGAGCGAGAGCATGAGAAGGGTGAGGGGCAGAGGGAGAAGCAGACTCCGCAATGAGCAGGGAGCCTGATGTGGGACTCAATGCAGGACTCCAGGATCATGACCTGAAGCCAAAGGCAGATGCCTGCCTAACGGACTGAGACACTCAGGCACCCCATTACTTGTTAATTTTAGCCATTTTCACTGGTGTGTGGTGGTATCTCACTGTGGGTTTTTTTTTTTCTCAATGTGGTTTTGATTTGTATTACCCTGATGCTAAGTGATGCTGAACATTTTTTCATGGATCTGTTGGCCCTAAAATATACTCTTTATATTCTTATCTTTTAATTACAAAATCCAGTCTTTGAAGGCAGGGTCTTATTTTTATAATTTTTGCCAATAATTGCAAACAGTTCCTTGTTTGCTTGTGTATTTTATAATTTGTTTATTTTGGGGGGAGGGAAATGAGTTCATTTTTAAAGGATCTTTATATTTGAGACTGTTTTGAGATTTAAATTTTGGATATGTTTTCAGAAAGTCTGTGCCTTTGGTTCTTCTAGGTGCCTGGAGGAGCTACCAAACCAAGATGATTTAAAAAAAAAAAATTTAGGGCAGCCCGCGTGGCTCAGTGGTTTAGTTTTAGTGCTGCCTTCAGCCAGGACGTGATCCTGGAGTCCTGGGATCGAGTCCCATGTTGGGCTCCCTGCATGGAGCCTGCTTCTCCCTCTGCCTCTCTCTCTCTCTCTCCTCTCTGTGTTTCTCATGAATGAATAAATATAATCTTTAAAAAAAATTTTTATCACAGTAAAATACGCCTAACATAAAATTTACCACTTTAAGTGTGATTCAGTGGTATTATATATATTCATAATGTTGTGATTATAATCCATCTCCAGACCTCTTTTCATCTTGTAAAACTGAAACTCCATACCCATTAAATAACCCCTCACTGTACCCCTTTCACCACTGGCAACCATAATTCTACTTTCTGTCTCTAGGATTTTGACTACTCCAAGTACCTCATATAAGCAGAAGCATACAGTATACGTCTTTTTGTGACTGGCTTATTTTACTTAGGGTAATGTCCTTAAGCTTCCTCCATACTGTACCATATGTTAGAATTTCCTTCCTTTTGGGGCTGAATAAAATTCTGTTCTATGGATACATCACATTCTACTTATCCATTCATCTGTCCAGGGACATTTGAGTTGTTTCCAACCCAAGATGATTTTTTTTTAATTTATTTTTATTTTTTTTTTTATTGGTGTTCAATTTACTAACATACAGAATAACACCCAGTGCCCGTCACCCATTCACTCCCACCCCCCCCCTCCTCCCCTTCTACCACCAAGATGATTTTAAAATTATGAATTAGTATGATTTCAGATTCCTAACTTCTGTGTCAAATAGCTAAAAATTACTAGAGGAGATTTCTTCTTTTTGCATATAGATATAGGTTCTTATTTTCTATTTATATTAAATTTTGTTTTTCATTCTAGCATTTTTCATTGCTTAATGAGAGTTTTGAGTCTTTTCAATTTCTAGAAACAAGAGATCAGAGCTTCCTTGCTTATAAATTTCCATTTATATCAATGGTCATTTGTAACTAATCACACAAATTTTCAAAATAAATACTTTTTTCAAAATAAATACTTTTTAAACTATTTATTTAAAAACCAAGTTATTCATATGCCTTATTTTTAAAAGACATAACTCATTTAAAGATTCAGAATTATCTCTTTAGACAATGTAAATATACTAAAGTGACTTATGAAATCTATCTTAAATAATTAAAGTTTAATAGTATAGTGAGACATTTAAACTTCCCTATGGGACCACTATGAGCAGTCCTAACCCTGTGGGAAAGTTTTAAAAGTCTAAATGTAGAATAATAAGTAAAAGAGCTAATAATTTTTAATGTTGTCATGATCTCATGACAATTCTTGCAGATTCAGTGTTGAATCTCATAGGAAAGGGTAAAAATGGCTAAATCCTTACAAGAAAGCTTTCCTTGGGGCAGTTACTCACCCTGATAAAAAGCAACTCTGCTACATTTCTGGCATGTCTCTATGTTCCAATGCTAAACACGGTCTAAGCAATTTATGGCAATAATTAAATGAAAAATCAGATTAAGGAAAAGATCCATGATATGCTTTCAGAATTTTTCCTTCCTTAAAAAAAGCCATTCAGTAGATGATACTAGAGATATTTCAGAATAAAAGAGTTCAGCTTGTATTCTATGCCTTTTTAAAAGTTCAAATCCACTGGTTCTTTGAAAAGATCAATAAAACTGATAACCCCTAGACAGGATACCAAGATAGAAAGGGAAGACACAAATTAAAAATGCAGAAATAAAAGATTTTTATCCCCTAGACATTAAAAGGGTAATGGAGGAATATCATGAACAACTTTGTACCTAAAAAGTTGATAACTTACCTGAAACAGAACAATTTCCTAAAAGACACAATATACCAAAACACTCACAACAAATGCTGGTGAGGATACGGTGAAACAGGAATTCTTATTCTTTGCTGCTGGTAGTGTAAAAATGATGCAGCCACACTGGAAGCCAGTCTGGCAGTTTCTTGCAAAGCTAAACAGTTTTACCATAAGCTCTCGGAAATGCAGCCCTGGGATTTACACAAATGAGTTGAAGACTTATATTCACATATAAACCTGTGAATGTTTAATAACACCTTTATTTATAATTGCTAAAAACTGGAAACAACCAAGATGTCCTTCAACAGGTGAAGAGATAAACAAACTGGTACATCACTAGCATGGAAATTACTCAATAATAAAAAGAAATGAGCTATCAAGCTACGAAAAGACACAGAGTAACCTTATACACATATTCCTAAGTAAAAAAAATGAATCTAAAGTGTGTATCTAAAAAGACTACATACTCTATGATTCCAACTAATGGCATTCTAGAAAAGGCAAAGCTATGGAGACAGTAAAAAGATCAGTGTTTTGACACAGGAGGGCATTTCTCGGGGTGGTGAAACTACGGAGTATGACACTGTAACGGTGGATACATAAAATTGTACACTTTGCAAGACCCACACAACTTTACAACATACACAGAGTAAACCTAATATAAACCAGGGGCTCTTTCTAAAAAAATATTTTATTTATTTATTCATGAGAGACACACAGAGAGAGGCAGAGACACAGGCAGAGGGAGAAGCAGGCTCCCTGCGGGGAGTCCGATGTGGGACTCCATCCCGAGTCTCCAGGATCAGGCCCTGGATTGAAGGCAGCGCTAAACCGCTGAGCCACCTGGGCTGCCCTAAACTAGGGGCTCTGTTTAATTATAATGTATCAATCAATATTGGTTATCAGTTATAATAAATGTACCACAACAAAAAAAGATAACAGGGGAAACTGCAGGGGAGTATGGGAACACCATTATTTCTGTTCAATTTTTCTGTAAAACCTAAAACTGCTCTAAAAAATGAAGTCTATTAATTAAAAAAACCCCAAAAAATCAGATTAAGAGAAATATCCGCCTGATATCACACACTTTTCTTCCACTAACAAGCTATGCAGTAGATGGCACCAGAGATCCTTTAGAATAAGGAATTGCAAGATGCACTATTCATAAGGCTTAGATTTGATGTTGTTGATACATGCTTTGCGATTGTATTTATTCATTGAATAATACAATTGACTTTTAAACAAAAAAAAAAAAGTATTACAGACAGCTACATTTAGATGTAAATTATATCATCCCATAAGTAAATAATCATGAAAATCTAGGAATGCGGATCTGAAAAATTATGGAGCAATAGTAATTCTACATTATGGGTAAATAAAAAAGGTGCTACATTAAGCTATTTAAAAACCAAATTCCAGTTCACATTTGACAACTATATAGCACATCCATTTGACACTTCTTGACTACTAGTGAGCAAGTATCTCATTAGTAAATTGTCTTTCTCCATAGACTAAAAGCATTCACTAATTGTAGCATCAAGGCATTTTAAAATTCATTTTCTCCTCAAACTGAGACAGAAAACAAGTATTATGTCTTTCTAAAAAGCAGAGGGTGAAAACATGTTAATTACCTACCAGGCAACTATCGTCTATCCACCCCCTGGCATTCAAGCTGAAATAATATGCAGTTTTGTAGAGAACAAATGAAGTAGCCATGAGTTGCAAAAAACAATCTCTTCTCCTATCTTAATTTATATCACTTTAAAGTGATATTATATAGGCATCTAGCTATTAAGTACATTACCTATTAATGGAGCCAAATATTATATACTTCTGCTTTGATGGAGGTAGGAGAGAAGAGATATAAGGTAAGAAGGAACCAAAGAATCATCCTGGAGAGAAGAGTAAAATGTATTCTCTTATTTCCAAATTTAGAATCCAATTTTCAGAACACAAATGATCAACAATGGCAGCATGTGACTACAATAGTAACATAAAGTAGTATATTATACCTCAATTACCATAATGGTAATATCATTCTTTGTACTTGAGAATTACTATTTAACATTTATTTCTAAGAAAAAAAATATTAGAGTTCCAACCAAACTGATCAATACATTTTTAGAAAATGGTTTAACTGCAGTGGTGGAACAACATGAGAGTAAGTCTAAGAACACAGTAATTGAAAACCAGTCTTGGAAGTAAATCCCCTGAAAGTGTACTATACATTACTAGTTAATATAAAATTATAGACACTGATGGATCTCTGATTTGTCCACAATAAATGTATTAATCTTAATCTGTAAGAGAAAACTGTAGTCACCTACACCTTGGGAAATATACCTTGGACAATATATAGCATGGTGATTCCCAATCTTTTATAACTCAATTCCCTATTGAGTTTAATTCAAAGCAATGCTAATAAGTTGTTCTGTCTGGCAAATTTTATGAAGAAACAGTAGTATGAATTTGAACCAAATATAAAGGAAACTTTTGTTTGGCTTACAGTCTTATTACAAGTAATTATATGACTTTTTACAAACTCTCAGGACCATTAGACTTTAGGCTCCACCAGGATGAGAGACAAAATCTAATCTAATCTCATAATTGTACAGAAAGGAAACAAAAATCCAGAAAGAGCAAGTGGTAGAGTTTAGAACATCAGTTTTCTAATCTCCAAACTGTACTCTTTACTTAACTATATGGTCTTCTTACAGTAATACAAGTATCACTCAAATTTATTTGGTTCTTGAATTCACAGTTTAAAGAGCAAGGTCAGGTAGCAAGGGATGTTTGCAGTCATTAGAACCTATTTGATTCCAAATTTTCAACAGAGAGAAATTTATTTGAAAATTTATCTAAATTTATTCAGTTTCTGAGTTCAGGTAATGAGAGTTCAAATAAAGAAGGAGACCTATTTTGTAAGAAGATGGGGAAGAAAGACTTGATCCATGTCTTTTCTCTTTGTGCATGTGTTTCTAACTCTACCCCACCACGTCTCAGGAGTCATTGCTACTGAAATGTCTCTATTTTTCTTAGGGTAATATTTGGTTTAATTAGAGAAGAGGACTGTAGTTTCTCCTCAACCCCAAAGTTCCTTTCACATACAGTAATTATAGAAGTTTCCCTATTACTACCAGCAGAAATGTAGACAGATTAAATAGATTAAACTGAACAAATATGGTACAGATCAACATGCTCGGTACGCATGGGTCAGTTTACATTATTTTGTAATAATCTCATAATTTATTATATACATTTTATAATCATACAATTTACATACAGGGTTAAAGAATTTCTAAATATGTGATGCCTTTTTAGTCCCCATAAACAATTCAGAGGTATTTATCCTCATTTTAAGTTGGGCCTCTATTCCTCCCATATTCCTTAATGTCAAACTAACATTGCTATAGGATAATATTCTAATCATTTTAAAGTTTTTCAGACACATTTTCCCAACACTATGTCACCATCATTTTCCTAGCATACCATAACACACTTCTATATATGGTTCAACAAATTCTAGCATCCATACGGTACCAAACTAGAAAAAAATATTTGAAAAGAAACATTTATAAATGTATAAATGTTAACATCTGGAATCACTGCACTATATTATGAGGAAACGATAATTCCACAATATAAAGAGTAGTTATTAATATATCTAATTTTTTTTAAGGTGCCATCAAGGCTCCTTTTTATTTTTTTTAAAGATTTATTTATTTATTTATTTATTTATTTATTTATTTATTTATTTATTTATGAGAGACAGAGTGTGGGGAGGTGTGTAGAGACACAGGCAGAAGGAGAAGCAGGCTCCATGCAGGGAGCCCGACGTGGGACTTGAACCCAGGTCTCCAGGATCAGGCCCTGAGCTGAAGAGGACGCTAAACCGCTTAGCCACAGGGGCTGCCTTATATCTAACTTTTTAAAGCATCTGTAAGAAAATTTAAGAAGAACATGGCTAACTGAATCTCTCAATTAAAAAAAAAAAAAAAACACCTGATTTTCATTAATGATTTCATCCTTACTTTACCCAAAATCTCTTGTGACAGAAGCCATAAACGGGAAAATCTTACAGACTTAGATTTCCTCTCCCTTTCCTAGTTATTCTCCAGGAAAAGATGTTAACAAAACACCAGAGGACAAACAGCAGCACACACTCTTGCTCACACAATTAAAAGGCATAGCTAAGACATATATAAAAAATTTCTAAGTCGTTATATTATCAATTTACCCACTGATAAGCCTACCTACATATTTCTCAAATGAGAAAAAGAACTAGAGTGATAAAGTGAAACAAAGTCTGGTCTAGTCTTATATAAGTCAAGGAAGTAGCCAGGAGAGTCATCTGACCTGGTTCTTACATTTACAAATTTGCTACACATGTAGAATTTTAATATCATCTTCGAATGAGGTTATGTATTTATATTTACATATGACAGGACTTAAAAAAAAAGCTTTAACCTTACAACTTCAAATTTCCATTCCTGGAAATTACGAATTAATACTGGATATTACAAATTAATGCATTTTATAACCCTAATAATGACCTTGTAAATACGATTTTATTTCATTTTATGTGTTTAAAGGCTTAATCTGTTACACAAAACATTTTAGATACACAATAATTTGCCCACCTCAAAAAGGTAAAGTCACTAAGCCTCTCTCAACTTTTCAGAGATCCCCTTTTTATTTTCTTAGTTTTCTTAGTCTCAGCTTAGTTTCATTTGTCTAGTTTCTTCAGCTCCCACAAGGAGTATATTGAAACTATGCCTTTAATCTCACAAGGTTGAACGAATTAGGAGATAAAAATGCACTTCAACAAGGTTTAAGCACTATTCAAACATCATGAATGACCTGTAAATTGACCGGTCTCTAGAATTTATAAAAAGTATGTACAAATCAACAAGAGAAAAAGGGGCAAATGACTTGGAAGAGATCCTTTAAAAGAGAAGATATGCAAACTGCCTGTAAGAACTTGGAAAGGCATTCAACATTACTAGTTATCAGGAAAATGCAATTTAAAGCAAAATGAGACACCATTTCACACCTACTAGATTAGCTAGTAACAAAGACTGATTAATAGTAGTTGTGTTCTAACCGGGACCTGGAGTAACTAGAATTCTCATGCATTTCTAATGAGCCTGTAAAATGATTAATTTTGGAGAATGGTATAACAGTTTCTAGTATATTTAGAAATATACAACGACATTATGACCCAGCAATTCTACTCTTATAGATTCTCCCAAGAGAAATAAAACAGATGTCCAAAAATTATGAAAATGTTCATAGCAGCCTTATCAATAATCCCTAGCTACTTATTAATAACCCTTTTCAGAGGACAGTAAGAAAGAACAAAGAATACAAAATGATTCTTACATGTTAATCCTGAGTGAGAAGATGTCAATAGCACTAACTAATGGAGAGCACAGAAAGAAAAAGAGAAGGCTTAAAAAGGAAAATTAGTTTAGATTCGCTAACTTAAAATTCCTCCCATAATACATATGTGAAGAAGTCTAGAAAAGAGCATGGAACGTGGTGAGGTGCTGTGGCTCATCTAAATAGAAGTTAAATGTTGACGCTGGGAAAGGGGAGGAGATCTGGAAAGGGGAAAAATGAATACATATATTTTCATAAACATATATGTGTACATATAAATTATAATTATAAGGACATAATTATTATAAGGATAAGTTATTATCGTTAAGGTATAACATTCTGGGGGCAGCATGAAGATCAAACAGTAAAGGAGGAAGACAATTCTTACGCCTTTCTGTATGAGACATCTTCAGTAGTATGGTCAAAACTATGGAATCCTACTCAGTCATGTTTTAAAAGTACAAATATATAGGATTCGAAAAGAAACCAACTATACTGAAATACAACTGTCAAAAAAATTTTAAAGTGAGATACTGTTATATGTGTTTTCTTAATGCATTAAAATATAAGATTAAGTAGTAAGTCTAATATCTACAATTTTGAAATAGTGAAAATTATAAACAATAATTTAAGATATGTCAAGGAAACAGCTAGGACTTTTATTGCTGGAACGGGTATTACTACTACTGTTGTTTATTGTCAATATTTATATTTGAAGGAAAAATTAAATTTCAGTTAGAGGTCAGTGAAAATAAAGATGTCATTTTCTTTTTCTCCCATGAAATCCTATCCATGAATTTTTGGAGGAGTATCCCAGGTTAAGAACCACGGAGTTAGGACGTAAAATTAAACAGATATAAAACCTCAATGAAACAGTATCATGGAAATTACAGCAGCAAAATAGCAAATGCTGGTTTTAATCTGTAAGGATAAAATCCTGTACCCACAGTTTCTGCTTCATTTCTTACAATTGTGAAGCAGAATGAGAAAGATCAGGGAACAGTATTGTTAAGCACAGTAATGTAGAAAAGGTGCAGAGGTTTTTGAGTTATTTACAGTAAAATAAATCACAACAGTATTTAAACTGATTTTAAAATATGTACCCTATTAGGAATCACCTGATAAACCACCATAACCACAGAGTGCCAATACAATAATCATTCTATGTACCAGACATTCCACTCGCATCCTCCTTCACCCAGCTTCCAAATCTTACCAAAATCTACTGATATGCTCTGCTCTGCAACCAGGGTCAAAACAGAGGAATAGTAACGGCCTGAGTCTTTTCAGCTGGCCCAACTGCTACCCTAGGCACAGGAAACCATTCATCATGGCACTGAACAGGAGGGGTAGACCATTTCATTCTTTTAGGGATGCAGTCAGACACATTACTCCAGGTACTTTATCTTACCGCTCATATTTCTCTACGTAGCAGTCTGTATTATAGGAAAAATATGACTAGAATTATTTGGAATGCCAAGTCATTTCTCAGGATAGGCTCTTTTGTTCTGCCTCTCAGCAGCCATGGCACTTGCTATTAAGTCGTATCCATCTCTGACCCAACAAAGTCGTTGTTTACAGAATACCTCATTCCTCCCACAGGCACCTTCAACAGAGCTTCGGGGCGAAGTGTCCAGAGGCTAGGCTACCGTGGGGGAATTATGGCTGGGAATGGCACACGTGCTGCAGAAGACACCTGCTGGAGAACTCTCTGCTGTGGCACCCAGACAGATACCAGTATCTCCAGACAAGCTTTTATTGATTTGTTTTTTATTTTATTATTTTTAAAAAAGATTTTATTTACTTATTCATGAGAGACACAGAGACAGGGGCAGAGACACAGGCAGAGGGAGAAGCAGGCTCCCTGCAGGGAGCCCGACGCGGGACTCGATCCCGGGACACCAGGATCACGCCCTGGGCCGAAGGCAGGGGCTAAACCGCTGAGCCACCCAGGTGTCCCTGTTGTTTTTATTTTAATCTCTGTTCCTAACGTGAGGCTCCAACTCACAATCCCAAGGTCAAGAGTCGCCTGCTCTACTGGCTGAGTCTGCTGGGTGCCCCTCCAGATAATCTTTTAGATCTGCTAAAGCTGGGGCGTGGGGCAATTCTCAGGAACAAACAAAACAAATAGAAACAACTAGAAAGGTAAAAGTACTATAAAGCACACTCCCTATCAAAGAAAACCTAATACTTTACAATAGAGTGAAGTCAAAACAAGGTTTTTAGTAGTTTCAAAAACTATTCTAAAACAGTAAAGTTGATAAGTACTACTGTATGTACTACATAGTACACGTGTCATCCCGTCTTTTAATCCTACAGTAGGATTTAAATGTATTGTACTCGACGTGACAAGAGCAGGTAAAGTATCTAATTTTCAGTAACAAGCAGAAACTTAAACTGAGGCGTGGGGTTTAATACTCAATTGGCAGAACTACTATTATTGCTCTTTTCTGTCTATTGAATATGAGTCATAAAAGACCTTCCCAAATGTTGTTTTACATTTTATTTTAAATGGAATGAGACTCTAAACAAAATGCAAATACGTTACTATTAAAAAGTATTTTAAAAACATTATCTAGAAAATAATGGGATAGCTACAGATGCACAGAGGTGTATTTTAGCTGAAGATCACTTTACTTTGTTAGAAGCACAGTAATAAAAGAGACACTGAGAAAGAATACATATTTTCTGTTCTCTAGGTGTGAGCAATCTAGTATGGAAAGATACAATGTGGGATCCCTGGGTGGCTCAGCGGTTTAGTGCCGCCTTCCGCCCAGGGCATGATCCTGGAGACCCGGGATCGAGTCCCACGTCGGGCTCCCTGCATGGAGCCTGCTTCTCCCTCCACCTATGTCTCTGCCTCTCTCTTTCTGTGTCTCTCATGAATAAATAGATAATTTTTTTTTTTTTTAAAGATACAACATAAAGATCTTATATAGATCTTGGAGGGGCATCAAGGCTCATTTGGTCAATTTCCACATTGGTGAGTAGAGTACAGGAGGTTAAAGATGACATGCAAATCAAGAGCATGTGAACTCTTCTGTTTTACCTCCACTTACCCTACTATAACCTGCCAGTGTCCTCCTTGAGACTAAGCACTGAATCTTACTCACTTACCTATTCACAGTAATCTGCCATGGTACCACACACGTGGTAATTCAATAAATTTCATAAATGAATGACTCTTAACTCTTTAATAATTTTTTAAAGGATTTTATTTACTTACTTGAGAGACACAAAGATAGGGAAAGAGCACGAGTGGGAAGGAGAGGGAGAAGCAGGCTCCCCACTGAGCAGGGAGCCTGACTCGGGACTCGACCTCAGGACCCTGGGACCATGACCTGAGCCGAAGGCAGACACTTAGCCAATTGAGCCACCCAGGTGCCCCCAGACTCTTTATTCTTTAAAGGGAGTAAGGACTGCATAAACAATTCAGCAATAAGCTAACCTGTTCTGTTAATTTACAGGACATAGAAAAATAAGAATGTGGAATTTAAGAAACAGAACAGATAAACATAGGCAAGGGAAGGAAAAATAAAAGAAGACAAAACTGAGAGGGAGACAAACCACAAGAGACTCTTAACTCCTGGAGACAAACTGATGGTTGCTGGAGGGGACGTGGGTATGTCACTGTCAGCTTGTTTCCTGTGTCCCTACTAAACATGTACTACAAAAGATAAATACAAAGTCAAAGTCAAATGAATAGACATGGGCTTCCTGAAGCTTCTCTTCATTCCACAGATTTAATCGTCTTAACTGCCCATGTAGAACGAGGAATCCACCAGGTCAGAGGAACATAGAGAACACAGAACTATAAAATCTCTACATTTTTTAGGGGGATGTGGGGGGAGAAAGGAGAATAGAAAAATGTGATCATAAGAATTCACACCATTATTGTAAAAGGATATCCCTGCAGTCCTACTTCCAAGTACAACCACTTGAGGTCTTAGTAAAAGCCATGGCCCACCACAGCTTAATGTGGTTACTTACCTATACAGCTTTCCTTAAAAAAGGATATGGACATGGTATTATCTTTTAGTCCTAAATTATTTTGCTCCTTCTTATCCATCCTGCTCCCTGTGTTTTTGCCTCATTAATGCCATGAAGTAACAACTATATCTGTGAATCTCCTAACCTTGTTAAAGCAAAAGTCCAACTCTGCTATGACTACAAGTTTCCCTCTTAGATCTTTTAGTCATTAAGTCAGCTCACCAATTCCGGACTTAGAAATAATCCATCAATCTCTAAAATATACTTCAGAGCAAAGTTTTCAAATTTTGTTGACTGTTTAACCTCACCAATTAACAAACTTGAGAATGTGCCTTTAAAATATGTGTATTATTTATAAATTACACAGTCACATTCTTATCATGAGCCAAACATCTCAAAGCACAGCATGTGCTCGGAGAAAGGTTCATCAATGATACAATCTTTTAAGGCCACTTACATATTTTTTGGACGTAATTCAGATAAAACTACATAGCAGTATATGTATGTCCATTTAACTAGACCATCTAAACTGCAATATATCATAATACTCAGAATGCAAACCAAAGAATAAGGCTCCATTATCAATCCCTTCTTATATGAGGAACCTTCTCAGGACCTTCAGATATAAGCCCCAAGTAAGGGTTCCATTGCTGGTCCATTTATCAAAGATAAGATATGTTACCTTATTTTTATCATGGTTTTAAAAAATACTTTAAATTTTGAAGTCATTTTAGACTACAGAACAGTTTCAAAAGCAGGGAAGAATTGATATATATTTTTCTCTCAACTTTTTCCTAATGTTAATCAACATCCTATATAACCAATGATCAATACTCAGAAGTTAACACTGGTATAATACTATTAACTAAACCACAGACTTTAGTTGAATTTATTAGTTTTCCCACTAACATTCTTTTTCTGTTCCAAAATCCAATCCAGGATCCCATAATGCACTTAGTTGTCATGTTTCCCTAGTCTCCTCTAATTAGTGAAAGCTCCTCAGTCTTTCCTTGTCTTTTATTATCCTGACATTTTGGAGGAGTTCTGTTCAGTTACTTGGAAGAATGTTCCTTAATATGTGTGAAACCTTTTCATGATTAACTTCAAGTAATGCATTTTGGCAATCTACTGCAGAAGCAATGTGCCTTTTCGAGTGCATCTTATCAGTGTACCAATAAGATTTAATATGTTTTGTTAATGGTTATGTTAACCCTTCATCACTTGGTCAAGTTGCTGTTGATTTTATATGAATTATATTGTTACTTATTTTGTTCAAATAGTGGAACTATTTGGGCCATTGGGAGCTCTTTCACACTGGCTCCCATGTCTCACCCAACATATTCCTATCCTTGTCTGAGTACTTCCTTACTGCTGGCACCACAAAATGCTCTGAACTCTTTTTCTATTTTCCCAATCCCAGCAATAGAAGCAACCATTTCTCCAAGAATCTTGGTTCCCTTCACTGCAGAAGTTTTATTTTATTAAGGATGCATATTGATGTAAATAGAATTCCTGTACGCCAGTGGATCATCTTATTTAATCCCTGTCTTCATGCACAAATGATTTTGGAAAGCTCTGTTCTATAGCATTGCTCCATGATGATAAATAATTTTTTGCTCTAACAAAACACTCAGCATTAATGAAGGAACACTCTCTATTAATAGTCTAAAACATTTCCAGGGTTAGTAAGAATTAAGTCAAAGAAATGGATGCAATAGGAAGAACCCCAGACTTGTCAATGAGATCTACAGTTTTTTCTCTATATCTTATATACGTGTAAAGCCTATAACTCTGAGCTCCAATAACTACAAGAAATGATGATTTCAAGAGGTCCATAAACATACTTTAGTCTGGGTAGGCACTGAACATTATTCTACCAAAGACAGAGTGTTTCTTTTTACAAACACCTTCAATCAGTATTGTCAGAACAGTAAGTGTGCCTTTTAGAAAAACAAGTATGGATAAAGACTCACATGAAAAAAAAAAAGCTAGCATTTAATATGGGCTCACAGATGGTTCTGTAGAACTCTAGAGTATTTTAAGTTGAAGGAATGAGGTATGTGCAAAGTAAATCAAGAGCCAGTATGGCATACCACACCCAAAAGCTTTGGAGCTCAAACAATATCAGATAATTAGAACATATGATCACACTCACTAGCATGTTTGGCTAGCACCACGGTTCCAGTTGCTCATCAGAAACACTGGCAGCCCAATTTAGTGTTTTCACAACAGAAGTAACTTTAGAGCAAATCACTTTAACATCTTGATGGCTTAAATAAAAAATAAATTTTTAAAAATATATACAAAAGCATTTAAACATTTCTTTTTTTAAAAGATTTTATTTATTGATTTGAGAGAGAGAGAGAGAGAGAGAGAGAGAGAGTATAAGCAGAAGGAGGGGCAGAGGGAGAGGGAGAACAGGCTCTCCACTGAGCATGTGGGGCTGGATCTGGGGACTCTGGGATCATGACCTGAACCAAAGGCAGATGCTTAGCCTACTGAGCCACCCAGGCACCCTGCATTTTAACATTTCTAGTTAAAGCAGACTCTCCATTACCCGTGCCTACAGTAAAAAGCAATCTGACATAATAAACAGCCCTCCAAAATTTTTGTTTTGGTTTAGAAAATGTGTCCTTTTGTTACAGAAACATATTCATATGAGATTTTTACTTTGTTATTAATATTTTAAAATTACTTTTGGTTCTCTGAGCATTCAGAATATGGAAAGAATTAGAAAAATAGCTACCAGAATTGGCCAGCTTTGCAAATTATTTATGCTGAAATTTTCCCTCAGAGTGCCTCACTCTTCAATGATTATTGAAGGCTAACTATGTCAACACACTTTAGCAAAAAGTTTTCCATTTATCAACTAAGAAATTGAAGCACAAAAGTGACTTTTTATTTGTACAAAATACACACAAAGAACACTGTAATTTGTATCCTATTTTGCTGACAATTCTACTTCCTCAGAGCATCCAAAGAATATGACATTTACTGCTGACAGTTTTGAAGCATTATTTTGAGACTCTATGGTCTTGATGTTAGCTATTAATTCATGGAATCCTAAGGACGATATTCTAAACAATTAGAAGATTTAATGTGGCAGCTAAGCTCCAATGATCTCCCTTTGTTGATTTAGTGTCATTCTAAGTAATGACGATAATGACTAATAAATAACAGTAACAGCAGTTTTAGATTATTGTGTCCTTACATATATTATCTCTGCTTCTCCATCTTATTGAAGTATAACTGGTATACAAAAACTGCACATAATTAGGGATCCCTGGGTGGCGCAGCGGTTTGGCGCCTGCCTTTGGCCCAGGGCGCGATCCTGGAGACCCGGGATCGAATCCCACGTCGGGCTCCCGGTGCATGGAGCCTGCTTCTCCCTCTGCCTATGTCTCTGCCTCTCTCTCTCTCTGTGTGTGACTATCATGAATAAAAAAAAAAAAAAAACAAAAAAAAAAACAAAAAAAAACAAAAAAACTGCACATAATTAATATATACAATTTGGTGAGTTTGCATCAAGCTCTCTTAATCATCACAATAATCATTTTGAAAAAGCTAGAATTATTCCTGTTCTATAAAAAATGGAAACAAGTCTGAAGAATGTTAGAAAGTTTGTCTGAGGTCACACAAGGCTGAATAAGCAGTTCAGCCAGGACTAGACTCTAGGTCTAATCTAAAATCTGACCTTTTAACTACTATGCCTACAAATGATTAGAGCAGGTCATTTAGATGCCAGTGCTTAGTTGCTCACACAACAAAAGCAACAAAAATTAGTGCAATCCACCATGGAGTTATTCTCACTGGATGCCCATTACAATAAGGCATTAAGCTGAATGTTTCATTTACCTTGTATTAATCTTCACAATGATAGAGTATTATATAACTTGTCCAATATCACAGCTAATTTTTTTTTATCACAGCTAATTTAATGGGGAAAAAAAACTATAAGCAACACATCTAGATTTGCCTCCATAGCCCACAGTCTTTCTACCAGAAGCTACTAATGAACACATAGTATACATATCAATGACTAAAACATTAAAATCTAAACTAATATCTTCTATTTTAGCAAAACTATATTTTTGGTAGGTGAGGACAGACAATAGAGTATAAACAGCTGTAATTATTGTGCCTTTTCTGCAGATGAGAAAGATAAATCACAAAAAGGGTATGACATTTGTCAGAATCACATAACACACGGTGGGGAAGATTTGAATCCATAGCTGTTCATTGTAAAGCTTATGCTTTGCTCCTTCTGTCAAGGATAGAAACATTTTAGAAGACTTCACTCAAAACATCTGAAGGAGGAAAACTCACACATGCCCATAAAAATATGGATTTATATGGAAAAAGGCAGGGGTAACTGCTAATTGTTACTAAAAAATCAATATTACTAACTAATAAGCCTTATAAAACAGTGTGAGCATGCTGTGGATATAATGCACAACTAGCCAAGAGCAAGTAGGAAACTGTAACGGACAGTTCAAATTATATATAAGCTAAAAATGGCAAGATGGCAATTTATAAACTAACTTATCACATTTCACAAGTATGGTATCTGATTCTCTGCTAGAATCCTATACTCCCTGTATGTTGATAAGAGAAATTCAGAAAAAATGAGGTTCCAAAGTACCACAGGGAATAGGTGATTCGTTAAAACAGAATTACATATCATATTAAATGAGACAGAAATGAAAGCTCATGTGTTAGAGCATGTTTAATAAATGCTATAAAATTACATTTAAAAATGATCTTTATGTGAGATTAAGAATCTGAAAATATCAGACTCAAAATTATGAGAAGACAAAACTTCAACATTTTATAAAACAGCAAGAGATAGTAGATTGATTCAGTATCTGGCCTATAATTCAGGTAGTTTTTACACTAGATTTTCTCATTCATAAAGCTACAGTTTATGGAGAAAATTATCTGGAAAAAATTAGCTGAAAAGCAGCATACTCTTTCACCTTTTTATGCCAGTTCAGGACATATGAAATACTTCAGTCCTTGGCTAATTTCTCTGGCCATTAAAAGTTTACTTTTTCCCTTAGAAGGCTCTAATCCTGAGATTCTAATATCACGCAATTTAGTATGTTGGGCTGTCTTAAATTTCCAGGGAGACTGCAATCATGTTTAACCTTTAAGATATCAAGAGGAAATAGATAATTTAAGTATTATTGATTAAAGTTTCAGACATGTTACTTACAAGTGTAATGACATTTTTCTATATTTACACTTTAAAAATGACATCTCTTAAAAAAAATGGACAAAAAATTTGTCAGTAGTTTTTACTCTAAACTCACCTAACAACCTGCTATCTTTAGGTATGTAACACAGAGATAATCACTGTTTTAAAATTATACAAACTAGGGGTGCTTGGGTGGCTCAGTTGGTTAACTGTCTATCTTCGGCTCAGGTTATGATCCCAGGATCCTGGGATTGAGTCCCAGGTCAGGCTCCCTGCTCAGTGGGGAATCTGCTTCTTCTTTTTTTTTTTTTTTTAAAGACTTTATTTATTCATGAGAGATGAGACAGACGAGAGAGACAGAGAGACAGAGAGAGAGAGAGGCGGAGACACAGGCAGAGGGAGAAGCAGGCTCCATGCAGGGAGCCGGATGTGGGACTCGATCCCGGGACTCCAGGATCAAGCCCTGGGCTGAAGGCGGCGCTAAACCGCTGAGCCACCCAGGGATCCCCATAGGGAGTCTGCTTCTCTGCTCCTTCCCCCTGCTGGTGCTTGCTTGCTCTCACTCAAATACATAAACGCTTTAAATAAATAAATCTTACTTATTTTATAAATGTTGTAGCTTAAAATACCATGAAGAACTTGAAAACTTAGAGACAAAATTTAAAAAGAAAAAACCAGAGAAAAGCAGACCTCTAAGACACATAGATTCTTCCAAAAAGTTTTTAAAAACCAAACCTTTATTTTCACAGCATCTAACACAGACATAAAATTTGTGGCAGGAGAATTTATGAATAAATTTATACATATCAATTCTTATAAAAAATCTTAGAGACATATTATTTCATAGACTAAAATCTTAAGACACCTGAAATATAGCAACTGAGAAGGTGAAAGCTGACTAGGAAACCACTTTTGCATCATCTTTTGTGTAGGCTCCTCCTGTATTTGCCTAGACATGTGGCAATATGCCTGAACCAAACTGCCTTATGGTATCTTTTTTTTTTCCCTCTATGTAAATTTTATTTACTTATTTATTTTTTACATATTTTTTTTAAATTGGAGTTCAATTTGCCAACATATAGCATAACAGCCAGTGCTCATCCCATCAAGTGCCCTGCTTTATGGTATCTTAAAAACTTAAAAACTCATAGACAGCTGAGCCATGTTATTCCATCATAACATAAAGGCAGTGTGCATGAACATGCATTCTTTAATAGATGCGTTTTAAAAGATACATTTTCATCATTTTTTAAAATGTATTTATTTATTTATTTATGATAGACATAGAGAGAGAGAGAGGCAGAGACACAGGAGGAGGGAGAATCAGGCTCCATGCCAGGAGCCCAACGTGGGACTCGATCCCGGGACTCCAGGATCACAGCCTGGACCAAAGGCAGGTGCTAAACCACTGAGCCAGCCAGGGATCCCCTATTTTCATCATTTTCTAAATGTATAATCAGCTGTTCATAAATTGAATGGTACCACATGTTAAAGAGTGTCTTCTGTGTTTTTTATATCTTTAGCCAAAACAATTCAAAAAACAGTAAGTATTTATAAGGAATTGAAAAGGAAAAAAATAAAATCAAGATACTCCTTGCCTCCAGAGTTCAAATATATGAATATCAAGTTTTAAGAGTACGTAGGGAATATGGTAGAGTTTTCAAAAATTGACAAAAAATCATTTTGCAGAATCAAAATTATCCTTTAAAATCTCTTAAATAGCCAATGGGTAAGGTCTACAGTCTCATACACTATGATGTATTATGAATCACACATCATCTTAAATATGAGAATAATGCTCTCACTGCAGAGATGTTTTTGAAGTACAGGAGGTATGTAGAAACTAGACGCTATTAAAACAATAGTAAATTCATTTATGTCCCATCTCATGGTTGTCCCCTATGGCGGGCTATATTCTGACAAAGTAGATCAGTGTAGCTATGCCCACATGATACAGATTTTTATTTTTCACATTTGAGTATGAGTATCTGCTGCGGGGTGCTAATACATTTGACATTTCTAGATACAGGATTTATAAAAGTTTTGGTAAAAAGATAGTCTTAGGTGAATGAGAATTCAGAAGAAGTATCACAACAAACAATATAAGATGCACGAAAGAAACCAGCATTTTTTTTTGTTAACTCTAGAAGTTAAAGGAAATGCTGAATATAAAACAAAAAGTCCTCCATCTTGTCAAGGAGGCTAGATTTAATGATCTAGACAGTGAAAATGTTAAAGAACTGCTAACACCACACAGTGAGGAGTTCATGATTGAGAAAATCTTTCAACTTGATGCTCATCATCAGTTTGAATCATAACAGATAAAATGTTTATGGCTACAAGTGAATTTGATTATGATAGAAGACTCCACATGTGAAAAAATGAAACTGCAAGGAAAATCTTAGGTGACCAGGAGATGAAACACTGGTAGTGAAAGGAACTTAAATAGTTCATCCATTGATAGTTTTTAATTTCTGTTTTTTTTTTTTTTTTTAAATACTGTTGCTTTTTCCAGGGATTCAGACATTGATGAACTTCAGGCATTTGAATTTACCTGTTTACTACTTCACCGGCTCACTCTGGCTTACATTACTCACCACCCAAGCAGCAACAGGGACTAAAGCTTCTATCTCTTTCCATAAAACCTCACTCAGGCAACTCTATAATACATTAGTTGAACATTTTTTAAAATGCCTTTTTAGGGGCACCTGGGTGGCTCAGAGGTTGAGCATCTGCCTTTGACTCAGGTTGTGATACCGGGGTCCTGGGATCAATCAAGTCCCGTATCAAGCTCCATGGAGGGAGCCTGCTTCTCCCTCTGCCTTTGCCTCTGCCTCGCTCTCTCTCTCTGTGTCTTTCATGAAAAACAAACAAACAAACAAACAAACAAACAAACAATTGCCTTTTAAAAAATTTTACTAAGTGCTACTGGTAATAACTAATTATCTTACATTATTTCATTATTTACTTAGCACATGTTCCTTGGTCAACTTATATAACTGTGATTTCTTTGTATGTAAAGGAACAGAAACAATCTCTAAATCTTCTGCCTGCTTTAAAATGCTCTCATTTTAGATTGGTCTTTAAAAGCAAAATAATCAGGCAGCCCCGGTGGCTCAGCGGTTTAGTGCCACCTGCAGCCCAGGGCATGATCCTGGAGACCCTGGATGGAGTCCCACTCGAGCTCCCTGCATGGAGCCTGCTTTTCCCTCTGCCTGTGTCTCTGCCTCTCTCTCTCTCTGCATCTCTATGAATAAATAAAAAATCTTAAAAAAAGTTTAATAAAAAAAAATAAATAAAAGCAAAATAATCTTTAAAACTGAGGAATGGGAGTGGCAATCACCACCACATGATTCATCTATAATTTTTCAAAACTGGTATTATCTTTAACTTTTGAAATGCATTTCCCCTAGGATTTCAGTAGTTCGCTACCCTGTTCTGTTTTTACATCTTTGCTCAAATGTCATCTGACTGCCCTTTGTAAAACTGTGATCATCACTTCTCTCCTGGCATTTCCTAAGCTGCTCTACCTGCTTTGTCTCCAGAGCACTTATACACATATATATGTGTATATATATTCATATGTGTCCATGTATATTAGAGATATGTGTGTATGTGTACACACACATGCACATTCAACCACAAATACAACTCACCTGTTTAATATCTGCTTTCCCTCACTAGAATATAAGAGCCCATGAGGACTGGGATAGTTTTTGGTCTTCTGTTAATTGGTATGGTACCCGCATGTAGAAAGAAGCTTACCAGATCTTTGCTGAATAGATGAATTTCTCTAAACATGCACAGAAATGTGTTTTATAAAGCCCAACATGCCAGTCTTGCTTTGGGAAAAGCCATACTCAAGGGAAAACAAGAACTAAAATGGTAGTATTCTATAAAAGAACACACAGGTGATAAACAGTTGGTGAGTTTATGAGTCACTCAAGAAAACCATAAAAATATTACACAAAGATTTAAAAAATAATGTGTTGATCCTCAATAGTTAAAACAGCACATATTGGTTCTTCTGTTACTTCCACATAAAAGCGCTTTTTCTTGTTATACTCTGGTTAGTAGGACTCTGGTTATAAAGTGTTTTGAATAGCACACATAGATTACTACACATATTTGATACAAGCTGGTTTAATTATCTGACATATTAGAGACAGAGCATTGGGAAGAAATAATACCCAAGGACAGATGGTAATTAATAAAATTGGGCGCCAACTAGAATTATACCTCTGCTGAGAATTAGGTCTTCCTTTTTACCTAGTGAACTATATTTTCTCAATTGAAGGAGAATATGCAAAGAAATAATTTAGATAAATTCGCAAAGAATTATATAAAGATAAATGGAAGAACCGTTGCTTCTCCAAAATTTAAATAATTTCCTCAAAATGTTATTAGGATTGTGCAAACCACTTAAAGAATAATTCATTGACTAAATATTGCTGAGAGAAATTTAGAATCACTTATATTTTTAGTTTTTTAGGCTGATTCCTAGCACATCTTAGGATATTGGTACTTGCTTGTTACCTTCAAGGTCTCACTACAAATTTTGTAAAGGTCTACCTACTATTGCTGTGAATCACATTTTAAAACACTGTGGATAGAGAATCATGATTTTAAAGCATTGCTTTTGATCTTTAAAACATTCCTTTTCTAAATGACTTACATGCACTCCATTAAGTTACTGAGCATTAACTGTATTAGATACTATTTTAGGTGCTGGGGATATACCAAAACAGACAAAATCCCTGTCTTATTGGTCCTTACATTCTAGAAGTAGCAGGTAACAGACTTTAAAAGAAAGTCTTGGGAAACAAACAAACAAAAAAGCAGAATAATTGAAAAGAGAATGACTGAGATGAGTTATCATAAATAAATGAGTGGAGCATGGATGGTCAAAGCTAGGAGTCTGGTGATATGAAGGAGTGAGCAATGCTCACTGTGGAAACAGGATTCTAGATGGCAAGTATGAGGCAAGTATGAAGACCCTGACATAGGAATAAGGTTAGCACATTTGAGGAAAAGCAAAAAGCCATCAGTCTGCAAAAGAATGAGCAATAAGAAATGTGATCAAAAAGGGCAGCCCCAGTGGTGCAGCAGTTTAGTGCTGCCTTTGGCCTGGGGTGTGGTCTTGGAGACCCGGGATTGAGTCCCACGTCAAGCTTCCTGCATGGAGAGCCTGCTTCTCTCTCTGCCTGTGTCTCTCCCTCTCCCTCTTTCTCTCTCTGTCATGAATAAATAAAATCTTAAAAGAAAAAAAAAAAAAAGGAGGCACAACTAGAGTCCTTGACATATTTTATCCTAAGTGACATTCAAAGTCACTGGAAGTTTTTGGGCAGAGAAATTAATGATCTGGTTTAGGCTTTCTTTGTTCTTTTTAAGATCTATTTACTTGAGAGAGAGAGAGAGAGAGAGAGAGAGAATCTTCAGCAGACTCTCCACTGAGCGCAGAGCCCAATGTGAGGCTCGATTTCACAACCCTGAGATGATGACCTGAGCTGAAATCAAGAGCTGGACACTTGGATGACTGACCACCCATGTGCCCCATGGTTTAGGCTTTAGATATATTAGCCTTCTCTGTATAAAAATGAATTGTTGGGAAGGGAAAAGTAGAAGCAGAGACATGAGTTATGAGGCTCTTTAATAGTATATACCAGAGAAGATGTATCTTGAATTAGGGTGGTAGCAACAGAAGTGGCAAAACATGGCCAGATTTAGGGTAAATTTTAAAGACAGAGCCAATGAGACTTGATGTTAGGTTATATGTGGGTATGAAAGACACTGAGGAATCAGGAAGGCTTGTAGCTTTTGAAGCTGACCAACTAGGCTAAGAATGATATAGTTTACTAAGATGGGAAAGTCTGGGGCGGAGGAAGATTTTAGGGGCATAAAACCAAGTGTTCTGTTTTAGATAGGTCATTCTGAGATGCCTTTATTTTTTTATTTTTTGAGATGCCTTTAGATAATCTTATGAAGAGTATATCAGTTAGGCAGCTACATATAAAAGGGTAAAACTAGAGAAAAGGTTAGTTTAAATATTTAGGTGTCATCAACACACACATAATGCTGTAAGATGAAATGAGGCCATGATGTAGTTAAGGTATATCCAGAACAGAATACAACTAAGGATTAACTTCTGGGACTATTCAACATTTAGAGGTCAAGAAGTTAAGAACCAGCAAGGAGCATGTGAAAGCAGCAATTTGTGGGAAAAATAGGAAAGAATAAAAAAAATAATTCTTTTAATTCTAATAATATTAAAAGAATAGAAATCAGAATAAGGAAGTGATCAACTCTGTCAAATGATGCTGAAAGGTTAAGTAAAATGAAAACTGGTAACTTCCCTTTAAACAGTACAAGATGGAACTGCCAATGAAATTGATAAAACAATTAGAGATGTGTTAAGAAAGAAACTCTAATTGGGACAGGTTGAAAAGAGTAGGAGAATTGAGAAGTAAAGACAGTAAAAGTATAGATGATAAGTATTTACTAAGCATCTGCTATGTGTCAGATGCTTGAGACACTGGTCAACAAAAATACAAAATCTAATTCCTCATGGTGCTTATATTCTAGCAGCAGAAGAAAGACAATGAACAATAAATAAAATAAGTAAATTATATATGTTAGAAGGTAATGATGCTATAAAAAGCAAGTGTGATTATTGGTTGTTGGAGAGATTAAAAAAAAGACATAAAATAACTACCTGAAAGAGAGGAAATGGACTAAATGAGACTGAGAAGGTCAGTATAATTGGGTTCTTTATTCCAGTCATGTTCAGCTGGTCCAGGGCAAGTGTGTAATAAATGAGGAATTGGACACAGAGAAAGTTCTAACAAGCAAATATGACAAAGGAAGAGAGAGGCAATAGAGTTAAGATTTTATATGAAAGATGATCACAGTGATCAAGCACAGTACCTAAGCTGAGTAAGGACAGAAGTGAAGTCTTAAGTCATGTCCAGGAGACAATGAAGAGTGAAAATCCGTGTGGTCAATAGACTGGAAGTTATAATGAGGTTAAGAAAAGGAGGAAGGAGTATTGGAATAAAATTGTAGACAGAGAAAGAGATGGTTGAAATAAGATTTGAGAGGTGGCAAGTCTAGGAATAAAAATGGGTAAAGATGGCTTGAGGGGAATGGAGGAAAAGATCATTGGAAATTAAGAGATCAAATAACTGAGAGGCCAGAGTTTTTAATGTAGCATCTAAATAAAATTTGAAGTCATTAAGAATTGTGATGGGAATAATATTTGGGAGGAAGAAAGTGAAAATGCTGGTGGAGGTCCACAACATGATAATGTAGATGAAATAGTTTTGGTGTTCTGTGCTTCCAAGGAGCTCAGAGTTTTAAGAAGAGCCAATAAACGATGGGAAAGCAGCTATAAAGATATTAGAGGTTGCCTGCCAATGGTATCACCCTATATTACATAAAGCAAAGAATTAAAAACAGCCAGAAAGGGAGAGGGCTACAAAAACATCTTTTATGAATATGTAGATGAGTTACAGAAATAAAATAAAGGGAACATTAAAAGACTGAGGACACAGGAGATTTTGTGGATGAAAGACAAGTTCCAGAAGACAAAACAGAAATTCAGGTGCTTGTAATAGATAGCTGACTCAAATTCAAGAATAAAAAAGATAAAAGGAGATAAAAATCTAGATAATAATGAGTGACCTAATAGTTGGCCTCTAATTCCTGTTATGGATGGTACTGCAGTAGAAAGGTGATTTTACTGGAATTGCAAAAAACCCAGTTATAATTTTAAATGTATTTTCTTAGGATTCCATTCATATCTTCCAGGTATATGACAAAACAAGAAAAATCTTTTCATAAACACCTTTGAATGTGGTAACAATATGTGAATTATTTTATGGCACTAATATACAATTTCCTGAGAGTTCCAAAAGGCAGCCCATATATGAGAAATTAATTCAATGTATGACCCACATGACCCCATAAAGGCACATGTCTATAAGAAACATTCAGGGCTTGAATGAATCAGGTCAAATCTACATAGTCACTCAAGGATGCCTGCATTTAAAGAAAAGCAATCTAAAAGATCAACACCCCTGTTTCTAAGAAATCAAATGCCTTATTATCAGTCATAACCAACTGATTAGTGAGCTATATTAATATTTATTTGATATAGTATAAAACTAGAAAATTAAGAGTTTAAAAGGAAAAGGATCTGTATTGAGAAAAGGTTGAAAGAGTTTAAATAAAACCTGGCTACCAATTAATTTAAGGGGAAAGGGTTGGTTAATAGCAGCTTTCAACTAACTGGATCAAATCCATCAGGAAAGCTCTCTGAAAACAAAAAAAACCCATAATAGCAGTTACATGAATGCTAAACGTGTGTGAGGATAAAAGATAAAGCAGGAGAAACATATATATTTTGATGAAGAAAGATTTCATTTCATCATATATTTAGCAATATGATTCATTCAACCACTATGTGTATACTATCTTTTCAACTTAGTCAAGTAGCCTTCTTTAATTTAAAAATAAAAGATGAGACATCTTCCTGAATCATAAGCCAGGAACTTATACTGTTTCAGGTAATCAGACAATGTGAAGCTATAAGTCAGGATAATTTAGCTTACATATCATGGGGATACTTTGAAAAAGGCATTTTATATCTCTGTGCCTATGTTTCTACACACTTCAAAACAAACTGACTGATATACACAGTAATAAACTTAAGTACAAAATTGGGAAAGGTAAATTATACGTGCATGCTAATTTAACTTCTTTCTCCAAATAAAACAAGTACTAATACCAGAGTATGTAGAGAAGCTGGAAGATACTGGGCAGTTTATTAGTATTCATATCTGTGTTCAAGAAATATTTACTGAGGATATGAAAAGTACTGTTCTAAATACTGAGGATACTGGAATTAATAAAACAAAGTGCCTAGTATCATGGAGCCTTCATTCTAATTTATTCTCTAGAGAATTTTAAGGTTACCCCCTAGAAGGAATTCAATTTTGAAAAATTTCTCAAAAATATTCAAAACTAGTTGAAGTTTGGCTCTGGACTAAATGCTAACCCCCACCTACCTCCCCATTCTATTTATTCCTGAAAACGTATTTTTGACTACCTTCTAATTACAAGGGATTGACCAAACTGTATTTAGTATTTCAGTTTCCTCAATCTATTATTAAACTTTATTAGGAAACTAATCATAAAAACTGTTTATAGTTCATTTAAAGGAAAAATGGAAATGTATGAGAAATATAGCATTTCTCATAGGTCTTCTGTAGTCTGCCTAATGCAATTAAGATAATTCTAATCCTAGGTGGCCAAGTAGTAGATAACAGAAAAGTTTTCCTATTTAGTACATAAAAAAATCTTGGTACTTCTCACACAGAACACTTTTTAACTCTTTTTAAACTTCTTGAGGACTCAAATGTTTATAACAGAACTAAAAGACATTAGTTAACTTCTCTGTGTTTCATTGTCTCTACCTGTTAAAATGATAACAGTACCTACCTCAACATTGTTTTTGGATTAAATGAGATCAAGGCATAAAAAGGTTTTAGTGCTCAATCAGAACTGATGACATCAATTATCATTATCCTGTGTAGTGGGTTCTTAATAACAGATTACATTATCATTATAATTGTCTCAAAACCATAGTTAGGAAAAATAATAAACAAGCTACAATAAAGCTATTAAAAGATTTCTTTGTGTTTTGGCAGGATAATTAACATACATGTTTCTCAAACTGAGCAAAAGATCAGTATATGTAAAGTATTAGTGACACTAATGTTAAGAGTATCCAGAATTCCTGAAAGTGGCTGTAATTTGGGAACTTTTCAGGAATCAAAACTTCACAAACAATATGCTTTATCAACAATATATTTGTTACACCAAAGACTCAGAAATGTTTCTTATCTTTAAAAACATGTTTATACCTTTTATTTCCATGTAAAGTTAACAGAAGGATTAACAAATGAAGGAGTTTGTTATCACTTAAAGATACTGCTATTATTATCTTCTGGCCTTTATCCTAATTGGACCATACTGGAAACCTCTAAAATTTTCAAAGAAAATTTAAAAATAAAGAACAAAATCAAAACCAAGTAAATGAGTAGAAAAATCCTTGTTTAATTAAATCTGGATAGTCATGCTGGACTACAAATAAAGGAATTAACAAAGGTAAGACCTGAAGTAAAGCAAAAAAAAAACTAGTAAGAATCTTCCACTTAAAAACTCTGCAATCCTTCAAAGACCTCAGACATCACCAAGATTATCCCCAAATGGAGAGGTCACTAAATATCCATGAACACTCACCCAACCTTTGGTAGGAGACCTCTTGAAGACCCAGATGCTTGAATCAGCTGAAATAGTACCAAGTGTTTTCTGATTACTCTTAATAGGGCAACGGAGCACAGGTTACTCCACACTATCAAAAATTATAGGTCATTATTATTACTGATAATTCTAGCTACTACCATTATAAATTACTCAAGAAAAAGGAGATTGTGTAATGAGTTCTAAGGTGAGTGAAACTTACTGTGTGCATGTATGTTAATGTGTACATTTCTTCCCATTCTTAGTGATAGAAGTCTATTACATAACTCTTCTCGTGAGTATAAATACATTGGCAGAATAAAATCCTCTAAATTAATATGCTATAAAGTTCTTAAAGTATGTAAAAAAATATTTTTAAAGATTTATTTATTTATTTATTTATTTATTTATTTATTTATTCATTTATGAGAGACACACAGAGAGAGAGAGAGAGAGAGAGAGAGAGGCAGAGACATAGGCAGAGGGAGAAGCAGGCTCCATGCTGGGAGCCCGACGTGGGGCTCGATCCCGGGTCTCCAGGATCACACCCTGGGCCGAAGGCAGCGCTAAAACGCTGAGCCACCCAGGGATCCCTGTAAAAATATTTTTAATATTGGTTCAGATAAAAAATTTCTAGGGGTGTCTGGGTAGCTCAGTTGTTTAACCATCTGACTCTTGATTTTGGCTCAGGTCATGATGTCAGGGTTGTGAGATCAAGTTCCCCTACCAGGCTCTCTGCTGAGTGTGGAGCCCACGTAAGATTCTCCTTCTTCCTCTCCCTCTGCCCCTCCCCTGGCTTGCGTGCACACACTCTCTCTCTTTCAAATAAGTTAATCTCTTTGAAAATTCTGAAAGAACTTTTTTTTTTAAAGAGATTTATTTATTTGAGAGGGAGAAGGAGAGAGAGCAAGAGAGCATAAGAGGGAAAGATGAAGAAGCAGGCTCCCCACCGAGCAGGGAGCCTAATGTGGGGCTCCATCCGAGGACCCTAGGATCATGACCTAAACCGAAGGCAGACATTTAACCAACTGAGCCATCCAGGTGCCCCAGAAGAACGTGGTTTATTTTTATTTATTTATTTTTTTTGTTTTTTTAATTTTATTTATTTATTCATGAGAGACAGGGAGAGAGAGAGATAGAGAGGCAGAGACACAGGCAGAGGGAGAAGCAGGCTCCATGCAGGGAGCCTGATGTGGGACTCGATCCCGGGACTCCAGGATTACGCCCTGGTCTGAAGGCAGCACTAAATCCCTGAGCCACCCAGGCTGCCCAAGAACATGTTTTTTAAAGACAAATGCCAATTTCTGAACATTTAGCACTTCAGTAACACACAGGAAAAGATTTTAAGTCCTCTGCACTTAAAAAAAAAGTTCTTAACTTTAGGTTTTTGTTGTTTTTGTTTTTTGATTCTTTGGTTTTAAGTTTTTTTATTAAGAGAGAGAAAGATAGAAGGAGAACACATGTGTGTACGTGGAGAGGGGAAGAGAGAGAGGGTAGGAAAAAAATCTCAGACTCCCCACTCTGCACGGAGCCTGACAAGGGGTGCCGTCTCATAACCCTGAGATCATGACCTTAGTTGAAATCAAGAGTCAGATGCTTAACTGAGCCATCCAGGTGCCCCTTAACTTTAAGCTTTTTAATGTACTAATGATTCTTCTAATCAGAGGAGTCTTATATTTCAACACACAAAAGAACTCGTAACACTGACGACTAAACAAAAGCCTCCTTGCTCAAAAGCGAAGACTATTTTCAACATTACTGATTAAAATCTAAAGGTTATCCATTTAATAGAAAAATATCCAATATTAACCTAATTTCAAAGAAGAATACAGCAGCAGGTTCAACACCTAGATGAAATAATGTTTTTCTTGATCTCTGGAAAGTGGGAGGTGGAATGATAACCCCTCCCACCCTGCATTCCCCCTACACCATGACTCATTCCAAGGATCTACATGGTAAAAATTAAGACACTCTATTACTGCAGAAATTACCAAGAACAAAAAATGGAAGGTTCTATATTTTTCTCAAGTAACTAAGATAAAAAAAAAAAAAACTGCTTCTCTCTGATACATATGTATCAAGTGAACAAGTGAAACAAGCCTCATTTGGTTTAAATAGTTTAGACAGGAAGCAAAAAAGAACATTTGACATTTAATGTCAAGTAAGAATATTCAAGCTACCAAAGAAACAGTGAAGCCCCAAGCCAGCAAATAAACTCCAACCTGGCTGATAAATGATTTAACTGTTACGTTTCTAAAGACAGCTTTGTAGTAATCTACCACTTATTGAACATGAAAGAACTTTTGAAGTTTTGAGAACAGCAACAAAATAAGGAAGACCAGAAGCATAAAAAAAATTTCAGTAGGTGAGGAAAATGTCTGATAAAGTCAAGGAGAGAACTGAGAAAAGGGTGGTGAAAGGAAGACTAGCGCTACAGTAATTGAGAATCCTAATGTCCCCAAAAATATGAAGAAAAACTAAGGATAATAAAAAATGGAGTAAAGACTGGCACATAAAAAAAATAATTTGTGTAAGAAAAATACAAACATTCTATATTTCTACTGCTAATTTTAGATGACAAGGTATACCAATATTACCTTTCTTTCGAAAGAGTGCATTTAGGTAATTTTCTGCTTGGCATTCAATCTTTTCAGTGTTGGACTGGCCCTGAGATGATAGTTCCTCCGTTGGTGTTGACTGTGAAGAATCAAGAGATGGTATACAATCCTAAAATTATAAGAAAGAAACATTAAAAAAATCATTTTTATTACACATGTGATTCCATTAAAAATAGCAAGAAAAAAATTTTCTAAATGCTCATTTATTCTATATATCAAATTACATAGGGAGAACATAAAATTTGGGACAGGAGTCAGGAGAAAAGAAATTTAGTTCTGATACCAAATTAATTTTATTTCTTTGCAAAACTAGTCAAAAGGGAGGTGGCGACTGTAGATAAAATACATTGCTGAATAAATTTACTATAATAAAGCATTCCAGTAATGAGAGTTTAACAACAAAGCAGGTATGTTTACCCACTAATCTGACCCAAATGGGTACAAGTTCTCAAGTTCTCATTTCTTCTTAGCCTTTCTCACAATAGTAAAGAATTAGGACTTCCCAACATACAAGAAGATGCTGCTTGCCTAGTTTATGCCCTGTTTATAGTAGACACTAAATATTTAATCATTTACACAGGAAATAACTCTGATATCCAAACGACTTCAAGAGAATAAAAGGCTAAATAGTAGTATCACATTATCCTCCAACTACAGATTCCTAAGAAATCAGATTATAGGGTGGTCTCAAACCAAACCAAGCCTCCAAGCTCACTGTCCTTTACCAAATACAAATCAGATCTAAACTGAACTTCATGAGTCAGGGAGCTATAAGGAAGAAATGTGAAATAAGCAAAAAAGATGAGTGTTTCGGTGATTTCACTTGCAAGTTAAGCTAAATGTTAGACTTCTAACAAAAGACTTTAAAAAAATTCTTCTCATTACCAAAATCAAATATTTAAATTTCCACTGTAAGTCACCACTTTTCAGAACAAATTAAGTTAAAAAAAATTGTGTTACAATTGTGCAATTAGTTTAGAAATAATTTCATAGCACTAAAACTTACACTGACTGCTTCTCTCTGTAGGTTACAAAATGAACATTTTTCATCCATAGACCAGTCAGTCAGCTCTTCTGGTTCACAGTCTTTAAAAGAGGGAAAAATATTCATTAAGTACACTAACTTTATTGATACAAATAAAATTACCACTCTCCACAGCAATGTCTCATATAAAAAGCTAACTACTGATAGTAAGGGGAGAAGGCGTAACTTTAAAATTAAAGTGATGACATCTAGAAAGAAATAAACAAAGAAGGCTGTAAGGAGAGTAATTTTGCACTATTATGGGACAAAGTAGCAAGAACAATGTACTGGTTATAAATTCATTTTCTAACAATAGGGTTTTAAGTATCATCTAACCTTCTAAAAGATTCAATTTATCATTACCTATTAATTTTTAATTTTCACTGTGAAAGAAATCAAAACAGGAAGGTGTGGGGAAAAATAAATTTTACACATCATGAAAGCAACATAAAACAGAGAAAGGGAGTAAAGCATCAGAAAAGTCCACAGATTTGAGAAAATGGAATGTTGTCCAAAAAAAAAGTAGAAATCCATCGCTAAAAAGTCAGATCAGATTTTTATTACATTGTGTAATGGTGTTGTTGCAAGAGCTCAAGTAAAAGGCAGGTAAACAAGCTATATTATTCAATACAAAACATGAATTTTTTTCACAAGAATGTTTCATATAATCCAACTATTGTAATATATTAGAAAGTTTGTGCAAAACAAACATTTTATGATGAAGAAATTTTATGAAGATATAACAACACTGCCATCCTAACTATTTGGTACAGTGATTTTTCAAACTTATTTCTTACAGTAAAACTCCTTTCAATTTCCTTTCCCAAATAAATTCCTATATAGAACCTCCAATATATGAAACAATTATCATCTGAGGCAATTATACTGGTACTAATTTGAAAAGCACTGGGGTAACACAGTAATTCTAGCTCATACTTTTGAAATACATAATGAAGTCGAATATAGGTTTCTGTTAAACTACATAGAAAATAAGCTTACCTTTTGGGAATGGTAATAAATAAATACCAGTTAGGATCAGCCCCCAAGAAATTCTTGTATCAATCGAGATATACAAGTCAGAATAGAAGATAATGTAATCTGTTGGAGTATAAAGAGTGTAGTGATAGTTCCCTTTGGCTTTAGCAGTGGTCCAGAAATATTCCTAATATTTATCTACACTTAGAAGTGGTAGGAAATGGGAGCATGAGACCCAGTATAGGGTAATGGAAAGATAATTAGATTTTAAGTTTCCTTCTGGAATGAACTTACTTGTAACCTTGTCAAGTTATAGAGTTTTTGTTTTAATTTCCATATCTATAAAATAAAGATCCCATCACCTAACTTACTTGTGGATCAAATGAAAAAATGTGAAAATATTTTATAAACTGCAAAACACGATGCAAAGGCTAGTTACTAACAAAGCAGGATTATCAGTCATTATTTTTTTAAATCCTGCACAATCACGAACATACTTAATAAGGCTAGTTCGTAAAACAGATAATTTTAATACATCAGTTTAAGAAAATGGATCACTTTCTGCAAACAACCGGATAAATCAAAAAGTTTAAACAATCTATACAATTAAAAACCTAGAATTGTAGTTATATAGGTTTATTATTTTCTTCAACCCTTTGAAGAAAGACCTGTCACTATAACAGAGGAATACATTCATACTCTTGAATGTGGAACTGTGCCATGTCTCTCACTAGGGAGGCAGAGCTTTCTGATCAGTGGGAACCGATGTGGGAAAAGTGATAGTATATATTCCAAGCTGAGGCTTTAAAAGGTATGGCAAGTTTCCCCAGTTCTCTTGAGTTTCCACCATCCAACATGAGAAGAACTTGCCCAAACACACTCACTACTCCTTCGGATTGGGACTTGCAGTCACCAGAAGTGATCCCTGAAGGCCAGTGGTGAATCACATCATCCATAAGGATGCAACAGATTTAAGAGCTATTTGTTATGCAGTATTACTGTGTGAAAACTTGACTCATATGCTAAGCATAACAATTCTGATAGATTAAGGAAATTTTACTGTTTTTTATTATGGCTTCATGAATAAAAAATATGAAAGATATCTAGCATTAGAATTTTTTTTAAATAGCAGTATTCCTGGAGAAGAGGTATTTTTGAAAAATCACTGTAAGGTTTCATGAAGTTTTAGTGATAAATATGTTGAATTGAGGAACAACTTTGGAATAATTAAAACAATTATCAGTTATAAGATAAAATTGGGCATGGTGATCTTATCTCATTTATTTCAGTTATTTTAGAAGTTCTTCAAAGAAATGTTAATTAAAATAAATGTCTATGTAGTTAAGTAAATGGTATCAAATAATCAACAATTATATAAATGCCATTAAATTTTGCTGGGTAAAAAAAAAAACAAACTACTGTACTTACAAATATTGAATAACTACTCTTTCTACAAAAACTTTTGGTTTTGAGTCCAAATAAATGATGAGATATATTTTTTTTATTTATTGGAAAACAAAATTTGAAAAATCAACTCTAGGCCAGATTTCTCCAAATTAATCTTTTCATGTCATAAGAGTTAACAAAGATTTCTCAAACAAAATATGACAATAAATCAGATATTCCTGAAATAAGATGTCTCTCATTTTGAATACATGAAGTTGTATAAACTCAAAAGGGTGAAATTATATATCTTACAGAAATAGCCTTATTAATAAAAGGCAATGTCATAACAAAAACTAATAGTAAATGACTAACAAAAGAGCAACCTTTTCACCATGGATATATATTCACAAAGTCTGGTTCCAATCATTTTACCTTATCTACCTTAGAAAGTTAACAGACTTTGAAATTAAAGAGCCTTGGTACTGAGATAGCTTTCCAAATACTATATGTGGCCTTTGGCAAGTTACTTTCTTTGGGGTTCAATTTCCTTATCTGTTAAAATGAGGATAATGATTGCATCTTACGGCTGTAGTAAAAATTAAATAAGAACATATGCAGAACACCTAACAAGTTCAGTTGGTGTTACTTTCATTTTCTTTTAGATATTCACAAATCTTTTGAATGTTTTTATTCTCTTCAGTACCCTTTAACCGTAAGAAGTAAATTTTAAGTTTCCGAAGACAAAGCTCAATGAAAAGTAAAAAGGAGGCTATGAACTAGATTTCTCATGAAGGTCATGAAAAAGTGGTTATAACTATGTTGATCTTGAGGAAAGACAATGAACAATGTTATTAAAGAATAATTTTTCATTATGAAACTATATACTAACTATACTAAAAACTATGAAGAAGAAAATAAAAACTATCCATAATCCCAATTATTCCGAAGTAATGATTAACATATTCTATGCCTTTTTAAAAATTAGCATTATCCTAACTCTGGGAAACGAACTAGGGGTGGTGGAAGGGGAGGAGGGCGGGGGGTGGGAGTGAATGGGTGACGGGCACTGGGGGTTATTCTGTATGTTAGTAAATTGAACACCAATAAAAAATTAAAAAAAAAAATTAGCATTATCCAATTCTTTGAAAATATCAATAAAATCAACAAACCTCTACCCATACTACTCAAGTAAAAAAAAAAAAAATCATTCATTCAGAAATGAAAAATGGGCCATCATTACTGATTCTATGATTAATAAAAAGATAATAAAATTATGAATCATATTAGTTGCCCATGAATATGGTAACTTCAGATGAAATGGACAAACTCCTTGAAAGACACATCTACCAAATCTCACACAATAATAGATAATCTCAATAAGACTCTAGCTATTAAAGAAATTAAATCAATAATTAATAACCTTCCAAAACAGAATGCTCCAACTCAGATGGTTTCTCTACAATCTGTTCCAGAAAATAAACACAGATCAAGTATTTTCTGATTCTATCATTATCTACCATCATTACCCAAGTACCATAAACAGTCTGAAGAGACACCTCACCCAAGAAGATATACAGATAGCAAATAAGCTTATGATATCAGTATCATATCCCATTAGAGAATTAAGATGAGCTACCCCTCCACACCTACTAGAATGATTTAAGTCTGAAACATGGATGACATCAGATGCTGGTGTGGATGCAGAGCAAATACAATTAATCTTTCCATACTATCTAGCAACAGTGCTCCTAGGTATTTAGGCAAATGAGTTGAGAAGTTAGGTCTATACAAAACCTTGCACACAAATGCTTATAGCAGCTTTATTAATAATTACCAAAACTCGAAGCAACCAGATGTCTTTCAAGTAGGTCAATGGATAAGAAAACTATGGTACATCCACCCAAGGCAGTATTATTCAGTAATAAAAAGAAATGATCCATGATGAAAAGACATAGAGGAATCTTACATGCATATTATTCAGTGAAAAAAGTGAGTCTGAAAAAAACAAAATACAGTATGATTTCAAATATATGGCATTATGAAGAAGAAAAAAGATAGCAAAAAAGAGTAATGTTTGACATGGGTTGGAGACGAGGGAAGAACTTTAAAGGTGGAATACAGGTGATTTTTGGGGCAGTGAATTATCGTGTAGGATACTGTAACGTGGACACACGACTGTGAATTTGCCAAAATGCACTACTGTACAACACACAAAGACTTAGTTAATGTAAACTATGGGGGCTTTAATTAATAAAATATATCAATATTGGCTCAACAATTTTAACAAATGTACAACACTAATGAAAGAGAAACCTTGGGGGTGAGAGGGTCTATGGGAAATCTTTGTATTTTCTATTTTTGCTGTAAATTTAATCTGTTCTGAAAAATGCTTTTTATTTGAAAAATTAGGATATTACACACATGCTTAATTGTCACAAATATTTTCTATGCTCAAATACCTCTAAATCATTTTTAATAAATAAGCATGGTCCATCAAACCGATGTTTCAGAACTTATTTAATCACTATCCTATTATTGGATATTTAGCCTGTTTCTCTAATCTTGGTATGCTAAATAGCATGATGAATACGATCAGATAAGTTTTTGTGTGCACACTGATAAGAGCTAATATAATTTATAAAACTATAAAATAGAGCAGTATTAGATTCTCTGGTTTCAAGATAAATAATCAATTGATATTGGAAAACTCCTGACAATACTAGGCCATGAATTTCTAGAAGAGATCCTACTTATTCAGTTTTCCTTCCTCACTGCTCATTATAGTTCCTGACACAAAATAAGCATTCAAAATATTTCATCTAACAAAAGAGGCAAGAATACACAATAGGGAAAAGACAGTCTCTTCAATAAATGCTGGGAAAACTGGGCAGCTACACGTAAAGGATGAAACTGGACCACTTTCTCACATCATACAAATGAATAAACTTAAAATGGGTTATAGGCCTCAATGTAAGACCTTAAATGACAAAAATCCTAAAAGAGAATATAGGCAGCAATTTCTCTGATATTAGTGGTAGCAGTATTTTTCTAGATATGTCCCCTAGGGCAAAGGAAACAAAAGCAAAAATAAACGACTGGGACTACATCAAAATAAAAAGCTTCTGCAGAGCAAAGGAAACCTTCAACAAAGCAAAAACGCAACCTACTGAATGGGAAAAGATATTTGTAAATAATATATCTGATATGAGGTTAACAATCAAAATATATAAAGAACTTATTCAACGCAATACAAAAAAACAAAACAAAAAACCCGCGCACACACACACACAAAAACCAACTAAAAAATGAGCAGAGGACCGAAATAGATATTTTTCCAAAGAAGAAATACAGATGGCCAACAGGCACATGAAAAGATGCTCAATATCACTCATCATCAGGGAAATGCAAATGAAAACCACAATTAGATATCACTTTATATCTATCAGCATGGCTAACATCAAAAAGGCAAGTAAGTGATGGGTATTAAGGAGAGCACTTGTGATGAGCACTGGTTATTGTATGTAAGTGATAAATCACTAAATTCTATACCTGAAACTAATATTACACTCTATGTTAACTAACTAGAATCTAAATAAAAATTTGGAAAAAAAAAAAGTTGGAGAGCATGTAGAGAAAAAGAAACCCTTGTATGCTTGCTGTTAGTGGGAAGACAAATTGGTACACCAGTGTGAAAAGTAGTATGGAGGTTCCTCAAAAAATTAAAAATAGAAATATCACATGATCCAACAAATCCACTACTGGGCATTTAACCAAAGAAAACAAAAACACTAATTCAAAAAGATACATGCACCTCTATGTGTGTTGCAGCTTTATTTACAATAACCAAGATACAGGAAGTGCCTCAGTATTCATCAACAGATGAATTAAGAAGATGCAAGATGATATACACACATGCACACACAATGACATATCACAAAGCCTAAAAAAAAAAGAGAGCCTGTGACATTTGTGACAGTATAGATGGACAGTATAGTTTAATGTAGTGAAATAAGTCAGACTGAGAAAGACAAATATCAAATGATTTCATTTATGTGGAATCTAAAAAAAAAATCAAATGAGTAAACTAAAAGCTGACTTGGACCTATAAATACACAGAATAAACTGATGGTTGCCAGAGGGAAGGGGGAATGGGTGAGAGGATGGGCAAAATGGACAAAGAGAAATGGAAGATAATAGGCTTCCAGTTATGGAATGAGTAAGTCACAGGAATAAAAAAGGCACAGCACAGGGCATATAGTTAATGACATTGTAGTAGCATTGTATGGTGACAGATGACAGCTACACTTGTGGTGAGCACAGCATAATATGTACTGAAGTTGAATCACTATGCTGCACACCAGAAACCAATGGAACATTGTATGTCAACCATACTCATAAAAAATTGTTTATAATGTTTTACCTAATAAATCTTATGTAAAAAGTAGTTTTGTTGTCTCCATCCATAGTGTTTACAGTTGAAAAAAGATACTAAGTTAAAAAATATTAAATTTCAGTCAGTGGTACACTCAGGGGTCAGCAAATCTTTCTATTAACAGCCGGATAGTAGGTATTTTAGGTTTTGCTGGCCATACTATCTGCTACACCACTCAACTCTACTGCTGCAGTATGAAAGCAGCCATTGACAATGTCTCAACAAATGAGAGGGGCTGTCTTCAATAAAACCTTCTTAACTGGACAATTAAATTTGAACTTCACATAATTTTCATATGTCACAAAATATTAATCTTCTTTTCATTTTTTTCAACTATTTAAAAATGTAAAAATTATTTTTAGCTCACAGGCCATTCAGAAACAGTAAACAAGCTGGATCTGGCCCACATGCTAAAGCTTGCAGACTCTGATACAATCTTCCTTTGGATCTAACAGTTTACAGAGGCCTACTGCACTCTTTTCCAATTTTTTTTTTTTTTGTTTTTTGTTTTTTGTTTTCCAATTTTTATAAAAATCTACAGTCATGGCAAGTATCAGATGATCCTACAGGTGAAAGAAACCAGTCACAAATAAGATATGAAAAAGGACTGGCTAAAGCAGGGGAAAAAAAGAGGGAATATTTGCTTAAAAGTTCTGTAGCAGGAGGAAAAATAAATTTTGGAAAGACAGAGGAAGAGACGCAAAGAGTATGAGGAACTTTTCTGGGCATACATAAAAGTTTGAAATTTATGACATTCAAACCTTCTTTGGAGACCTCCCCCCTCCCAAAAATAATAGTTATATTTTTCCCAAAAGGAGAGAAAGTCATGAAACATATCAAAGAAGATAGAAAACTAGGGCTCTGTTTAGTTTCCAACAAAATAAAAATTAGCACCACTCAAAAGCTTCCTTCAAACTATTCAACCTGGAGGTGGTTCTGAATCAAATTCAGGAATTAAAATACCTCTCAAGACACTAATGTATATGATATAAAAGTCTTAAAAACATGCTCTGTGCCACACTTGATTTTTTAAGGTAGCAGTACGAAATTTAGAATATTAATTTCCACAAAAACAGTAATAGGTATGCAATGTAGTCTATTTAATGTATTATAAAATTAAAATACTATGCAAAATTAAGTATTATAAAATTAAAATACTATGCATTTAATTTTATAACAAAAAATAATTTAGAGTATTATACGGGGATCCTTTGCTAAGCAATATACTAGTTTCTGAGTTTTGGAAAGTCAGTTAACGAGAGTTCAGACTTCCAATGATTTATCTAAAAATATACGGTAATCTATTTGATTCTTGCATACAGTCCTGTATAGTGAGAAACACCTATACTTAGAGTCCCAAGCATCTAAACATTAAACCATTTTTAACAATGACAACAACAAAGAAAGCACACTTATTTATAAGAGGATAAGAGAGAAGCTGGAGATAATGGGTAGTTTCTACATGCCTTTTCAAGAGGTTCTACACTTTGATAGCACTGATTTAATTTTCCTTCAAAATGTAGAGCTGTCTTCTTCCTTGCATAGCTATAGATTTATTGCTATAATTAATATCCTCATACTTAAGTCTACAATTTAATTAGAAGCTTTTCTTAAATTCAAAAAAAGGAACTAAAAGGAGGAAGAATTTACCTAAGAAATCTGGAGAAACAATTTACCTGAGAAACCTGGAGAAAGAATATTCGGGGTGAAAAAAGGGAACAGATATGTGTCTATATGCAAGTTTCAAAGCTTATTAGCTAATTTTGTTAGCTCTCTCCACCAAAAAAAAAAAAAAAGCACTTTTTCAAAAGGACATAAAGTACAAGACCTATCTGAACTTAAATAAATGGAATGACATATATGGCAATGGGTTGTTAAATTAGGTAAATTAATTATAAATAGATCTACAATGAAATACTGTGCAGCCATTAAGAAAGATGATCTAGACTTTATAAACCCAAATGATATACCAGTGAACAAGGCAAAGAAATTGTACATAGTGTGCATATACTATATACTACTATAATAAAAGAATACACACAAACATATACCTTACATCATAGAAAATTGTTTGAAAATTATTTATGGATCGTGTGAATAGGGATAATTTTTTCTTTCTGGTTTATCTCTATTTTTGAATTTCCTAAAATAAACATGTACAACTTGTATACTAAAGAAATGCTAGTCTAAAAACAAAATACAAAGCATTTATTTCCTTTGAACATTCTGCTGTTTGTATAATAAACAATTTTTGAAGGAACATAGGTATATACATATATATGCAACTATATAAATAAACAAAAGTGAGGGAACAGGCTGAGTCACAAGCTATAATTTGGGTTGTCAGAAGGCAAATATAATGCTGACTTCTGACATGAATGAGGGCAGCAGGTTAAGCAAGGGAAGTCTGAAGAAATGTCAGGCTTAGATTAAATTCTTGTTTTTTAAAAATATTTTTCCTCTGTTCATTTTTAAGCTCAGAAAAATAGGTGGAACTACAATTGATCAGTATTGCTAAAAATGTATCAGGTAAAAATACTTAATTCAGTGCTGAATTATGATAAGATGAGAAATGAATAAAGTTAAGAGAAATAAAAAAATGATCTTAGCTATACGAATGATAAAACCCTAGAACAAGCACATTTTGGAGTCTCCATTCTTAAAGTCATGTTCTACATGGATATCAATTCATCTCAGTGAAGAGAGGTGGTTGGGACAAATGATCTTGCATAGATACTTTCAGATCTGATTCATAACTCAATTATCCTGCTCAATATTAATAAAGAATGGCCAGAAAACTTTTGTCTACTCCACCATCACTCCCTTAACTCCCATCATCTTTCCCTCAACTCAAAGATGTATTTATGCAGAAGAATAAGGACCTTTAGAGACCTGGGGTCTTGGTAGAATGGAAGGTACACAGTCGAATAGAAGGTACTAGAGTTAGGACATAAAACTGACCAGATACAAGATTCAGAAATAATTCAATCAAAATCAAAGTAAAAATTTATACTACCATTACTTACTCTGTAAATAAACTGGAGTATAAAATTTTAGATGTCTACAAAAACGTTCTCCTACTATTGTATATTTCCAAGCAAGCAATAAAACAACTAAACTATGATATCATAGAAATTATATGACAAATCAAAATCTTCCACTAGGATTTATGCTATAGCATTTGAAAGAAGTGGCTAATAAGTAACAAATAGTATTATATATAAATATAAGACTCTGAGCACACATGGTAGGATTTCTCAGAGTGACAATCTGAGGTTTCCAGGCTGCCTGTCTCATGAACAACAGGAAATATTTACTTAATTGAACCCTTTTAAAACTTCTTTAAGAATAAATGAGGGTACGTTATAACAAAAATTAAATTTCACCATTAAGTCAAAAAGAAGTTTCACATTCCTTTTTGATCAATGTATTAAGTATTTTAAAAGGTTACGATAACATTATGTAATAACAAAAACAATATTTGGATCACTTTATTTAGTTAAAAAGTTACTAATTAAACAAGACCACAAATTCATGTTTAATATAAAGTTAGCACAGAACCACCACCTTTCATTTATTAAATGGGATGGGAAGTCAGAATTTTAAAATACAATTTAAAAAGCATTACCTTCAAATAAACTGAGGTCTCTTCGTAGCCGTGGTCCATAAAGCCCTTCTAAAATACTCTCAAAACCTGTGTTGTAAAAGAGAGAAAAGTATATAACCTACTGGAAAAGTTTAATTTTATAATAATCAAATTAAAACCATATATCCAAATGAATTAGAGAATTATAAATTTAACTATGAGGGGTCATTTTTCTTTTAGGTCATTTAAGCTGAACTAGGCAATACACAAAACAGTAAACAATCACACAATGACTATCAGAAATAATGTGATTGTGAAGAATTTAAAATATTCAAACATAAATATTCACTACTAAACAAGTAAATAGCTTTGTTATTTAGAATATTCCGAGGTTGAAATGTTATAGACTGATTTTTTGGGTAATAACTTTGTAGAGGAGAAGAATGAAAAAAGACACGTATTACATTCCAGTTTACATTTGTAACAAAAAACGTTAAAAGAAAGTAGCATCTTTAACTCTAATTATAAGAATGAGTAAATGAATATCAATGGGGAGAAAATCTTGCTGTGACCAGTATGACGTACAAATTTAAACCTACGTACTTATAAAAATTAAAACACAATTTGTTCATGGCTATGGACTACTTTGTGTTAAGGAAAAAAATACTGAAAATCTTGTCAAGTTAACAAGAATCATGAATTTGCAAAAGTGTTCTACCTTCTGGATATACAGATTTGAATATTTTACTGTCTTCTTTTTGAAGCCTGTATCTTACTCAGTTTTAAGCAGCTTACAGATAAAGTGAAAGGCATTCCAAGAAAAATGACCAGGATGGCAAAATAACTAGGAAACCAAAAAGAGGAACTAATTTAAGAATGCTTAAATGAGGGAAGAAAAAAAAGGTAGCACAACAGGTATGAAAAATTAAAGGTAAAGTAGTTTGTTTTTTAGTGGTGTTCCTAAATTGTAAAACAGTAGAAATACTTCTATAGAAATGTTTAATAAATCATAAAATGCTTTAAAAAAACATTTTAACATCTTTGAAATCAAGATGCATATTAAAATCAATGGTGGGGATCCCTGGGTGGCTCAGCGGTTTATCACCACCTTCGGCCCAGGGTGTGACCCCGGGGTCCCGGGATCGAGTCCCGCATCGGGCTCCCTGCATGGAGCCTGCTTCTCCCTCTGCCTGGGTCTCTGCCCCTCTCTCTTTGTGTCTCTCAGGAATAAATAAATAAAATCTTAAAAAATATGTATATAAAATAAAAAAAATAAAATCAATGGTGTGTTATAGCCGAAGAGTGGCAATATTTTTTCAGTTAGCAGAACATGAAATGATGCAACTTAAAATTAATGATGTCTTAGCTTTGGCAAAATAAGGTACTTACTATCATGGTACTTGGTAAATATGTATTTAATAAAAATCTTTGTGAAGTGAATCAGTACTAGTTCCTAGAGTGGAAATTTCAGGCAGAAAAGTGAATGAACCATCATCAGAGAGAGCTTTCAAGAACGCTATATTTTTTTACATAAGACTCATATTAGGTAAAGACAGACTGAAAGAGTCCCAAATCTCTATTACTAAGATATTCTATTTATCAATGTGCTCCAAAAATACTGTAAAAACTATTTTAAGATGTTATTCTGTTTTAGATTGGACAAAACATAAAGCCCCTCCCTATATAAGCCTACTGAATTTAAATGCTGCACATTTCCTAGATTTAAGTGTGAAAAGAGGCAGCAAACAAGGACTTACATGTTTGTTCTATTGGGCTTCTCAGCTCCTCCCTAGATATGATCAAGGTCTTAACATATATCCTGCTAAGATTTATTCATAGTATATAGTATTGGTGCTACTGTAAATGGTATCTTTAATTGTTTCTTGTAGGTTAACAGAAACATAACTAATTTGTATATTGACTCTGTATCTAGCAACATTGCTAAATTCTCTAATAATTTATCTTGATATTCTTTACATACACAAATATATCATCTATAGATATGGTGGTTCTGTTTTTCCCTTTCCAATCCTTACTGCTTTCTTTCTTTTTTTTCTGTTCTTGCCTTACTGCCTTGGCTAGGATCTCCATATTATGCTGAAAATTAGTGAGGACAGCAGATATCCTTGACTTTGTGAAAATAAAAGGAAATCTCTTTTTTGGAGTCGGGAGGCCGGCAGGGGGAGCTCTCACATCCTACCAAGAGTCGTCAGTTGTAGACCCAAAGGAAGACAGGGACCTTGCATGAGGATACTACCTGACTATCCCAGGAGGAGGAAAAAAGGCTTTCCTCCTAAGGGGCAGCAGTTCAGCCAATGAGAGGCTGTCACTCTGCCAATGAAAGACCACTATACTTTGAACTTCTAGTTTGTTCCAATGGACTTTTTTTTTCCATTTGTTTTTATTGAAGTTCGATTTGCCAACATATAGCATAACCAATGGACTTTTTGTTTACAAGAGCCCACCCAACTTCCCTCCTTTTATAAAGAAACTTGCTTAGGGGACTTGCCTATGGTTTTCCATAGCCTGCTTGTCCAGGATGGCAGTTTTCTACTACTCCTGAATAAATCTATCTTTTGCTGGTAAAATAACTGGCAGTTTTATTTTTAAGCTTTAACTATATATGCCCAAACTAAATGGGAAGGCATTCAAAATTTCATCATTAAATACAATGTTTGCTATATTCTTTTTAAAATAAACAGCACTTGGGTCGTCTGGATGGCTCAGTTGGTTAAGCTAGACTCTTGATTTCAGTTCAGGCAATAATCTCATCATGGTCATGGGATCCAGCCCCATGTTGGGCTCCATGATCAGTGGTGAGTCAGCTGGAGATTCTCTCTCTCTGCCCCTCCCCTACTTGCACATGCACACAAGTATATATGCATGCTCTCAAATAAATGAATAAGTCTTAAAAAATATAAACACCACTTATCACCTTACGGAAGTTCCTTCAACATCTAGCTTGCAAAAGATTTTTTATTACTATCAACAAATGATGAATTTTATCAAATTTATTTTGCATCTATTCCAATAATTGCATCATTTTTTCCTTTATCTAATTAATATATGTTAAACCAAACTTTTCCCGTCTTTAGGAAAAGCCAACATTATCATGAGGTATTTTTGAGGTATCTTGTCCTGACAGTTTCTTTAAAATTACTGCATCTATGTAGTCACCAATGAAACTGGTCTATAAATTTCTTTTGTACTTATCAGGTTCTTATATTAATGTTGTGCTACCCTCATAAAATGAATGATAATGTTCTTTCTCTTTAACACCTGGGAAAAATGAAAAATATAGGATGTCTTGCTTGAATATTTGGTAGAAAATGCCAGGGATGCCACCTGGAAATAAAGTCTTTCTAAACAGGCTTACTGCCAATCAAATTTATTTAGCTGTCAAAGGATTTGTCTTTTCTAGAGCTGTGTCTAAATGGAATCACAAAACATATACTCTTTTGTATCTCGCTTCTTTTACCAGCAAACAGTCTGAGATTCATTCATGTTGTTACACGTATCGGTTAGTATTTTCATTTTAATTGTGGAGATGTATTCCCTTATATGGATACATGACAAACTGTTTATCAATTCTCATGTTGATGGACATGTGGGTTGTTTAGGATGTGTGGCTATTATAAGTAAAGCTGATATATACATGCATGTATAAGTTTTATTTTATAAATACGCTATCACTTCTCCTTAATAAGTATGTAAGAGTGTAATCGCTGGGTTTAGTGGTAGAGTTGTTTTGGCTTGTCGTTAAAATTTTAAGAAATGAAAGAGTTGTTTTGCAAAATGGCTGTAGTCTTTTACATTTTTTTTTTTAGATTTTTACATTTCCACTCGTAATATACAAGAAGTCCAGTTGCACCAGAGCCTTATCAACGCATGACGCTGTCAATCTTTTTTTTATTTTAGCTTTAGCACTCTAATATATGGGTATCTCATAGTTGTTGTAATTTTCAATTCTTTGATGATTAATGACTGTTAGCATCCTTTCTATTGAAATGTCTCTATTTTGTTTTTTTATGGTAACAGTAATGGTGGCCTCAAAAAGCAAAGTGAGAAGTGAGCTATTCTCTATTTTCTGAGTTTGCATATTTTACTATTTATTTATTAACTATAAACCAGGCCTGGAGTCTTCTTGATGGCAAGGTTTTAAATTATGAATTGGGTTTTTAAATCAATATAAAACATTCAGGTTATCTAATTCTTAACTAAGTCACTTTTGGCCATTCATATCTTTTAAATTATACTATTTGCATAAAGCTGTTCAAAAAATTTTCATATTTGCCTTTAATGTCTGTAGAATCTGTAGTGATATCCCCCTTTCATTCCCAATACTGGTTTAAGTATCTCCTCTCCTTTTTCATCAATCAGTCCAGCTAAAATGTTAGCAATTAGCAATTTTATTGATCTAATCAAGATACCACTTATGGTTTCAATGATTTTCTTAATTGTCCATCCATTTCTGTGATTTTGATTTCTGTCCTACCTTTATTATATTCCTCCTTCTAATTACTTTTTTTTTCATTTGCACTTATTTTTCTCTAAGCTTTCCAGATGGAAGCTTATAGCATTGATTTTGCTCATTGCCTCTTTCTAATAAAAACATTAAACTGTAAGTTTCTCTATATTCACTACATTAGCTCCATCTCATAAATTGTGCTGTCTTTCCATTTTCATTCAGTTCAAAATGTTTGCAATTTCCCTTATGATGTCTTCACTTACACATAGGCCATAAATACACTGTTAAATTTCCAAATGGTCACTTTCCAGAAATCTGTTACTAAATCTGACTGAATCCCTGTGATCATAAAACATATTCTGTAAGATTATAATCATTTTAAATTTACTGGGATTTTATTTACAAGTAACATATGATGTATGCTGGTGAACATTCCATGTACACTTGAAAATAATGTATCTGCATTTATTGAGTAGATTGTACCATAAATGTCAGTTAGGCCTAGTTAATTGATAGTGTTAAGTCTTCTATAATTTTTTTTATGTGTTCTACATTTCTATAGATCCTTCTTTTTTTAAGTTCAGTCAGTTTTTTCTTCATGTATTTTGAAGCTATGTTATTAGATGCATATATTTTTTATTAGGTCTCCTTTGTGAATTGATCTCATCATTAAAAAATGTTCCCCTTTGCCGTGTACTAAAGCCCTATTCCTTGAATAGGAATCTCATGTTGTATCAGCCACACCAACATTCTTATGATTAGCATTTTTTGTCCTATATCTCTTTTTCTTTTTTTTTTTTTTTTACATTTTGTATCTGTATATTTTTCAAAAATATGTACAGGAAAAAGGAGCCAGGTGTTACTTTCCTATAGGGGGAATATTCTCATGGAGATACTGTAAGGCCAAGTCAGTCCACTTCATTTCTTGTTCTTTAACAGATTCTGTGGTGCCACCGTTGTCCTGTTCAGGTTCAGGAAGCTCATTCAGTGGTATTGCAACATCCTCATATGGCAGCTTGTCTTCTCGCCAAGCATCGTCAATCAAATCCAAGATCCTTCCATCTCTCTGTACCTCACTGTCCATTCTCCTGCAGCTTTGATCTTGTCAGATCCGCACCGGACTCAGCGCCGCACCCGCTTCCACTGGAACTTCCCCTATATCTCTTTCTAACCTCTTTTAATCTATGTCTTTATGCTTACATTGAGTTTCTTCTGGACAACACACAGTTAAATCTTCCATTTTTATCCAGACTCTAAGTCTCTACTTTTTAATTAAAGTGTTAGGACCATTAACATTTAATGTAATTATTGGGATAGCTGGATTTATATCTACCATCTTGTTACCTGTTTTCTGTCGTATCTATTATATGTTCCTTCTTCCCATTCTCATCTCCCATAATATTCTTATGGGAGATAAACTTAAACAAGAATTTTTAGTATTCTATTTTATTGCCACCATTATTAGTTTATCAGCTATCTCCCTTTAGATTTTTAGTGCTGCTATAGGGCTGCAAACGTTTTTCTCTTAAAAGTTTTAGAGATTGAGTTTTACATTTAAGCCTACAGTCCATTTTGATTTGTGAATGAGGTGATAGGGTTAATGTTCTTTTGTTCTATATTGACATCTATTTGATCCAGCACCATTTGTTGAATGATTTGTTTCCTTTTAACATTCTCCATTTATCTCTTCATTATGTTTATGTTATCCCTTGGTCCTTGACTACACTGAGCAAATTTTAATGGCATTTTTAACATCCTTATCTGCTAATTTCATTATGTATTATTTCTAATCCACTAACTGATATTTCTCTTGATAATGAAATACATTTTCCTGCTTTTTTTGCACATTTAGTAATTTTTATGTGGATGTCAGACACTATGAGTGCTGGATTTGTTTTAAGAGTATCATACTTTATTCAAAAAGTTAAAAACACTTGAAGATCATTTTGAGGCTTTTTAAAAAAGGTTTTTAGAACAAAAGCACTAAAGTCTTCCCACCACTATGTTTAGGTTTCATGGATCTCCAATGAATAACTCTTGTATTCCATGACTGCTCTTACTCTGGCTGGTGGGAACCTGAATGACTCTCAGACCTGTGGGAGTTCTAGCCATTGTTCAGATTACAGCTCACTGGTATTCTTTCCTAAAAGTGTTATTTATCAGCCCTTATGGGATGTTCATCCTACATATGCATTAACTTTTTTTCAAAGATTCAAGGGTAACATGTGCTGGTTTCTTGAGCTCTTTTTCTGTGTAGCTACCTCTTTTCTGCCTCCACAAATTTTAGCCACTTAAAATACTCTGAATGCTGATTTCTGTCTTCTCAAGTCAGTGAGACCCCTGGGCTCTTTTTGGCTCATCCTGCCTGTGCTATAGTCTGGAAGTGACCTCCAAGCAAAATGGTGGAGTGATCGTAAGGCCTATATCATTAATTTCATTTTTCTCAGGGACTACAGTCCTATTTTCCAATGCTGAAACAAATTTCTTTTAAATATAGACTCCAGTTTCCTAGCTGTCTACACTTGAAGATAAATCCAAACCTTCTTACTTCTTCATGGTTAGAGATGGAAGTTTATCTGCTGGCTTGTTAGTTTAATAATTTTATTTGTACATGTTTTACTATGTTATTTTTCAAATATTTAACATCATTTTTTCCCTCCTCATTCCTTGTAGATATTGAAGTCTGTCCTTTTTAAAAATATGGTAAGCACAACCATTTATTTTTTTAAAGATTTTATTTGAGAGAGACAGAAAGCATGAGCAGTGGGAGATGCAGTGGGAGAAGCAGGCTCCTCCTCACTGAGCAGGGAGTTCAATGTGGAGCTGGATCCCAGCACCCTGGGATCATGACCTGATCAGAAGGCAGACACTTAATGATGAGCCACCCAGGCGCCCTCAGCACAACCATTTTAAAAATCAGTATCTGATCATTCCAATATCTTCTAGTGTACGAGTAGTTTCTGCTGTCTCATGGTTCTTGCTCAGCTTGCCTATTTCTTTGTGCACTTAATTCAGTACTTACTGGCTTCTGCCCTCAAAAGATTAAAAATTCCAAGGCCTAGGATGGATGTAGCCTCCTCCGGAGATGCTTCCTGTCTGCTTCCAGAAGGCACCTAAAGGCACTATCAGTTGGAAACCATCTTGTGGTGGGTAGAATGAATGGCCTCACAGAAATGCTCATGTTCCAATACCCGCTAACCACAAATACATTATGTTACATGGTAAGAAGGCATTAAGGTTACAAATGGAATTAAGGTTGCTAATCAGTTGACCTTAAAGTAAGATCATACTGGTTGGCCCATTATAATCACAAAAATGTTTAAAATGGGAAAAGGGGCAGAAGAGTCAGAATGAGATGGTGTCATTAGAAAGACTCAACTGGTCATTGCTGGCTTTGAAGACAGAAAGGAGCCACATGCCATAGAATGCTGGCAACCTCTAAAAGTTGGAAAATGCAAAAAATGTACCCTGTCATGAAGCTTTCATAAAGGAATACAGTACTGCCAACAACTTGATTTTAGCCCACTGAGGCTCACTTCAGACTTCTGACCCTCAGAACTATAAGATAATAAATTGGTGTTATCTTAAGCCACTAAATCTGGGTTAATTTGTTACAGCAACAGTAGGAAACTAATATACATTTCTTAATCCATGCAGGTGGTTAAAACAAAAAAACAGAAACTCAAGTAGCTTATAAACAACAAACATTTATTTCTCACAGTTCTGGAGAACACATATTCAAGATCAGAGTGCCAGCATGGTCTGACTCTGGTGAAGGCTCTCATCTGGGTTACAGAATGCCATCTTCACTATGTGTCCTTTACACAGTGGACGGAGTGAGTTAGCTCTTTTGGGTCACATTTAAAAGGGTACTAATCCCACTAATCCTAATCCCATGAGAGCTCCACCCTCATGACCTAATCACCCCCTGAAGGCCCCAACTCCTAATACCATTACTTTGGGCATTAAGTTTTCACCATACGAATTTTGGGGGAACACAAAAACTCAGACCATAGCAACACTTCAAATCAATATTACAGTCTGAGGTTCCTTGATTGTCAAGATACAGATCTGCTATAAGGCCAATCTGTGACAAATTCAATCTCAGATATTTTTCTCCTTTTACATTCCTTTTCCTGCTCTGCTTATCAGGCAATATTTTGGAACTACAGAGAGGAAGGATGATTTTAGATCTGGTTGCTTTTACCCTGAAGGCATGGCCTTTTGAGGTCTAGCTTAATTTGCAGAAGATCTCCTATAAGAATGTGTATCTTGAACAAACCCTGAGGCCATAATTTTGATCCTTTTGCCTAGTTAGTCAGGAAAATAAAATAAACAATATTAACAAAGGACTTTAAGCTAAAGCAGCTTTTGCCTCAAATCTTCTACTTACCTCTAACATTAGCCTGGGTATTCCCAACTGTCTTTCCAGCTCTCTTTAATCTTTTTTAAAAAATCTCACATTTTTTTTCATTGCTTTCAGCATAAAGATTTATCTACATAACTGAGATCAACCTTACCAAAAGACCAAAATTCCTTGTGCATTCAGTTTGACTATAATATAGAGTTAATTTATATAAATACATGCAGTTTATCCATTTCTCTACTGAGAGCTATGTGACTTTTCACTTTTTGTTATTATGTACAATGCTGCATTAAAAATCTTGATAAACGTGTCATCCTGTCCAAGTGCTATTTAGTTTCTTCTCGATAGAAATCTGTAAGTGGAATTATGTGGCCTTACCGTATGCACATTTTCAACTTTGCCAGATATTTATTGTATTATACAGTTACATTATTTTATAAAGTCTATCAGCAATGTTTAAGAGTTCCTGTTTTCCCCCAAATAACCAAAACGTGGTATTATCAGGCTTTATATTTGTCAAATACATTAAAATAAAATCATTTATCATTTTAATTTGCAGTTATTTAGTTATTACTGAGATTTGACATATTTTGAAATATCCTATGTTCCAATTGCCCTTTTGCCACTTTTCAATTGATTGTTGGCCTTTTAAAATTCAGTCATAGTTTTATGCATCCTGGATGCTAATTGTTAATTTCATGAACTGCATTCATCCCCTAACAATGGCTTTTCATTTTGTTCTTTCACACAGAAGTTTGTTTTGTTTTAATACAACACAGACATTTTTTTGTTGTATTTTGTTTACAGCTTGTACATTTTCTCTTGGGTAAAAAAAATTTTTGACAAAGACAACTATCTTACATGCATATGTGTATGTATAAAATTCTTAAGCTTTGCTTTATATATGTAGTTCTTAAATCCACCAGAATTCATTTTTTAGCAACATCTAATATAGAACCCCAACTGTATCCCAACTATTAAACTATCTCAAAATGAGGGTACCGGAGTGGCTCAATTGGTTGTCAGACTCAGGTCATGACCTAAGGGGTCCTGGGATCAGACCCCACCATCAAGCTCCACGCTCAGCCTAGAATCTGCTTAAGATTCTCTCTCTCTCTCTCTCTCTTCACTCAGGCTCTCTAAAGAAAATTTTTAAATTAAATTTAAAAACAAATAAAAATTTAAAAATACCATCTCTAATGATTAGTAAGGCTACCCTTATGCTCCTGAAGTTCCAAAACATGTCTATATTTTTTTAATTAATAGCTATATTGAAATATAATTTACCACCATAAAATTTATTCATTGTAAATACACAATCTGGTGATTTTCATATAGAGTTATATAATCATCACAGCAATCTAATTTTAGCACATTCTATCACTTCCAAAAGAAATATTGTGCCCGTTTAAGAGTCTCCTTTTGTGTCTATAGATTTGCCTTTTCTGGATATTTCACATAAATAAAGTCATATGATGATGTGCTTTTTTTGTGTCTGCCTTCTTTTACTGAGCATAATGTCTTTCAGACCCATCCATATTGTAGCATATATTACTACTTCAATACAATTGTATAACCATTTATCAGTTGATAGAACTTTGGGTTGTTTCCACTTTTAGGCCACTGTCAGTAATGCTGCTATGAACATTTGTATCCAAAGTGTAGACATATATTTTCATTCCTATTGGGTTGGTACAGAGAAATAGAATTGGAATTGCTAGGTCAAATGATAATGTTGTTTTAACATTTTAAGAAATTACCAAAATGAAAAAAAAAAAAAAAAAGAAAGAAATTACCAAACTCTTCCAAAGTAGCTGGGCCATTTTATATTCCTACCGTGATTTCTCTACATTCTTAACAACACTTGTCTTTTTGATTACAGCCACGCTGCTAAGTATGAACTGGTATCTCATTTACCTAGTAACTAATAATGTTGGACATCTTTTTATGTGCTTACTAATAATCTGTAGTGCTTCAGTAAAAAATATCTAGTCAAATCCTTTGCTTAAACTGCAACTGGGTTATTTGTCTTTTCATTATTGAGTTGTAAAAGTTCTTATGGATATAGGTCACTTATCAGGTACATTATCTGCAAATATTTTCTCCCCTCTATGGGCTCTTTTCACTTTCTTAATGATGTCTTTTGAAGCACAAAAATTGGTAACTTTGATTAAGTTCAGTTTATCAACTTTTCTTCGTGGATCTGTTTTTAGGCTCTCCATTAATCTGTTTGTCTACTAATAAGCAAATACCACAATGTGTTAGGCATTACCAGAGTTTTAAAAAAATATTCCTGATAACATTTAATTATTTTCTTAAAAAAGTGTAACATACAATTTGTTGAGGTTATGCTTGCTTACCTTTATGGACACCAAAAATTTTAACTTGAAATATTCTTTTGGTGTACCCAATGGATATGGCCAACTTATATCCAGTAAACTTGCTAAACTTTTACTACCCATTTTAATAATCTATTAACTCTCTTACAGTTTTCTATATAAATACCTGTAGAAAGCCACAAATGTATTTCCTCTTTCAAATCATTGTGCTTTTCTTCACCCCTAATTCTATTGCTTTGGCTAAGGCTCCAGTTAATGTTCAACAAGACTGGTAATACCTTAATTACATACACAAGAACAAAGGTAAGAATTAAAAGCACATTTCCCATCTAAAATTGTGCAAGCCAGAAGACAATGGAGTGACCTTTTTAAGTACTAAAACAAACTATCAACCCAGAATTCTATACTCAGTAAAAATATCTTTCAAAAATAAAGGTGAAATAAAGACATTTCAGACTCCCCCCACCAAAAAACAACTCTGAGAAAATTATCAGGAGACCCACAATACAAGAAATATTAAAGGAAATTATTCAGCCAGAAGAATTATTTCTGGCAGAAGAAATATAAACCCTTGGATCTATACAAAAAAAGGAAGAAGATTCCTCAAAAATTGTTAAGATAAAGGTAAATATAAAAGACAATTGCCCATTTTCAGTAACTCTAAAAGATAATTAACTAAAGTAAAAATAGTAGTGATGCTGGTTAATAGCATATATAAAATTTTTGCAAATCATGTAACTGATAACAGACTTGTCTAGACTAAATACCCTCAAAACACAATAAGAAAACATTCAAATTTAAAGAAAATGGATAAAAGATTTAAATACAATCACCAAAAAGACAGATGGTTACAAATAAGCACATGAAAAGGTGTCTAACATCATTTATCATTGATATGCAAACCAAAATGCCAATAAAAGATCACCACACACCTATCAGAATGGCTGGTAAGTATGTGCAACTAGATTTCCCATTAATTGCTGATAGGAATGAAAATAATACAGTAACTTTAGAAAACAGTTTGACAATTTCTAGTAAGCTAAAAATACACTGCCACATGATCAACAATCCCCTAGACATTTACTCAAGAAAAACGAAAACTACATTCACACAAACTTGTAAGCAAAGTGTTCACAGGGTTTCGTTCACAATTACCCAACACTGGAAACAACCCAATGTTCTTCAGGTGTTAAATGGATAAACCATGCTACAAAAGAATACTACTCAGGAAAAAGAACAAACTACTGATACATGCGACAATATGGCTAGATCTCAAATGTATACTGTTAGGTAAAGGAAAAGGAAGCCAGACTCAAAAGTACATACTGTATGATTCCATTTATATAACACTCTGAAAAAAAGCAAAACTGTAAGGTCAAAAAGCAGATCAATGGTTGCCAGTGCCAGAGTATAGGTTAAGGAGAGGACTGCCAAGGAGCACAAAAGAAAAGGATGGGGTGCATGGGTGGCATAGTCAGTTGTGCCTCTGGCTCAGGTCATGATCTCAGGTTGGGGGGATGGAGCCCCACGTCCAGCTCTGCGCTCAGCCCAGGGCAGAGTCCACTTGAGATTTTCTCTCCCTTTTCCTCTGTCCCTCCTGTTCATGCATTCTCTCTCTCAAGTAAACAAATAAATCTTTTTTTTTTTTTTTTTTTGTAAACAAATAAATCTTGAAGGAAAAAAAAAACCAACTTCTGGGGATGACAGAACTGCTCTATTATCTTGACTGTTGAAGAGTTGGTTATCCAACTGCTTGTGTGTTAGAATTCATAAAATGTTCTCTGTAAATTATATTTTAATCAACCTTGTTAAATTTTCTAAATATAACATGAGAAATTTAAAGCAGAGAAAGCTGAAGGTCATTACTGAGAATTAAAAGAATTGTGAGGCTAGATGGTTTAATGGGTTATCCTTAAGAACAATAAGGCCAGCCACAAATGATGTTTAAAGTAAAGATGGAAGACTGAAAATAAGATGTCAAAGTCATTATGATGTGGAAAGGTAACTTAGCTTCCCACATGTACGCAGCATACCAAAAATCCCATGATCCTCAAAAATAAAGAGCCTTCTGTATGGAGTAGAATGATGATTTGAAAGCAAAAGCATGATACAGAGTATACAGAGAAAAACTACTTTAAAAAACCACCAACAACCTAAAATTACTGAAGTGAAATATACCAAGTGATGGTGGGATACAGGAAGTAGTGGGTAACTACAATAGAGCAGAAGTAAAACTTGCTGATAATAAGTAACCATATTATAAACTTGAGGGTAGGTACTATGCTGATGCTTTCTTCATTCCCCATTCTGCTTATCATAATGCTTATTAAAGTTGACCTAAGATTACAAATCTAATACTGTATTTTTGTAATGAAAACACACCTGATTACAATGCTTTCTATCTGTAAAGTTACCTTCAGACAGATTCTTGAGTTGCTAGATTCAATTCTATGTTTTAAAGTCTTATTAAATGTAGCAAGTCTAGTAACTTTGACCTCTATAACATAAACCATGATTATTTAATGAAAAGCTTCTTTAGTCAGTACTCAGATGCTAAATCCATTTAAGCGTATCTTTACTTCATGGTGGTAAATCCATGCACTACACTCAACATAAAACTATACTAAGTAAAACTATAGTTTACACAAAATTTCTTTTTTTTCCACAAAATTTCAATCTTATTTATCTTCTAAAATCTCGCTACTTACTAAACACTGACTCCTGGATTTAAATATAATAGACATTAACGCAAAAGGCAAGAATTTGGACTTCAGGGTTGGAGGAGACAGAAAAAGATGGTGTTGGGTAAGATCTTCCAGAAATGGATGACACTCAAACTGAGCATTTTTTAAAGATTTTTATTTATTTGAGAGAGTGTGCGACTGAGAGAGAGAGAGAGAGAGAGAGAGAGCACACACGCATGAACAGAAGGAGGGGCAGAGGGAGGAGCAGACTCCCTACTGAGCAGGGAACCCAATGTGGGGCTTGATCCCAGGACTCCAGGATCATAACCTGAGCCGAAGGCAGATGCTTAACCGACTGAGCCACCCAGGGGCCCCCCAAACTGAGTCTCAATGGGAGAAGGGAATTAGGCAAAACAAGGAAGGGCACATTACACATACAGAAAAGGACAGTAGTATACATAAAGACATAGGGAAAGGAGAACTTAATATACTCAAGAATAGCATAATCCAACAGAGTTGTTATTTGATGATAGATATGTTCTATATCTCTGCTGTCCAATTCAGGAACAGATTTTAGTATTTTTATTTAGTTTTAATTGATTTAAATTAAAAAATAAATTCCTAGAATTGAAAAAGTATGGCAAAAAATAAAGAATGTGATGAAAGGGCAAATATAAAAGGCTGGTGAGATGAGCACAACGCAGATTCTGAAAGGCCTAGTGCATTTTGCCTAGTTAATTTTTATCTTGAAAGTCATAATGAGCCATGCTAGGCCTGTAGGTAGTCAAGAGGCAGGATTAGCTTTACATTCAGAAAAGATCACTCAAGCGGCAAGGGGCATATAGACTAAATGGGAAAAGAACAAAGACAGATGGCTAGAAAACTTGCAGAAATACAGCGAAGAAAAAACAAGAACCTAAGTTTAGGCAGCAGTTTACCTAAGAGAAAGAGGAAAGTTTTGAGTGATATAATACAATTAAGTAGAAATAATAATAATTAAATGGTGACACAGCTTCATTATCTTAAGGTGGAAATTAAGAGGAGTAAAGGTTTCTAGCTTGAGAAATTGAGTGAATAAAACATTCACTGGGACAGAAAAGCCACGAAACGGTTCTGTTTTGTTTTTGTTTTACATAATTGGTAGATATGGAAAGAATTCACTTTTGGATATGTTTACTTGGATACGTGAGCATAAATCAAACAAAAACATCCAGAGGTAGAAACATAGATTTAGAGGTCATGAGTACATAGATGTAAGATAGGAGTCCCATTTTCTAATCAATTAAAATAGACTTTTCTCAAGTATCAGAATTTTTAAAAATTTAATTACCACTTAAAAGCTTTTCCCTATGTAATTGCTAATACAGTAATGTTATTATTGTTTTTTTACTACAAATGTTCGGTATTTCAGTACACAATAGACAAAAAATCAATATACCATCTGGTACCACGCTATCCCCCTGACCTCCCCCCATCCCTGCCAACTCTCAAGCTCTAAAAATGCCACATTATATCCCACCTCAGACATGCACACAAAGCTGTTCCTTCAACCTACAATACACTCCAACCCCCAGTCTTACTCCTAAAACATGTCTCGGTACCTCCTACTAATTCTTAAAATCTTGGTATTAAGAATCACTAAAACCATAAAGCTCCTAGAAGAAAACATACAGAAAATATTCCTTGACATTAGTCTTGGCAATGATTTTTTTTCTTTTATATGATACCAAAAGCACTGGCCACAAAAGTATAAGTAGCCATTTGGAACTAAACTAAAAAGCTTTTGCACAGGAAAGGAAATAACCAACAAAATAAAAAAGCAACCTACAAAAAAGTATTTACAAATCAAGTGGTCCAGTTTCATATGATAAGGAGTTAATATATAAAATATATAAAGAATTCACACAATTGAGCAGCAAAAAACAATCTAATTAAAAAGAGGCAGGGGAACTGAACAGACATTTTTCCAAAGACATACAAATGGCCAATAGGTACATGAAAAGGTACTGACCATCACAAACCGGGGAGATGCATATCAAAACTGCAATGAGCTATCATCTTACACCTGTTAGGATTGCTGTAATCAAAAAGATAAGAAATAAAAGATAAGAGATAACAAGTGCTGGTGAGGATGTGGAGAAAAGGAAACCCTTGTGCACTAGTGCTGGAAATGTAAAGTGGTGCAGCCACTATAGAAAACAGTATAGAAAAAAAAAAAAAGAAAACATTAAAAATGGAATGCCCATATACCCAGCAATTTCACTTATGAGTATACATCTGAAGGTAACAATATCACCGTCTTGAAGAGGTATCTGCCCCTCCCTACTTCACTGCAGTATTATTTATAATAGCTAAGACATAGAAACAACTTAAATGTCCAACAACGAATGAATGGATAAAGAAGATATGGTATATACAGAAAACAGAATTATCATTCAGCCATGAGAAAGAAACCTTGCCATTTATAACAATATGGATGAAGCTAGAAGACCTCCTGCTAAATGAAATTAGCCAGACAGAGAAAGACAAATCTGTATGATCTGATCTCACTTTTATGTGGAATCTTAAAAAAAAAAAAAAAAGAAAAGAAAAAGAAAAGAAAAGAAAAAAAAAAGAAAAGTCAAACTCCTAGAAACAGCAGAATGGTGGTTACCAGGGGCTGGGGGTGGGGAGATGGAGAGACGCTGGTCAAGGAGAACAAGCCTTCAGTTATAAGATGAATAAGCTCTGGGGATCTAATTAAGAGCACAGTAATACTGTGTTGTGTACTTGAAATTCGCTAAGAGCAGGTTTTAAGCTTTTACATCATATATACACGAAAAAGGTAACTATGTGAGGTAATGGTGTGTTAACTCTATTATGGTAATTACTGCACAAAGGGTACATATGTCAAATCATCACATTGTATGGTTTAAAATATACAATTTTATTTGCCAATTATACCTCAGTAAAGCTGGGAAAAACACTGCCTCAATTTAAAGCTTTGTCTAATCTAATCTAGCTTTAGACTACAGTAGACCCATTGTTTCATGTTACATATTATATAATACCTGTATTATTCTCTTTGGAGCACTTATCACAATTCTAATTAATTGTGTGTAATTTTTAAAACGTCTCTTCCCAAGTAATCAATTATTCATTTGGCAAATATTTACACACCTACCAGGCGTTCTAGAAGCTGGGGTACATCAGTAAGAAGAGACAAGTATTCTCCCCTCAACTCAAACTGGGAGAAGGGGAGTAAGAGAAAGAAAAATTCACATAAATAAATATTTAATATTTTTATTTGATAGGGACACCCAGGTGGCTCAGTGGTTGAGCACCACCTTTGGCCCAGGGCCTGATTCTGGAGACCTGGGATTGAGTCCCACGTTGGGCTCCCTGCAAGGAGCCTGCTTCTCCCTCTCCCTTTGTCTCTGCCTCTCTCTCTCTCTGTGAGCGTGTCTCTCATGAATAAATAAATAAAATCTTAAAAAAAAATTTATTTGATAAATACCATGAAAATTTTATAAGCTCCAAGAAGTAAAGTATCATGTCATCTTGCTTGTTATGCTAGCCCTAGTGTCTAGCCCACACAGGGCACTCAAATATTGTTGAACAAATGTTTGAGGAAAAAATTTAACTCTGAGACCAAAGACATTAATCCTCAAAAGAACTTTTAGAACACAGCCCAATTATAAGTTAAAAACTACCTGTCCTTATTATCTTTACATTAAGTCTCTTTCTGAAATACACAGCCATTTATTTATTTATTTATATCCTATCTTGTTCTAAGAAGAAAGACCCATATTTAGTGCTTTTTCTACTTCTTAGAACCTAAGATACGAGTTTCAATGTAACCACTGCCTCTTTCTTAAGCTGTCTTATGATTCTGGTCTTTCTGTAAGCATATAACTTAAGAGTTGTGATCCCTCTATTAATAAACATGTCTCTATTACAAGGTCTTGAAGTCTCCCTAATTCCCAAACATGAGCATATGATTGGAACTACTGGTATCTACTAATATCAAGGATGCTGCCAAATATCCTACAATGCATAGGACAAAACTCCACACAAGGAATTTTCCAGCCCAAAATGTCAATAGTGCCAAGGTTGTTTCAAAACTCAGGGTTAGGCAAATTTGGTAAATATGTCTGAATACACACTAAAAGAGAAAACCTCAAAAAAAAAAAAAAAAAGAGAAAAACTCAAAGAATATCTTAACTATCCACTTCTTTCTGATTTACATTCATGCAGCAAGTGTAAATCAAAGTAGTCATGAAGAACTACAGAGGAATAAACATATATATACAAAATAAATGGTTACACTGTACAAGACTTAAACACAGTTGATTTGATACTACAATAAAAATTATTTCTCTGAATTTAAATGCTTGTTAGTTATTGCTGTAAAAACTGATCTCATCCTCTCATTAAAACTATTAGCATTCCCTGACTTTTTTATATCAGAGTCTGTTTTGCTCTCTCATAAGTATAGGATGATAATGGATATGGAGTTAAAATCCAGGCTGGAGCCCCATATTTCCCATCTTATCAGCTATATGGTCTTGGACAAACGACCTAACTTACCTAAATCATGAATCTTTCTTCTGTAAGACTGGAATGTTATCAATATTTCATATGTTGATTTACTTATTATAATCACTTAATAACTCATATATCCCAGATACAGAGTCCATTTCTATAGAATTTTTAGTGAAACGTAAAGCAATAAACAAAAGGTAAACACTATTCACAAACCAGAAATACACACAGGTATCTGAACTAGACTTTATTCCTACCAGAGTATATATGGACAAACTCAGGAAATACATTCTGATCACCCTGTGTCCATATTTTTTCCTTTTATCTTTTACTGTTTGTAAATTATTTTTATAGAGGTATAATACTAGAATATTCATGATCTATAGCAGTGATGATGTCTGACTGTAAACAAGACTAATAAGGAAACTAGATTTATGCACAAATGAAAAGATAAAATATGGGGCAATAATATGCTCTAGGAAGAAATTTATATTAATTTAAATAAGGTTGGGGAGTATTTAAAATAATCCAGCACAGAAAAATTCAATGTGCAACTTTTACAAAAGACACCTTAGTACATAAAATACATCTGACTCTTACTTTGAAATCATTTGTAGAAAGTAGATTATCTTTAAAGAAGAGAAAAATATATACATCCAGGATGAAGGAAATGGAATGGAACACAGGCAAACAATAGATGGGAATTTCAATTTCATCTGTCACATTTTATTCCTTTAAGATGGAAGGCACGTGGATATACATAATATTATACTCTATAAATTTTCTGGAGGCCTGATACAGTTCATAACTGAAAAAAATTTTATAATTCCAAACAGTGAAACTTTGTTAAAGATTCACCTCTATTGAGCATTATTCAGCAATACAGAAAATGTGAAGTTTACTGGAGTATCTCTCTGATTACTAATGCTCTTATAATAGGTATCAGAATCGTTATCCTAATCAACTTTCATCATTTATTTTTTTTTTTTAATTTTTATTTATTTATGATAGTCACACAGAGAGAGAGAGGCAGAGACACAGGCAGAGGGAGAAGCAGGCTCCATGCACCGGGAGCCCGACATGGGATTCGATCCTGGGTCTCCAGGATCGTGCCCTGGGCCAAAGGCAGGCGCCAAACCGCTGCGCCACCCAGGGATCCCAACTTTCATCATTTAAAAGAGCATAAGACTTTATTAATTCTACTTAAAACTCTCTAATTGATCCCTACTCCTTACAGGATGAATTACAGATGTCCTAAAAGAGCATATAGGGCCTCTCTGGTCTACTCTCTGCCTATGGTCCCACCTCATTTTATATAACTTCATCATAATTAAATTACAAATTTACACATCTGAGCTTTTTGCACATGTTGTATATCTGAAATCCTTTCCCCCTATCATCTTTGTTCATCTATCAAGTATCCTGTCTTCCAAACTAACCTAAAACATTTCCTTTCAGCTTTACAACTAGCTGAGTAACCATATTAAGCAGCAGTTTATGTGTAGAACAGAGCTGTATCCAAGGACTGTCTAAATGGTACCACACAGTCTTTTCCAATCTTATTTGTCAGAATTTATTTTCGTCAGCACCACATTCTCCAAGTATGTTCATAGCCTAATTTGAGACATTTCTGTCTTTTTCTTCTCGTCGTTGTTGTTGAGGAAGGGAGCTAGAATATTTATTAGTCCCTTGACAATAGGGACAACTTTACCGCCTTTGTTGTATTATCCCCAGGATCTGTCATAGTGATTCATCTAATAAAATGTAGTTGAGGGGAACCTGAGTGGCTCAGTTGGTTAAGTGTCCAGCTCTTGATCTCAGCTCAGGTCTTGATCTCAGGGTTGTGAGTTCAAGGCCCATTTAAAAAATAATAATAATATTGTAGTTTTAAATTTCATGGACTCTAGGATTTGGCTAGAGGGAGAGAGGGACCATCTATACTTAACACTTTTTCAGTAAAGAGGTAGAAGAGATTTAAAATAGTAAGGTGGGGATCCCTGGGTGGCGCAGCAGTTTGGCGCCTGCCTTTGGCCCAGGGCGCGATCCTGGAGACCCAGGATCGAATCCCACATCGGGCTCCCGGTGCTTGGGGCCTGCTTCTCCCTCTGCCTGTGTCTCTGCCTCTCTCTCTCTCTCTGTGTGACTATCATAAATAAATAAAAATTAAAAAAAATAAAATAGTAAGGTTATTAATATAAAAACAAGCATTTGTAGCAAATGACAGCACTTTAGAGAAGATGAAAACAGGTGACAAAGTCTTCAATTTTTCAAAAAACATTTTTGTTAAACTCCTAATAAACACTTGCCTTAAGGTCACAGTTTACTGGGGAAGAAGGCAAAGCAGCAGACACAATCTATAAATATTACATAAAATGTGTGAGATGAGCAAGACTAGAGAGCTGAACTCTAAGAGAAAGTGGGAGAAATAAAATAGTGGAAGGTATACTATCATTGTTATTCAATTAGAGGAGGGGAGAAATGAGTGTAAGAACATGATGGTTAAAGTGAAGATGATAATTTTAATATCAGAGAAGATAAATTCAAGATGAAAAGCAAATACTCTTACAAATGAAAGAAATGATATTCAGGTATAACATAAGTAACTTACAAAGGAAACCAGTTTTTAAGGGCCAAGAAACTCAAAAGCAAAATATACTATTAACTCTGGCTTATCTCAGCGGCTTGACTCTATTCGAATATAGTGACTTAATTCTGTAAAAATAAATAGGTTTTTAAGCCCAGAAGGGGAAGGCGGCAGGAGAGTCTATATTTCTTGAAATCTCAGCTTACTTTTAATATAGTTTATCATTCATAAAATTGTCTTGGCTCCAAATGTCTTTCGGCTATTTCCAAAATTCAATACCACCCTCAAAGGACAAATATTACTTGCCACAAATGGGGTTATTAGATATGCCACAAGTGATAAAAGCATTTTCCAAAAATATTTTACGTAAATAGCTGTATGGCAGAACAAAAGTACAAAAGGGACAACACAGATGCCTGATGAGTTACAAATTTTTACATAACTTTTTAAAGGAACTGTATATCTAAAGAGAATAAAACAAAGGTAGAGAGTATTAATTATATTGTTCAATTTCCATTAGATTTATGTTTATTTTCTTAGCAATGGAAGAGCAAGTGTACTGAAAAAACTCATTTACTCAACAATTACTTAAGTACTCAGTGAGTGCTAAGAAGACAGGGAAAGAGAAAACATGTTTTTTTCTTTGCATGCAACACACACACATACTTTGAATGTGATGGAATATATAAACATAAATGTTTATGGTAGAGGAAGGTGAGCATGGTTATCAGTGCACAGAAAAGGGCACCAAATCCAAACCTGGAGAGGCTAAGAAGGCTTCTTGGGAAAAGTGAAGTCTAGTCAGCTAAGACGAGGTAAAAAATAACCTAGGAGTTGAACCAAAATTAAAAATGTATAATGTGGTGCACCTGGGTTGGCTCAGTCGGTTAAGCATCTGCCTTCAGCAAGGTCGTGATCCTGGGGTTGCAGGATCAAGCCCCCATGTTGCTTCTGGTTCCCTGCTCAGCAGGGTCTGCTTCTCCCTCTCTGCCACCCCCCCACTTGTGTTCTATTGCGTGCATGTGTGCGCATATACTTACTCTCCTTCTCTCTCAAATAAATTATTTTAAAAATGTATAATGTATAAGAATGTTAACTATTGTTTGCAATAATGTAGACTGGAAACAACACAATTATCCTTCAAAGTGAGAAGAGATGTTATACATATTTATGTACCAGAATATTATAAAGCAGTGAAAATGAATAAACTGTATCTGAAGGCAACCGCATGAATGAATCTCACAGATACAAAGTTGAGTTTCAGAAGCTAGACACAAAAGAATAATGCTATATAATTCCATTGAAACAGAGTTTCCCAAAACAGGCAAAAATAATCCATGGTATTAAATTGTGTCAGAATACTATCTACTATTTGGAGAGGAGGGTGAGATTAGTGATTGGGAGAGGATACGAGGGGACTTTTTGGGAAGGGGTTCTATTTCTTGATCTGGTGGTAGTTGTATGAATACATTCATTTTGTTCACTGAAATTTATAGTTTATATGCTTTTTTTCTATGTAGTTATACTTTTTAAAAAAGTTTATAAGAAGAAGCACTGAATAGCAGCTATTGGTAATCCAAAGAAGAAAACAAATATGCAAAAGCCCAGAGGTACAGTGTCTAGGAAACCCAAAATTGTTCAATGTGATTCCTCTGTAAAATGCTAACTATAATATCTATACTCAAAGTTATTCTCAAGGTTAAGGGATAGAATATACATAAAGCACCCACAGTATTAATTGGGGTTCAATAAATATTAGCTGGTATTATTTCTATACTACTATTACTGAGCTACTGATACAGCTGATTGATGATAGTGCCCAAGGTAGAATGACAAAAAGGGTAAGGTAGTGTAGAGGCAGCAGATTACGCTGGGCTTTCCAAGCCATGTTATGAATTTAGACTTTATCCTAAGGTTGGTAGGAAACCAGTTAAGCTTTTTACACAGAAAATCATATAATTTGAGTTTAGGAAAATTATGCATAGAAAGATATAAACCTTTAAAAGAAAAAAAGACATCAAGAAGAGACTGTCAACAAATATTGCAGAGAGGTCCACTATAGAGAAAGGAACAATGAAAAAAAAATAACTGATTTGAAAACCAATATGCGGGGCAGCCTGGGTGGCTCAGCAGTTTAGCGCTGCCTTCAGCCCAGGGTGTGATCCTGGAGTTCTGAGATTGAGTCCCACGTTGGGCTCCCTGCATGGAGCCTGCTTCTCTGCCTGTGTCTCTGCCTCTCTCTGTGTCTCTCATGAATAAATAAATAAAATCTTAAAAAAAATAAAAATAAAAGAAATCAATATGCAACAATCTGTACCACATACAGTTGACACCTTGAATAAAAGGTACCCTAAACTTACAATTTACTACAAAAATCTTAGTTTAATATTTTTTTATAATTGTATAATTGTATAATTTTTATATAATTGTAACTTTAAGCACACATATGACAACAGGATCTCCTGTTCAATTGTTCATTAAAATTAAACTAAAAATACTTATTTTTTTAAGTCTCCTGGAATTATCACCATTATTATCACTAAAGACAAATTATACACATAGATGAATATCTATATATACCTAGTTATCTATATCTATATACATCTGTGTGTGTATATATATATCCGTATCCATCTATATCTAATAAAGTTCATATTTTCTGAGCTATAATTTGCTATGGTTCTTTTAATAAACACCCAAGACATAAGTAACAAATTAGCATGAGGGCTGACATAACACTAATGTGAAAAACTTTAATGTTATTATTATTTCAACAACAATCAAGTAAGATGAGTGCTCTGAGGGATTTTGACACATCAGCTATACCACTGTTAATTCAGTGGCTCTATAAGATTAAAAAAGATGAAATGCTCTTCAGCACATGTAATGAACCTATTAATAAGCAGTATTCTCTTTGGTTTGCTTGATGTATAGAAAATGTCAGACAGATCTAAGACATAAGCAGCAATGGTTTCTTACTGGTTTTAGAGGTATTCAAAAAACAGAGGACAAAGATGGAAGAGAAGGAGAAAGAAGATAGAGTATGTGAGAAAGAAAAAATAGAGAAAGAGTAAACTTCTGGGGTCTAAACCCATTTTTTTGGGGGGGCTCATAACCAAAGCATATACAACCAAAAACAAGCAGTAAGAGGTCATAAATGGGGATCCCTGGGTGGCGCAGCGGTTTGGCGCCTGCCTTTGGCCCAGGGCGCGATCCTGGAGGCCCGGGATCGAATCCCACGTCGGGCTTCCGGTGCATGGAGCCTGCTTCTCCCTCTGCCTGTGTCTCTGCCTCTCTCTCTCTCTCTCACTGTGTGCCTATCATAAATAAATAAAAAATTAAAAAAAAAAAAAAAAAAAAAAAGAGGTCATAAATGTCCTATTTTCCACAACTCTTACATAAATCCACAATTACTTGCAACAAAATGTGTGAGCTGGGTTTTTCACATTGGAAGAAATGGGTTACAGCCATTCAGACAACCAATATATAAAATGTTTTGTTCTGAATAAAAATTTTAATATTAGGGATGCCTGGGGTGGCACGGTTGGTTAAGCATCTGACTCTTGATTTCAGCTTGGGTTATGATCTCATGGTAGTGGGAGGCTCCGCACTCAGCGTGGAGTCGGCTTGGGATTCTCTCGCCTTCTCCTTCTGCCCCTCCTGCTTGTTCTCTCTCTCAGGTAGATAAATAAATTTTTAAAGAAATTTTTCTTTAATATTAAAAATCAGGCCAGAATTTGTAATACCGCTAAAGCTGGGTCGCAGAAATATGGAAATTCATTATGCTTTCTTCTACTTTTGTACATAGTTAAAACTTCCCATAATGATTTTTATAAATTATGCCCAAGTTTTCAAATATTCTCTTAGGAAGGCTCCTTTTGATTTCCCCCAAAGAATGAGTAATCATGGTTTGCATAGGGTTAGTCTAAAACAAAGAATTTTAACAATGAATTCATTGAATGGAATGTGGAAAGTGGCATTCCTGTAACCCTCCAAACTTAAAAGAAAGTTAACAATAATGTCAGTTAAATTTTAATTAAATATCAAGATAAGGGCTAATTTCTTAGGACAATATTTTAAAAACCAATATAACTATTCACATTCTGGCCTCAAACCAATTTTTATACTTTATGGTTTCTGCCACATTGCAAGCCTCAGGGATGCTATAATAATTTTTGGGAAAACAAAAACAAAACAGAGGGAAATCAAGAATTCAGTTTTAAGGGCACCCAGGTGGCTCAACTGGTTGAGCATCTGACTCTTGATTTCAGCTCAGGTCATAATCTCAGAGTTGAGGGATCAAGCCCTGCATTGGATTCTAAGCTAGGCTGGGAGTCTGCTTGAGAGTCTCTCTCCCTCTTCCTCTGCCCCTCCCCCCCTGTTGGCACATGTTGGCTCTCATTCTCTCTCTCTAGAATAAATCTTAAAAAAAAAAGTTCAGGGGTGCCTGGGTGGCTCAGTCAGTTAAACGTCTGCCTTCAGCTGAGGTCATGATCTCAGGGTCCTGGGATCAAGCCCTCCCTGAGCAGGGAGTCTGTTTCTCCCTCTCCCTCTCCTGCTGCCCCTGCTGTTTGTTCTTCCTCCGTTAAATAAATAAATAGTTTTTAAAAGTTCAGTTTTAGATATGTTACATTTAGGTTATCTGAAAGATACACAAGTAAGTGAAGAAAGATCAAGTAAATCAAATATTAAGATAGATCAGTAACTGGGAGGACACAGAGAAGATGAAGGTAAAAGAAGTGTTTGGGATTTTGTTTAAAGATGGAATCATTAGGGACACCTGGGTGGCTCAGTGGTTGAGCCTTTGCCTCAGGGAGTGGTCCTGGAGTCTGGGGATCGCATCCCGCCTCAGGCTCTTTGCATGGAGCCTGCTTCTCCCTCTGCCTGTGTCTCCGTCCCCATGGCTCCCTCTCTCCTGTCATGAATAAATCAATAAAATCTTTTAAAAAAAGACGGAATCATTATATATCACAGCTATGCGGTCTAAAACCTACAGTGAACCACATTACACTCTAGCAACTTTGACACAATTAGGGAAAACTGATTTGAGACAGTCTTTCCAAATTACTTCTTGTTGATTATAAAATTATTCACAAACAACATACAATTACAAAATAAAGTTAGTCTATCTAGGCTAAATTTTCCTGACAGATAATAAGGAATCAAATTTGGGAGGGAAAAAAGCAAAATACTACACACACAATAGTCAAGGTCTAAAGCCACCCCTGGACCTTCAAATGTTAAGAAAACAAGAATGCAGGGGGGCACCACACCATCCCTGCAGCCGATGCAGGAGCCTTTGAACTGTGAAATATGAAAAATATGCTGTTCTATATCCTCTCTTGTATAACTGTTTCACAATCCAAGTAGGCCTCCTAAAAGAAGCTCAAAAATGATTTTTTCTATTCTTCCTTTTTCTGTATGCTCATAGCTCATCAATATGTAAAATCTGTTGATTGCAATGCATTATATTTTTGAGTTTTTCCTTCTCTTCCATTGACTACTACTACTCTTATTTCAGATCCTTATAATTTCTTGGTTGGGCTATCTTGACATCCTCCTGGTTGATCTGCCTGTCCTGTTCCTGTATTACTCTACTGGTAATCTTATAAAACCACAAAGGAAACTATGTCACTTCCATGCTTAAAACCCATCAATGGTTTTCCACTACCTGTCAGTTATTTAATGGGGATGATAAAAATATTTCCTACTTATATAACTCATGAAAATCAAATGAGCTTGAGTGTAAACATTCAATGCCTAACCCAAAGTAAATAATTAAAAATAACAATAATTACTATTATATTCCACTTACAAGTTTCTTCATGGTTCATCTTCTCTTTCTCTTTTCTCATGTCCCACAATCATCCTGTGGCCATTCTTGGACCCATATAAGGAAACCTGATCACTCTCTTGCTTTGTATCACAATGTTAATATTGTATATGCTTCAATTACAGCATTTACCATAGTAAAACCTCGTGTAACCTACAGGACTGTGCTTCATGAAAACAATCTAATGCATGAGTCCCCTAACACAATGCCTGACCCCATAAACACTTACTTAAAAAAAAATTATGAGATGCACAAAAGAACATAGCAGATGACCATGCTTCCTTCAATATTGAAAATCCTATTATATTTTATATAAAATAAAGGGGCAATTTTTGAATGGGTCTAAAGAATGAAAGGGTCAGCAAAAACTCATTCTGTGACAGAAGATAAAAGGATCTGTGGGGTCAGACTGATGAGAAGAGTGAAGATAAATAAGATGACTTAGTAAGATAAGTTACATAAGTAAGCTAATACATACTCATAGGGATATTCTATCCCATTTATAAGTTGTACCAATGCCAGAATGGAAATATTAAAAGGTCAAATAATAAAGCAAAGGAGAAAAAAATAGGTAATGATTAGACTGATGCCATAATGTTAGTGTGTTTAAAAAAAAATTTGCCAGGGTACTACTTTCCTATACTCTAAATGGGTATAGGGAAGAAACAAAGGGGAATTAAAATGATATATTGTCATTAGCTCTTCCTTCTACTTGATAATTTGCCATTCTTTGGAAAAGTTAAAAAGAGATGGAAAGGAAATGGCCATCATTCTTGGAATTGGGGTAGACAGAAATTTTATATCCAGACTAAAAACACTGACAATCTTTGGGAAATAATATCCTTGCCCATAATTCCATGTTCTTACCACCCGCCATTCCCAACAGATGACCAAGAAAGAAATCTAGATGTATTACTTCTGGTTAATCCGCCTTAACAGAACCCTTAACTCAGATATGTGTGTTTAAATAACAGAAGACCCTATTTTCTTTAATTTCTCACCAAGAACAAAGGGCTGAAGTAGTTTAAATCCAGAATAATTTTCCCTACCATTGAAACACAGGGTTCTGAAATGCAACAGAGAACAGCACTATTTTACTAAAGCTTTAGACACAACTATCTGATTAAGGGGGATCAGACTTGTTAATTTCTTCACCAGGATTGACTAAGAGAGTCATATAGACCGGGATGTGAATGCCACCCGCGGATTTCCTCCACGGAAAGTCTTGGGCAGCCTCTCTCAGACTCGGTTTTCTACCCTGTAAAATGAAGATAAAAATTGTACTATGTCTGTCACATGTGAAAATTAAATGTGATTAATACACATAGTGTATGAAACATGGGAAGCACTCAATTGATATTAGCTACCATGATTTCAAAGGGCAGTTCTTAGTGCTGAAAGACCTGTAAGACAATCTATACATTACTAACTACGTGGTTTTAAGAGCTGAGGGTGATTAATCCAAGAGAATGTAATATTTCAGTTCATAACACTGCTTTTAAATACTTTTACTTTGTAATAATTTTATGTATTTATTTATTTTGAATATTTATTTATATGAGAGAGAGAAACAGCATGAGCAGGGGGAAGCACAGAGGAATAAGCAGGGAACCTGACACAGGGCTGGATCCCAGGACCCTGAGATCATGATCTGAGCCAAAGTCAGATGTTTAACCAACTGAGCCACCCAGGGGCTCCTGTAACAATTTTGGATTTATAGACAATGTTTTAAGTACAGTAAAAACTTTTATTTTCCCTATTTGAGAGTAAATGACCTATATCATGTCCCATCACCCTTAAATTCTTTAACAGGTAATTCCTACAAAAGCATTCTCTTAGGATACAACCATTAAAATCAGTAAATTAAAAATAATATATTACGTATTATATTTCTAATCTATATATAATGAAAGCCATGAGTTCACACCCGTATTTCATTTCCAGTCCAACACTACAAAGAGCATTCTAGTTTTCTCCTACTCCATTCCTGTAACTCTCCTTTCAGACCATGAGAGGCCTGGCTCCCATTATCTTTAATATTTATTTTTTTGACCAGTCTCCCTCTATGTAACCAATCTCCCATTGTGGCTCTCTCCCCCTCCCTACAGAGACACTTCCCTCACCTTTCTCTGCCCCAATGCCTCCTCCATGTATATAATTTCCTCATTTTATTCAAGTCCCTATTCCTCATGCCTGGCACGCCTCCTACAAGAATATCTTCCTCCACCTGCTCAGGCGCAAACATCCTACCTATACTGAGATGACCCTCTATTGGGATGCCTTCCTCTCCCCACCCTAGGGCTCTGACGTCTTATACTGGGATGCCTCTGCGCATCAACTCCCTCCTCACTCAGCCTGACTCAATACATCCACACCAGACTACCTTCCTACACGGATGTCTTTCTTTCCCATCCCACCTCCAAGTAGATGCCCTCTTTATCCTCTTACCCTGTTAAAGCCTGGGCACCTCTTACTAGGAACAACCAACCTCCCTCACTAGGTCTACTATCCTTCACAGACCGCCTGCTCAGGCGCTGACAATTCGCACCAGTGTGCCCTTCTAGGCAGATTACTCCTCACCTCTTGAAAACCTATCAACCCACATGGAAACCCTCCTCACATATACCATCCAGTGTAGATATGTACCCTTGCTTGGTCCCACCTGATGGTTTTAGTACTGAACTGTTCAGAAAGGGGAAGACAGAGAGAATAAGGAAGAATTGATAACATTTTAAGGAAAGAGATACCAGTGAATAAACTGCCTAAGCACCCATAATCAGAGCTGATTAAAAGCATAATTTATCAAAGTATCTGCTTTTTCCACTTAAATAGTGCTCTATTCTTTCTAAATTTAAAAAGTTACTAGATGAAGAAGTTAGTGTTGTCCTTTTCTCACCAAACATGAATTTTGTTTAAGTATCTTACACAGGTCTATAGAAAAACTAGTTCATTAAAAAAGAGAAAGTTTGGGACGCCCGGGTGGCCCAGCGGTTTGGCGCCTGCCTTTGGCTCAGGGGGTGACCCCGGGATCAAGTCCTGCGTCGGGTTCCCCGCAGGGAGCCTGCTTCTGTCTCTGCCTCTCTCTCTCTCTGTGTCTCTCATGAGTAAATAAATAAAATCTTAAAAAAAAAAAAAGAAAGTTTAAGAAATATGGTTGTTTCAAACACAAGAATTAAATATTTTAAAAAATATCCAGAATATGTAAATTTGACTTGTTTTCAGTACAATAACAGTTGAACTGTTTCCAGTACACTTATCTCCAGGTGTAACTTGGCAAAAAAAGTAACCTGGATTGTCGGAGGAATAACACCTTTTCCTTGCCCCTTGTTTGTTTCTATGAGCAAGGATGCTTTGCAAGCACAATACGAGCCTCTCTTCACCCCTAGGGAAGTGAACTAACTGCCTGATCTGATTGGTGATTTTGTAAAGAAGAAATGAGTAGACAGGGCTCAGTTCTGCTTCTATTCCCCCTGGGAATGAGCTACTGGGAAAACATACCTGCAGAGACCTCCTGTTTTGCTCTGCTTCCCTAGTATGCCTAGGCCTGGGTGGATAAGTTGGCCTATGCCAGGCCATGTGACTCCCACCACCCTACTCTTCTAACCTGGCCTCAACAGCAGTAGAGGTGGTATTTTGGCTTCCATCTCTCTCCTTATTTTTTGAAGTTGTTCAAGGCCCAGGCAGAAAAGAAGGATGCCATTTCCGAGTACTTCAGCAATCCAACATCTTAATTAATATATTGAAGTGGAGATTGCTCATTTTCCCAGTTTGGACTTAAAAGGGCTGCTTCAATTTGAGTTTCTCAAAACTATTACAAACAAAAACCCTCAAACCTGAAACCAGCAGATGTTCAAAATGAACACAAGCCAATTTATCTGATCATGCTTATTACCCGTTTAAAAAAAAAAAAAAAACAACAAACTTCAAGACTTCAAGACTCAGTTTCTTCCTTATAGAGGCCATAATTTATACTTCCCATCCTACTCCCTACTCCCACCCTATATTCCAATTGACACAAGAGTGCTGAATATTTTCAGAATATATCATTATTTAGGCTTCTATGCTTTTGCTTACATGATCCCTCTGCCTCTTCCCTCCACCCTACTCTCCCACTGGATCATTTAACTTAGGAATAAGTGAACTATGGTCTGTAGGCCACATCTGGCTATTTTTGTAAATAATTTTTTATTGGAATACAGCCATGCTCATTCATCTATATATTGTTTTTGCACTGTAACAGTAAAGTTAAGTAGCTGCAACAGAGACCATATAATCCACAAAGCCTAGGATATTTATTACCCAGCCCTTTACAAAAAAGCTTCTGTACAGCACAAGGAAACTCATCAACAAAACAAAAATGCAACCTACTGAATGCGAGAAGGTATTTTCAAATGATTTATCTGATAAGAGGTTAATATCCAAAATATATAAAGAACATATATAACTCAACACCAAATAAAATCCAATTAAAAATAGGCAGATTACCTGAATAAAGATTTTTCCAAAGTAGATCTACAGATGGCCAACAGACACATGAAAAGATGTTCAACATCATTAATCATCAAGGGAATGCAAATCAAACCACAATGAGATATTACTTCACAACAGTCAGAATGGCTAGTATCAAAAAGACAAGAAATAAGTATTGGAGAGGATGTAAAGTAAAAGGAATGCTTGTGCACGACTGGTGGGAACGTAAAGTAGTACAGCCACTGTGGAAAACAGTATGGAGGTTTCTCAAAAAACCAAAAACAGAAACATCATATGATCCAGTAATTCCACTACTGGGTATTTAGCCAAAGGAAACAAAAAAACTAATTCAAAAAGTTATATGCACCCCTATGTTTACCGCAGCATTATTTACAACACCCAGCCCAAGGATCCATTTATAGATGAATGAATAAAGATGTGAGATACACACACACACACAAGTATTACTCAGCCATAAAACAAAAATGAGATCTTGCCATTTGCAACAACACCGATAGGCATAGCGGGTATTACGCTATGTGAAATAAGTCAAGCAAAGAAAGACCAGTACCACATTATTTCACTTATGTGAGGAATGCAAAAAACAAAACAAATAAATAAAATAACAAAAACCTTCAAACTCTTAAATACAGAGAACAAATTGGTTATTGCCAGAGAAGAGGTGGTGTAAGGATGGGCAAGACAGGTAAAGGGGATTCAGAAGTATAAACTTCCAATTACAAAATGAATAAAATGGGGGCGGGGGGGAGGGAGGGAGGTTTGCACCTGGATGGCTCAGTTGGTTAAGTGTCTGCCTTTGACTCGGCTCTGGTCAGGATCCCAGGGTCCTGGGATTAAGCCCCACGAAGGGTTCTCTCCTCAGTGAGGGGCTTGCTTCTCCCTCTCCTTCCCGCTCCCCCTGCTTGTGTGCGTGCAGCTCTCTTTCTCTGTCAAATAAATAAATAAAATCTTCTAAAAAAATTAAAAAATAAGTCAGGGGATGAAAAGTACAGCATAAGGAATAATAATAATAAAAAAAAGCTTGCCAACTCCTGTTTTCAGTCAATCTTTTGAAGCCTCATCATTTCAGGTCCTTCAAATCAAAATTAATTGCTCCCTCTTCTGTCTTTCCATTATACCAACTCTAATACTCAACATCCCTGATAACTGTGAGTACTTTAAAAAAAGCAAAGTCTAAGCCCTATTCCTAGTGTATACAATAAGCTTTTCACCTACCTACAGTCCCCACCTCTCCCAACAATTTTCATTCTTAGGGGAAGTATTTTGAAAGAAGCTTCTGCCCTGTTCTCTACCCCTTATTCAGTTCTCCCAAGGGAAAGTGGAATGACTAATACTGGCAACATCCTGATAGCTGCTCCTAGTGGGATGAATTAATGTTTTAAAGGTCATTTTTCATGCATGGCCAAGCCTCCTCTCCCTCTGCCTAAATGGTCATACCTACCAATAAGCAAATCGCATGGTAAACTTAGAAGAGGTCTGCAGTGCCAGCTGCTCTATCTTTGACAGGTTGCTAAACTCAATTCAGGGGCACAGGGAGTAAAGAAGTCTGATTTGGTCTCAATTCCATGCCAAGTTCTCCCATGCAACCTTACCATTTTAAAAGGTAATATTTTAATCTCTGATTCTGAAGTCTACTTCCAATTCAGAACCCAGTAAGGAAAAAACAGAATTATACCCCATCAACTAGCACACAGTAGGACTCACGATATTTCATGATTAACTGACAACAGTAAAATAACTGGAAAAAAAAAAGCATTCCTTTAAATTGTGTAACACACTAATTCTGCACATATCTTAGTGAGGAACTTAATTAGGAAAATATTTTTTAAAGAAAAAGGGATGCTTTTAGAGTACACAGTGAGTGGAAACCAAGCCCTTTCTATGTATCTGCCTCAATATCTTGTTGTATTCAACAATTAATTAACAAAGTATGTTTAAATATGATTAAATATGATTTAAATAACAAAGTATGATTAAATAACATACAAAGTAATCATTAATTTCCCTGTCTTAATGGTATCTCCCACCTAAGTAACAAACATCCCTAGACCCCAGGTTCTTCCAATTGCTATTCCATTTATCCGTTTTTCCTCAAAATGTAGCTTCTCAAATGAGTAGTCTACTAAAAGACTAAAAGTCTACTAAATGTTACCTTCTCTTATTTACATCTTATTTTCTAGCCTATGTTAATACAACCTGCCCTACCACACTGCTGAAATTTACCAGTTAATGTCACCTAGAACCCCCATGTTGCCAAAAAACAATGTATACTTTCCTGTTTGAAGGTATTTAACATCTCAACAATGTAACAATCCTTTCTTCTTGTAACACTCCTCTCCCTCCATTAAGTAGTACTACTGTCTCCTGGTTTTCCTACTTAGAGCCAATTGCCTTACTTTTCAATGTAAAAGTTCAGAGGCTGTATTTGGGAGCTCCCCTTCATCTGTCCAAAGACTGTTAAGATTTCTTAAGGCATGGTATAGAGTACTCTCTACTCTTCTCTACTTTGATTATCCCCTACCCCTAGGTGATCTCATCTATTTCCATGGATTTAAATATCATCTTTATGCTGATAACACCTTAACTTATATCTTTAGCCTACAAACTACTACTACATAAATAATACAGAACCTTTCCCCCAAACAAAAAACAGTGAACATATGAGGACAGAAATTATCCTAGCTTACAGATAAATAATTTGTGCCAAAGGCTATAATGATTAAAGCTAAGAAAGAAATACTATTCTCTCAATTCTTAATCCTTTCTACTATTTGTTAAAACAGTCCATTGTCCCGAAATGGTCGACTACTTAAATACGAAGACTACTGGACAAGTTACTTCCTACATGCACACACCACACATGTCCATCAGAAAAGAACCGGCCAATCTGAATTAATTAAAAAAGGTCTCAAACTTGTTACTCAATAAATACTTTAGAAAATATTCTAGGTTGCAACTGACTTTTAAAAGTGACTGAGGATGCAGGGTAGAAGATATAACTAAAAAGACAGTCAAGGATTCGGGGCAATGTGTACAAAAGAGAAGCAAAAGCAGATGAAAATGTATGGGCTGTAAAGAAGTGGCTAGACAAATGAATGGGGGAAGAAGCAGTCTGGTAAACCATGATCAACTAATTGAGTAAGATTATGAGTTTTTACTTGATGAAGAAAGACAAATGGGAGATACTACTGCTTTGTAAACTACAAAACCAAAGCAGGTATTTCAAATAATGATTTATTATAGATTATAAACTAGACTGAAACACAATAAACAGCAATGCAGATAGTGACATAAACCAAAATATTATCTGAATCTGCTCAACATGTTTACTTTACTATAAAAACCGAATCCACGAGACAGTGTAAAGAAGGTAATAATAGCTTGGCAACAAATAAAGAAAAAAGAAAAACGAGAAGTGAATGAAGTAAACAGGATAGGTTTGCTGTCAACCATGAGAAAACTGCATAAAATGAGATGAGATACAGAATAGTGATTCTTCATGAAGTTTTACATTATCTTACTTTTTGTGGTGAATAAAAACTATTGAAAGAATTGCTTAATGATAGAGTCAGCATAGACTCTAATAAAGTTAAACGGGTCCCTCAAATTTAGAATTTATGAATTTGGTGCTCTAACCAACTGTTATCTATCACCCATGAAAGCTGGCCATATTCATACACCAAAAAGAAGGAATACTACCGAAAAAGAAAAAGATAGTAAATCCACATACAAAAAATGTAGATTATACTTGAAAGACTGAATTTATTAATAAGGAAGAAAAAATTGCATATCCAAAAATCTACCTGCCTTTGTTGCTCCTCCCAAGAGGTAGAATTAGAGACCAGGATTGAAAGTCTGACAAGTCAGGGGAATATGGAGGATACACAGTAACAACGTTGTATTAAGGTGCACAGCCAAGCTGAGAGGGGTGCACACATACAGCCAGCTGAGGGAAACAGCATGGGCATGAAGGGACAGCATGATGCAGGAAGGACGTTATGATATACACAGACCAGCAGGAAGGACGTTATGATATACACAGACCAGCTTGTAGCCTATATCTAACATCTACAAAAATACAAAATTCACACATTGCTTGGTTCTAAGGATGGCAGGATTTTACTCTTCCAATTATAAAATAATCCAGGAGTACAAAGAATTTCAAATTTTACAAGTAAAATCCATTGATATGCCTATTATAAACACAAATTCGGATACATGTCTTAACCACTCAACTATACATTATCATAGAGTACATCTGCCTGGTGTATGTTATTAGTGCCATAATTTACACCTTTTTAAATGGGTAAAAAAAATTGCTAGTTTGAAAAAATAGTTGTACAGCCTAGTGCCAAGGTTTCTGGATGGCTGATCCGTCCATACCAGTCCTCATCAAATTCAGATTTTTAATTAAATCTACTCTTCTGGAATTTATTTGACAATAATGACAAGATGAAGCAGAAGTTAGTGCAAAGACAAGAGTAGAGGGCAAGAAGCAGCCAGAAAGAAATGTCAAGTTGATTATCTAGAATTTTATTTATCTGGACTGTCCTATCTTTAAGACTCATAGTTCTATGAACTGGCCTATAACTTCTTCATAGGTTAAAAATAGAAGAAGAAACTATCCTCTGACACTGATACTGCTATTATAAATGGCGCAGGTAGTTTGAAAGAAAGTCTACTCTACAAGCAGTTGCTGAGTGCAAAGCTCTAAGGCAGTGATGTGTTTAACAGAAAGAGTCAAATAGAGTGTAGACAAAAGGTAGTTTCAAGATGATCTAGCACGATATAGATTTTTAAAATGAATTTAAACTAATTTCTTATATTCAGGTACTCTAAAGCCAAAAAATTGCTAAGAATGTAGGAAGCATCATTTCTTTTGATCTCCCCATATATGAAAAGACAGGATTATGCTAAGTGATATACTGTGATTCTAAAACCCTGACTCTGGAATATAGATCATGCAAGCCCTCACTATCTTTTCCTCTAATATGCCTCATGATCCTTTTACTGCTTATCAGCATTCCCACCAGAAAGAATCTATTGGCAAAAGCGTAAAGCTCAAAGCTGCTAAAAACCTGTGTAAATCACTAATAACAATACTTTATATTTATGGAATGCTTTCTATATGGCAGACACATATTAACATATATCAACATAATTAATTCTCAGAACCACTTCATTATCTCCAATTTACAGATAAGAAACTGAAGTATAGAAAGGTTAAGTAACTTGTGCACATTGGTAAGTGGTAACCCTAGGCTTCAAACACAGGTAATCTAGCTTCAGAGCCTATTTATTTGCTGTATTTTCTCTGAATAAAAGATCTGGAGAAAGATAAACTAAGCTGTGGATCTGGTTATTATCAACACATTTGAAATAAGGGGTGCCATGGTGTCAAGAGTTGTCCGGAGCTACTATACTACAGAACTGTGTTGTCCAAGAAGGTAGCTACTTGGACACGTGGGCTAATATTAATAAATATTAATAAATGAATAAATATATATATAAATATAAATATATAAATATTTCAGGTATTTACCTGAAATGTGTCTAGTTTAAATTAAGGTGTGCCAGATGTATAAAATACCTAACTTCAAAAATTTAGTATTAAGAATGTAAACTAAAAAAAAAAAAAAAAAAAAAAATAGAATGTAAACTAACTCTAATAATTTTTGTATGAATTCTTAAAATATTTTGAACATATTGGCCTAAAAAAAGTGCCTTTCCAATGTGGAGATTAAAAAACTTTAAATATTTGGCTACCATTATATTTCTACTGGACAACACTGGTATGTAGGAAGGAAATTGGAGTTTACAGAATGATTCTAATCAAATCTTTCCATTTTGTTGTGTTGTTGCCCCCTTAGACATATCAGTTACACTAAGTATTAGCTTCTGTATCAGAAAAATGTTTTTTTGTTTTTGTTTTTTTTAAAGGTTCATTTATTCATGAAAGACACAGAGAGGAGAGAGACAGACATTCAGGCAGGCAGAGGGAGAAGCAGACTCCATGCAGGGAGCCCGACGCGGGACTCGATCCCGGGTCTCCAGGATCAGGCCTTGGGCTGAAGGCAGGCGCCAAACCGCTGAGCCACCCGGGCTGCCCAGAAAAATGGGGTTTAAAAACAGTCCTAAAAAAACAAAACAAAACAAAAACACAGTCCTAAAACCTAGTGTTCAGATTTTGGTATCTAAACCTATCCTCCACTAAAAAGAATGGAGGGCTCCTTGGAGAAATGTCTTACATGGGGGCTGGGATAGGGTAAACACAAGATGAACCTGGAATATCTTGGCAGGAAGTGTGTGCTCAAAAAGTCATTTGAGAGATGAGGGTGAAAGGGGTTGTGGAGAGGTGGACTTGTCAAAAAACACTGGAAGCAGCTTCATGAGGCTCCCAGAGACCAAACCTGAGGCAATCTGGGAATCAAAGTAATGACAGTAATGGATTGAACCATTAAATAAAAATAGAACCCACGAGTTCATACTGATAAAAGTAACTGGATAAATAAACAGTGGAGGAGATGGGAAAGACTGCTTTATGACGGAATACCAAGTACTAATTACAGAAGGAACGATGAAGTTAGAGAATCACAAGTGGATGTTAAAACTTGTGGGTGAAATATTGGTGAGACTATGTAAATATTCTGTTCCTCAAAATATTTTCCCACAAATTACACATTAATTACAAAAGGATAAATAATAACTTCCAGGGAGAAATACAGAGAATACCACCGTAGCCAAATTTTCAAAGCTAACATCACCAACATTGGGACAAACCAACATCACGAACCTCAAGATATAATGTACTGATAAAGAACCTCTCTTTAGAGGTGTTCCTGCCAAATATGTGTAACCAATCTAGTCACGAGAAAACTCAAATTAGGGACATTCTACAAAATAACCATCCTGTACTTTTAAAAATGTCAAGGCCAAGAAATACAAGAAAGGCTGAGGAAGTGTTCCAGATTAAGAGAGACTACGGAGATAGTACTACTGAATGCAATACATGATCCAGGACTGGATAATACATTATCCAGCTTGGAGATAAAAGAGATTAAAAATTGAGCATAGATTATGAAATAGATAACTGTATTATGTCATTTTTAAGTCTCCTGGTTTTAATAATTACACTGTAGTTAGGCAAGATAATGTCCTTGGTTTTAGGAAATATACACTGAAGAATTTAAGGGCAGAGAGGTATGATGTCACCAAATTATGCTCATACAGTTCAGAAGAAAAAATAGACATAAGACAAGAATGATAAATGCAGCAAAATATAATACAATTGGTGAATATGGTTAAGTGTATGCAGGAATTCCTTGTACTATTCTTCCAACTTTTCATGTAAATTTGAAATTTCATCAAAATTAAAAGTTAGCAAAAAGTAGAAAAACAAAAAACGTGGCCTATCTCCCAGACTGAATACCCTAATAGACTATACAATACGTGGTAACATTTAAAAATATGCTAATGCATTACTTTTATGCCTGACTTTACTTTGTTTTAAATTTAATGTATTGTCAGATACTAACTGTATTATAAATTCCATAAGACCCAAGACTGTTATCACTCAATGTCATATTGAGTACCAGGATACTATTTACTATACCCAATAAGCACTCAAACATTTGTTAGCTGAGTATACTCAACATTATAGCATTGCATAGGACGATTATAGAAAAACAATTAAATTATAAAAAGCACATTATAAATAGAGCTATTAACTAGGACATAGAGTCTGTAGAACTTTTCAATTAAATTGTAAAAAAGAAAAACGAGGAATCAGAGTAGTCACAAATCTAACCTAAAGACATGAGTTCCACAAATAGAGGAAAGCAGACATAACCTTCCATATTGAGTTAAACATCTTAGCTCACTACCAGCAGTCATGACAACCAAAATGAACTTTTTCCCCTTTGAAATTAGAATTTATATAGGAGTCATTAAAAAAAAAATCAGATTACTTTAAAAACTTAGGCTAAGGGGATCCCTGGGTGGCTCAGCGGTTTAGCGCCTGCCTTTGGCCCAGGGCGTGATCCTGGAGTCCCCGGATCGAGTCCCATGTCGGGCTCCCGGCATGGAAGCCTGCTTCTCCCTCTGCCTGTCTCTGCCTCTCTATCATGAATAAATAAATAAAATCTTAAAAAAAAAAAAAAAAACTTAGATTAAGAACTGAGACTTAAAATTTCACTACTGGCTCAATACTAATTTGCTGTATAAGCCTAGGGACCACTGCTTACAATTTCAGTCTCATATAAAAATAAGACTTTTGGAAGATTTTCTTTTCCAAAGGTAGAAAGTATAATTCATAAAAATGATTTCAAGCAATAAGAGCACTAAATATATTAAATATAGAAATATACACATATAAATATTCACACACACCCAAAAGGAAAGAGAATATGGCTTTTTTGTAAATATGCTTACCAACTTAATTATTAAATATAACCACGCCTATAGCAAAAGATAATTTAAAATAGTCACACAAAATACATTTAATCCTAACTCACACTATAAGGTCTTCACATATACGATACTGAAAAAACCCAATCAACAAGTGTATATCCCGTTTAAAAGAGTTTTATTGTTTATTTAAAAACAACAGTGACAAAAACAAAGTATGAGATGGGTTTTACTAGGTCTCCTGACTGGCACTATGGGAAATAATTCTCAAATATAGTTAGAGACCAGGAAAACATTTCCTTTCAAATACAGTACAGTTCTGCATTACATTAAAAATATAATATAGAGCTTGCATGTTAGACACAGCACGTAGCTCAGTTTTCAAGGTCTTTCAATCCGACTTGTATGTCTGAATAGACAGGGCAGAAAGATATTCGAAATCCCTTTTTCCATCAAATCCAACGTCCTGTTTAAAATTTGCCTATTTTTCAAAACTACTTTTTTTTTTTTTTTTGATATAGAGCCATGCTTAATGTGTCTAAACAAGGAGATAAGGGAAAAATCCCGAAGTATTCCCAAACAGAAGCCCTGAGGAAGACGGTGCTCGTCCCCGCCTCGGTTAGACCCGCAGGGCCACGTCCTGAGCCCGGGTCCCCATGCGGTCATCCCGCCGGATCTCGGGGAGCGAGCGCCACGATTTCTAAACAGGTTGTCAGCCGTAGGGGTCTTGAAGCAATCCTAAAAATGGGTCCGTTTTGTATTCAGGAAGCACTGGCAACACTTAGCATTTTTATAAAAGAATACCGTGAGGATTTAAAATCTTTTCTTTCTTTTTTTTTTTTACTTTCCCTAAGGAACTACAACCGCTTAGAGATACTTGACTACACCTATTTCCCAGAATATTTCCTTAAATGAGACCAAACTGTGTCTTATAAGGGCTGCACAGTTCGTTGGGTAAAGTGAACCCCACGGCCCCCGCGGGGCGCCCTTCCTTCCCGTGCGAATCCCCGCAGCCCTGCACCCGCCGAGCTCCCAGCGCGGGGCCCCAGGCCGGCGCCGGACCAGTGGATCCCAGCGCGGTCCCCCTGCCCCGGGGGGCGAGGCAGATCCTCGGGCGCTGAGCTGGTCCAGTGGATCCCAGGATCCCAGCACGGTCCTCCCTGCGCCGGAGGGGGGGGGGGGGGAGGAAGATACTCAGGCGCGGAGCTGGACCAATCGATCCCAGCATGGTCCCTCCGAGCGGGACCAGTGGATCCCAGCGCGATCCCCCGAGCGGGACCAGTGGATCCCAGGATCCCAGCGCGATCCCCCGAGCGGGACCAGTCGATCCCAGAGCGATCCCCCTGCACCGAGGGGCGAGGCAGATCCTCGGGCGCTGAGCGGGGCCAGTGGATCCCAGGATCCCAGCACGGCCCCCCCTGCGCCGGGGGACGAGGCAGATCTCCGGGCAGAGCACACAAGTCCGGGGGGCCGGGCGGCGCGCGAGCCGAGGGCAGCGGGCGCAGGGGCCCGAGCGCGGGGTGCTGCCCACCTGCAGGCGCCCGGGTCTCGGCCCCCGCCCCCCGGGCCCGCACGCCGACCCGCCGGGCCGCAGCTCCTCGCACTCGGCTCACCCCGACCGACGGGCGGCCTCCGCAGCGGGGGACCCCAGCGCCGCGTGCCCCCGGGGCGGCCCCGAGCCCCGAAGTTTCTGGCCGGGGGACCCGGGCCGCTCCGAGGGAGGCGGGCGCAGGGGGGCGGCGGCGGCGGGGACGGGGACGGGGACGGGGACGGGGACGGCCCATCGCCCGCAGCAGCCCAGGGCCGGTCGCCCCGGCGTCCGCGAGCGCAGAGGGAGGGGGCGCGGCGGGGGGGCGCGGCGGGGGGGCGCGGGCGCCGTCGCCATGGCGACGCCCCCCGTCCGTCCGGACTTCCAAACTGGGAGGCAGAACTTCAAATCCCAACCGTCAGCGCCCGAGCGGCTCCGTCTTAAAGGGGCACACACCGCGCCGCGCCGCCCCCGCCCCGCCGCCGCCCCCGCCGCCGCCCCCGCCCCCGCCCCTCGGGCGACGCCCCCGCCGGCCCGCCCGCGCCCCCCGCCCCGCGCCCCGCGAGCGCCCCGGAGGCCCCCGGTGCCGGCCCCGGGGACGGGGACGGGGACGGGGACGGGGACGCGGCCGCGGCGGGGCGGGGGGCGTGAGCGCCCGGCGGGGGCGCGGACCGGCCGGCCTGCCTCCCGCCCGCCCCGGGCCGCCCGCCGCCGACAGCGCGCGCCGCGGAGTTCCGGCCAACAGCTCCGGGCCGCCGGCGGCCGAGCTCCCGGGGCCGCAGACAAAAGGCGAGCGCCGGGGCCGCCGCCGCCGCGCTCCCGCCGCGCTCCCGGACGGCCCCGAGCGGGACCCCGGCGAGCCCGAGCCGCGGGCCGGGGCCGGGGCCGGGGCCGGGGCCGGGGCCGGGGCCGCGGCGGGCAGGGCGGGGGCGCGGGCGGGCCGCGGGTGTCTTACCTACACAGTGCATGAGGCGGTGGCGCCACGAGTCGAGCTCCCGCCGGAAGCCTCTCCTCTCCGCCGCGCACCGCGGGCTCCGGCACTGAGCGGCGGCGGCGGCAGCAGCGGCGGCAGCGGCCATTCTCTCTCTCCCCTTGTCCATCTGCGTCCCGCGTCACGCGCCCTCATTTACATACGAGCGGCGCAGGCACGAGGCAGGGGCGCGAGCCCTCGGCGCGAGCCCCGGAGCGCGCGCCCCCCGCGGGGGGGTTGATTGACACGTGTCACTAGCCTCCCTCGGCCCTGCCCGCCCCCTCCCTGCGCTCCCGGCGGGGCGGGCGCGAGGCGGCGCGGGGGGAGGGAGCAACCTGCCGCTTCCGCCGGCCCCGCCCCCGCCCCCGCCCGCGCCCCGCCCCGCCCCGCCCCCGCCCGCGGGCTGTGCTCCGGCTCGCCATCCTGCTCCCGCCGCCGCCGCCGCCGCCGCCGCCGCCGCCGCCGACGCCGCCGCCCGCGAAAATCCTGAGCGCGGAGCCCGGCCAGGGACCCGCGCGCCGATGGAGCGCACGAGCAACGCCTCCCCCGCCGACTCGGCGACGCGACTCGGGGCCGCCCGGGGACTTCACTTCCCAGGCTCCCTTGCGCCGCGGTCCCGGAGCGGAGCCGGCCGCCGCGCCGCGGTGCATGCCGGTCCTTGTAGTCCCGCGCGGGGAGGGGGCGGGCACTCCCTGGCTCTCACGGGGGGCTCGCCGCGGCGCGGCGCGCGGGCTCGCGGGGCAGCCGCCTTCGCGCCCCGGGGCTCCCCGTGGGAGGGCGCCCCCCCCCCCCGCCGAGGGCTCGGGCTCGGGCTCGGGCTGCGCTGCGCGCTCCCAGCGCCGGGAACTTCGGGGGCGGGGGGGTCCCCGGGGGCCCCGCCGCGCGGGGAAGCTCGAGCCGGTCCTGGGGCCGCATCACAGGTGCCCCCGCGGCTTCAGCGGCCCGGCCGCAGGGCTCTCGGGAACAGCATTTGCGAGCACCGCGGGAAAAGGTGGGGGGCCCTCCATGCAAAATTGCCTGCGACGGGATTGGGCGTGTCCGGGTGAACCCCCCACCCCCAGACCGCAGACTGCGCCCCGCAAGATGCAGACGCCTGCAGGGCGCGCCCCGTTAGCGCGTGGGCCCGCAGTTACAAACCTGGGATCAGCCTCACGCTCTGCTGCAGAGACTGCTCCTCCTCGACAGAGAAGGAAAACTTTTGCACTTTCTTTTTTTCTTTTGCTTCCCTCCCTCCCCCCTTTTTGGGGAAACTTTTGATTGGACGTAAACTCCTATGGCATTTCTTGCTCTTGCAACAGCGCGGTTGTGCAGGGCTTTCCGGCCCTGCGCAGGGGTGCACCCAAAGCTAAGACACCCAAGGTCTGCTGAGAGGTGCCGTGCATGCCTGGGAATCCATGCACATGTTTTTGGGGAAATAGGCTTTATTCTTCTTGGAAACTCGTATGCGTTCAGCTCTACCCTTCCTGGTTTGTGGCTTGTCCCTTTGGCCTGCTCGCTTGTTTATTTGCTTTTTTTTTTTTTTTTCCTACCAGAAAGCACTTCCTTGCTCATCACTACCTCGCAATAGTGAAGATACATTTTCACAAAGAAAGAAGGATGACATTTGAATTTCACGGTCACCTCTTCCAGAATGGTCACAATCGGAGAAGCAAGTGAAATCGCTAGCGAAGGTGCTTTCTGGAATCGTGAGTGGATGGTTTCCCGAGACAGGTTCCACTCATAGTTGCCAGGGTGACCAGCCTTTGGAGTTCCCCTGATGACTTTTACCGCGGCCTACGTTAGTTAGGATGGGCTGGGTTATAGCGCAGTAACAAAAAAAATCTAAAAATTGTAGGGGCTTAAAAGAACAACAACAACAACAACAAAAAGGTATTTCCTGCTTCCCTGCCTGGACATGGGGAGCTGTGGGGGAGTGGCAGGGGAGTTTCACTACAGATGGTTCTCACCAAGCAACCAGAAGGCTCCAGTCTCTAGAACTTCCCCACTTGAGTGATGTGCAAAGGACCCGTGGATGGCAAACTGGTTCTTCCTGAAAGTTATACGAGTCAATTCCACTCGCATTTCTTTGACGAAAGCAAATCACATGGGCATGCTACCTTCAAAGGAGCAGGGAAGCGTCATTCTATTTGCCCAGAAGGAAGCTAACCCAAATTTACCGGTGAGCTGCACCAAAGAGCATTGCAATCCATTCTTCTAGTCACCAATTTACAGTTCACTCAACTAACACTATAAAATCCCTTCATCCCTTTCACAAATGAGGCAATCTAAACATTTTATTCAGTAATTATGGCATTAATTGCAAAGTTCAGCATCTCTGGGCGATGCTTGGTAGTCCCTGTATTAGACCACGATAAAGCTTCTCTTATTGAAGAGAAAGTACCTATCCTCCCTGTTTAAACCCACACCCACACTCAACATAGGGCGCTGCCGCAGGGACAGAGCAACGTGGTAAACATTCCTATTTAGAAAGGGGAAGAATGGGAGATACACATGAATAGTTTTAGCAAATATTTTACCACAGCCAGCATGGATTGCCAACTTTCCAGCCTCTAACAATAGTTTCCTTGCTACCACCCACGGAGTTTCTAAGTCACAGCTACATATTTTAGGTTTTCTGTCATAACTGTACTCCTGGGTACCAGTTTCTACATTAGTCAGAATGGACTGGGCTATGCTTGAGTAATAGTAACCCCAAGTCTCGGAGGTTTATTTTCTTTATTTTTATTTTTTTAAGATTTTATTTATTTATTCATAGAGACACAGAGAGAGAGGCAGAGACCCAGGCAGAGGGAGAAGCAGGCTCCATGCAGGGAGCCCAATGTGGGACTCGATCCCGGGTCTCCAGGATCACACCCTGGGCTGAAGGCGGCGCTAAACCGCTGAGCCACCCGGGCTGCCCGTCTCAGAGGTTTAATACAAAGATTTCTTTTTTTTTTTTTTTTTTTAATTTCAAGTTTTTATTTAAGTTCTAGTTAGTTAACATACATGGTAAATTTGGTTTCAGGTGTAGAATTTAGTGATTCATCACTAAACAGGGCTCAACAGCCAGGGCTCATCTTAACAAAGAGTATTTCTTACTTACACTACATGTTCTCCAAAAGTCAGTATCGGGGAGATGGAGAGAACTCCCCCGAGTCCACCAGGGACCCAGGTTTATGAAGCCCCACCATCTGGAAGCACCCGAGTCACCATGACAAGAAAAATAAGATGCTGAATCACAGTCCAGCTCTAAAGGCTTCCATCAGGAGTGACAAGGTGCAGTGGGTGAAGCGCATCACGCGGCCATGCCTACCTTCAAGGGAGTGAAGGAGCAGCTTTCAGGGCGTCACAAACCACTCAGAACTTCCTAGCTTAGACACCAGCTATTCCTTCAGCTCATAATTCTATGGGATGGCAGTTTGTATCAGGCTCAGCCTTGCATCAGGCTCTGCCAGGACACTTCTGCTGGCCTGGGCTGGCTCACCCAGGTGAGCCATCAGGCCAGGTGATCAGCCGGAGCCACGGAGCCATCAGGCCAGGTGTCCCTCGTCGTCACAGGCTAGCCCGGGCTTGTCCAATGGTTGCATCCGCAGAGTTCGAAGAGCAGCGACAGCCCCACTGTGTACAGGAGCACTTTTTAAGTTTCAGCGAGAGTCACGTTTGCTATAGTTCCAATGGCTGAGGCATTGTTGGGCTTGACCATTGGATGGTAAAATAGATTCTATCTCCTAACTAAAAGAGCTGAAAGACACATTGCCAGGGGGAAAGAAATAGTCTGTGGCCACTTTTGCGCATGGGAAAGTGCAATGCCACCCCGTTCCCCCAAGGAATGAGAAATAGAGATATCAATGAACAGAAGTAATGAATATAACTGGGGAAGAATTTCTGGGAGAGGGGAAAGAGCATGGCCATATGGGATGAAATACATAAATGGAGCCAACTTCAGAACTCAGCTTGACTTAGAAGAGCAAAGAATTTTCCATGGCAAGTACCCCAAGGTGTGTTATAATAATCCAATAACTTGATCTTAGCGTACGCTCAATAAACATAGAGATGGAGTCTAGCTGATTCACTCGTGTATTGTCAACACCTAGTGCTGTTTGAGGCACTTAATTGGCACTTAATGTTTCTTTATTGATTTGACAAATATATGGGATATCTATAAAGCCAAGGGTAGGAAAAGGGTCATATCCAAGACGTTCCTCTACACCGAAAATCTAGTTAGCAACAAAGGAATTTCCCTCTAACAACAGATCCATGACAAGGAAATGTTAATGTTCTTTGGAAAGATGTTTTTGTTCTGTCATTTCCTACATGTATTATATCATTTATTTATTGCTTTGTAACAACCAGTCCATAACTCAGTGGCATAAAAGAGCTGTCACGTGTTACTGTTCAAAAGTCTACGAGTCAGACGGCCGGTTCTGCTGATCTGGATCGGATCTGCTGATCTTGGCTGGGATTGCTGATCCTGGAAGCTGCATGATCTGGGTGGCCTCACTCTGGTCTAGAATTTGGCTCCTTATTTGCTGGGGTGATGGGAATGCGGAGCCAAGTGTCCCATCTTTCAGAGGCCAGCTAGAGCTTATTTACATAGTGGCAGCCAGTGAAGCAGCAGACGGTGAGGACTAATGTGCAGCTGCTTTTCAAGACTCTGCTTGCATTGCTTGCTTGCCACTGTTCTGTTGGCCAAGGCACATCTCATGCTCAAGGACCAAATCTGAATAAGTGGACACTAACAAATAGCATGGGTATAGAAAGGTGTGAATAAATTGGGGTCATTACTAATAATTAACCACCATGAATATCCAAGTTCACTTTTTATCTACCTAAAACTGATATAGTTTGTTTGTTGTTGTTGTTTTTACAGAGGGAAGCACATAGAGGGAAGGCGCAGAGGGGGAGAGAGGATCTTTTTTTTTTTTTTTTTAAAGCATCTTTCTTTTGTTTTTTAATTTAAATTCAACTTGCCAACCTGTGGTATAACACCCAGTGCTCATCACATCACGTGCCCTCCTTAATGTCGGTCACCCAGTTACTCCATCCCCCAAGCCACCTCCCCTCCAGCAATCCTCAGTTTGTTTTCCAGAGTTAATTGTCTCTCATAGTTTGTCTTCCTCTCTAATTTTTCCCCATTTGAGAGAGAGAGAATCTTTTTTTTAAAGATTTATTTATTTATTCATGATAGACACACACACACACACACACACAGAGAGAGAGAGAGAGAGAGAGGCAGAGACACAGGCAGACTCCAGGCCAGGAGCCCGACGTGGGACTCGATCCCGGGTCTCCAGATCACGCCCTGGGCCAAAGGCAAGTGCCAAACTGCTGAGCCACCCAGGGATCCCGAGAGAGAGAGAGAGAGAGAGAGAGAGAGAGAGAGAGAGAGAGAATCTTAAGCAGTCTTCACACTCAGCAGAGCTGAGCCAGATGTGGACCTCAATCTCCTGACCCCATGATCATGACCTGAACCGAAATCAAGAGTTGGTGGCCTACCTAATCGAGCCACCCAGGCCTCCCAGCACGTCAACAGTTTTTATATAGTACCAAGTATTGATACAAACTGCCGGAGGGGCACCTGGGTGCCTCAGCGGTTGATCGTCTACCTTCGGCTCAGGCCATGACCCCGGGGTCCTGGGATCGAGTCCCGCATCGGGCTCCCTGCACGGAGCCTGCTTCTCCCTCTGCCTGTGTCTCTTATGAATAGATAAATAAAATCTGAAAAAAAAGTATAATCTGCTGGCAAAATTAATAGTTTCTTGACTTATGTGACCATTGGGCAGGCGATTCTTAATCAGGGTACATTTTCATAGAATATGATGTAAACATACAAATAAATTGGAGTAGTTAGAAATATTCATGTTTCCATAGCAGAGAAATATAAGATTTACAGAGGGGTATGACTAGAGTCATGTTGAGATACTAACCAAAAATGAAAGCTGTTCTTTTACTTAGCAGCAAAAAACCCCTGATATACTAGTAGGATTGTAAAATACCTACTCAATTATGGATTATCAACCTGTAAATACAAACATAATATACACTTTCTAATTTAATAAACTCTAAACACTTTTGTATGAATTCAATATCTATAATTATAAAGCATGAATATTCAATGCCTTAATTATAAAATGTTTCATAATTCTGAAAAGTCATTTTTTTAGTGAACTTTATTAGCTGCTTTAAAAATATCACAATTTACTATATTTCCTTTAGTTCTGAACTATAATGCAGTGCACTCATCAGAGATCTAAAAATCAAAGACAAATTTGATCAACCAGTTATTTAAGGCATGGAACATAGCCCCTTTCCAGAAAATTTCTAATCAGCCACATAATCATATTATGCTAAATTTTATGCAAGCATCTTAGACTCATCCGAGTTTATGAGCCAAACATTTCTCAGCATTCTTTTTCATATGAGAGTATGGACTCCAAGGACACCATCATCTCAGATATACATGTTGTGCATTTAATTTTAATATTTCAGGTAAATAATTAGAGATATCTAAAAATAGATGAATGATTTTGTCTTCTTGATGCATTTCCAGATGTGATCAACATCTCTTTTGCACATTTATAACTGTCAGGATAACCAATATGAAATTAGAATAGGCACATTTTCTAATTTTTTCAAACAAAGTCATACACCTTTGAGCTTGGCATCTCAATTTAATAGTATTTACCATCTACTTTCTCCTGTATCCAGGCAGATGATAATAGGAGCTATTTATCACTACTCTTTTTGTGTCTACTTGAAACCACTCCCCTAGCCTAACTCATTATTATCACTTTCATTTTCAGCCTTTTAATAATTTCAACGTATTATATGCTTAATATAATGGCAATTTGATCCAATTTAATCCAATTGCATAGTTTAGTATCAAAATCAAATGAAAAATGTCATCCATATCACCTAGACTATTATAGTTTTGAAAAAGTACAGGTCATATAGGTCAATTCCCTATTTTTGCAGATAGGGAAATTGAGGACCAGAAGCAATTTGTGTAGGTCACACAGTTTACAAGTAGCAATACTCTACCTAAGGATCAGATTTCCTGCTTCCTAATCTTGACTCTTTTTACTATAATGATAGCCACCATTTTTTGAGCACTTATCTGCATTATTAATTCATTTAACCTTTACAATAACCCTGTGAAATAAGTACTGTTATTATTATTCCCATATCTCAGAGAAGGAATTATAAACAGGCTCAGTGAAGTTAACTTGTCCAATGTCACTTAGTTGGTTAGTGGTGGAACTGCAATTTCCAGCTCTGTCTTTCCAAATTTAACCACTGCTTTACATTGGCAAAGCAGAAAAGAAGGTTAATAAAGCTGCCTTGTAAGGAATCAGAAATTGAGAAACATAGGCTTTATCTGATTTTCATGAGGGACTACTATTGATTTGGAGGAAGGTAGTAACACAAACACAAAAGTATGGTCCCTCCGTATTTAATAGATCATTCAGGCAAACTAGGCTTTCTACGGGCCCCCATCTCACACTTCCATGCTGATCTGCTCTCATGAAGCTTGTTCAATACCTCCAAGCAAAATCATGATAACTCCTTTTTATGTTCTTGAAATATTTTATTTATACTTTTTCCCGTTGGTGTTAGCTCTTTCTTCCATGTATTATAATTACTTGTGCATGCATCTTATTGTTCTACTCTATCACCTTGTAGATTATGATGTCAAGGCCTAGTATTCATCATTTCTGTAAACCTGTTTTCTACACTTAGTTGGTACCAAAGAGACTTCTGTTGACTTGAAATGAAATGGTAACAAATTGGGACTTTTAGAAGAAAAAATGAGAGATATAAGACTTCTTTCACCCCCACACCACCACCATTCTCAAGCCCTACTCATAAATCCAAATTTATTTTTCATCCTTAATGTCAAGGCAGTAACAAAAGGAGATGGCATGATTGCATTTTACAGGGGTTATATTTGAAACCAAGAAGTTAACATTGTTTGGCATTTCTGCATGTTGAAACTCCTGGTACAGAATAAACCATAATGTTTTATATGAATAAATCTCATTACTTTACTTACTGGAATGACATAATGAACAGAAATATGAACAATTTATGAATTTGGAATTGTTTTTCCATGCTGTTGACAATAGATGAGATTTAGTTCTCAGTTTCAACATATGGAATATATTTATTTTGATATGAAAATAGTATAGAATACCAATATTTCATGAAGAGGCTAGGGCAGCCCAGGTGACTCGGCAGTTTAGTGCTGCCTTCAGCCCAGGGCCTGCCTGATCCTGGAGACCCCGGATCGAGTCCCACATTGGGCTCCCTGCATGGAGCCTGCTTCTCCCTCTGCCTGTGTCTCTGCCTCTCTCTTTCTCTCTCATGAATAAGTAAAAATCTTAAAAAAAAAAAAAAAAAGAGGCCAGCAGTACACCTCCAAAGTGATTCTAGTAGATTGAGGAAGTTTATTTTTAAATATTATCAGAAAAATATATTTAAACAGTGAATATGATAGTGGCCCATATTAATATCCACCTAGAGAATAGATGTGAAATAAGGGTAGAAAAGAAAGAAGCAGTTAAATTATACTATGATTTACCTTCATAAGGAAGAGATGGAATTAAAAATGTGTAGTTGGTATAGCTTTAGCACCTTTTAGCTTAGTACGTATGTCAAAATTCTATCATATTTGAAAATTTAAATTATAATATAAAATTTAAATTATAATTAATGATTACTTATGCAACTATGGAAGGTAAAGAATAGTCTAATATTATCCTGTTATAAGCTTTCAAATTGAATAGGCCAAATTGCCTGATCTTATTCTTATACACTAAAGTCATTAAGCCTTACATCAGAAACGTGAAAGAAAAAGAAATCTAAATACAAAACTCAGCAACTATTTTGAGTATCATTAGTTTCCATGATTTCCTTCTCCATTGTTCCCAGGAAATAGACTAACAAGGCAGAAGGTTGAGGTGGGAAATAGGGCTGAAAGCCCGGTATTAGTTGAAAGGTTGTGTGAAGAGCTGTGAGAACTACCTCCTCCTCTAGATTCCCTCGCCTCCAGGTGCAGTCAGGCTTTATTCCAACGCCTGCAAGAAATAGGAAATTTGTTCTTTGGAGAAATTGGACTGGAGAGATTATGGATTTGAGGAGACCAAGTATAGTAGAAGAGGGGTTAAAATTGCAAACTGAGCACAGATTACTAAGTAAAAGTTTGCTAAATTGCCCCCAACTTGCTCCTACAATACCCATAACCAGACTTGTACTTTTTCACAGGAAACTAAAGATCCTTCTCAAGAGAAATTCAAAAGTATAGGAAAGACTTACAGATGGAACATTTGAAAAATCTCCCCAATGAAAAACTGGCCTCCTGCCTTATCACATTTCAGTAAAGTCCACCAGTCATACAGCCCACCCATGTACACAGAGCATCCAATGAATGATTAAGGGTTTCGTTCATAAATATGCATTGGCTGCCAAGAGCCCTTAGACGTTTGAGGAAAATATCCAACTTGAAAGAGACCAAAACAAGCAGATAAAAGTAATTCAGGAAAAACAGAAAATTCAGGGAGTAGAAAAAAACTTTTTTTAAAAAAGATTTATTTATTTATTCATTCAGAGAGCTTTTTTTAAAGATTTATTTATTAGAAAAAAGCTTCAGATTACCAAACACCTCTTGTTAATTATAATTAACATCCTCAAAGAGATAAAAGAAGATATCGCATCAGTTAAACAAGAATTACTTTGAAACAAGATGCTATGGAAACAGAGAAATCAAGAAAAATCTCTTGGAAATTAAAAATATGTCAGAGGAAATTAGATGAAATTCAATGGAAGTGTTGAGATAGAATATTTCTTCAATGTTGCATTAAAACAGACAATAAGGGATGCCTGGGTGGCTCGGCCGGTTAGCGTCTGCCTTCGGCCCAGGGCATGATCCTGGGGTCCCTGCGTGGAGCCTGCTTCTCCCTCTGCCTGTGTCTCTGCCTCTCTCTGTGTCTATCATGAATAAATAAGTAAAATCTTAAAAAAAAAATAAAACAGACAATAAGAGATAAGAAAATTTCAAGATCAATCCAGGAAGTTCAAGATCTGACCAACATGAGTTCCAGGAAGAGAGAATAGAGCAAACTGAGGGAAGGGTGTTATTAGAGAAATAATAAAAGAGAAGTTGAGCCTGTATATTGAGAGGTTTTACTCCAAGGCATATAATCATGAAATTTTAGGATCCCAGGAATAATGAGGAAATTAAGAAAACTTCTAGAGAGCAAAAGTAGACCATGTACAATGGATAAGAAACAGAATACTGTTGGACTTCTCAATAGAAGACAATGAAACCATATCTTTAAAATTAAAAATAACCTCCAACTTAGAATCCTAAAATCATCAGAGTATCAGTCAATTATGGGATAGATTGGAGATTTTTCAGGTTTGCAAGGTCTCATAGCATTTATCTCTCATATGCTTCTGTTCAGGATGCTACTTGCATATGCTTCTTCATGACAAGGAAACAGGGACTCCAACAGAAGAGAGCAGTCAAGGGAATTCCTAAGATGAAGAAGGGCAGTCACAGAGGACAGCTGGCAGCCGAGCCTGAAAGCAAGTCCAGATGGAGGAATCTAAGGAAGAATTTCCTGGGAAAAAAATGGAGCAGAAATCATATAACAGGTTTGATTTATGAAAAATTGGAAATTGGAGTGCTGTTGGAGAGAGCAAAAAGAGCTAGTAGTAGGCCCATAGATGACTTGGGAAATAGAAAAGATGCTCAATGTCTGTCACTTTGCATTTTTATTTCTGTTTCTCCAATGTCTAAAATAGTGGCTGGCATGGAAGAGGATCTCAGTGAGTGCTTCCTCGGTAGATGGATAGGTGGATGGATGGGTGCTAAGAGTAAACAACTTTGTGCCTTCCTCTATCAGCACCCAACACAGTTGCTTGGACATAGACAAACCTCTGTGAGTGTTCACTGAATTTATGAATGCAGTTTGTTTACTCATTTGATAATCCCTTCACAATAGATTACTTTGTTTTGAATTCAGAAATTAAATTTAAATAGGTTTGATCAAGGAAGGGAATTTATTAAAATTCTAGAAAAATTCAAGATGGTAGCTTTAGTCAGTGGATCCAGGTACTCAAAAATAATCTGGGGCAGCCTGGGTGGCTCAGCAGTTTAGCGCCGCCTTCAGCCCAGAGCCTGATTCTGGAGACCCGGGATCGAGTCCCACGTCAGGCTCCCTGCATGGAGCCTGCTTCTCCCTCTGCCTGTGTCTCTGCCCCACTCTCTCTCTCTCATCTTTCATGAATAATTAAATAAAATCTTAAAAAATTAAAAAAATAAAAAATAATCTGCTTCGGCCCCTTCCCACTGCTTTCCTCTTGGTTGTCTTCATATTTAGATCAGCTCTCCCCAGATGCTGGCTAAGATGGCCATGAGTAGTTGTAGACTTAATCCACCAGATTACCAAACACCTCTTTTTTAGTAGTTCCCCCAAAATCTAGAGGTGATTCACAGTTGACCAACTGTTATCAATTTCCTGAGCCGATTATTATGGCCAAAGTAGTAAGATGTTCTGATTGGTTAGGCCTGGGTTACATGATGAATTCCAGCATTATGAGTCAACTTCACCCAAACCACATCCACTCAAAATCAGGGAGAGATGGTTCCTCGAAGGGATACCAGGGCCCTATTACCAGAAAAAGGGAATATAGATATCCAGACAGGCAACAACAAGTAGCTCCTTTACTGAAAAGAGATTTACCTGCTTTTACCCTGACCTCTATTAGACAAATATTCCTCAAATAAGCCTTTTGGAACAGAAATAGCATTTGAGAATGCTTGTTAAATGTGAGTTTATTTTTCCTTCTATCTCATCTGACCATTCTCATTTCTTGGCATGTAAATTGGGGACCAGCTCTGTTCAATAGAGATAGGATGTGAGACATAGTGCAAGCCACACGCACACTTTTAAATTTTCTGGTAGCCACATTTAATAAGTATAGGTGAAATGAATTTTAAGAGTATATTTTATTTAGTTCATTACATCTAAACAACATTGTTTCAACAGATAATCAACATACAGGGCATTAATGAGGTGTTTTATGTTCTTTTTCTGTCCTAAATTTTTGAAAAATCTATATGTATTTCACACTTGCAGCATGTTGCCATTCAGATTAGCCACAGTTCATAGTTACATGTGGATAGATGCTACCATACTGGGCAGGACATTTCTGGCCTGTGAAAGCTTTTATATTTTATTAAGTAGAGTCTTTATTCTCTCCCTCCCCCAGCGAATTTCCTCCCTCCTCTTTCCATTCTAGACATCTTTTTTTTTTTTTTTTGAATCTAATCAAATAGTACAATGCCTCAAATAGGACAATGTTAATTTATTCACAGTCTTATGATTTGGAAAAGGGAATACAAAGAAGTGTTCACATATTTTCTACTTTTCAAGAAAAAGAGCTGAAATGACACAGCAAATCACACTGGTGCTTTCATTCAGCATGAGTCAAAGCAATATGAAACAGATGATCACGTCTTGATGACAATTATGGTTCTATTTGGCAGGAAGAAGTGCAAAAGGAATTTGGCCTGGTAGCTTTAAACAGCCGCCCCAATAGGTTCTACAAGGAATGGGGAGGGAGAGGAATCAAGCTGCCCACATGCAGCTAATGAAGCAGTTGCGTCACCCTGTTGGGGGAAACTCAGTTGCTAAGACAGGATGCCCCTTAGCACACCTCTGTTCCTCCAAGGGGTCTGTTTGCATTTACTCACTTTCAAGAATAAATCTTCAGATGTGCTCTTTATCCATTTAAAAAGCAGACTCTTCTATTACGAATCTCTTTTTATTTTATTTTATTTTATTTTATATTATTTTATTTTATTTTATTATTTTTTATTATTACGAATCTCTTGATCTGTCTGAGGGGTTTCTTCAGGGGCATGTTAAAGCTTATGTAAAACTTAATGCCGAGAAAAAATAAATTTATATATAAAAAAAAACCAACTTAATGCTAAAGCAGCATTTTCTTCTAAAGCATTGTCGTAAAGTGCTCGAAGTTAAGATAGATTTTAAAAAATGAAATAAAATTAAAAGCCCTCCAAAATGTCAGCTACTTTGAAATGGGTTTCTCATGATTTTGTCCAAACAAAACTGCAAGATAGTTGACTCTTGAACAAGGCAGGTGTCAGGGGTGCTGATCCCCTTGCACAGTTGAAGATCCAAGCGTAACTTCTGGCTACCCAAAAACTTAATAAATAGCCTACTATTGACCTTACAGGTAGTAAGTTAAGATTTGATGAACACGTAGTTTGTATATCTCATATACTGTATTTTTACAATAAAGAAAGCTAGAGAAAAGAATATGTTAGGAAAGCCATAAGGAAGAGAACCTGGATCTATAATACTGTAGTGCATTTTTTTTGTACTGTATTTTAAAAATTCATGTTTAAGGACACCCATGCATTCAGACCCATGTTGTTCAAGGGTCAACCGTGTATATAAAAATGTGATGGGGGGGGCTCAGTCAGTTAAGCATCTGACTCTTGATTTTGGCTCAGGTCATGAACTTAGGGTCATGAGACCGGCCCTACTTTGGGTCAGAGCTGGGAATAGAGCCTGCTTGGGATTCTCTCCTTCTCCTTCTGTCCATCATCCCCAGCCCTCCTCTGGGGGATTCCACTTTGCTCATTCAGTAGGATCGGAACTTATATACAGCTACAGAAATACTGCTTATTATTTACAGAAATGTCTTCAACAACTTGCATTTGGATAAACTGGGTGATTTGATTTTAAAATGTCAATATTTGAGATATGCACCTAATCATAAAATATCTTTTAGTCAGAAAGCAATAGCTCACACATAAGAATTCTATAAGCATTTTGGGCACCTAACATTTGTCAAGTGGTACTACACTAGGTGCTGGGTCTTCAGTGTGATAAGTCCAGGAATCTGCCCCTGTGATTAGGGCATATGCGTATAGTATGTATGTGCCGTATTTGTATACTTCCTTGTTCAAGATTTTATTTTTATAGAAAGAGAGAGAGAGAAATAACAAGAGAGAGAGGGAGCACAAGCAGAGAAGGAGGGAGGAACAAGCTCCCCACTGAGCCAGGAGCTCTATGCGGGGCTCAATCCCAGGACCTTGGGATCACGACTGAGCTAAAGGCAGACAGACGCTCAACTGACTGGGCCACCCAGGTGTCCACATACACTTCCCTTTTAGAGGTTACACCTTGATTTCCCCATGAAGACCGTTCTCCCTCCTATTTTCAGTTTATGTGCTTCCTATGGCGTTGAGTTCATCTCCTGTGAATAGGGACCCAGAACTGGCCACTCAGAACAGGGTGTTCCCCTGGCACAGTGATTGGCTCAGATACAGGCGACTACCTGCCCAAGGCCAATGGGACACAATGAGGTTTGGGAAGGCCCCCGCTCTCTGCACTGACTGTACTACAAGCACCGTGCAGTTCACTATTTTGGATTCAAGAGTGAAGCCAACACCAAGAAACAGAGCTCACCAAAGGAGAGAGGGAAGCCAAGCCCTGTAGTGAGCTCCATCTAAAGCCAATCGCCTGGGACCATAGGATGAGAAGAGAGTAAACCAAATGGAGGCAATGAGTTGGAGAAGGGTGGGGGGCGTGTTGGAATTGAGAAAAGGAAAGAGGATTTCAGCCAGATAACGTAAGACTAAAAGCAGATAGAGCATGATGAATGGGGAAAATCTCAAACAATTAGTCTGGGGAAAAAAAATAAAGTGACGATAAGAGAGTTTATCCGAGAAGACACTGGAGAGAGTCAGCCTAGCTCCCCTGTCAAGGAACATCGCACCGGGGTTCAAGGATCATTGACATGGTCGTATTTTTATTTGAGACAGAACACTCTAGAGGCATTGCAGGCTGTGTTGGAGGGTACGAGAGGCAAGGAAAACATTTCGAAGACTTTACCACAATCTATTCAGGAGCTAATAAGATTTGGAAATAGACGGTGGGGAGAAGGCAAAGGGGAAATGAAATTCTTATTTTTTTATTTTATTCAGTTGGAGTTTAATTTTTTTTGTCCAAGTAACATATATATATGTGTGTGTGTGTGATTTCAGGGTAAACTAGTACTGAGTGGTTTTTGCTCTTCCTCAATCCTATTCCTATTCCCCAGAGCAAACTACTTTTAATTTTTAATTGTTAATATTAATATTTATTCTTGTGGTCAGTCAGGGCTGCCATGTTCAGTCGTACCCTGTAGAATTTGCACGACTCTACGTGGCAGCCCTCAATCACCTCTACGTCTCTAAGTAATATGTATCCACCACTATTTCTTGATTTCAGTTTTAGATGCTATCAAACTACCCATTTCCCCCTCCTCCTACCTTTCATTACAGTTACACCACTATTTTTAATTTATGTTTTTAAATACATTTGAGGGACGCCTGGGTGGCTCAGCAGTTGAGCATCTCCATTTGGCCCAGGGCATGACGCTGGGGTCCTGGGATCGAGTCCCACATCGGGCTCCCTGCAGGGAGCCTGCTTCTCCCTCTGCCTGTGTCTCTGCCTCATTCTGTGTCTCTTGTGAATAAATAAATAAAATCTTAAAAAAACATTTTGATTATTATGGGCTGAAATATATTCTCTCCAAATTCATATGTTGAAGTCCTAACCCCCCTGTACACAATGTGACTGTATTTGGAGACAGGGTCCTTCAAGAGGTGATTAAGTCAAAATGACCAGCCCTGGTGTGCTTATAAGAGGAGGAAATTTAGGGGCGTCTGGGTGACTCAGTTGGTTAGGCATCTGCCTTTGGCTCAGGTCATGATCTCCGGGTTCTGGGATCCAGCCCGGCATCCAGCCCTGGTTCTCCCTCTCCTGCTCCCCCTGCCTGTGCTGTCTCTCTCTCTCTCTCTCTCTCTCTCTCTTTCTCTCCATCAAATAAATAAAATATTAAAAAAAAAGAAGAGGAAATTTGGACACAAAGAGCCGTTGGTAATATGCGCAAAGAGAAAAGACCGTGTGAGGACAGAGTGAGAAGGTGGCCGTGTGCAAGCCGCGGAGACAGGAGTCAGAGTGCCATCAGCTCTGCCCGCCTCTTGATCTGGGGCTGCCAGCGCTGGAGCTAGGAGAAGGTATCTGTCGTTTAGACTACTCAGGCTGTGCTATTTGGCTACGGTAGCCCTAGCAGATTAATACAATGATTAAACTTTAAAATATATAACGTATAATGTCTGTCCTTCTCCGATTGACTTACTTCACTCAGCATCATACACTCCAGTTCCATCCACGTTGAAGCAAATGGTGGGTATTTGTCATTTCTTTTTTTTTTTTTTTTTATTTGTCATTTCTAATAGCTGAGGAATATTCCATTGTATACATAGACCACATCTTCTTTATCCATTCATCTTTCGATGGATACCGAGGCTCCTTCCATAGTTTGGCTATTGTGGCCATTGCTGCTATAAACATCGGGGTGCAGGTGTCCCAGCATTTCATTGCATCTGTATCTTTGGGGTAAATCCCCAGCAGTGCAATTGCTGGGTCGTAGGGCAGATCTATTTTTAACTCTTTGAGGAACCTCCACTCAGTTTTCCAGAGTGGCTGCACCAGTTCCCATTCCCACCAACAGCATAAGAGGGTTCCCTTTTCTCCGCATCCTCTCCAACATTTGTGGTTTCCTGCCTTGTTAATTTTCCCCATTCTCACTGGTGTGAGGTGGTATCTCATTGTAGTTTGGATTTGTATTTCCCTGATGGCGAGTGATGCAGAGCATTTTCTCATGTGCATGTTGGCCATGTCTATGTCTTCCTCTGTGAGATTTCTGTTCATGTCTTTTGCCCATTTCATGACTGGATTGTTTGTTTCTTTACTGTTGAGTTTAATAAGCTCTTTATAGATCTTGGAAACTAGCCCTTTATCTGATCTGTCATTTGCACATATCTTCTCCCATCTGTAGGTTGTCTTGTAGTTTTGTTGACTGTTTCTTTGGCTGTGCAGAAGCTTCTTATCTTGATGAAGTCCCAGTAATTCATTTTTGCTTTGTTTCTCTTGCCTTCATGGATGTATCTTGCAATAAGTTGCTGTGGATATAAAAATTAGTGAAATGGAATAAAGGGAAAGGAGAGAAAATGAGTGAAATATCAGTGAGGGTGACAAAACATGAGAGACCCCTAACTCTGGGAAATGAACAAGGGGTAGTGGAAGGGGAGGTGGGAGGGGGGTTGGGATGACTGGGTGACGGGCACTGAGGGGGACACTTGGCGGGATGAGCACTGGGTGTTATGCTATATGTTGGCAAATTGAACTCCAATAAAAAAATAAAAAAAATAAACTATATAATGTACAGCTATTGCTTGTTTCATCATCATAGACAGTGGGCTTGATTCTCTATTTCTCAATATGGAGCCTCTTTGCTCCCTTCCCTTTGTATTTGCTCTTTCTGTCCCTTTCAGTTTCTACTTTCTTTCATTTGTATTTTTACATCAAGTTTGATGACATTTATAATCTATGTTGTGACCATATTGAAATCTTCTGTGCTTTACAGGTTGATCCTAAAAATCGATAATCAAAGTAAGTTGTCTACATGTTGTGACGATGTTCACTTAATAGCTTAGAAGTTTATTTTTTGTTTTCCCTAAGTTTACTTCTCTCTTCCTCTCCTTCCCTCCCTGCTTCCACCTGTCTGTCTCTTGAACTGGACAGGTGTGTGGGTTTTCTGGGATGGAGTAGGCTTGGCTAGAGTTGTGGGTCAGGTTTACATGCACCCGCCTGTCTCACTCTGGGTCTGGGGCTGCTTGGGGGCCGGCTCATCACGAAGGTGGCAGAAGGGCGTGAGAGTGAGCAGGAAAGCACGTGACTCCTCTCCTATGTCACACTGGCTAACATGCCATCAGTCAAATCAAGTCACACAGTCAAGTCCGAAGTCAACGGGATGGGACATACAGTCCACCCCTTATGACCCTCGGCAAAATTGCAGGAGGGAAAGAAGCCTTTGGAGCCCATCGTACAATCTACCACAGGAGTCATGGCTGTGGCCAACTGCCAGAGCTTCCCCTGAATCATTGGCTTAATTCCTTCAGAGAGGAACACTACTGTTTTTGTTTTTCCGTGCAAATACCTGGTTTTGTTAAAGATCGTATACATTAAAAAAAAGCTCACATATGTTGAATTATAAAACATCTAATGGTGCCTTACATACAGCAGGCCCTCAGTGAATCTTTGAATGAATAAATGAATGAATGAGTGAATAAGAAGTAACTAGTTGTTTTTTTCTTAAAGGAACACTTGGAAGGATAGGGAAGTTTAAAAACTATCTTTTTCTCTCACACATAATTGAGACAGTTTCAGAGTTATACATGAAAATGTACCTTCAGTGTAGTCACTCTTCTAATAACTGAAGCTGTTCAGTGAATATGTTTCATTTTCATCTTTAAAATACATGGAAAACTAGCTTAAATTTGTCTGCTTCTCTAAAAGAAACTACGACGATGTGGTATACTTTGCTTGAAAAATTTAGGATTTCCTGGGATAGCTACATTCAAATTCAAATGGAAAATATTTCATATTGTCAAAGTCCCAGAAAATAAATTTTTATCAACCATCTCACTTTAATAGAAAAAGGACAGGCCTGAAATATATATATATATATATATATATATAAACCCAGACTTTTCTTAATCTTCCTTTTAAAGGTTTATTTATTTGAAAGAGAGACAGAGAGAGGGAGAGCAAGTGTGCACGTTCAAGCAGGGGGAGGGTTGGGAGGAGAGGGAGAGAATCTTCAGCAGACCTTGCTGAGCTTGGAGCCCCACCACGGGGTTCGATCGCATGACCCTCGGATCATGACCTGAGCCCAGAGTTAATCGCTTAACCGACTGAGCCACCCAGGTGCCCTCCTCATTTTTGTAGGATCACATCTACAGCTTCAATCTAATCTAATCTTCAAGCCTGGATTTGAAAACATTCTAGAATTAGAATGTACTCACATATGGTTTTCTTTTCAAAAAAGTTAAGAACCAATTACCAACTAGTAAATTTTATTAAAAGTAACTTAACTTGATTCAGCTTTTTAGCAAAGATGGAAAACAAAAGAGTCATTTGGGCCAGCACCATGGATTCCATTCACAGAACGAATGAGGTCAACTGAATGGCTGCTTTAATAACCTTGGTGTGATTTCTTTCTGAACGTGTTCTTAGGATAAAATGATGAATTTGGTATTTCAGTAATCTCTGTAATAATGTTAATGGAATGGAAGTTTATACGGCAGTGGTTGAGTACCCACTCTAAGGTGTGGGGTTTGACTTCATCGTCTTGCTCTATCTAAATATTCTGTTTATCTGCAGATGGGAGACTAGTGTTATAGGACCCATAATTTCTATATTCATATCTTGTTCTGAATATCTCATTGCTCCTTTGGCCATTAATATCTTTGAATTTCAACCAATTATTATTTTTTCTCCCAGAGTGCCTATGACAGAGAAGGGGAAAGATCACACAGTTGGGTAAAGGAAATTCTAATTTTTTAGTTTGCAGAATTTTGGGGGGTGAATTTTTGTTTTGTTTTGTTCTGTTTTTGTCGTGGAATGTTTTGGGTGAAGAAGCATCTACTCTTGAGAGTTGAGATCGCAGGGTCAAGCTTGCTAAGGCTGTCTGGCAAAACACACGAGTCACAGTCGCACCTGACGGCTGTGTTTATTCTGCGCAGGGAGTTCTACGCGGTAGGGAGCAGGGACACTGCATAAAGTCCAACTTTTTTTTTTTTCTTAAAGATTTATTTATTTTTTCATGAGAGAGAGAGAGAGAGAGAGAGGCAGAGACACAGGCAGAGGGAGGAGCAGGCTCCACGCAGGGAGCCCGACGCGGGACTCGACCCCGGGTCTCCAGGATCAGGCCCTGGGCTGCAGGCGGCGCTTAAACCGCTGGGCCCCCCGGGCCGCCCTAAAGTCCAATTTCTAAGCGTAAAGACACGGTTCCTCGGTAGCTTTCGTGCGACCCGGTCAGCTCCACGACTGCGGTGTCCGCAGGGCTCCCTGAAGCCCCTGCAGCGCCCGCCCCAGAGCCGCGTCCCCCGACGGGCCCTGGGGAAACCGAGGCATCGCGTCCGCCCGGCCCACCACGGCGGCGGGGCCCGCTTCCTCGCTCCGTCGGGGTCTGGGTCTCGGCGTCGGCGGCACCTGCCAGGCCGGGAGCTGCGGGCTGGACGGCGCCGCCACCTGCAGGCCCCCCCGCGCCCAGCGACCCTTCCTGGAGGTGCGGCGTCCGGGGGGGCTCAGAGCCCGGGTGGGCGCGGGGGCGACTGGGGCGCGGGGGACTCTGTTGGCGAGGGTGGGGGGGGCGGGCACAGGTGGGCGCAGAGGACGGGCTGGGGCGCGGGGGGCATCGGGGGCCTCGTCGGTGGGGGGCGCTGGGGATGGACTGGGGCGCTGGGGGGCCCGTCGGGGGCCTCTGTCCGCGGGGGGCGCTGGGGCCGGCGGGGCCGCGGGGTGCAGAGGACGGGCTGGGGCGCGGGGGGCATCGGGGGCCTCTGTCGATGGGGGGCGCTGGGGACGGACTGGGGCGCGGGTGTAGGGGCGTCGGGGGGCCTCTGTCAGCGGGGGGGTGCAGAGGACGGACTGGGGCGCTGGGGGGGGCCTCTGTCCGCGGGGGGCGCTGGGCGGGCGGGCACAGGTGGGCGCAGACGCCCCCGGCGGGGCCTCCTGCGGCGCCCGGGCCCCGACCCCCCGGCTGCAGGTGAAGAGGGCCGCGGCCGGCAGGCACAGGCGGGCACGGGGTGCGGGGGCGCTGAGGTCGCGAGGTGGGCTCCTGGGCCCCCGCCCGCCACCGAGGGCCCCGCGGCGAGGCTCTGAGGACAGACGGACCGACGGCCGTCCTGGAGAGCCCTGGTGATGGCTCAGCCGCATGCAAACGGGGACCTGAAGGCGAGGACTTGGCGGTGACGCTGGTTAAGGTGGAATCCGGGGGATCCCTGGGGGGCGCAGCGGTTTTGCACCTGCCTTTGGCCCAGGGCGCGATCCTGGAGTCCCGGGATCGAATCCCACATCAGGCTCCCGGTGCATGGAGCCTGCTTCTCCCTCTGCCTGTGTCTCTGCCTCTCTCTCTCTCTATCATAAATAAATAAAATAATAATAATAATAATGTGGAATCCGCTGCGGGGGACGCCAAAGATCCCCAACCTAAAAGTTCCTGGGCTCACTGATTTTCTATTTCGTTGTGTCTTTTTCAGTGTAGCCTTTTCATATTGCTTCTAATTTCCTAGGACTTCTAGAATTCATTATTTTGCTGAGGTTCTCGTAGACTTACTGGGAATAAGCTCATAACTACGGCTCAACTTAGCATTATCGGCCGCTGAAAATTTACAGCAATTGTCACGTAGACACCTCATCACATAAGGACTTCATTTCCTCAGAAACCCGGTGTCCTAGGAGGCCCAATGATTCTCCCAGGACTGGAACCAGTCGCCAAAGTCTCTGATGCAAACCTGAAGGTGTATACACTGCGGTATTACCCAGCCATGAAAAAAGAAGGAAGCTTCTCATTCGGGCAACATGGATGGGCCTTGAGGGCATCATGCAAAGTGAGATGAATCAGCTGGGGAAAGACTAAGGCTGCCCCATCTCATATGTGGAATCTAAAAACAAATAAAAGTCCCATGCTCAGACATACAGAAAACAGACTGGTGGTCGCTAGAGGTGGGGATGAGGGGGGGTGAAGGGAGTCTAAAGGTAGAAACTCCCAGTTATAAAATAAGTCATTGGGGTGTAAGGTACAGCATGGTGGCTATAGTTAATAATACTGGGCTGCATACTTAACAGTTGCCAAGAAAGTAGATCTTAAAAGTTCTCATCATGAGAAATAATTCTCCAGCCACATGTGGTGATGGATGTTAACCAGGCTCACTTTGGGGATCAGTCCACAGCGCATGCCCGTGTGCGACCATTATGTTGTACACCTGAAACTAATACAATATGTCAATTTTTAGTCTAAAAAAAATTTTTTTTATTTATGATAGTCACACAGAGAGAGGGACAGAGGCAGAGGGAGAAGCAGGCTCCGTGCACCGGGAGCCCGACGTGGGATTCGATCCCGGGTCTCCAGGATTGCGCCCTGGGCCAAAGGCAGGCACCAAACCACTGCGCCACCCAGGGATCCCTAAAATTTTTTGAATTAAAAAAACTTTTTTTAAAAGTTTAAAACACTTCAGTTTTAAAAAACGAGGATGGATTTGTGCTTGATATGTTCACACAAAGTTCCCCATCCCTCAGACTCCAGGGCTGGTTCAGTCATTCCAGGCAGGATATTGGGTACCAATGGAATTTGTGCTTACTGCACCCCTAGTTTTGTATCATCTAGTTTTGTATCATCACGCTCAGTCTAAGATGCAGCAAGAAAAATGGACTTAAAAAATAGTATAAACTGCCTATAAGCTTTAAATTCAGATTTTTTTTTCTGTGCTCTGATACTAGTAGGAAAAAATGGATTTGAAGCATTAGCAATTAAATAATAAGGATGAGGGGAGCCCAAGTGATGCAGTTGATTAAGTGTCCAGCTTTTGATTTTGGCTCAGGTCATGATCTCAGTGTCCTGTGATCAAGCCCCAGGTGGGGCTCTATGGTCAGCGGGGGGGGGGGGTCCCTTGAGTTTTTCTCTCCTCCTTCTGCCCCTCCCACTTGTGCTCTCTCTCTCTAAGATAAATAGATCTTAAAAAAAAAAAATAAAAAGGAGGGGATCCCTGGGGGGCTCAGCAGTTTGGTGCCTGCTTTTGGCCCAGGGAGCGATCCTGGAGTCCTGGGGTCGAGTCCCACGTCGGGCTTCCTGCAGGGAGCCTGCTTCTCCCTTTGCCTGTGTCTCTGCCTCTCTCTCTCTCCCTCTCTCTCTATGTCTATCATAAATAAATAAATAAATAAATAAATAAATAAATCTTTAAAAAAAGGAATTAAACATAAACTTTGGTCAAGTTTATGGCCACAACATATTTTACGGTGAGACACACATACAGGACTCAAGGCTGGTCCCTATCACCATTTAGACCTCACTCAGTTTCACTTTCTCCAGAGACCTGGGAATCACTGAGTCATCCTGCCATCTCCATCATTCTCCTGTTGCTCTGTTTGCTTTTCTTCATAGCACTTCTCAGTGTTCGAAATTATTACATTATTTATTTGCTTATTGCTTGATTCCATACAGTAAAACTCAAGCTACATGCAGACAGGACCTTGTTTGTCTTCATAGCTGTATCCGCAGCACTTAGAACGTGGCATATAGTAACTGCTCAATAAATGCTAGAGAATGACCAGAATTCATGAATAAAACACTTCTACTGGCAGGAGCACTAAAAGGGTATTTACTCAAAGGTGGCCAAATGTTTTCTACATTACATGATGCTTCTGAGAAAATTATTGTGTTATATAAGCCACTTACATTTAATCCATTTAAAACATTACTATGTATAATTTCACATAATTATACCGTGAAGGAGAGCATGATTTTCTATTCCTTTCAAGTCCCAGCGATCATTTGTAGATTGTGCATCCATGAAGGCAGAAATTCCTTGTGATATACAGTAGGTATTGCTTGTAGCGTATCACATTTGCACATTGCACATAGTAAAGAACAGTAATTGTGTTATTAGTAGTAATTGTGATAATAGTTAATATTTATTAAGCACTTACTACATGAAAGACACTGTTTTAAGTCTTTTTATAGATTATCTTATGTATATCTCACAAGGACTTTATAAGTTGTTCACAGTTACTCTATTTAGAGCCAGGATTGGAACCTAGAAAATCTAACTCCTGAATTTATCTTCATAACTTCATTTATACTCTACTCCAGGAATTTATGCTCAAGAAACAAGTCATTACTATGAAACAATTAAGCCAATTATTTGACATACAATGAATATTCAGTGACTGTTCTTCAAATCTCAAGTGCGTAAGTTATGCATCTCTGAAAGATTTTCGTTGTTAGAATTTTTTGAGGATTAAGATATGCCATTACATGTAAGATGATGACCAAGTCTTGGAAGACAATTCTAGAGTAATTTTCTCAAAAATGTCTTGCACAATGGAAAAAAATGACTAGAATGGGATATAGTTTCTTTTCTTAGAGTTTCTTTATTTGCAAGTAGCAGAAACCCACACAAAAATAGCTTAACATAAGGGGCAATTTATTTGAAATAAGCAAAAATATCTTGAAGAAATCCACATACACAAAGCAGAACCATGTTTTATATACCTAAAAGAGGGATTTGACAAATGATCAAAATTCACTCTTTCTTTTTCCTCCTCTGGAGCCACAAAGTCGATTATAATTTGCATACCTGCATCATTAATTCTCATTCCTGCTCCCTTTTTATTTTTTCTACTCTTCTGTGCACACGGTGATAGGGAGGAGGGGAAAAGATAGCTGATCAAAACCCAGAGAACTGCCGTCAGTACAGAAGCTCAGTACCTGCAGATAACTGAGGTGTGCTTCTTACTTATCTCAGGTCGTCAGTCACAAATTCTAAACAGGGAGAGCTCAGTAGTTCCCTCGTCTCAGTGCCAACCCTGGTCTAATTGACTGTGATTGGGTAACTGAGTTGACCCAGTGCAAAGGCCCAATACTTTAGCTGAAGTTGTATGGACTTGGAAGAGGTCCTCAGGGAACAGGAGCAGGAACTGAGCATATGTTTTAGAATTACACAACTTTCAAGGTGACAACTCTGGGGGAGATAGCCACTATGTAAAAGTATAAGGTCTTGAATGAAGAGTCATTATTTTGTAATATTAAAAACGGGAGAATTGTTATGATGGCATTCCAAATAAGAAAGTTCAACAAGGTAAACAATTAAAAAATTACAAATTAATCGATTCATTTTCCATATTACCAGGAATAATTATTGAGAAAAAGAAAAGAACTACAATTCACAAAATTTATGAAAATAAACATAACAGTTATATTAACAAGAAAGTGTAAGGAGCATCTGTGTGGCTTGGTGGGTTAAGCATCTGCCTTCAGCTCAGATCATGATGTCAGGGTCCTGAGTTTGAGCCCTGCATCCACCTGTCTGCTCAGCAGCAAGCCTGCTCTTCCCTCTCCCTCTGTGATCTCTCTCTCTCTCTCAGTCTTTTGCAAAAAAAAATAATAAAAATAATAAAATCTTTTAAAAGGTATAACATCTAGAGAACTACAAAACTCTGTTGAGAGATGATAAAAGAAATACATAGAGAGATATACCATATTCATAGATGAGATGGCTGTAGTAGACACGATTTGGTGAGGCACGCAGGTGAGCGATTAATTAAGCCTGGGCCAAATGTAGTATTTCATTTCCCATGTTAGGGTAGCTGATCCAACAGTTGAGTGCTTACGCCAAACTGGGATGGTCAGAAATCATCTCAGCATTAAAGAAGTTGAGCCTGGGAGAGTTACTCCACTGGTTTTCATGTCTTGAAGCTGAAAGAATAAATTTCAGACTGCTGACGGCCGTGTTTTCCACCACTTGGAGAAAACTCATGTGTAGTAGCAGAAAATGAAGTCCTGAGAGACAAGCAGTGACAACCCTTAAGGTCAGCGATGTCCTGAAGGTGTCAAGTTCCCAGTTCTAGTGGCTGAGCTCTACAGAGCTATTTTACTCCTTATTTTATTGCCTTTTTTTTTCATACTGTGTTACTTCAGTATCCTTGCAGTAAATCCACATCTTTGTTTTTATTTTTTTGTAACATTTATTGAATATCTAGCACATACAGAACAAGTCTCCTTATGCTCATAGACTTACATTCATTCTAATGGGTGGGAACAAGACGATAAATAAATAAATAAGAAAATACTAGGTAGAGATAAGGCTGTGATTAATATTAAAGGAGGTGGTGGAATTGGAAGTGTGGAATGTCAGCAGAGGCCTCTCTGATGAGAAAATATTTAAGCCAAGGCCAAAAATGTTAGTTTATATATGTATTAGACACTTTGACCATATATCAGATACTGTTTAATATGATCTACAAATATGAACAACTACTTTGCACTGGATTTCTTTCACCAGCAATGGAGAGAGTTCAGATTAATACAAATGTCAACTTTTCCCAATTCGGTTCCAACCAAATTTCCAGTTTTGTCAAATTTAATTTTCAAGTTCTGAAAAAATATCTAACTGTAATAAAAATTCCAAAGAGGTTAGTTTTTAAAAATTTTGTGGGAACATAAAATATAAAAACAGCCAAAGTATGGAAAAAATAAAGTACAGGGACACCTGTCAATCACATACTAAATATAAATATAGTTAAAAATTATGGCATGGAGATGCTACAAGAATACATAAGCTGATCGGTATTAAAGTATAAGTAGACTAGAAACAAAATCTAATTATACAAAGAAATAGATGCAATATGATGAGGCATGAAGAAACTACGTATCAGTGAGAGGAATTATTAAATAAATTAAGCTTGATGATTAGGAATAGCGGGAAGTAGAATTTGAAGATGACCCTCAAGATTCGTAGCTCCTGGTATGGACACACCTTCTCCCAGGTATTCAATCAAGTATGAATCTAGGTGCTGCTGTGAAGGGATTTGGCAGATGTAAATAAGTTCGCATATCAACTGGCTTTAAAAATAGGGAAATGATACGGGCGGGCCTGAACTAATTAGACAAGCTCTTTCTGGATAAGGGGTAAGGTCTTTCTGGAAAGAGGTTTGAAGTGTGAGAGGGATTACACATGAGGGAGGTTCTCCTTTGCTGACTCCACATATGGGAAGGCTTCTGGAGCTAAGAGTGGCCCCCAGCAGACAGTAATTGGGGATTTCAGTCCTACAACCACAAAGACCAGAATTTGGCCAACAATGTGAAAAAATTTGGAAGCGGGTTGCAGCCAACACCTTGATTTTAGGTCTTTGGGACCCCGAACGAAGAGCTTTGTTAGGTTGTGATTAGACTTTGGACCTACAGACCTGTGAGCTAATAGGTGGATGTCGTTTCCGGCGGCTACGCTGTGGTAATGTGTCACGCAGCAATAGAAAACAGATATATTCTTGGAAAAATGAACATAGAGACTCAGCTCTTCGTAATCCCTGAAGATAAGCGCCACAGGTGTTCCTGCTTTCAAAGCAAAGAATGTAACCATAGAACTAACCTATCTCATCTCAGAATTTGAAGACATTTTACTTAATTTTTTAAATTATGTACTATTAGGTACAAAAAAAGGATTCATGCATTACTGGTGTAAGATTTGATACGTAGCCGTAGAATGAACGCTACTGCGCCCACCGCTAAATTTAAGAAATAGGATGTTACCAATACTGCTGAAACTATCCTTCTTTTAGGATGATTTCCTCCTTATTCTGGGCCTTTCCTTCTCTATCCCAACCAGGTAAATTCTACCGTCAGGCTTATGTCTATCCTTCTTTTGGTATATTAGTGATAAAGTCCATACATGTATATTTGCTTAGATGACATCCTGTTCACTTTTGCTTGTTTATGAGCTTTATAAAATATCATACTCAATGTAGCCTTCTGTGGTCTGCCTTTTTCCCACTCAAGGTTGTTTTTAACATTTTATTCCTATTGTACATAGCTGTGATTCATTCTATTTTATGGGTACATAATAATCCAATGTGTCAACATATTATAATTTATCCAGCCTTCTGTTATTGGACATTTTTGTTAGATCCACTCTTTTTGCTCTCAGAAACAACACTTCCATGAATATTTTTAAACATGTTTCCTGGTTTCTCTAGGATATATACCTCGGAGTTAAATTGTTGGATTGTGGAGATGCGAATGATCAATTTTACAAGAGAATACCAAATTCTTTTCTAAAGTAATTGCACCAAATCGTAACCTCACTTAGCAGCATTCTTGTCAATGTTTATTATTATCTTTCCTAATTTGTGTTAATCTAGCAGGCATATCATACGCTTCATCGTGGCCTCAGTTCATATTTCTCTGTTATTAGTGCAGTTGAGGGCATTTTCGTGTTTATTGGACTATTAGCTTTCCTTTGTAGGGCAATGATTGTCCCATATATTTTGGAAATTTTTATTTTGAGTTGTTTTGGCTTTTTTCTTATTGATTCAGAGAAGTTCTTGATGTATCCCGGTAACTAATCCTTTTGTCAGTTATTTATGTTGCAGTTGTCCTCAATAGTTTGTGGGATTTTTTTGTCACTTTTTTTTATGGTGTCTTTTGATGAAAAGAATTTCTTCATCCTATTATAGTAGAATTTATAAGTCTTTTCCTTAATAGTTTGCATCCCATTTAAGAAATCATTTGCTATCCCAAGGTCATAAGACATTCTCCTATATTTTCCTTTAAAAGTTTTTAAATTTTTACCATCACATACGTGTTTTTAACCCATTAGAGTTTGGTTTTTATATATGGCATAAGGTATGGATTTGATTTTACATTTATTTTTTTCCATGTGGACTACCAGCTGTCCCAGCATCATTTTTTGAAGATGTATTTATTTTCGAGAAAAAGCAGGGGGAGGAGCAGAAAGGGAGGCAGAGAATCTCCAGCAGACCCCAGTGAGCAAGGAGCCAATGTGGGGCTTGATCTCCCCACCCTGAGATCCTGAGCTGAGCCAAAACCAAGAGTTGGAGGCTTAACTGACCAAACTACCCAGGTGCCCCCGTATCATTTTTTGAAAAGCTGTTCTTCTAGTTACCTGTAGAGTTGTCTCTGCCAGATATTGAGATTGTATATGTGTGTGGCTCTGGTTTTGGGGCTCTAATTCTGTTCCACTGATCACTTTGTTAATCTTTGTGTTCATAAGACACTGTCTTAATTAAAATAACTTCATCATAAATCTTGATATTTGATAGGGCCATTCCCCACACGTTGTTTTTCTTCTCCAGATTGCTTGGGCCTTTGGCCATACAAAATTTAGAATCCAGGTGACGGGCACTGTGGAAGGCACTTGATGGGATGAGCCCTGGGTGTTCTACTGTATGTTGGCAAATCAAACTTCAATAGAAAAAATTAAAACCCCACAGAATTTAGAATCTGCTTTTTAAGTTCCTAGATTTAAGAAATCTGTTGGGATTGAGAAAAATTTCTTATTATAAAAATTTCAAGTGTGCATAAAGATAATGTATAATTAATCATTTCTATTGGAGAAGATTATTTTTGTAAGGGAGTGTGGAGTTTAAATCTAGGAAGATAGTTTGCTAGGGCTGCAGAAACAAAGTACCACAAACCTGAGTGGCTTAAACTAATTGTCCAGCGAGGAGTCCAGGTGTCTAAGATCAAGGCGCTGGCAAGGCTGGTTTCTTCCAAAGGCTGTTCTATGCTTCTCTCCTAGCTGCAGGTGCTTTGCCGTCGATCTTGGGCATCCCTTGCGAACGGCGTCCTCCCCAGGTCTTCACAGGGTCTTCCTTCTGAATGTGTGTCTCTTTATGTAAGGTTCTTTCATGAGGACAATAGTCAAATTAGATCGTGGGCTGACCCCACTCTAGTATTATCTCATCTTAACTCATTATGTCACAGTGACCCTATTGCCAAGTAAGGTCACGTTATGAGGGATTGAGACTTTAACAGATGAGTTTGGGGGGATGTTTTTCAACCCGTAACAGGTAGTTTGAGACCTTGATGTAAAAGGCCTTGGAAAACATTGGAAAAGATTTTGCGTTATTCTGTGGGAAGCTGTTGAAAGCTTTTTTTTTTTTTTTTTTTTTTTAACGCAGAAGTCATATGATTAAAGAGATACTTCAGGGAAAGAAAAGGATTTTATAGCAGTGTTTTATCAGAGAGTTGTGGTTGAAAGCTAACTTAAACTCAAAGGTCATTTGTTTTTTTGGTGGTGGTGGGGGGGAGCGCACAGGTGGGAAGTCTGGAGAATCCGACTTGGAAAACAGGGGCCAAGTATACTGCAGGAGTCTAGACAGAAGGAATTCCCACCCAGAACTGTTACAATGTCTCACCTGGAATAATTAGATATGACCCTATTAGCGTCTTACGTGGCTACTATCTACAGCCCGAGAGGACGCATGTGCGGCTCTGTGTTGGGTCTTGGCGCTGCTCCTGGGTTGAAGGTCAGGTCGCCTTGAGTAAGAGTCTCATGATGAAGGAGAAGTAATTACCTAAAGAAAACCGGGGCGCTGCTGCCCAGGGAGCACGGGCCAGCAGAGATGCCGGAGCCTAGAGGCCGGGCTCAGAGAGACCTTGGAGACGCACCGCTCGGGGCGGCGGGAATCGGGCGCGGGCAGACTCCACGAGGAGGGTTTTCCAGCACCCAGACAGGTCCGGGCTGGGCTGGGCTACCAGGCCGGGAGGAGAACAGCAGCCACGTGCTCAGGTAGGACAGCTGGTTTTGTAGGAAGTTGATGAGATCTATGTGATCCTTGGCTGCGGTGCCGAACACTCCTGATACTTTGGGAGGATCATGAGACAGGAAGGCAGGGCCCCAGCGGCACCGTGGGCGCGCGAGGGAGTGTTGGGGAGCAGGGCCTTCTGTGGGTGCGCGTCTGCAGGGACCGGCTGCGGGGTAACTTGTCATCTGGGGTGGGTGCCTCGGCCGCTCCGGGGAGCTCCGGTTCTTGAGGCCGCGGGTTCGGCCGGTGGATCATTCTGGGGGCAGCGGCGGCCCAGTGGCAGGTGGCTGCTGGGTGGTCCCGCGGGAGGCCGGCCTCCTGGGCGCCTCGTCTGGGGGGACCGGGCTGTCGCCGCCCCTAGTCCGAGGCCGGTCTCCAGGCGCCGTGGTCCTGGGCGCCCGCTCCGGAGCCTCCCGGTCCAGCCGTTCTCCACCTGTTGGGCTTTGTTCCCTTTCTGGGGAGACACGCATGATGCCACGCAGAGGCCACCGGAGCCCGCCGTGACCCGCCTTTCAGTCACGACCAGAGGAAGCGAGGAGCCAGATGGTCGCACGGATGCCTCGGGTCAGCCGGGTGCTGGGGCTGGGTGCTGGGGCTGGGTGCTGGGGGCTGGGTGCTAAGTGCTGGGGCTGGGTGCTGGGGATGGGGCTGGGTTCTGGGTGCTGGGGCAGGGTGCTGGGTGCTGGGTGCGAGCAAGGGGTCTGCTGAGGCAGAGCTGCTGCTCTAAGGGACCAGGCGAAGGCAGGAGTGAAAGGGCAGCCACGGGGGCAGAGGCCCATGTCGTTGCGGAGCATGAAGAGGGTGAGGAGGTCGAGGGGTCAGGCCGGGTCAGGGGAGGGTAAGGCGGGGGCAGGGCTGCGCGGCCTCGCGGCACCTGCACCCTTGGTGCTGCTGATGGCGACCCGGGGACCCGAATGCACCGGGCGGCCCCTGGGACAGGCGCCCCCCGTGTCACCCGGGACAGGCGCCCTGGCCTGAGCCCCCACACGTGCTCCGTGGTCGTGGACGATGGTCCTGGCCCACACGAGGAGGCGGCCTGACCGCTCCCGCTGCTCCAGGGTTGCGGCCCATGGGCCACCGAGGCCACACCTGGGCCATGCACTGGCCCCCCAATGGCCGCACCTGGGCCACGTGCTGACCCCTCCCAGGGCTGCACCTGGGCTGTGTGCTGACCTCCCCCCCCCACGGCTGCACCTGGGCCGTGCTGCCCCCGGCGGCCGGGGCGCGCTCCCTCGTGCCGCCCCCTGCCCTTGCCCACCGCCTGCTCCTCGCTGCCGCCCGCGGCCCCACTGCCGGGTGTTGGAGACCAGCTGTGATTATTTGCGATCTTCGGATCCACATGACTCCTTGTACCAGGAAGTTGATTGAGCTTTTGTAAAACGCGGAAACCTCTCGTCTCGCACATGATTTGGTTGTTTTGACTAAAAAAAAAAAGATGTTATGCGCTACTTTCAACACTTTCCCTAAAATATACCAGAAAATTGATAAAAATTGTTTATGCAATGATTTACATGGGTGTATATTTTTACATCTCTGAAAAATCTCTCTCATCTTTAATAACACATTTAAATTTTAAGCCTCCAAAGGGGGAAAGAAACCGTGGAGCGATCCCCCCACTCCCTGCATTGCGGCCTAGTGGGGCCTGGGCCGCGAACCGCCACAGTCTCAGCTCTACCTCTGCTCTCTCGCCTGCGAGTGGGAGTCACACCAGTCCCTGTGTCCTCAGGGCCTGCATGTGGGGTGGCGGTGACAGTGGCCCCTGGTCGGAGTCCAGTCCCTGCCCCGCAGGTGGCCCTGGCCTCGGTGTAGATGGGGAACCATGCCTGCTGGTCCTGGAGCATCGCTGGTTCTCGGCCTTCAAAGCCTGGTGGCTTTGTCCCCCTTGCACCAGCTGCTCCATCTTTGCATGGTGCCCACTTTCATCTTGGAAGGTTTTTTATTTACTTGAGAGAGAGAGAGAGAGAGAGAGAGAGAAGAAGGAAAACAGCTGCAGGCCGCGATCCCAGGACCCCAGGTCATGACCTGGGCTGAAGGCAGGTGCTCCACCGCCGAGCCCCCCAGGCGACCCCAGGGCTAATACTCTTGATACAACGACTCCAAAACTAAAAGCACCCAGGTCTCCTTTGAGGAATTGGAGCTAACCAAACTTTGGGTAAATTAAAAAAACCCTCCTCTGTATGCATAAGATCACTGTGGACATTTTTGAAAGGACGCAATTCATGTCTTTTAACATTTGGTTTCAAAAAGCTTTTAAAAATAGAAAACTCAGATTTTTTAAAAGAGATTTTATTTATTTATTCATGAGAGACACAGAGAGAGAGAGCGAGGCAGAGACACAGGCAGAGGGAGAAGCAGGCTCCATGCAGGGAGCCTGATGTGGGACTTGATCAGGGGACTCCTAGGTCACGCCCTGGACCAGAGGCAGGTGCTAAACCACTGAGCCACCCAGGGATCCCGAAAACTCAGATTTTTGAATTCTAAAATTCTTTGGGGATTCTTAGTTCCTCCTATGCTTGCAGAACTAGGTCACTGAGTAATGTTCAAGACTTTTTGTTGTTGTGGTTCTTAAACTTTAAGAAATTATGTTGGCCTTGGGATGAGACTTGTATTTTTATGTAAAGAATCTGATAAAGATGGTAAGTCGGTATTCACACAGTCTGAGGCAAGCAGGCCGTTGGAGAGCTCGGAGCTGGACTATCTCCTACAACTGAGCTGGTTAATTTTCCCAGAATGTCAGGAACCTGAGCAAATTTTAAAAGATTTTAAAGTTTCTACTTCCTTCTTGAACATCCCTCTCTAGTGGGAATTACTCAGACCATTGAATACAAGTAGGAGCGCCTGCAGGGCTAGTCAAGATTCTAGAGAATTGAAACCAAATATTTCCTAACCTTTACAGCAAAATAGGTTTTCTTTTGTTTCATTTACCGTGCCTATCAACATTTCTCAGAATGTGATCCACAAGACACGATTTCCTCGAAAAAAGGATTCTGTGTTCCGATATATTTGGGTGACTCTTGAGAGAAGCAAAACTGAAAAAATAATGTTTCAAACTGTAGCTCTTCTCTGAGTATTTAGGATAAAAAATTTATTTATTTATTTATTTATTTATTTATTTATTTATTTATTTTCAACAAAGAAATATTTGTTAAGAACTCTCCGTGGGCCAGACACAGCACTAGCCTTTGGGGCATAACAGGGCCTCATTCCTGCCCTTTGGGGAGTAAGGGCTGTGAAAATCTCCTGTCAATCTGCAGGCAAATGTCAGGTATGTGGTTTCTCTTATTTTTTTTGACTCTAAGAATCTTTTCTTCTTTCGTTCTTTTTTCCTCCCTCCCTCTCTCTTTTCTGCTCTCCCTCCTTTCTTCTTCCTCTCCTTCCTTCCACCCCCGCCCCCCCCCCTTCCGCCCGGCGCATCTCTGGGGACCATTTTTCTGATGAACTTGCTCTGGAAAACATATGACAATTTTTATTAATAGATTCTCTGGATATTACTTTTTTCCGTGTTTACCCTAAGAAGTCCAGATGCTAGAAACAAGGTCAGGATGACCCGATCGATGACCTCACACGCACGTGTTCTCTGAGTGCACCTGGCCTTGGGGAGGTCAGCACCAGGACGACGGGGACAAGATGCCACACGAGTACTTTGAAGTAGTGAAGCCTTTCAATGGTGTCCTATCACCAGGGATACTGATGGAAAACATTTGTATTTCGAGCTTTTAAAATATTGATCATCAATTTGAGTTCTAATCCGAGAGATCCTGTGGGTGCCGTGTCTCTCTTCCGGGAGGTGGGGAGGTACCACCGGGAGACTACTTGGCACTCACACGATTAAAGGGCCCCGCGTACTTTTTCTTTGCGGAGAAGAAAGAACCGAGAAGGCAAAGGTTTGAGATGGTGAAGGTGAGGGATGGCGGGGGGGGGGGGGGGGGGGCTGAGTCAGGAACACGACTGGGGCAGCTGAGCTATTTCCCACCTGAAGCCCAGTGTGCAGACTGACTTCAATCTGACACGTGTGTGAGACCTGCTGCCCATGGGGCCCCCCAACACTGTCAAGTGGGGGACGAGTTTAGGGGACTCTGATGCCGTCAGAAGAGGACGCAGCCTTTGGTATTGTTGATCTAGAGCTGGTTTGAAACGAAGCCGCTTCATTTCCGCTGGGGGCCCATGACTTACGGCTACCGTCCTCTCAACTATGTACAAAGGCTCTGAAAGTTATGAAGGTGAATCGAACGGGATTTTGTCCTCAAAGAGCTAATGATTTGAATGGGATACAAGCGATGTACTTCTACCCAAGATAGGAAGTGGAAAATGGGGGGTGCCTGGCTGGCTTAGTGCAAAGAGCATGCGACTCTGATCACAGGGTCATGCGTTCGAGTCTCACATGGGGTGTGGCAATCACTTAAATGAATAGAACTTAAAGAAAAAAAAAGTAGAAAATGAATAAGGATCATGAGAGTGTTATGGAGTGCTATTTAACCCTATACTTTCAGTTTACAATTTCATTTGTTTGAAATAATGACGGCTCCTCATGAGCATCTGAAGACCATAGTGCAGCGAATCTAATTTCTTAAGAAAAACTATTTTATTGCCAAACACATCAAAGGTATATACATCTCCACTCTGGATGTATTTCTAGCAAGTTTTACATTTATTTGTTAAAATTAGGCATTAAACAGTTAATGCTATTTCTACTGATAACAACTTGAATAATTTGTATAGCACTTTTTAACTTTCAATCTGATTTTACACCGATTTTCTCATTTGTTTCTTGTAACAATTAGATGTGGCAAGATAGGCAATAGCATTTCTATTTGGCATTTCTATTTGAGAAAACTAAGGCTCAAGGTCATTGGGTGATTTACCCAAGTTCAGCCAATGAGGTGGATTTGAAAATAAAGTCACAGTTTATTGGTTCCTACTTCTGTGCTGTTTTTTTTTATAGAGTGCGGTTTCCCAGCTCTTGGGCTTCACTGTCTTAGAAGCTACCTACCCATTGATTGCAAGAGATTAGTGAATCCAAATAGAACACAAATATTAGCTGCATACTAAAGAAATATATTCTCATACATATATTCGCTATTATTTCTCCAGCAGTTAAGATATTATGGTGACAAATATAATGTAATCTCATTTAAGAATGTAATTCATGGGACGCCCGGGTGGCCCAGTGGTTGAGCATCTGCCTTTGGCTCAGGGCGTGATCCTAGGGTCCTGGGATCGAGTCCCTGTGGGGAGCCTGCTTCTCCCTCTGCCTGTGGCTCTGCCTCTCTCTGGGTCTCTCATGAATGATTAATTACAATCTTAAAAAAGAAAAAGAAAAAGAAGAAAAAGAACGTGATTCACATCTCTCTGTTTTATGAATTTTCTTCAACTATCATACGGAGTATCTTATTATTAATATTATTATTAACATGGAAAAGGAATACTTGCTGCCCTTTCCTCTAAAAGGAAAATAACCAACTATTTAAATAAAATGCAAATAGACTGAAAACAACACTGCAGAGAAACCTTTTTTTTTTTTTTTCTTCAAACTTCCTGCTGGTCAATGCTTTGGAAGCCTGTGGTTCCTTTGTAGCCCAAAGTGCTTGTTTTTTAGTTTGCACCCAAAGGCCTGGAATTCTCGTATCAATACAGATGACCAAATTTTCCTTTTGATCAAGTGGTTGATGAGATAGGATACAGAAGTCTGTTTCTACCTTTATCTTTGCAATTGTTCTCATGAGGTATTATGATATTTGTGACTGGGTGATCCAGAAAACAAAAAAATGTATCTTATAATTTTACATCAGATTAAACAAAAAAGTGGTTCTGTTACTGTTATACGAAATGATAAAAATCTTTCCATTTAACTCCCCAGTAAAAAGAAGCAGCTTCTGAATTGGGTTTTTAAAAATCTGTGTTATCTCCAAAACAATGGTAGACCGCTGGGAAGGAAACCAAGCCAGAGAACGGTGAAATAGAAAAGGGGGCACATGGGGGGCTCAGCTGGTTAAGCATCTGCCTCTTGATTTCAGGTCAGGTCATGACCTCAGGGGCGTGAGACGGGGCCTCGTGGTGGGCTCCGCACAGCAGGGAGTCTGCTTCAGATTCTCTCTCGCTCTCCTGCTGCCCCTTCTCCTCCCCCCGGGAAAGAGAGAGAGTCACATCCACCCCGTTGGTTCCATCTTCTGCTCCACGTGTCTCTCGTTGCCTGGAAAGGAAGGGGCAGTAAGAGCCCTGGTGTACCCTGGACAGGCGCCCCCAGCAAACTGGCAACCGCGGCCTCTTATTCTCGCAGCCGTCAGGTACATCTAGAGACAGGTGAAGTGGGTCAGGGGTCCTTTTCCACCGCCTCACACTTGACTTTGACTCCCTGTATCAGCAATGGCACACAGCGTGGTAGTCTGTCCAAAGACTGGAGAGATAGCAGTATCTTCAAAATGTGTTAGATCGTATTCTCATTAATCTCTGTGTTTAGCCCTCTTATAAATCTTAGTGTTACAGGTAAGTGGTTGAAGCGAGTCTCGTCAAATATGCAAATGAGGGAGAATAATGATAAGAAAAGGTTATTTCTTGATGAATGTGTTCTATTTCTTAAGGGAGTAAAAACCAAATTTAATTAAAATGTTTTTTTTTGTAAAAATTAACATGAGATAAATTTTCCCAGTTTGTGTTCATTAGATCCATTTCTTTCACTCCATTTTTTGTTCTATCAATTTTATTTGTTTGTGTGTTGCCATTTCATACCTGTTAATCATTGGCTAATTTATTTAAAAAGATGAAAACGGTTGACTATATTAAATATTAAAAATTAGAGACGTCTCTCCTCATAAAATGGATGATGTACCGAGACTTCCACAGAAATTCTAAAAACATGCAAAACAATAGTTTATAATGATATTTATTTATTTAATTATTTTTAAATAAAGAAGAAATACAATGGGCTTTAAAAGATGATTAATGCGATCACATACATATACCCTAGCATCTTTTTAGGAATTTAAGAAGGCCAGAACTGGTTGATTATGTTTAGAACATTTTTGATATTGAAAGAAGAGATAAAGCAGCTGGGATAGTTTCAAGAATATAGTTGGAGTTTTTTTTTCAGGCTTTTAGATGACTTAAGTTGTTTTATATTTATGCAAAACTATGTACATTTTTAAATGTTTGTGCTGTGGTTGAGGGCAAACAACATTCAGTGTACTCTCGTAGTTCATGGCGGTTACTTCTACGAGGTCATGTGAATGCCGAAGCTTTGCTCCTAAGGGAAATACAGGATCCTGTGCCTGCGAGCCTCTGGTCACAATATTTTCATCAACTGATCAATACATAACCTTGCTTTTACTGTGTGTTTCCGCTTAAATTCACTTTATTTAATGTATATTCATGATTTATTAGCCAACTCATAGCCAACAGCCCTGTCCGTCATGCCTGAAGCTCGTCTAACGTCCATATTTTCTCCATAAGGGACATCGCAGCCTTCCTTCGCTCTGGAACACTACATGGCACTGCAGCAAGCACTACCCCCTAAGAAATGGCACAAAAATGAAAAAAATATGGTACTAAATAAACCATGAAACAGATGCTTGTTTAGGGCATGAAAGATGAAATAAGAAGGCAGTGTCTCGGGGACATGGGGTAGCTGAGTCGGATTAGTGTCCGACTTTGGCTCAGGTCTTGATCCCAGTGTCCTGGGATCCAGCCCCACATCAGGCACCCTTTTTAGTGGGGAGTCTGCTTCTCGCTCTCCCTCTGACCCTCCCCCCTGCTTGTGCTCTTGCTCATGCTCTTGCTCATGCTCTTGCTCATGCTGTCTCTCTCAAATGAATAAATAAAAAATTCTTAAAAAAAAAGGGGGAGTGTTCTCTCGTTTGCCCTCACTGGAAATATGCATATCAGACGACTCAAAATTTTCCAATCTGTGCCTGCCTGCAAATAACCATGAGCATCGATTTTAGGGTTACAAACAAATTTTAGCAGGGTGTCAAATTCGCAAATACAGAACCCAAGAATGATAAGAATGAACTGTATCTAGCTCACCTTTGCTTTGCTGGTAGCTACGATGCTGCCTCTGCCATATGGTAGGAACTCAAGGTGTACGTGTCGAATAAATGGAAGAGTGGCCCTTGGGTTTCCAATGACTCCCAATTGTATTGTCTTATACTGTGTATGCCCTAAGAAGTCTGTGTTATATTAAGTTCTTACGAGTGAACATTTTAGAATAATAAGAGTACTTGTTCGTTTAATCTCTTCCTCTTAGAATTTTGAAGATACTGTTCTCTAGAATCTAAAATTAGTGACAATTCTGATGCCAATCTAATTCTCAGCCCTGTGTGGCGAGTCTTTTAATATGATCTGAGCCAAAGGCAGATGCTTGACTGACTGAGCCACCCGGACGCCCTCTTTTGTGAATTTTAGAATTGACTTGTCAATTTCTGCAAAGATGGCTGCTGAGGTTTTTATAGGGATTGCGCCGAACGTGTGGATCAATGTGAGGAACATTACAATGGTAATAATATCAAGACTTCCAAATCCATAGAAATGTGTCTTTCTACTTGGTTAGACTCTTGTTTATTTGCTTTGAACAATGTTTTGCAGTTTTCAGTGTGTAAGTCTTGCACTTCTTTTGTTAAACATTTTTTTCCAGGTATTTTATTTATTCAGATGCTACTATACATGGAGTTATTTCTTTAACTTCATATTTGTATTGTTCAGGGCTAGTATATAGAAATAGAAGTGATTTTCGTAAACTGAGCTTGTGTTCTGCAACCTTGTTGAATGCATTTGTTAGATCTAGTAATGTGTGTGTGAGTGTGTGTGTGTGTGTGTGTGAGAGAGAGAGGACTTTCTGTATTCATGGCCATGTCATCTGTGAGTCAGATAATTTTACTTCTTTCTTTCCAATATGATACCTTTTATTTGTTTTTCTCGCCTAATGTCCTTGACTCAAACCTCCAGTACAATGTTGAATCTAAATGATGAGAATGCACATCTTTATCTTATTTCTGATCATAAGGGGAAAGACATTCAGTCTTTTACTATTAAGTATGATATTATTTCTCTTTGGGTTTTTTTTTTTTTTCAGAGTTCCACGGTCAGATTGCGGAGTTCCTCTCTATTCCTAGTTTGTTGAGTGTTTTATCCTAACTGGAGATCCAATTCTGTCAAATGCTTCTTCTACATCTGTCTAGATGACATGACTGACTCCCAATAAAAACCTTGGATTCCAAAATCTGGATAAGCTTCTCTGATGGGCAATACTCAGTACACTTGTTGGGAAAGTTAAGCATGGTTCATGCGATCCCACTGGGGAAGACAACTGGAAGCTTGTCTCTCCTGGACTCTGCCCCATGTTTTTTTTTTTTTTTTCATTCCAGATTTTAACCTGCATTTCTTTCCATAATAAGATGTAATCATGAGTATATAACAGCTTTTCTGCGTTCTCCGGAGTCCCTCTAGTGAATCATGACTCAGAGAGTGGTCTTGAGGACCCTCCATGTAGCTGCTTTAAAATCTAAGTCTAATGTTCAGATTTGCTCAGAAACAGTTTCTACTAACTCGAGTGTGTGTGGGTGTGTGTGTGGCCGTACTTTCCTGTTTCTTTTAATGTCACAATTTCTTGCTGACAATTAGACATTTGAAATCATCAATGTGGTAATTCTGGAAACCAGATTTCCCCTTCCCCATGGCTTGCGTTGTTTATGTTTGTTGCAGAATTTTGTTGTTGTAGTGATTTTTCTGAACCAATTCTGTAAAGTCATTGTTTTGTTGCCGTGTGTGGCCACTGAAGTCTCCGCTCGGTTAGCTCACCAGCCCACTGAAGATTAGACAGGCATTTCCTCGAACGCTTTGAACCAATAATTCTCCCTGCCTTTGCCAAGGCGTTCTGTGTGCACACTTGGCACCGTTTCCACATTCGGGTGGTTGCAGCTCTGCCTCAACCTTCACTTCCTACTTCGCAGAGTCTCAAGCTTAGTCAAAGGTCAGAGATGAGGGCGTGCTCAGGTCTTTCCCGGCCATGCACGCAGTACTGCGTGTGCACTTTGCCTCTAGGTTTCCAGGAAACTCTGGGAGCTTTCAAAGCCTTCTATGGATGGCTCATCACTTAGTTTCAAAAAATTGTTTTTTTGAAGTTTTTTAGTTAGCTCCTTTTTTGCTGCAGCTGTTGGTCCTAACTCAGGAAGCTATAATATTAAATAATTGCCACAGATTTTTTTTCCAATAAGTTCCCCTTAGAAAAGGCTGTTTGCATTGATTGAACTTGAGTTAGGTCAAGTAAAGATAAGTCCTATGAGTGGGGGTTTCTAGGTGTTTTAAAATTATACCTGGGATTTAATTCATACAATTAACTGAACGATGACAGGTAGAGGCCAATGCCACCGAAACAAGTTTTTACTTACATTTCTTTTTTTTTTTTTACATTTGTTTTTATTTAAGTTCAGTTTGCCAACACATAACACCCAGTGCTCATCCCGTCACATGCCCTCCTCAGTGCCCATCCCCCGCTTACATTTCTTGGTAGAAGGGGACCCACCGCAGGGCGCAGAGCCACAGAGGAAACACCGGGTTTGGTCAGGTGGGAGCAGGGATTGGCCCAAGTACTGCAGTTGCAGGTCTGTTGGTTTTCAAGCCTGCTATGGGGCTCGGGAGGTTGGGCGGGCGTAGGGGAAGTTAGAGCCCCATGAAGCTAGCTGTTCCCACTGAACACCACGCAATTTTCTTTATTTTTATTTTTTTAAAAAAGATTTTATTTATTTATTCATGAGAGACAAAGAGAGGCACAGACACAGGCAGAGGGAGAAGCAGCTCCCTGCGGGGAGCCTGACGTGGGACTCGATCCTGGGACCCCGGGGTCATGCCCTGAGCCAAAGGCAGATGCTCAACCCCTGAGTCACCCAGGCATCCCAAATGTAGATTTTTAAACTCAGTTTTTCTTTCTTTCTTTCTTTCTTCCTTCCTTTCTTTCTTTCTTTCTTTTCTTTTCTTTTCTTTTCTTTTCTTTTCTTTTCTTCTTTTAGAGAGAAAGGGGAAAGTCAGAAGGAAAGGGAGAGAGAGAATCTCAAGCAGACCATGCCCAGCACGGTGCCTGATATGGGGCTCGCTCTCACAACCTTGAGATCATGACCTGAGCCAAAGTCAAGAGTCAGACACTTAACTGACTGACCACCCAGGTGCCCCTAAACTCAGTTTTTACAAAACATACTTTTTCTAAGAACTGCTAACAATGGGTGAAGCTCTATTTTATGACAGGTTTGGCTTTTTGATTTGTTGGAAAAAATAAATTAAGTGAGTATATAATCATTTGTTGAGTGCCTACTATATTGTTTTTATATATAATATTAATATTTGCTACATACACATGAAACAGAGATGAGGAACTCGAGGCCAAGAGGATAAATCATTTGACAAAAGTAGAAAAAATAAGTCAGAGAGTCTAGATTCAAACCTATGTCTTCAAGCTCTAAATCCATTGCTTTCTCCCTAGACTGATTCACTGATGTAGAAACTATCTATTAACGTCCTCTGTGCCAGGCTCGGTTTTATACAGCAGGGACACGGCAGTGAACAAAGCCAAAAAAAATCTTTATGTGCTGTTACATTCTAGTGTTGGCAGCACAAGAGACAAAAAAGAACAATAAATTAATAAGAGAAAGTGTATGAGATGCCCAATTACATGGTGACTAGTGCCTGGAGAAAATGAAGCAGAGGAGATGGGGGTGCCGGAAGGGGTGTTGATGGTGGTGGAGTTAGCATTTTATTTTATCTATTTATATTTTAATCTATTTTTATACTTTATCTATTTATATTTATATTTTTTAGAGAGGGGGGAGAGAGAGAATCCCAAGTAGGCTCCACGCCCAGCACGGAGTCTGATGCGAGGCTCGGTCTCACGGCCTTGAGATCATGACCTGAGCTGAAATCAAGAGTTGGATGCGGAGCTGAGGCCCTCAGGGGCTCTGAGTTATTGTAAATAATGTGGTTAGGAAAGACTTCACTGAGAAAATGACACCTGATCTTCGATCATCTGGGGAGTATCTTGAGCAGAGGGGGCGCAAGTGTAAAGGCTCTGAGGCTACCGTAGATTTAATGTATTTGAGAAAAAGTGAGGATGCCAGTGTCATTGGAGTGGAAGAATCAAGGTGCAGGGTCGTGGATCGACGTCAGGCAGGTAAAGGAGAGGGAATTCAATAGTCCAGGCTTTGCAGGAGAAGTTAAGGACTTCGGCATTTACGAATGAACAGAGGAGCTTTTGGACCAGTTTGAGCAGAAGAATGAGGTGCTAAGATTTATATGTTAAGAGGATTCATGTGATTTATGTTTACTGAACCGATGTAGCTTGGAAGACCAAAAATTTAGTTTTTATCCGTCTTACGTTTGAGACGCCTGACATCTCCAGCAGAAATATTGAGCTGGCCCTTAAACAATCCAAGGGAGAGGTCGGAGCTGGAGATATAAATTTGGGAATTGTCAGCATATTGACGGTTTTTAAAGTAATATGTTTGCAGGAGAGGACCTCGGGGTGAGTGAAGATGGGAAAGAGGTCCAAGGATGGAAACCTGGGGCACCAAGAACCAGCAACGGAGACTGAGAAGGAGCATCCCACGAGGCAGGAAGACAACCAGGAGAATGAGGTGTCCTAGAAGCTGAGAGAAGCCAGTGCTGAGCAGAGGAGCAAAATGGTCCAGAACTGGTGTATGTGGAAGGGAGAGGAGAGACAGAAATATCCGCACATGTGTCCCTTTGTTTCAGCTAAAGAGAGTTTTCTTCCTCCCCAAACCTCTGTAAGTCCAGCCATGTGGTGACGTAAGGTGGTGGGCTGGGTTGGGTGCCACGGTTGACTTGTTTTTGGAATGTGCAATCCCCCTGTCCCTGCTCTGCCCCGATGACTGAAGATCCTGGCGAGGAAGATATCCGTGGGGATCTGTGCATTTGCTATGTCTGGCTTGTAGACGAGTAAACACAAATGCTGCTTTATCAATTTACAGTACAGTCGCTCTGTGGCCAAGAGCAGAGTTGGAGGTCTGCCTCTAATTGCCTTCAGGATAGAGGCCAGACTCTTCCGCTCACTGTATCAGTCTCCATCAGATGGCTTCCTTTGTTGCCATCCTCCCGCTTCTCTACCTGCCCCTATTTCTCCCCCCCCACCCCCCCAATGCCCCAGTCATCCTGGACTTCTTGCTCTTTTCTAGGCACATTCTGCTTTCCCATCGCTCTGCCATCACACGTGTGCTGTTCCTTATTCTTGCAATGCCCTTCCCTGCTTTTCTGCTCAGGAAGACAAGACTGGTCCTTGGAAGCTCAGCACATTTGGAATTTCTACTGTGAAGTCTTTCTGATCCCCAGGCTGGGATATTTCTTTCTTTCTCTGCTTACTCATCTATGGAGTTTTCAAAATACATTGAATTATTTATATGCCTGACATTTCTCATGGGATTTTATGGTCTTCATAGTCAGGGATCTTACTAAGCTCAGTATTCCCTACTCTGTCTGGCACATAGTAGGCGTTTAATGATGAGAATAGGCAACCTAAACACTTTACGTTTGTCTTCGTGCTTAGTGCTTTTGTATTTTTTTTTTCCATTTTATCCTCAGAACAACTCTCTGAGGTAAGATCTGTTATTTTTCCATGCTTTAGGTGAAGAGGCTGAGACTCACAGTGGTTATGAGATTGCCAAAGGTTACACAGCCTAGATTTCAAATCTACTTGACTGTAGGAACTGAGCACTTAATTTCTGTTCTATACATGTTAACAATGGAGAAAGGAAGGAAGGGTTAGGAATGGAAGTTCTTTTTTTGGGGGGGAGTCCAAGGCTCCCGTATTTTCATCTTTCTTTAATTTCTAACCTAATGTACCTTGTATCTGCCATCTTTCTAAATGATTTTGTGACATCATTTCCCCTTTCACATGTAATATAATAGTTTGTTCATCCAGGAAATGTTCAGTAGGAGTCTGCGCACTAGGCATGCCTAGACAGGCAACCGCGGCCAGACCTGTGTCCAGGCAAAGCCTCCATGTCGTGAGGGCTGGTGCGGCAGCAGAGACGGGGAACCGTTGCAGAGGCGGGCCTGCCGTGCTGTGGAGGTCCCGGGGAATCCACCTCATTGTGCTCTCCTGTGAGTGATGCCCTCAGGGCGGATGGTAGGAAGAGCTAGGTCAGTAGATGGTCAGTTGTACGTATGTCAACTTGGCTGGGCTATGATCCCCACTTAGACAATCAGATACTCACCTGGGTGTTGCTGTGAAGATATTTCGTAGATGGTTAACATCTATAACCATTTGACTCTAAGTAAGACATTATCTTGAAAAATCTGGGTGGGCCTGACCCAACTCCTGAAAGTCCCCACAAGCAGAACTGGGGTTTACCGGAGGAAGAAGAGATTCCGTCTGTGGGCTGCAGTGTCAGCTCCCGGAGTGTCCAGCGAGCCCTTGCTCACAGCCCATCCGAAGGGCTTTGGACTTGCCTAGCCAGCCCCACCATGGTGTAAGCCAATTCCCCGCAAGAAATCTCTTTCTCTCTGTATCTCTATATATTCCTTTCTCTTTATATATCCTATTGGTTCTTTTTTCTGGCGGAACCCTGACTAATATAGTGAGCAGATCAGAAGAGTGTTGATAAGAGAAGTTAAACAGGAAAAAGAACCGAGTAAAGGGAAGAGAAGAATATGATAATATTCAAATAGATAATATGAAGAAAGGAGAAGGACTGGAATTAGAGGATTAGTTGTCATCCCTTAAGGCTCTGCTTAGGTTCCTCCCTATCCACACTGCCTTCCTTTGCCTCCGAGCCTGGGCAATTATTCTTCTTTTGTCTTGTCTGTCATCATCTATCAGGGCGAAGGTACTGTAATTACATCCTGGTACGTTGTGATCGCCCACCCTGCCTTCCCATGCCCTGGTGTGTAAGTGTTGGAACCTCAGAGTGTAGTTCATGGCTGTGTCCCTGGTACCTAGCTCAGTGCTTGACTCATATTAGGAGCTGAGTAAACATTTGTGGATAAGGGAATGAGAGTACACAGCCTTAGGTGCTTAGAGAGGCCCAGCCCAGGGCAGCCCAGGGCAGCCCAGGGACCAAAGAGAGTTTCTGGAAGAGGCAGCCTCTGAGAACCATCAGAGGGGAAACTCCAGCCAGTTGTCTTGGTTCTCTTTCCTTTATCCATTTACTGATGCCTTCAGGAGCACACAATTGGCTGGGTCCCCTTCTCTGCAGGACAGGCCCACCAACATACTGTTAGCTCCTCCAGGAAAGGCAGTCAGTGCTTCCTACTGGATGCTTCTTCACTGAAAGACCCATTAGCCACTTTGCCTCACAACTGGCACCTGCAGACGTTCTGACTTTGGTGCTGATTGCACAGACTTGGGTCATGTGAACAACCCTGAACCAATCAGTGACCAGGAGGGTAGACTATGCTGATGGAGCAGGGCTGGGCCATAAGTTCATGCTTTAGTAACCAGGGGATGTTTTAGGTCAACCCCATTGGTTTCACGTAGGGTGGGGTGCATACTCCCAAAGGAATATGAGAAGGAGAGGAAATATTTGCTGAGCAGACAAAATAAAAACCTGATACTTGCATCAATAGGATATAAAGGCTTTCATCTGGAAACTTCTGAAGGCCACGCCTGTCCCTAAAGGTGGCTTTATCTCTTAAAGAACAAAACCTGCCTATTCCTGCCAGTATATGGAGTATTAATACTTGGTGTTTATTAAATATTTCTTTTCTTCACCTAAAAAAAGGGTATCTAGATATCTTGAGGGGCTTGTGGATATTTCCATCCTTACCAGACATTTTTCCCTGGGCTCCTTTCATCCTTCTCTTTTTTGGCACCAGAGTTTGAACCATCTCTGGGGCACACAGATGTGCTCCATGGTGTTCTCTCTTTGCAAGGCGAGAGGCAAAGTCTTCTCCCTGCAGGAAGCAGAGCAGAGTTTCTTTTAGAGGGAAAGCGTCCACTCTAGGGATGCTCTGAGAGGGTCCAGGCAGTGACTGCCTCCTGCAGACGGACTTTCCCCTCTGACAGGCTGAAATTATGACTCACTTCCCGGGAACTACATGGAATGGAGGATGCGAAACCCCTTCTTCCTTCTATTCCTTGGTGATCTGCGTCTTTTGAACTTACTTTATTGTGTCTGCTTCTTATCTCTTTGTTGGAAGCAAGAGGAAACAGGCACCTCATGCTTCTTTATTGAACAAAGAATACCTGCCCTTTGGCCCAGGACATTTCCAGCTCTTTTCATATAGCAATGCCACCACATATCCCATTTCTGATGGGCCTGTACATTTATATGGCACTCAGATATTCATTCCTACCACAAATACTCAGCTTCAGCTGGGAGGCTGGGAGCCTGTAAGACCACTCGGTGTCCTGTGCCAGGCTCTGGCCATATGGGAGCCCCTGACGGGTCAGCTTCCCGGCCAGGCTGCTTGTGGGCTGAAGGCTATTTCTTCACTGCTAGTCCTGAAGCAGTTGTCCAGGGCTCTGCTCTATGGCAAGGGATGAGGATGGGGACAGGATTGCTTCTCATCGTTCCTTCCACTGCCCGTGCTGCTTTGGGCTTGCCTGCCAGGGCTGCTGATTGTTGTTAGAAACCATTTCTCTCAATTGCGTGTATGTGTGTTTAAAGATTTTATTTATTTATTTGGGGGGGAGAGAGAGAGAGAGAGAGAGAGAGAGCGAACAAGCAGGGAGAGCAGCAGAGGAAGAGGATGAGGCTCCCGCTGAGCAGGGAGCCCGATGCGGGGCTCAATCCCAGGACGCCGAGATCACGACCTGAGCTGAAGGCAGATGCTTAACCGGCTGAGCCACCCAGGTGCCCCTCTCTCAGTTGTTGAAAGAACTAAAGTTGGTAGTAAAACATGAAAATATAATGGGAGAAATCTCTGATTCTAGGGCCGGGGCAAGAAATAATACAAGATGAGCCTGATGCATCTTATTATAGCACCCAAAAGTAAGCAAGAGCCAACCCACACCCCCAAATACCCACATTGAAAGGTGCATGTCAAGAGGGACAAAGGAGGCCATGGATGGAGATGCCAGTGACCAAAGCTGGACCACTTTATATCAAACTCATTTAGCTTTAATAATTTTAAGTAGTTTAATTAAAAAATAAAAAGTAGTATTTGATTATAACCCTAGGCATACAATAATGTCCATGAGTCTACACTGACATAGCTAAATGTCAAATAAATCAACAAGTGAGGAAGAAGAGACAAATCACCAACGCAGAAGACATCCAACTACGTCGTGCAGGTCCTCCACCCGAAAGAAGGGAAACATGACTCCTCAGTCTTTAGGTGTGGGCTGCAGACACTGGCTTCCTTGCAAAATACAGATAGCACAGAAAGGTGGAAGAGGAGTAACTTTATGGTGGGTAAAGCTGGCAAACTCTATTTCAGGCACTGATCAAGGTTGACATCCACAATAATTAGTCGCGTCGATGGTGTGCACCCTTGATAGGAGGTTGTGAAATCTCTGTAATCTTCCTCCCTCACACCCACAAGCCCAGCCTACACATGAGAAAAACATCAAACAAATGTTTGGGGCATCCTGTCCCCATCCTGGCCAGTACTACTCAAAACTGTCCAGGTCATCAAAAACGAGGAAAGTCTGAGAAGCTGTCACAGCCAAGACGAGGCTCAAGGGACATGACAGGTACGTGTATTGAGTGCGGTATCCTGGATGGGCTCCTGTAACAGCAGGAGTCCACTAGGTAAAAACTAGGGAAATCTTAATGAACTATTATTTAATAATAATTTACCAATATTGTCTTCGCAATTGTAACACACGAGTGGAAGATGTTAGTCATAGGGTACCCTGTGGGGTAGGGATGGTCTGTGGGAATACGGGAGTGTCGTACCATTTGCTCCATTTCTCTCTACATCTGAAATTGTTCCAAAAAATCTATTAAAAAAACGGAGGAGAAAAAGAAGAAGAAAGCGTAAGGGCCAGCTGTGGTGGGATAGGCGTGTAGTATTAAGTGTGTGTACACACGCACGCACACACACACACAGAGATCGGCGCCTTAGGACAATCTGGTAAAATGAAGGGTAAGATATTGTAAAATAATTATCATGTGTCACCTGCCTTTTACCTCCCACATCTTCCTAGTGGGTCTTTGGCCACACTGATTCTCGTGGCCATGATCTCGTGGGGAGAGAGGCAGAGGGAGAGAAACAGGAGAGGAGGTGCCGGGTGCTGTGCCTGCTTGGAATACTTTCCATCTTCTTGAAACCCACCTATTGTTTGGGATTCTGTTTATCATGGTTAAGGTAGTATGGAGAGAAGTGAGGGAGGGAGGAAGGAGCTCAGAGGCCAACCTCTTAGGATCTCCTAATCCTCACTCTTCAAATCCATAATTGCCTTAAATGGGGAAGAGAGCCTATACTTTGTTGAAGAAAAGCATCGTTCCATATGATACGTGTACCATGCCCTCTCGATGTATCAGTATGGTCCCGCAATGGTCCCCGGCCCTCAAGAATGTTAAATTGAATTACTGAAAAGAACAAAAGCTTGGCAAAATGGTAAAAAAATAAAATAAAATAAAATAAAATAAATAAATAAATAAATAAATAAATAAATAAATAAATAAATAAAAAAGAAAGAAAGACAGACTTTCTGGAGTTTCAGTTCAGGGTCATCTGTGCCTAAAATGAGAGATAAGAGGAACTGAAGGGTTGTTAAAGAATGTGGCAACATCGCTCTGCATCAAGGAATCGCAAATCCGAACCACAGTGAGAGGCCACCTCTATCCATCAGAAGGGCCCAGACTAACGACTCATGAAGCAACAAGTGTTGGCGAGGATGTGAGAAAGGGGAGCCCTCTCCCACTGTGGGTGGGCCCGTGGGCTGGTGCAGCCGCCCTGGAAAACCGTGCGGAGGCTCCTCAGGAAGCTACCGATAGAGCTGCCCTGCGACCGGCAGGTGCACTGTGGTGTATTTATCCAAAGGACACAAAAATACTGATTTTTAAAAAATACTGTATTTATTCATTCATGAGGGACACACAGAGAGAGGCAGAGACACAGGCAGAGGGAGAAGCAGGCTCCCTGTGGGGAGCCCGATGTGGGACGCGATCCTGAGACCCCGGGGTCAGCCCTGAGCTGAAGGCTGACGCTCCACCCCTGAGCCACCCAGGGATCCCCACGGATCCTGATTTGAAGGGGCATCTGCACCCCAATGTCCACAGCAGCAGTGTCCACAGTAACTGGTGCAACTGGAGGGTGCTAGGCTCAAGGAGGCAGGCAGGGAAAGGGCGTGGGATCTCACTCCTGTGTGCAATTTAAGAAATAAAAGAGATGAGCATGGGGGGAGGGAAGGAAAAATAAACAAAAGCAGGGAGGCAAAGCAGCAGGGGCTCTTCACTCTGGGGACCAAACTGAGGGCGGCTGGCGGGGAGGTGGGCTGGGGCTGCGTGCCTGGGGGGCGGCGCGAGCACAGCTGGGTGTCCCACGCAGCGGATGAACCGCTAGGTTCCACCCCCGAGACCAGGAATACACTACAGGTTAACTGAGTTGAACAAAAAAAAGAAAAAAGAAAGAAAGAAGGAAAAAATACATAACAGAAAAGAGTGAGTCGTTTGTAGTGACACATTTTCCGACCCAGGTCAGGACCCAGGGCTGGCGGGAGGGGCTCCACGGGGCGCAGGGAGCAGCGCGGGGTCAGGCTGCCTTGGGAGATCCGGCCGCGCGGTCCGCGGAGAGGCGGAGGCCGCCCCAGGTACACAGAGGCCGCCTCAGGTACGTGAGACCCGGCCCAGGTACGCGGGGACACGGCCCAGGTACGCGGAGACCCGCCTAGGTATGCGGGTACCCGCCCAGGTACGCGGAGACCAGCCCCAGGTACACGGGGACCCGGCCCAGGTACGCGGAGACCCGCCCAAGTACGCGGAGACCCGCCCAGGTACGCAGGGACCCGGCCCAGGTACGCGGAGACCCGCCCAGGTACGCGGAGGCCGCCCCAGGTACGCGGAGGCCGCCCCAGGTACGCGGGGACCCGGCCCAGGTACGCGGGGACCCGCCCAGGTGCGCAGAGACCCGCCCAGGTACACGGAGACCCGCCCAGGTACGCGGAGACCCGGCCCAGGTACGCGGGGACCCGGCCCAGGTACGCGGGGACCCGCCCAGGTACGCGGAGACCCGGCCCAGGTACGCGGGGACCCGGCCCAGGTACGCGGAGACCCGCCCAGGTACGCAGGGACCCGGCCCAGGTACGCGGAGACCCGCCCAGGTACGCGGAGACCCGCCCAGGTACGCGGGGACCCGCCCAGGTACGCAGAGACCCGGCCCAGGTACGCGGAGACCCGCCCAGGTACGCGGAGACCCGCCCAGGTACGCAGGGACCCGGCCCAGGTACGCGGAGACCCGCCCAGGTACGCAGGGACCCGGCCCAGGTACGCGGAGACCCGCCCAGGTACGCGGAGACCCGCCCAGGTACACGGAGACCCGCCCAGGTACGCGGAGGCCGCCCCAGGTACGCGGAGACCCGCCCAGGTACACGGAGACCCGCCCAGGTACGCGGAGACCCGCCCAGGTACGCGGAGGCCGCCCCAGGTACGCGGAGGCCGCCCCAGGTACATGGAGGCCGCCCCAGGTACGCGGGGACCCGGCCCAGGTACGCGGGGACCCGCCCAGGTACGCGGAGACCCGCCCAGGTACGCAGGGACCCGGCCCAGGTACGCGGAGACCCGCCCAGGTACGCGGAGGCCGCCCCAGGTACGCGGAGGCCGCCCCAGGTACGCGGGGACCCGGCCCAGGTACGCGGGCACCCGGCCCAGGTACGCGGAGACCCGGCCCAGGTACGCGGAGACCCGCCCAGGTACGCGGAGACCCGGCCCAGGTACGCGGGGACCCGGCCCAGGTACGCGGAGACCCGCCCAGGTACGCGGAGACCCGCCCAGGTACGCGGGGACCCAGCCCAGGTACGCGGAGACCCGCCCAGGTACACGGAGGCCGCCTCCTGTGCGGGGCCTGGGGGTGTCCCGGGGGCCGGGCTGGTTCGGGGCGCGGCCGCACGTCGGGGACAGGCTGGGGGGCGGCCCGCAGGTGCCCCCGGGGCTCCCCTGGGTGACCTTCCTCCTCTTTTTCTTTCTCCTGAGGTTTTATTTGTTTACTCGTGAGACGCGCAGAGAAGCGCAGCCGCGGCAGGGGCCTGGGTGGGACGGGGACGGGGACGGGGACGGGGACGGGGACGGGGCGCGGCCTGGGCCCGGGGTCGCTGCACCTGCCGGGCCCCTGCGCAGCGCAGCCCACGGGGCCGGTGGGTCCCGAGTGTCCTGCGTCCGGCCGCCGCCCGAGGCCCCGCGCCCCGCGGCCGCCTGGAGCCGGGCGCACCCCCGGCGCCCACTGCTCTTGCGCCTCGACTTACCCGGGAGGGGCCTGACCCGCCGCGAGGGTGCCGGGTGCTCTCCGCGTCCCGGGTGGGCCGGGCGGGAACCTCGAGCCCCGCGCCCTCGGCCCCGCGCCCCCCGGGCTGTTGTTCCGACAAGTCTGTTTGGTGGGAAGCGCCTGGCCCTGTCGGGGCGCGGGGGCCGCGGCTCGGGGCGCCGTCCTGCGTGTCTGCGGGGACACTGGCGGCTGGAAGAAACCCCAGAAGGATCCCAGAGGGGTCAGATGCTGTCCCAGCCCCGGCGGGTTCCTGGGTCGCAGGCCCCGACACACTCCCCCGTGGAGGAAGCCCCGGGGGCGCCGGCGCCAGCGCTGCTGAGGCTTCTCTCCGCAGGTGGGCCTTGTCCCCGCTGGCGCACCCGGCACCCGCCGCCCTCCTGCGCGCCCCCTCCATGGCCGTGTGCCCCCTCCAGGCTCCAGGCCCCCCCATGGGTCCCCCTCATGGGCGCCCCCCCTCCAAGCTCCCCCCATGGGTGCCCCCTCTCCAGGCTCCAGGTCCCCCTCCTGGGTGCCCCCTCCAGGCTCCAAGCTCCCCCCATGGGTGCCCCCTCCAGTCTCCAGGCCCTCTCCATGGCTATGTACTCCCCTTCCAGGCTCCAGGCCCGCCTCCTGGGCACCCCCTCCAGGTTCCAGGCCCCTCTCCATGGCCATGTGCCCCCCTCCAGGCTCCAGGCCCCCACAATGGGTGCCCCCCTCCATGGCTGGGTGCCCCCCTACAGGCTCCAGGCCCCCCTCCATGGCTGTGTGCCCCCTTCCAGGCTCCAGGCCCCCCCAATGGGCACCCCCCTCCATGGCCATGTGTCCCCCTCCAGGCTCCAGGCCCCCACAAGGGCAGCCCCTTCAGGCTCCAGGCCCCCTTCCTGGGTGCCCCCTCCAGGCTCCAGGCCCCCTCATGGGTCCCCCTCATGGGCGCCGCCCCTCCAGGCACCCCCATGGCTGCCCCCTCTCCAGGCCCCCCTCCATGGCCGTGTGCCCCCCTCCAGGCCCCCCCATGGGCGCTCCCCCTCCTGGCCGCCCCCTCCAGGCTCCAGGCCCCGGTGCCAGGGGCATGAGCTGGCGCCTGGCGGGGGAACCTGCTGCTCTCCGCAGCTGATCCTGCTCATCGGGTCTGCGAGGCTCCGCGGGGTTCTGCTCCGCAAAGGGACGCCGCTATCTAACGCGATCATCAAAATAACTTGTAAGAACAAGCGGACTTTTCACTCGGATCCTGTGTGTCAAGAGGCCGCCCGTCCAGTGCCAGTCCTCACCGGCCATCTGTTTGCCTTGACGATCATCTGCATCCCCAATAGGCGGGTTGCCTGGAGCAGTGGTTTTGCAGCCACTTCTAAATTTAGTGCTTTTCAAAGAAGTCAGCAAGGCTGGCCTCCAGGAAGTCCTGGCTTTGATGTGACATCTGGTTTTCAGGGAGTCTCTGTGTCGTGCCCAACTGGGGGGGGACCGGAGGGCGAGGGGCGTCTAGCGACTGGCCCAGGGTCGTGTCATTGGTTGATGACCTAACCTGCGTCACCTGCGGTTTCTGTCGGGGCTGAAAGTTCTAGCCCGTTTATTTCTATTCTGTGTGTCGTAGAGATACTGTAGGTGGGGACGGAGCCCCCCCCCCCAGAGGCCACAGACAGATAAACGTGAGCCTCCGTAAGACTAATTATTAATTTATTGATTTGCATCTATCTCTTTTTGCTGTTTCCGCTCTCTATTTTGAGAGGAAAAGACATTTCCCTGCATTATCTTCCCCTTAACTAGAAATCACTGAGCTGTGATTGCCTGCAAAAACCTCTCTACGAGTAAACGGATTTTTTTTTTCCTTTCAAGGGAAATGGCGGGTTAAATTGAATGGCTAACTCCCTGGATTTGAGGGTGACTGGAAGGCATCATTAACAGCCAACCTTTTTCCCTTCTCAATTGTTTTCTCCATTTTTCCCTCCTTTCTCCTCCCCTGGGCTGGAGATAACAGAGCTGTCAACACCTAATAGGCACGATTATATGGAAAGTTCAAGGTTATGATGCTTTTATTATAAAGGAAATTCTTTTTTGTTACTTTACCGGGTCAATAATCAATATGTGATTTTCATACCCTAATACTAATTATAACATAATATATTCAGTCTAATTGGTGCTTTTAGCTTTAAAGCTATTTTCACATTTATGGTTTAATTTAATCTCCTCAGGCTTTTATTATAAAATAATTTGCATATTATGTATGCTCAGGATTGTTTTCCCGTCACCTAAAAGACCACTCGAATTTTTTTGTACAGCCGAGCAGATCTTAATATCTTATAAATTAAGGAAATTAAAATTCTGATCTGACAAACCGGGGTTTAAGTGTCAGTGCTGCTGGCTGCGCGACGCTGGCCCCACGGTCGCACCTTGGAGCTTCGCGTCCCCCCGGGCGATGCCCCGGCCCTGACCGCGAGGGGACTGAGGCTCCTGTGGAGCTGTTCGCCGGTGCACCTGCTGCGCGGGAAAGGTCAGGAATCAGGCCTCAGTTTCTTTCTTATTGGTTGTGTTTCTTCCACGAAGGAGACCAGCGTCCTGAGCTCGTTTGTCCTGTGCCCATTCCTGCCTGACTCTCGGAGGTTTTGTGAAAATCAGCCCCATGGGGGTGGGGGGCGGTGACGGGGTCTTGGAAATCTTAGAAGCCCGAATTACAGAATTAAATGAAATGCTGTGCGAGAGGCTTTTGCATCTGGCTGCACGAGGTCCACTCCTGCAGGTGGTGGCCCCCGAGTTCCCTTAAAGACGGTCCCTCTCTCCTCTCTTCTGCCTTGTCAGGAGTAGATCGTGGAACCCACGCGCCCCTTAGCCAAGGGCGGGGGGGGGGGACCCAAGCCGTTTCAGTCCTGCTCCCGCCCCTGGGATTTGCATCCCCGTGAAATAGCACAAGGGCAGGAAAATAGGTGAAGTGACCCGAGGCCCAGAGGTGACGCCTTCAGCGGGGTCGTGGACCAAGCCGAGGAGCCCAGAGCAGGCTCCGGAGCCTGGGGGCCTGGGTGCAAATGAAAAATTAAATGGGTTAGACCATGAAGCCGGTGTAAGATGTGAATGTTCCGAGCTGCTCACGGGGCAGTGCCCCCCCCCCCACTCCGTCCCCCTGGAGACCCGGCGCCGCCTTAGCTGCTGCCCTTCCCCGGCGCCGGGCCTTGGACACCTGCCCTCGAAGGCTCGGGTCCTGCTGCCGCCACGTGGCCTCCAGCACGAACAGGGCTCGGAGGAACCTACCATGGCCCCCCCCCCCCCACCCCTTTCTTTCTTTAATAGATTTTTTTAGACCTAGATTAGCAAGCTCGGAGAAATCCCCTGGCTGAGCTCCCTCAGCACGCAAGCGGCGGTGCTTGGATCAGTGCCGGGCTGTCCCGACCACGCTCGTGGACCCTCTTCACTAGATCAGGGTCACGCTTAATTTGTCCTTATTCTTTTCTCTCTTTAAAACAACTCTGGGGCACGTCTGCCTTGGGCTCAGGCTGTGACCCCGGGGTCCGGGATCGAGTCCCGCGTCGGGTCCCCGCACGGAGCCTGCTTCTCCCTCTGCCTGGGTCTCGGCCTCTCTCTGCGTCTCTCACGGATAATTAAAATCTTCAGAAAAAAAAAAAAATAAAACAACTCTACTTCCAGCTCCTTGTAACTGAAACTTGCCTATTCTCTTCAGCACATTATTTTTGCATTCAGTCTTCACTTCTGTCATTTGTTTTTCCTCCCACTGGGGAGACCAAGGCGGCTATAACTTGGGTCCCACTGCCATTCGGGGACTCCATCAGGACCCTGCTTGTCCTTGCCCCATCCTCCTTTCTGCTAGTCATACTTGTGTATTTTTATTTTGAGAAATCTTATTAGTTGGTTCATTCATCGGTTGCTTCCTTCCTTCATAAATTCGATGAACCGTCACTCAGCGAGCACGTGCAATGCTCTAGGAGATCCTCTAGATGCTGGGGATGTGGCAGTGAGCAAGGCAAGGGCCTTTGCTGCAAGGGGCTACATCCCCAGCGGATTTATAGGCAGATAAATACAGTTTTAGCAGAATGTTGCTCAGTGTTAAAACTATCCAGGGGGGAGGGTTGGGAGGAGGAAGGGCCCTAATTCATTGAGTGTGTGGGGGAAACGACATTTCAGCAGACTTGAAGGATGCGAGTCGGCGGCGCTGTGGTTATCTGTGGGAGGGACAGTCACTGAGACGGGCATATGCTTGGAATGTTTGAGGAATAACAAAGAGGCCAGCAGGGCTGCAGGACAGTGAACAAGAACAGTGGGATCTGAGGGGCGGCAGGGACAGACCCCGTAGGGCTTTGACGTCATAGTAAGGATTCTGGACGGGGTGGCGGGAACCACGAAATGCAGGAGCCCGTTTAGAACTGCTGCAGCTCAGACTGTTAATGTCTCCTCCCCAGCTGGTGCTCGGTGACTTCACACAGGTCCTTGAACCTTGACCAGCTACCGCTGGGTGAGAGGCAACTCTCGGGGGTCGGGAGGAGGAGGGGGGCACGGTCCCATTTATCTTTGGGAAGAGTCACTGGCTGTTCTGTGGGGAGCATTTGCAGGAGATCAAGGCTGGAAGCAGGGAGACCGGCGCGGAGGACCTGCCGCTTTGGTCCTGGGAGCGAGGGCGCTGAAGGGGGGAGGCTCCGGGTGAAAAGTGAGGCGTGGAACGCATTTTGGAGATGGAGCGACCGCACACGCCGAAGAGCTCCCTGAAGAATGTGAGCAAAAGAAAGAAGTCAAGGGTGTCTCCAGATTCGGGCTCCGAGCAACTGGCTTACTGGAGGCACCGATCGCCATCACGGGGAAGACCCGGGAGTCGCAGATCGGGGTCGATCCCACGGTCAGTAGTTCGGATCTCTGTGTCCCGGGTAGAAAGACACAAAGAGGAGTTAATGACTGGGGAAAGGAACCATTGCTGGAAGGTCCTCCGAAGGGGAGGGCTGAACCGAGAAGTTGTCAGCTGCGGCTTTTGTTGGGCGTGAAGAGCTGGAGTTGGAACCCGAGGGTAGGTGTCAGCCTGGTAGACAGGACCCCGTCGCTTCTTTCTTCAAGTGTATACAGGGTTCGACCTAACAGCGAAACACACCCCTTCGTATAAGGAGCGGAAACAAACCTACAGACGACAAATAAGAACACTTGTCAGTACCTTTCTAAGCCTCGGCCCCACAGGGTAAGGCCTGGACCTCATCTTTAGCATCTAATGACGTATGACCTTAAAGCTCTGGTTCCGTATTTATTATTACGGACAGTATCACGATTCTCTCCAAAAATGAAGAATTCTCATTAACACCCAGAAGGAACAGATCCGACAATTACAGTCCTGGCAGCTCATTAGAAGCGAGCCCCTTTCCAACCTTAGGACTGTAGAGCGGGCCTCGCAGTGAACTTCTTCCGGGAGCCCCAGCTTCTGCGCGCAGTGTCTGGGTTTTCGAGTTACCAGCGTCTCTTGAATTTCTTCCCGGGCTGCCCCGCAGGCGCGGCGCAGAGACTCTGCCACACATTCCATCCCCGGGGTCTCATCATTTTTCTGTGAAACGAGGTAGACCAGTTGCCAGCCGCTTGACTCACAGACCTGTTGTGAGGATTAATGAGTTAAAGTTCGTAAAATGTCTCCAGCTACTGAAAGGTGATAAACAGAAGGCATAATTATTGGTATTCTCCCATCTTTATTTAGACTTGAAAGGCTTTTCTAGTCACCTTTGAGATTTTGACATAAGCCAGCTCCTGTGGTGCATTTCATTGGTTTTACCTCCCTTCTGTTTGACATTTCTCTACCCTCATCCTATCACTGTGACTTTAAAGAGGGAATGTCAGCCTTAACCTTTCATGTCTCCGTCTGTTGAGATTTTGGGCTTGTCTCATTGTTATTTAGGACACTTTATTCTCTCATTTACAAGATTGTGCTCGCAGACCTATGCTATTAGCTACGTAACAGGGGAGCATAAAGGACAGCCTGTAGTCACATGTTTATTCTATATGGTGCCCGGTGAGTTCATAGGGCGGTTCAGTGATTAATCAACATTATTCATAAACGCAGGCTTCCCGTGAGCTCTCCGTCTAAAAGTCTCATTACTAATTTAAAATAGAGTTCAAAACAAGTGTTTATTACTAATCTATTCAGCGCATTAACATATAGGTACTCTCCACCCCGGCTTTGACCGGAGAGCATCTAAAGAGAAGAGGGTTGAGAGGGGAAAAGTCTACGTAGCACTAGTGTGTCCACTATGATTTTGCCTTTGGGGTGCCGAAGTAGACGGTAACGCTTCTCCAGCCAGGCAAGTGCGGTTGCTCTCAGGAACATGCAAACAGACGGCTCTCACGTTTACCTTTTCACTTATTGCCGCTGTAAGGCAGATCTTTCCGCAGATTCGTGTTTCTCTTTTAAAACTTGCCTCTGCTGTAAAAGTGACTCACATTAGACCCGCCTGACTCTAACCATAAGTTATCTGGCTTCCCTTGAGCACTCATGGAGGCGGTGGAAAAATACCGTTAAAGAGCTAGTTTATGGGCCGCCCAGGTGGCTCGGTGGCTCCTTCAGCCCAGGGCGTGACCCCGGGGTCCCGGGATCGAGTCCCACGTCGGGCTCCCTGCAGGGAGCCTACTTCTCCCTCTGCCTGTGTCTCTGCCTCTCTCTCTCTCCTCTCTATGTATTTAAATAAATAATAAAAAATCTTAAAAAAAAGAGCTAGTTTATGTAAAGCTTTCTCTATAGTGAGGCTCAAGAGTTACATGTAAAATATGAAGCAGACAATTAGGGGCTCAAGTTGGCTCATTCCTGCATCTAATCAACAAACACAGTGTTTATTAGGATGCTTGGTGCTTAGGTGCATCTGACCCCTCAACTGAGATTCTTAGAGCAAATCACTTGAGCTTTCAAGCCCCCATTTCCTATCTGTAAAATGGGAATAATACACCTTATCTTGTTATGAGGACCTATCCTCGTTTTCTTTTGGTTGTAGGTTCCGGGGTCCCCTTATTCCTGTGCCTTTAACCCAGTCATTCGCTAATTCAGGACTAATAGGAATGGAGTCTCGAAGTTAAATTCTTAGAATCTTTTGCTTTTTACCCACTTTGATTCTTGACTTAATCTGTTTTCCTTCACTTACTGAGTTCCTGATCTTACTGTATCATCTACTGTTGTGGTTATAAGTAAAATCCTCAGCCTACGTTTAAGTTGTGGCTTCTATGATTTGACACTTGGCTTTTCTCTCTGTTGCCTCTGATGACATTGGTGTCAACAAAGCCTTGGCCTCTGATGACATTGGTGTCGACAGAGCCTTGGTCAAGCCTTGTCTGGCCCTGACATCAATTTCTGCAGTTGACCTACTGGATTGGTGACTTGATTGGGCCTACTCTGCTCTGACGTGGGGGAAATTTCACAGATATGGTCTCAGCCTCATTGGCAATGGAGCAGCAAGTGTTAGTGTGATCATCAAGGCTTTATTTAGATGGGGTTCAGGGCAAGACCTCGGGTCTAGGGAAAGAACTGGAATCCTATTGAGGACTTGTGGAGGAACCAGTCATATGGATTTCTTCCAAAGTGTTAAAAGAATATCATGGTTTGGGGGGCTTCTGAGAGACCAGGGCTTATTACAGCGCACTGAATACTAAACTCATAGACTAATGTACTGTCTCTGTGTTGGTTGTTGGGTCTTAGAGGGCTTGGAACGATGGCAAGTGGCTGTTAGACCACAGGTGGTAGTGTTAGAGCTCACTGCTGAGAGGGACCAGGAAAGGTAAGTATTAAGGTTTTGTAAACCCTAGATAATTACACAGATGAGGCTGTCATTATTCTTGACACAATGTGGCACATAGCAGGTACTCAGTTGTATTGGTTGAATAATATCCATTGCTTTTCTTGCTTAGTTTTTACTGGTTTGTCAGTTGTTTTATTAGAAAAGGTGCTTGTGTCTGTTGTACATTCAAACCTTATTTCCAAAAGTGTTGCCTTTTCTCTCCAGAGAGTTCTGACAATGTGCCTGGTACTGATGGTGTAGTACCCCCCGCCTTTTTATTTTTCTTTAAAAAAAATTTTTTTTTAAGAAAGCATATGTGGTTTTAAGAAACAAATCATAGAGGAAGGGAGGGAAAAATAAAATAAGATGAAATCAGAGAGGGAGGTAAACCGTAAGAGACTCTTCACTATAGGTACTGTCGTACCATTAAGGGCCAGTTCACATAAAGCCCCAGATACAGGGAGGCTCAAGAAATTATATGAATGTTTTTTTCTTGATTGAGGTATAAGTTACATGTAAAATTTGAATTAGAAAGTTGGGGGTTCAAGCTTTGGCTCACTCCTATGTCCAATCCAACACTTACAAAGTGTTTATTAATAGGTGTGGAACGGTCTACCACGCTGCCCAGTACTACCTAGCACCCAGTGAGTCCTTGGTTCATAGCAGTTTATTTAGTGTGTGGTGATTGAGTATAGAAGTGGGAGAAGCTGTGAATTCCTTTTGTCAGTAATCTTCATATGGTGTGTGCAAATAATAGCCTGGCCGTGGGTTAGGCCTTCCTGGGGAGGGGGGGGGGGCAGTGATTTAATATATGTTAATTTCTAACTCACAAGCATTTTTTTTTTTTTTTTGAGAGTTAGAAATTAGAAACATAGCTGTAACTCTGTTTCCTAAGGCTGACTAGCTCCTTTGTTCCTTGACTGGGACATTTGTTTAAAAGTTGAACAATATTAATGAAAATGAGTATCATTAATCATTACTCAGATTTGATTAAGCAAGTATTGTGAATTGCTCAATGCCTTACTCTACTTATGCTTCTAAAATCCTTCGTGATTGTTGTTGGGCAAGTTACCTACCTTCTCTGAATCCCAGTGTCTTTTCCAACACAGGGCAAATGGTCCTGGTTACCCTTCAGGGTTCCAGGGAGAACTGCATGAAACCACGCAGTCTTTGGGTAAGTATTTCCTGGGTGCCTCCTGTGTGTCAGGCATCAAGCCAACTCCTGAGGGTACAGCCATGAAGCAGGTCTCACATGGTCCCTGCCTTCATGGAGATTACAGGCTAGGGAGGGGAACAGACATTAAATAATACAGATCGCTATTGACTTACAGTCGTGATGACTGCTACAGAGTAAAAAAAAAAAAAAAAACGGGGTGGGGGCTATAAGGGAGTATGTAGTTCAGGGAACCCGACCAGCAATGTGGAGTCAGGAAAGAAGTTTTCCTTGGGAAGGAGACATAGAAGCTAAGGCCTGAGAAGCTAAGACGAGAGAGGCAGGGAAGACCATTGTAGGGAGAGGAAATAACCTTCCGTGAGGGGAGTTATTGTCCTAACTCGGTGGTGGAATTTCAGTGAGCGAGACTCAGAGGGATGCATGTGAGCCTGGGGGATCACTAGGGACCCGATGATGCGGGGCTTTGTGGGCTAGGGTAAAGGATTTTTACTGACTTCATTTGGCATACTGCCCTCAAGGTTCATCTATGTGATGGCAAATGGCAGGATTTCCTTCCTTTTTGGGGGGCTGAAAAATATTCCATCTTATTATATACCACATTTTCTTTATTCATCAGTGGACACTTAGGTTGGACTTCAATAAAACTGGAAAACCAAAAGAACTTTGAGTCTGCCTTAAGGGTTATAGAGACTGTTGAGACATTTTACATAGATTTGAAGGATAGGAAATTTTATTTATTTATTTATTTATTTATTTATTTATTTATTTATTTGATAGGAGATTTTTAATTGGCTGTGAAGGCAGTGTGGGAGAAAAGTGTAGAAAATGTGCAGAGTGGATGCAGGGAAATAATCAGGAGGCTACAGTAGTTGTTTGTCCAGGTGGGAAATGTTGGTGTTTGGGGCTGGGTAGGTGTGGAGTTGGAGGGCAGAGATGCGCTGGATGTGGTAGGCTAGGGAGGGGTTAAGAATAATGCCTAGATTTTCTGGTATGAGCCACTAAGTGAAAAGTGTTTAGTGGCATCTTCATTGAGAGGTGAGACCCTGGAGGAGGAAAAGGTTCGGGGTAGACTGAGAATACTAAATTCATGTTCAGGGATGTTCGGTTGGAGATGCCCATGAGACACCCCCATGGGAGCAGCAGGTGCTCAGGTGAGCACACAAAGGCTGAGAGCTCAGGAAAGAAGTCTGGATGGAGAAGAGATTTTGAGGTAGAAGGGATGCGGTTAAAGTCATGGAAAGGATGGGTGGCCTAGGGGAACGGTGCAGGGCAGGAAGAGGAGAGGACCTAGGACGAGGCTATGAGGAATACCAATATTTAAAGGTTAAATAGAGTAGGAGGGACAGGCCAAGCAACATAGCAAAGAACGGGTAGGGGGAAAAACCAAGATGGAAATTAAGCATGTGCTGTCACGAGACCAGGCAAAGGCGATTTTTAAAGACAAGAAGGCCTGAATGGGCGTGAGGGATATTTTCGGAGTGATGGAAATGTTCTAAAATTGGACTACAGTAGTGATTGCCTGATTCTGTAAAGTCACTAAAAAGAATTGAATTTTACACTTAAAATGGATGAATTTTGTGGGAAGGAAGTCGTACCTCACTAAGCCGCGGGGGAACCAACGAAGGCACAGTAACCATCGTGACAGTTGTAGAGGGATTGAGGCGACGAAGACTGAGGAGTATCTGTTTTGTTTTGTTTTGTTGGTGTTTTTTCATCAAAAGGAAGCCTTTGTTAGAAGGGTGAGGGGTGTTCGGAAGGTGTCCCCACCGTGGCTGGGGGACCAGGCGAGGGCTGACAGCTCTGCGGGCTCTGAGGACTACAGGTCACACGTACCGCATCGTGATTCCATCTTCCTAAAGCACGACACGCTGTCTCTTAGGACAGTGACTTCCGAAGCGGGTACGAGGAGGCCAATGAGCACTTAGAGACGCTAATTCTGTCTGGTAACAAGAAAAATGACCTTTGCCAGTTTTTAATATGTGCATCGACAGAGGTGCTGTCCCGCGTCCCCGGGGGCTCCTCCTAAGCGCTCTGCGTCCGGGGAGGCGCGGTGGTTCCCGGGGCAGGGGCAGCCGTGTTGCCCTCGGCCTCGCTGACTTTCGGGGGGCAGGGGGCGCGTCCAGTTCCTGCTGGTAAGCACTGCCCTGCTTATGGCATCAGGCTTCCAGGAAATGCACTTAGGAAGAGCAGATGCGTTTCTTTCAAATGTTCCTGTGGGGATCCCCGGGTGGCTCAGGGGTTCAGCGCCTGCCTTCCCCCAGGGCGCGATCCTGGAGACCCGGGATCGAGTCCCGCGTCAGGCTCCGGCACGGAGCCTGCTTCTCCCTCCTCCTGTGTCTCTGCCTCTCTCTCTCTTTCTCCCTATGTCTATCATAAATAAATACATCTTTAAAAGATAAAAAAAAATAAAATCTTCCTGTGCTTAAACTGCATTATCAAAGAGAATGTTAATAATTTAGCTACAAAGAAGAAGAAAATATCCTGTCCCTTTCCAGGACAAGTCCTTTGTCAGTCCCATAACGGTATCACACAGGGATTCAACGTGACCCGAAGTTGGCAAAAGCGTTTGAAACAATTACAGTGACTTGGAATATGGCCTCATCCAGTGTTGTTACTAAATTTTGTCTCATTTTTCTTTCCTTTCCTTTTTTTTTTTTTAAGATTTTATTTATTTATTCCTGAGAGACACAGAGAGAGGCAGAGACACAGGCAGAGGGAGAAGCAGGCTCCATGCGGGGAGCCTGATATTTGAGACTTGATCCCGGGACCCTGGGGTCACGCCCTGGGCTGAAGGCGGCGCTAAACCGCGGAGCCCCCCGGGGATCCCCTTGTCCCATTTTTCTACTGTGAACGTGGTGCCTTTTGCAAACTGTATTTTCCAATTATAAAAATAGCTGCAAATCCATTAAAACCATGTAATGAAACACATCGAACTCCAATGCAACCTTTGAATGGCCACAGTGTCACAGAGTGTTGAGCCAAGGTTTTTAGGAAAACTAAGCATAATCAATACACTGTTTACATCAAAATTCATATCATTATTTTGTTGAGGGCACAGCAATGTAGTGAAGGATGCCGTCGCTTCCCGCCCGAGCTCCTGCCCTGGCCCGGGAGACACAGGTGCACCGTGAAGCCTGCCGTGCTGCCCTGTCCCTGGGTCCCACCCTCGCCTTGCCCTGCTGATCCCCCCGCTCCTGCCCCCCCCCCCATCCAGCCGGGTACCGAATCCTGAGGTCACTCCTGCTTAGGACACAGCAACGGTGGCCGTTGTAGCGACAGTTATCAGGCGCCCAGCCCTGACCGGAGGACTCGGAACTCACGGTGCGTAGAGAAATCTTGAAGATTGTGCGGAGGCACCAGCCCCAGAATCCCACTTTTAGGAATTAACCAAAAGGACATTTTAAGAGGAGCCCGCAAGATTTAGATTTAAAGATGCCGCGTTGCTGGGGTGCCGGGTGCTGCAGTCGGTTAAGCGTCGGACTCTTGTTTTCAGCTCAGGTGCTGATGTCGGTCGTGAGGTCGAGCCCCGCGTCAGGCTGCACACTCGGTGTGGACTCTGCTGGAGACTCTCTCTCCCTTGCCCTCTACCCCCCCAATACATAAATAAGTCTTAAAAAAAAAGATGCCACATTGCTGATAATCTACAGAAAATGGGAAACTATTTAATGCCCAGTAAACAGGGTTAAATCATGGTGCTTCTCACAATAGATGCTACCCAGCCATCGGGAGTAGTTGTCAGAGAACATTTCACCAGCAAGCTGTTTTTGATACATCACATTTAGTGAAAAAGACAAGATAAAAACATATGCTTGGATTCCATTATTAGGAAAAATGAATATGTATAGAAAAAAAAGACTGGAAGGATATGCATGGAAGCATTAGGAGTCTTTTGGTTGGCACATTGTGGATTTTTAATTTCTTTTCTGTGTTTACTTAGATTCCCTACATTTTCTAGAAGGAACATAGCACATGTGGCTTTTGTAATGAGGACAAATAAGTTATTGAAAAAAAAAAATTGACCCTCCCCCTTGACTTCCCCATCACTCCCATAGAAAAAGAGTTGAGGTGACTAGGAAGATAGGAGTTTTCAGTGAGACCATTACCGGCTGCAGATGGCCCGTCGCCCTGATGCTCAGGACCCTTCAGCTTCACCCAGGACCTCTTCCCGGAGCGGGAGGAAGGGCAGTGAGCACCTGTCTGTGCCGAGTATCCATCTAGGCTCTTTCTTGGGACACAGCAATAAACAATATGATGCCTGTGGCATTGGGAATTTTATATTCTAGTGAGCGAAGACAGTCAATTAATAAATAAACCAAGAAATAAATGATGTGTCAGATGATAGAAGGTCTATGGAAAAAAGATAGCAGGATAAGTAGATAGAGAATGATTAGGGCACGTGTGTGTGTGGACGCGTACGTGTGTGTACTCCGGGGCTACATTAGCGGAGACAGAAGGCAGCTCTGGTAAAGTTTGATCTGGGCCAAGACCTTGAAGTCTGGGCTGAGGAAGTCGTCCGTGCAAAGGTCCTGAGGCACAAGTGTGCCTGCCAGGTTTGAGCACAGGAGGGAGGTTGGTGGACTGGGGGCCGAGCAAAGGTGAAGAGCAACAGGACTAGGCCAGAGAGGGACGTGGAGGGCAGATCCCCGAGGGTCCTGCAGGTCATAGGCTGGCGGCGTCCACAGAAGCTGGTGGGGGAGCACTTGGAGCAGAGCAGGGACACGATGCTTTACGTCGTAAAAGGATCACCCTAGCGACTGTGGGGATAATGGGCTATGGGGTCACCAGGTGGATAGAGAGAGCCCAGTGTGGACCGTAGGGTCCCATCAAGAGATGGCAGTGAACCACCGTATGGCTCAGCGGTCCCACTTGTGGATGGACACGCGAGGGAAGCAAAGGCAGATCCCAGGTGCTTGTCCACCAGGGTTCACGGCGGCCTCGGCCACGGGAGCCCCAAGGTGGAAACAACCCAAACGTCTGTCAGCAGATGAATGGGAGACTCGACTCTAGGAGACACACCGAGGGTCGTGGGGGGGACGGGGTGACCGGGCGACGGGCACGAAGGAGGCCACGCGACGGGGTGATGGGGGGTGCTGGGTGCTCTACGCAGCCGATGAATCCTTGAAAACTCCACCTGGAACTAATGACGTGCTACGTGCTGACCAATTGAATGTAAATAATAAAACCAGATGAATAGATAACGTGCAGCACCTAGGAGAATCGGATTCCCGGGGAAAGTGGAGCAGAGGTTGCCGGGGCCTGGGTGGGGATGAGGCGCCCAAGCCACCGTGTAATGGGTGCAGAATTTCCGTTTGCGACAACGAAAAGGTTCTGGAAAAGGATAATAGTGATAGTTGCCCAGCACTGAGAAGGCCCCTTCGTCTGCAGAAATACCCACTTAAAAATCGTGACCATGGCAAATTTTATGAATATTTTACTTCAATTGGACCAAAAAAAAAAAAAAAAAGATGCTAGTGGCTTGAACCAAGAGGCAGAGGAGGAGGTGGTGGAAGTGTTGGGTTTTGCACGTACTACGACTGTGGGCCAGGGGGATTTTCTGCTGGTTTGGGTTTACAGGTGGGGGCAGGAAGGGAGTCGGTGGTGCCGCCGCGGCCGTGGGCGGACGAGGTGAGGGGCTCGAGCTGCCCCGAGCCTGTCGGTGGCCGGTCCGGCAGGTCTTCCCTTTGGAGATCTGTAGGGTCTCGGCACAAAATGACAGGGTGGAGTGCGTTGTTTCAAATGCTTCGGTTACCTGGGCTGTGCGTCACGTGGTATTTGACCATATAGGACACAGGGACATAAACAAATACATGAATGAAATAGAGCGAGCCAGCTTCCAGGCGATGGAGCAGGAGACGTGGTGTGGGTGACGAGCCTCGAGGGGGACCTGCGGCCGTGTCGTCCGGGGCTGATCGCACCTGGAAATCAGGGCATTTTGTCCATTTGCTTTGATCGTGAGCTGGCCCTCGTTCATTTGCTGCTTCAGAGAAGGTTTAATGGGAGAGTCTCAGTCACCCTGATCCTCTTTACCTGACAAATTAGGGTAATACAGAACTCCAATCTGACCCAAGCTCCAAGTTGTTAAATACTTTAATTTTCATCTGTGTTTTGTGTCAGAAAATAATTTTAATATTAAAGGACAGCTGTAGACTGCTAATGACTTGAATACAGTTTGACTGTTTTCATGAAGTGCTCTGTGGGATGTCAGAATATTTAATTCAGGATGTTAAAAACATCCCAAAATGTCACAATAATTATATCACAGCAGGCAATTAAAACACTGGAAAATGCCAACTGACTAAGAGTGTTCCTTGTTATTTAGGAAACTATTAAGAACCTGACATATAAAGTAAAAAATGCTGGTTCTAACTTTCGATTTAAAGAGAGAATCTCGTCACCAGACACGAAACTGACACTTGATGGAGTCGGGGGTCATGTTCAAAATGCAGCTCAAGGAGGGGCTAAGGAAGAGATCGCCACTTGATCTTCAACTTCATAATATCTATATTCACACATTATAAAAAACATTGTTTGGTTTTTCATATCATACCATATGTGCTGCAATATCCTCCATACAATGGCTGTGTTAATTATATCATATGTTGGCAGCCTTCGCGGATCTGGTTTTGCCATCCTAAATTATGGGCAGTGGAATTATTCCCTGGTTCTTTGCAAATTGTACTTCTGTTAATCCTAATGGATTAACAATGTAATGCCCAAGACCAGGGGCGGTGTTTGCTTAATCCCTGAGGATTAGAGCCTCATTCTCAGTGGGGACGTTTGGGCCTGACTATGATTAGCCAGAGGGGAATATATTTAGGCAGAGGAAGGTACAGAAAACAGCGTGTCCCAATGCACCTACAGACACGCGGTCATCTTGGGCGCGGGGGACGCGGAAGCCCTCGGAAGGACTGTGGGAGGGACGGAGAACCCACGGTTCACCTGAGGCTGCATTTTGGGAAACTGTGTCCAAGTGTGAAACGGGTGACCCCAAGGGTCGACATGCTGAGGGAAGACCAGTCAACATACATCATTAACGTAATAGCTTTCGGAGAGAGCAGGAATTATTACCACCAGCATTTGTTTTTTATTTTGGGAAATATGAAAAACAATTACCTCGCCTTCGAGAAGCCTCTGTGATTAAGTGAGGTAACGTCATAAAACCCCTGCCATGATTTGCCCAGAAGAGCAGTTGCTTGAGACGTTTTGATTTCTTCTTTCCTTTGTGAAAACAGGCATCAGCACAAAGAGCTGTGGTGTAGAGATGGCATTTGGGCTGAGGATTAAAGGATAAATTGGACAAGACAGAAGAAGGAGAAAATGCCTTGGAGTAATGTCCAAAGTCAGCGGTGGAGTTTAGTGTTTATGCCACTTTGGGGCCCTTTTTAAGGAAAATCATTGCAACATTATCAATACAGAAGAACAAAAGTAAATAAGAATGAAAAAACCCCACAACAAATTACACATTAAAAAAAAAATCTGAGAAACACCACAAATATTCTAAAATTGTGAAAAATAAAGTGTTATTTTTATTAACTGTCCACCTGGCATACTGCTAGAGTGCCCTTTCTTCACTTGTTAGCTGCAGAGGTTTTGATCGTTTTTTTTTTTTTTTTTTCACGACAGTGATTTTATAATCTCTTTTTCAGAGAGAATAGGTTAATATTCAGCTGTTTCTTTTTGCATAGCAATCGAAATTTGAATTTTTAACATTGGAAATATTTTTTAGAAAAGTTTCCTTTTTAGAAAAGCTTCATGGCTCATTATTTATATGCTCTGTAACTGTTTAAGACTCTTGCCAAATTCAGGGAGACTTCGATTAAATTCCTTCCAAATATGAGCTGTAAGATTTCAGGGAATTTCACATTTTCTTGTTCAGGACTAATAGCAGCAGTAAAGTCGATGACACAGGTTAAACAGTTTGCCCTTGATGCCTGCTCTGCAGTGGAGTATTAAGAGTTAATAGATAGGTATTACCTTGACTTAAGTATTTCATGTCGACTTAGCAAGAAATTTTCGTCTTTTCCCAGTTCGTGAATCAGTCCTCTTCACGAGTTGGATTATCATAATATTCAAGAGCTTATTCATTACTTCTCTTCACAATTTATTTCTTCCTCTTGATTAATCATTTCATTTGGTATGATCTGAAAGCTTTTTGTTACAATTTGTTCTTCAAGTTCAGAATCATTTCTATTGATTTCATTCCTTTACTGCTTCTGTTTCATATTTCATTATTTTAATATGAAATTTATCAGTTATTTAAAACATTGTTTAAAATTGATAAATCAAGATACCTGTTATATGCGCCTGAGTTAGGAGTCTGTCATTCCTTACGTGGTTTTTTTTTTTTTTTTTTTTGGAAATGTCTTTCCAAATGGCAATAAAATTTGTGCATTTAAGCTTAATCAAATATTCCCATTCTCATAAAAAAGAAAAAGAAAGAAAAAAGCCTTTCGTATGCTGAGATGGTTTGCAATAGGTTTCCCATATTTGGGAATAAAGGTCCACACCAAACCCAAACTAAATATCTAGTCAACTTGCTAGATCCCCAAATACTCTAGTCATTCCAGTCGTGAGGTTTGATGGCAGGAAAGAGTAGAATAGAGAGCTGTCTTTAAAAATGAGAGTGCAAGTATCTTTTGCAAAATTTTTGAAAATACATGACTGTAGGAATCCCTTGCTAGTGCCCCTCCCAGGGCCCTGGAAGGGTTTTGTGGAAGTGGGGACCTTGAAGCTGAAGCTTCATTAGCTTGAGTGTTGTGGTGCCTTCACCCAAACGTCTTAATTTAGCTGTTTATGGTTGGGCTCTGCTCACCCCTCCAGCTGGGTCGCTCATCCCTTCCTCTCCTTCGCTGTCTCGGCCTGAGCCTCATTCAGGGTCTTCAGTTCCTTGGTTCCGCCATCCTCTCTCCTCCTGCAGGGCATCCACTCGTGATGTCCTTCATCTGGCTGGATATTCATCCTCCACATGACCCTTAGAGTCTCTTAGATTTCTGACTCCCCACGTCTAAGGTAAAGATCTTCCATATTTCCTCTCGCAGGATAATAGATTAAAAACAGTAACAAAAACCCAGTCGATGCTAATTCCATGGTATAGCGTAAGAAGAACGGTAATTAAAAATCTACATTATAACCAATTAATCTGTCATGTGCTTCCTCACCTGTATCTGCCACCAGAGAGGTGAGCGCCGTGAGGGGAGGGACTCTTGTCTTTCTTCTCCACTCTAACTCCGTTTCTAGGCACAGTTCCGGGGATAGTCAGTAAATACTGGTTTAAATGTAGAAATGAGGGAGGTTGAGTATTCCGGGTTGAGGGAATAGTAGCAACAGAAAAGGGAGCTTAAAAGTCAGTATAAAATAGTATTTGGGAGTGTGAGCTCTGGACCCCCATGTCTGGCACTTGGATCCCAGTCCCATCAGCTGCTTGACCAGGGACAAGTTACCTCATGCCTCTGTGCCTCCATCCTATGAAACGAGGATGACCGTAGTACCGACCTCGTACAGACTCTGAAAACTAAGTAGATAAAGACACATGAAGTATTTAGAAAAGTGCCTAATACCTAATAGGCACCCAATAAATATTAGTTATTATGAACATTCATAGCTTAATCCAAGTCAGAAAGTTCATTTTATTTATTTATTTTATTTTATTTTATTTTATTATTTATTTATTTTATTTATTTATTTTATTTATTTATTTAGGAAAGTTCATTTTAAACTCCTCACCATTCAATGTTCACATCAGCCTGACGTTTAGGAGACATGAGGTCACTTTAGGCTGGTAATCCTCAGAGATCATCGGTTCATCCCCTCATTTTACAGAGGAGGTGCTTTAGTGCCCAGAACCTGGGACTAGAATCCAGAATCTTCCAGATCAAATGACAGCAGGGAGTTAAAAGCCAGAGGCTTTTAACCAGGCTCGGTGGTCCATGGCTTACAGTGCTGTGGGACGTGGAGGCGGTAGTTGTGGTTTGCGGGGGCGGGGATGGTGTGCCCAGGCCTTTACCAGCCTGGCCCCCAAGGCCCTCCCAGAGCAGCAGAAAGGGTTACCGCAGATTCCTGATTTGGAGCTCAGTCCGCATTGGCTTTATTTGAACGTCTGCGTGGCTGATACAGTGAATGGAAAGCCAGCAATAGGCTTCGGGATTCTGGCTCTTACCCTCCAAGTCAAAGGGCTGCATTAACGAGCCCCCCTGAAGTGCCGAGAGCCACCAACCAGAGGAGGAAGTCTCTCTGGAGTTTGGCACAGGGGCCTATGGGGTCCTAGGAGACTGCGTATCTTGGATTTTAGAGCTCATGTGCTTGGAAGGATACCACACATACATAGTTAGAAAGAAGCATCCCTCCCCCCCCCCCCCGAATATTTGACTCCCGTGTCTGGCTTTAAAATTTATCCTAATTTACTGTAACTGTTTTGAATAGGGTTTGTCCAGTTTGATGTTGCTCAACCAAATAACAAGAGTCACTATTCATATGTCATTCTGTTAGGAAGACTACTTACCATTTCTGCTCAGAGCAATAGGACCTGATTTAAAAATACGGATTTGGTCCACTGGCTTCTGCGATTCTAACAATAATTGCGAAGGGCCCCATTTAACTCAGGGCTTTGAAAGATAAACAACTGGTTGAGAAACAGAATGGACAGTCAAGAATGAACTATGCCGTTTTGCTAAGCCCGTGTTAATATGCCGAGAACACTGCAAATACTATAAAGATAAATAGATTGGATCAGGACGGATCTGGGTCTGGATTTAACCTATCAAAGTGCTTGTTGGCAGGCGATGCTTTTTGTCAGAACGGGTAGCAGACTGTCTCTTATTTCATTTCAGCTCTGTGCATTTAAGTAAAATATACTCAAAAATATATACCGGGGCACCTGGGTGGCTCAGTAGGTTAAGCATCTGACTCTTGATTTTTGGCTCAGGTCATGATCTCAGGGTCTTGAGATCGAGCCCCAAGTCCAGCTCCATGCTCAGTGGGGAGTCGGCTGGAGATTCTCTCTCCCCGTCCCCTTCCCCCTTCTCTGGCCCATGCACATGCTCTTTCTCTCTCTAAAATAAATAAATCTTTAAAAAGTATATGTATTAAATACCTACTAGGCGATGGAAGCTGTGGTGTGCTCATTGGAGTGGATGTAAGGGTCACTAGGGTGTGGTTCTTATCTTCAAGCATCTTGCTTCTGAAGGGGGCTGGTGGAGGTCGCAGGATCTCAGCCACATAGGGATTATTTCTTTGGAGTTTTGGTTTTGTTTTGTTTTCAAATTTCCCTTTTATTTCCACATTGATTCATCCACGGATATCCTCCACTGGAGTAATTGCTTCTTGGTATTGGAATGTTTTTTCTCAGTATAGAGCAACCGTAATTGGTTAGAGTTCAGTCTTTGACCATCCAGTGGAATCGAGCTACTTTTTATCTATCGCATTAGCTATTTCCATTCTGACTTGCTATTGCACAAACCTCAGCAATGCAGGAAATGACAAGTGCCAAAGAGAAAAGACCTTTTGACTAATTTTTTTTTGTGTGTGTGTGTGTGTATGGGGGCGGGGAGGGTGCATCTTACGATTGCTGAAGTGGGAAGAGGTGTATAGTCCACCCTGGTTTGGAGCAGTAAAGAAAACACACACTCTCAAGGCTGGGTATTACCTCTGCGCATGTGTACCGTAGGGCTACGTGTGCATACCATGTGCACATTTAAATCTTGTGTTTTTCTTTTATGTCAGTTTTTTTTTTTTTTTTTACCATGTAGACAGAGCTTTTATATCATTCTTTTCTGGTCTACCTGAAATAAGCAGCAGAAATAGGGCTGATTAGGTGTGTGTCTCCTTAGAATCTCTTGCCCTTTCTTTCAGCAATAACTTCTAAGTTTTGCGTGGGGCACCATGCCTTTCCCCGGACGGGACTGTGTGGACCGGATGGGACTCCACCCATCACTTTATGGCTGTGTCTTGTCAAAGGCCTAAGACAATCCCATCTCCAGTGATTGTTCAGAGTAGGCAAGGGACTGACATGGACCCATTGGAAGGAATCCTAGATTTTGAGGGAGAGACATGGGAAACAGATCCTCTTTTCTTGTAGACTGGGTGTTTGGGGGAGGTGGGGCTGGAGCTGCTTATCGCCTCCTGGAGTTTCAAACGAAAGCCAAGAGAGCAGAAGGCAATGCCAGATAAGGATTAAAAAAAAGAAACTCTGTGCTGGCAACGCCACTCAGGTAGGTGAGCGCCTCCACGAAGCCACACCCCAAAGTCAGCCTTACCTTTGGACTTAGTCAAGTAAAAACGTTTCTCTGCTCAAGCCTGTTTGGTTTGGGTTTTCAGTCCTGCCTGGTAAAGCTCTGTAGGTGAATAAGCTATGGTTTCGGTTTTCAAGGCCCACGATTTCCTAATCTAGAAAATGAAGGGACTTTTCAAGTCTGTTATGGCTCTAGTCGTGATTCCTTCTTGAAATTCTTAAGGGTCTTCTCAAAGCACGCTGAGGGGTGATGCATGTTCTGTGGTGTCAATTTGAGTTTACTCTTGGGTGTGGTGTTTCTTTCCGTTTGGCAAATGGTTGATATTCCCAAGGCTAATAAAATCTAGGAAAGATTTATTGAAACCCAAGATTTTGATTTAGAAATAGCTATGATGTCATCCTTTGAAACATTAATAAAAACGTAGAAGAACTCAGAAGTCCGCATGAGCAAGGTTCTATCCGTCTGATGGGCATCTGTGCACTAAGTCCATGTGTTACGTTGGTACGAAATAATTTGTACTTTAGCATTTAAACGTAGCTCCGTCCACGATGACCAAGGTGGCTTCAAAAATTCAGCCGTGAAGATTATGGTGCTTTATTGTAGTGTTAAGCAGAAATAATATATATTTTTGAAAGTATTATTCTAGACATTGTGCAGAGAAAAACATGTTCTTCCCTGGTTGGATGTATAGGAAATAGACCGGTTGTTACAAGTGTGACATTAGATGCTGAACTGAAAAAGGGCTGAATGATGGGGCAAGGGACACTGTAACACCATACCTCTCCTCACAGAAGAGAGCTGACCCTTCACGATTGCCAGGTGGGGATGCTGAACAGAGAGGGGCAAACTGCCAGTTGCTTTATGGCCATCCTTGGTGAGTGTGAGATTTTATTATATTTGATAAAATGGCCTGAATATCCTATTTAAACTCTCATGACAAACATTTGGGAGTGGTTTCGAGAAAGCAGGTTTTTTTTACAGTGCCCTGAACACACCAGGGTGTTCCCTATTTCCACGCTTTTGGCGACGTGGCTCTGAAATGTCCAAATGTCATTTTCAGACCTGTTCTGAAATGTCATTCTTTGCATTCTTTGCCCAGTGGGTCCCTCATAACTTGCAAGAAACAGTGCGTGCGTTTGTTTCTCCTGGCTCCTCCTGCAGGCCTTGGGCTGCCCTGTCCGTGGCCCGGCCACTGCTGGCCCGTCCGTGTGTTTATGGTGGAGGCCGTCAGGGCTCCCCGGCACCCTCCGGCACCCTCCGGCACCCTCCGCCGTCTCTGCCGCGGGCCTGGAGGAGCGCACACCCTGGGGCCCCTGAGCGGGCCTCCCCTGTGCCCACGGCGGCTCCCATTCCCAACGCCTGCTGATGACCGGGCGGTGCATAGGGTTGTCACCCAACCCTTGGCTCTGCTGGTGCGTGTCACCCTCTCGACCCGTGGGTGCGGAAACCGAGGCCCCGCGCGGCCACCGAGCTGCCCAGGGTGGGATGCCCCAGTGAGCGGCAGCGCGGGGGTTCAGTGGGTGCGCGTCCCTCTAAATAATCCCCCAACTTTCCTTTAAGAGTCATTTAAAATTTTTTCTAAAATGCTTCCTTTTAAACATTCCCTGACCATTCCCTTGAGGGCTCTGTTTCCTGCTAGATTTGTGCTACCTGCTTCCGTCTGCAAAATCAAATAAGCCACTTTGTGCAGCTCCTTCCTCAGGAAATCTGGAAAACGGAGCTGTTCTTTCTAGGAACGCTGGCCATTCATCTCTGGCCGCGGCGCTCCACTTCCCGTTTAACCCCTGCGGCCCCCCTTGGGCTGCGGACCCCGGCACACGCAGCCCCAAAGCACGGCGGCCTTGCAAGGGGGGGCTCGACAAAGAAGCTTTTTTCAGTAATTGAAGCCAAACGTTTTGAGGAAAACGGTCTAATTCTCGCTCGGCTCTGCCAGCGGAGGTCCGGCCCACACCTGCTCGCTCGCCCCGCGCGCCCCAGCCCGCCGGCTGCCTGCACCTGCGAATTCGGGGGGCTGCACCGGGCCTCGGCAGCAGAGGAGCGAGCCAATCCGGGGGGTGCGCCTGGGGGTACACGGACCTGTGCCCCAACCCCCCACCCCGTAACCGTTGGTTCCCTTTTTGGTGAGAATTGTTATTTATTTATTTATTTATTTTTGGTTTTCTGATTTTTTTTTTCAGGGGAGAGAGCATGTCAAGCAGTCTCCCTGCCGAGCGCAGATCCCAGCACAGGGCTCGACCTCACAACCCCGGGATCACGACCTGAGCGGAAATCAAGGGTCGGGTGCTTACCTGATGGAGCCACCCAGGCCCTGCCTTTTATTCTGCCAAAAAATATATTTCTTAAAAGCGATTGTAGCATGGGTACAAGGCAGATCATTTTCTTAATGCCTCAGCTTGGCAAAAGGAAAATGTCTTAGAAATCCCGATTTCATTCACCTTGATTTTTTTTTTAAGATTTTATTTATTTATTACTGAGAGACCCACAGAGACACAGAGAGAGGCAGAGACCCAGGCCGAGGGAGAAGCAGGCTCCCTGCGGGGAGCCCGACGTGGGACTCGATCCTGGGACCCCGGGGTCACGGCCTGGGCCCAAGGCAGGTGCTAACCAGCTGGGCCCCCTGGGTTGCCCCCACCTTGATTTTTAAACAGATTGTAGGAGGCCGTGAAATTCCAGGGCCCCGGCACAGTCCCCCGCCCCTTTGCCCGGGCTCTGGGCCATCCATAAGGAACCTGTCAGGAGGAGGAGGAGGGAAGGCTACTGCGCTCACGGCGCTCTCCTCGGCGCAGCCTGTGTCACCTGCGGGCTTTTCCCTCCCTCGGGGTCAGGACAGGGGAGGGCGTCGCTAGCGGCTCTGAGGTCCGGGCCAGGGCCTGGGTCGCCGGGGGCCGAGGACGGTGGGGACACCCTTGTCCTTCAGCAGGACGGACGGGGCCAGCCTGGGGGCTCAGCTGCCTGAAAGCAGACTCAGGGCGTGGAGCCCGGCAGGCGCTGGAGGCTAAGAAGCGCGTCGGGAGATCGAACCTCATACTTCCTGAGAGCTTTGCATGCCCTGGGCGCAGTTTTAAGTGTCCTGCACGTGTGACCCGACGGCCCGTCCAGTTCCAGAGGCGCTCAAGGTCTGTCAGCACCGCCTTCACTCCCGGCGGAGGACGGGCCGCGGCGTCGGGGCTCGGAGCATCTGGGGGGGCTCCCCGCCCTCCTCGGCCTTACCTGTCCCGCAGCAGGTGCCTGGGGGAGGCTCCCCGCCCTCCTCGGCCTTGCCTGTCCCGCAGCAGGTGCCTGGGGGGGGCTCCCCGCCCTCCTCAGCCTTGCCTGTCCCGCAGCAGGTGCCTGGGGGGGCGCGGCGCCCGGTGACCCCAGGACACGCACTGCGAGTGGCCCATCACCTGTGGCCGGAGGGACATCAAGGCCGACGAGCAGGGTGCTCAGGCAGCAGGCGCTCAGTTTTCTCCGACCACAGAGATATTAGGAAAAGATATTTATAGCTGACCTTTCAAGATTAATAACACTTGTGGAAGAGAAACCGTGGTAGTCAACATGATTAAAAAAAATCCTGAGCACTGAAGGAAAGAATTATTTTACTGTTTGTAGTACAGTTTGTTACATTTATTAAAAATTTAATAAAATGCATGTGCCCATCTATCACACTTAAAGGACTGCTAATAATGCAAATCATTCCACTTTGCTTCTTTAAAATTGAATGACTCCCAGTTATTTTGATGTTTTCTTAAAAATATGTGCATTTATCCCATAATTTGAGAAAGTAAAATTCTGTAACAATCAGTTAATTGGAAACTCAAAAACGAATCTTTTAGGCACATTAAAATGAACTGCTAAGGCATTCATGATTTTAAATGTTAGGAAATAAAAATAGAAAAAAACATAAGAAATTTACATGTTCCTTTTTCTTAACTTTTGATCTTCCCCGTCCTTCCTTTTGACTCTGTGTTCGATTGACCGTCTCATGTTTACATATCACATGTCTCGTGAAGATCTTCCTGGCTTATCTTTTTGTACGAAAAAGGCAAGGATTGGGAGGATCCATTTTGTCATCAAATAAATGCATTCTCGTGGAGGCGGCTTCAGTTCAAAATCTTTACACTGTAAGTAATGAAATGTTCTGTGCTTTTGCTGTACAGTGAACCCCGCCCCCCGCCCCCCGCCTTTCTAAATGGGGGTAACGTGAGTTTTGGAGACAGGTGAGGGTGAGGGCAGAGGCGGACGGGACACAGTGTGAGTTAACACTGTGGGAATATTTGTTCAAGTATGTGATGCTCCTGGTGGAAATAAAAAGGTCATTATAAATTAAGCTGGAAAACAATTTAAAATAGTTTTGTGAATATAAAAGCATTTACTTAATAGAAACACCTCAACCTTTTTATTTTATTTTATTTTTAACCTTTTGATTTTTAATTTAATTTTAATATTTAAAATTTTATCTGAATTCAATTGATTAGCATATAATGTAATATTGGTTTCAGAGGTAGAGGTCAGTGATTCATCAGTCTTATATAATACCCGGTGCTCGTCCCATCACCCGGGAGCCCCATCCTCCCACCCCTGCCCCTCCAGTGACCCTCAGAGGGAGGGTATGATGCTTAGTGCAATAAGTCAGTCGGAGAAGGACAATAATCATATGGTCTCAGCCACATGGGGAATATAAGAAATCGTGAAAGGGACCATAAGGGAAGGAGGGGAAGTGAGCGGGAAAAATCAGAGACGGAGATAAACCACGAGAGACTCCTAACTCTGGGAAACAAAGAAAGGGCTGCAGAAGGGAAGGTGGGTGGGGGTACGGGGTGACTGGGTGACGGCACTGAGGAGGGAGCTTGATGGGACGAGAACTGGCTGTTACACTGTATGCTGGCAAATTGAATTTAAATTATATATACATACACACATAAAAGAGTCTCTCATGGTTTGTCTCCCTCAACCTTTCTTTTTAAAACTGTAAATTATTATAAAAGGATTTTTTAAATTTTTTTTATTTTTTAAATTTATGATAGTCACACAGAGAGAGAGAGAGAGAGAGAGAGAGAGAGAGACAGAGAGCAGAGACACAGGCAGAGGGAGAAGCAGGCTCCATGCAGGGAGCCCGAAGTGGGACTCGATTCCGGGACCCCGGGGTCACGCCCTGAGCCGGAGGCGGACGCTCAACTGCTGAGCCACCTGGGTGCCCCTTATAAAAGGATTTCAAAAAGATTTATATAAAATAATCACCATTAACACACCAAATAGCCATCTTATTTATGCATATTCCTTTAAAGTCTGTTCATGTAGTATAATAAAAGTTTTCAATTTTATATTATTTTAAAACTTTGAAATGACATTACATTTACTCCATTATTATCATTACTAAAGTCTGCATAGCTCCTTAATTTGGTTAGTCACTACTTATTTAACCATTTCCTTGTTCTTTTGATAATTAGGTTTTTGTTCATTTGTTTTGCTTTTCTAGAAATGGCAACTACACATTCTTAGTTTTCTATTTTGTTCAACTGTCCTCATAGTTTTCTTCGTATTTGTGTATCCTACTCTTACCTTAGAAAGTATGGTCTCAATAATCATAATTAATAATATAAGTCTAATATGCCTACATAAGTTTTTGCTGTGGGGAGATTGTTTTCTGTTTTTTTTTTGTTTTGTTTTTTTTTTGACAAATTTTCTTTCCTCCCTATTCTCATGACACAGTTCTATGAATTATTAATGCCCAACTTAAATATCTTTTTGCTGAGGTTTTCATTGATATTTTCTAGCCTGGGTTGTTACTCCGTCCTTTATACATTAATTCTTTGTAGCAGAGAGTACATTGTAATGCAGTTATGTTTAATTTCAAAAATATACTGTTCTTATGACCCTGTGTTGTAAGGTGTGTTGAGGACAAGCCCCGAGTGTATTTTGTACATATATCCTAACTTCACAGAACAATTTTGGGCAAATTCAGTGTTGATTAAATAATTGAATGAATTAAATAAAAAAGTTTACCAGGACGTAGATGGGTGGAAGAAGAAATAAAGCATTGTTTTAGAGGAGCTCAGGGCAAGGAGAGCCCCATTAGGGGCTAGCAGAGAAGGGGAAGGGCAGGAAACCTGTTTCTATTGAGCTTTGTTATGTACCCGGCGCTGTGCCAGGTACTTTACATACCTGGTATCATTTAACCCAGAGAACAACCCTTGAAGCAGGTTGTCACTCTCATCCTGCATACTGCAGATAAAAAAAAATATAATGTTCAGAGAGACTGAGTAATTACAAAAGTTAAGAAGTGCCCGAGCTGGAGGAGAAAGCGGAGAAGGGGCTTTTCACCAGAATTCAGAAGAGGGCTGGATGGGTCGATACCACCAGGCACATGCACAAACAGATAGGAATGATCAGCTTGTGTTTACAGGTGACTGAGGCCAACCTGGCCATCCGGGAGAGTTTGAAAGGGGGTGGGAGGATGATAATCTGTGTTCACAGTGTCATATACTTTGAGAATCATTAAGTCATTAAGGCCTCTGACAGAGTAGAAGGGATTAAGGTTCTGCTGAGGGGTGTGCCTCGATCAGTAATGGTTACAACTCGGTTGGCCTGGGCGACCCCTGATACCCGAGGCAGGTCATGTTTTCACTACGGTTCTGCTACCAGATGGTTATGCTTGAGCCTATAGGAATTACCTTACATTGCCAAGAGCCTTTGGGAATGCCCAGGTGAGAGTTGTCTTAGGAAACAAAAGTGGGAGTTCATCTAAGGAGAATAGTTCAGGATAGAAAGAAGGTTCTGCTACTTGAAGGGTTACATTAGAAATAAAAATGCAACTTATCTAACTCGACACCCAAGAAACTAACAATCCAATCATGAAATGGGCAGAAGACATGAACAGACATTTCTCCACAGAAGACCTAGACACGGCCACCGAGCACACGAGAAAAGGCTCCGCATCACCTGCCACCAGGGAAATACAGATCAAACCCACACTGAGATCCCACCTCACTCCAGGGAGAATGGGGAAAATTAACAGGGCAGGAAACCACAAATGTTGGCGAGGATGTGGACAAAGGGGAGCCCTCCTGCACTGTTGGTGGGAATGTGACCTGGTGCAGCCACTCTGGGAAAGTGTGTGGAGGTTCCTCAAAGAGTTAAAACTAGACCTGCTCTACGACCCAGCAATTGCACTGCTGGGGATTTACCCCAAAGATACAGATGCAGTGAAACGCCGGGACACCTGCACCCCGATGTTTCTAGCAGCAATGGCCACGATAGTCAAACTGTGGAAGGAGCCTCGGTGTCCATCGAAAGATGAATGGATAGAGAAGATGTGGTTTATGTACACAATGGAATATTCCTCAGCCATTAGAAACGACAAATACCCACCATTTGCTTCGATGTGGATGGAACTGGAGGGTATGATGCTGAGTGAAGTAAGTCAATCAGAGAAGGACAAACATCATATGGTCTCACTCATACATGGAATATAAGAAATAGTGAAAGGGATTAAAGGGGAAAGGAGAGAAAATGAGGAAAAATTAGAGAGGGAGACAAAACACGAGAGACTCCTGATTGGGAAACGAACAAGGGGTGGTGGAAGGGGAGGTGGGCGGGGGTGGGGGTGACTGGGTGACGGGCACTGAGGGGGCACTTGACGGGATGAGCACTGGGAGTTACACTATATGTTGGCAAATTGAATTTAAATAAAAAATATAAAAAATAAAAATGCATTATTTAAAAGGGAAAAGGGAATTAACAAAAGTTAATGCAGTTCCGATTTTCTTCTCCCTAGGAACACTTGTAAAATGAAATACAACTTTTAGGGACGGAGATAACTTTGTCCATTTAGCTATTTATAACAAAAATACCATAGATCAAGTGACTTAACAACAACAGAGGTCTATTTCTCACAGTTCTTGAGGCCGGAAGTCCCTGACCATTGTGCCGTGAGACGTGGTGTCTGGTAGGACCTGCGTCCTGGTTCATAGACAACCATCGTCCTGCTGTGTCCTCCCGGACAGGAGGGGCAGGGGAATTCTGTGGGGCATCCTTTATAAATGCCCTGTCCTCGCGACGACTCGCCTCCCAAGGGCCCTACCTCGTTATTCCATCACAGTGAACGTTGGGGGGAACACAAACAGCCTATAGTAGGTGGTTATGGGCACCCTTTACCTTTGTGCTTTTGGATCCTCACCAGCACTACCAACAACACGGCCCTGCTCATACACAGCAGTGCTCACCGGTGGTTACGTGGAGCAGCATAAGGCCCAGTTCCTGTTCTTGAAGAGGTAATAGGATGTATAGGGGAAGCAGTAAGGAGACTAACATTTGCTCAGCGCTTCCTGAGTGCCGTCCACTTAGAGCAAGTATATCACCCGAGTAAGGACTTAAAAATACTGTCTTGAGCCCTTACAATGGCACAGGAGTTGTTTTAGGAAAAGGAGAGTCTTTGTCTAGAAAGTGGGACTTGGGGGACTGGTCTGGAAGAAGGCTGTGTTTAGGGAGATGGCAAAAGTGAAAGTTAAAAATATGGGGATGTGAGAGTCAGTAGTGCCTCACACAGATCACCCCCGAAATGACATATACAGGTGAACCCCAGATCCCTTGCTCATATGTGCTTACACGCAAACATCTAGGCAGGTAGGGCCAGGGAATGGGGTTCTGCTCTAACTCAGAGAGGTGAAAGTCATAGTTTAGGGCATCCCTTAAATATATAAAAGCTGTTCAGAAAGTGCTGGGAGAGCCAGAACATCATAGGCCTACTACACATAGAAATCTTTTTTGAATCTATTTCTATCTTTTTTTTTTTTTCATTATGAAGACTCATGAAAAATAGTGCCCGGAGGCCGCTTTGCACAGAAGTATTGGCTGTGCACTGCACAACTTGTCAGCCTGTGCCATTCATATAGACTCTGAGATGAATGGTTCCCCTGGAGTTGTGCAAATTGGGAGCCCTCAGGGCACTCCTTGCATTTAAATATTAATAAGAAAAAGCATTATTGAGTGCCTGGCACGATTCAGGCACTGTCCTACTGAGGGATGTGGGACAGTCCAGAGCATGGAGTTTGAAGTCTGATCATCCTGGGTTTGAATTCCATGTCTGCTACGTATGTCGTGTGGCACGAACAGGTTATTTGAACTCTTAGAATCTTACTTTCTTCGTCTGTACAATGGAGGTGCCTATATTTAACTCATGAAGTTGTTCTACGTGCCCAGCCCAGGGTGTGCATGTGTGAAATGACAGCTGTAATTATGATTCACCAACATTATCTGATTTAATCCTCATTACAATCTTCTACTTTAGCTCTTACTCATGGAGAAACTGGTTCAGAGAACACAGCACTGATCCAAGACAGCTGTGGGGTGGCCGAGCGGGGATTTACCCTCATGCTTGGGAGCATGGACTCATTCTACACAGACATGTTGATTTTTTACCTTTTTCCAAGGATGAATCTTCAATCTAAAGTCCTTTTCCTGAGCCTCTCTTGCCATGTCCAACATAAATATTAATGCAGTTACCATCTGCCGCTGTGTAAAAACACTTGGTCAAATCTATTTTAGCAAATGAAGCAAAATTGCCTTTTGTTTGGTTCAGTGTGTGTGTGTGTGTGTGTATTGCTTTCTTTTGATTATCCAGTCCATTTTTGAAGTGGAGTCTTGGTTACCTAGGGAACTGGCATACAGCACCAGCAAATCTTTTCTTTTTTTTTTTTTTTAATGAGAGTTCAGAGTTGTTAAAATTGTTGGCTGAATTTCAACTGGTGACCTCTTTATTGACTGGCAAGTAATATAGTTTTGCTTTTTTTTATATAAAAATGAAAGCAAGGGTGGGAGAAAATTAAAGGAGTTGATGGGAGTTAGTGAACAATAAGAATTTTTAAGTTGCAGACATTCTGCTTGTAGTTGGAAGCTTCCTAATCAATAGCTTTATTTCAGGTTGTATAATTGACACATAATTCTTACCACTTTGGGACATGTTTTATATATTTTTAAATGAGAATAAATTTCACATGCCATGTTCTGGAAGATATGTAGCCATTAATGGTTTTAAGTTCCTCTCTGGAGTGGCGCTATAATAAAGTCTGAGATTACTTTTTTTTTTTTTCAGAAAAGGGTGGAGAAGGGGTGGGGTGGGGAGGGAAGGGGCAGAGAGAGAGAGAGAGAGAGAGAGACTTAAGCAGGCTCCATGCCCAGGGTGGAGCCCAAGGGGGCTCCATCTCACAGCCCTGAGATCATGACCTGAGCCAAAATCAAGAGTCAGATGCTAAGCCACCCAGGTGCCCCTCTCTTTCTTTTTAAAGAAGCCTGGGCTTAGTTCAAGGATTCAAAATTCTTACAATGTACGAACTATAATTACTAAAGTACTTGAAATTAAAAATGAGATAATTGCCCAGACACCCCTCTTCCGCCTCCAGGACTGCTTTTAAAGACAAGGCCAGAGCAGAGATACCCAACCTGAAGTGACGCAGGGTTTGAGGAACTAACGGCATGAGTCAAAGCAACGTGTGTGAAGAATCTGAGGCTCTTTGGCCAAGGAGTGTACCGTGAGTGCCGGTCTGGACTGTAGGGTTTGGAAATATAGGAATGAAGAATGAAAAGTCTGGAGCCAGGTGGAGATTCAAAGTTTATGAACCCGAATTGCAAATGAATGAGGGGAAGTTGGATAATGTTTGTGTTTTACTTTCATGGTGGTGGGTTGGTGAGTCTGCGTTGGGAGGCCAGTGTTGGGGCAAACGTCCTCGCAGAGCATGTGTTTTTATTTTTCTTTGTTTTCTTATCTTGTATATCAATAGGAATTAAGCTTGGCCACGAGGGAATTATTAGTCTGGTTTCCTAAAAGAGCCTGAGAATGTGGGGTCAACACCAGGTGTGTTAAATAGTCTAGGGTTGAGGTTGGAATTGAGAGCCAAGCGGATAATTACCAAAGTGTTGCCCGGGCAGAGAATCAGTTATGTGTTGGGAATCAGAGACCCCGAAACAGAGGAAGCAAATGGGAATAAAAGGCAGGCGGTGCCCTGAAGTGTTGGATGTAGCCACAGGGGCATTTCCTAAAGTGCCTGTGGCTTGGTCTATTAGAGCCAGACAGGAAGTCCTTAGGGGCACTCAACCAGGTCAGACTACTTTGGATCTTGAAGGGTGGCTAGGACCTAAGGGGGTAACATAAGGGAGAGAGCTTTCTCTGGAAATGTGCCCAGGGTGGGCCAACGTGGGAAGAGTAGTTGACATGTTTCATAGATCTTTTGAACCTATTCCCCTCAGCTGTGTGACACCAACGTTATGCCACGTAAGATTCACTTTTGGAGTTCATCAGGCCCCATTACCTTAGCAAATATTGGGAAAATAAAGCCAGCAGTTGGCTAGCTCATGAGTTAGGGGGTTAGCCATGAACGTTGTCCTGACGAGTCTCCCTCACGCTCACAATTCTGTTACACTCTGATTGGTGGTAAAGGATCAGAACCATGTGGCCTTGGCCTGTCCCGTATAGACATTCAGGCTGAAAGATGAAGGGCCTTCCAGCGACTTCACTGGAGGACAGAATATTTTCAACCCGAAAGAGGCAGTGGCAGTCAGGTATGGCGTCTAGACCGAGCAATGCAGAAGAGAGAAGGAGTGCAAGGACCAGTGGTTAGAAGAGAAGGGCAGGATGAGCTTCTGGGAACCAGGTACCAGAACAGGGAGGCCTGGGGGGCGCGTAGAGAAGCGCGGGATGAGCACGTTGGGAGCGTGTGAGTGGGCGGCAGTCCACACACGGGAAGGAAGAGAACCGTCTCAGAGGTGCCAGGTGGACCCTGGCCAGTCGGGCCCAGGGCAGGTGGGTGGACCGGCTTTTGGTGGGAGAGGGGCTGGTGGGCAAAACTAAAGACCCGGGTGGTTCATGTTGATATAATACCTACCCTGTTTCGTGTTGAGCAGAACCTCTTTTTTTTTTAAATTTTATTTATGATAGGCACACAGTTGAGAGAGAGAGAGAGAGAGGCAGAGACACAGGCAGAGGGAGAAGCAGGCTCCATGCACCGGGAACCCGATGTGGGATTCGATCCCGGGTCTCCAGGATTGCGCCCTGGGCCAAAGGCAGACGCTAAACCGCTGCGCCACCCAGGGATCCCAGCAGAACATGGGATTATAAGTAGAACATGTTATTCTCAAGCATGTGCCTTTTAAAAATTCCCGGCTCCGGCTGAGAATTCCAGTAGGCTAGTGAAAGACTTCAGTGTCGTCGGGCTCTGCCACGCTCCTGTCCCCCGGCTTAATGCCCAGAGGGCGCAGTCTCCTAAGTTGGGCCTACCTCTATCCTTCTTTTCCTGATACCAGTGAAAGGGCTTTGGGTGCTAACTTGTGTTTAGAAATGAAGGATCTTTGATGTAATGGAGTTGCGTGTGTAAGTGTAGACAAGCTGCTTACTCTTCAGAACACTTCACTTTCCAAGTGGAGAAAGGTATACATTTATTTTTTATTTTTTTTAAGGTATATGTTTAATGACAAATTTATACAAATAAGTCACTCCATATACACTTGCTGGTATGTGAATATACAATGCTTTTAGAAACAAATAACAATGGACTAAAATGTTTATATGGACGTGTAAATTTTTCACACTTGAAAAATAGGACCAAGGACATTAAATTATTCTTAGAGGCCCCTTTTCAAAAGAATTGACTTTAGACTATTTTTTTTTTCCCTTCAACAGACTGTAATTCATTGTTATGGAAAAGACTAGGAAAATCTACATCTTTGTCCCCATAACACCATAACAGGTGCGAAGGCTAATGGTCTGTGTTGGAGGACAGTTTTAAAGCTGTTCAGAGTGAATTGTTGGTGCATTATAAAACTTTTGGGACCACTGAGTATTAGATTTAAAAGAGCAGGCATGTACAGTCTTCAAGTAAATGGTTTATAATCTAGTCATAATTGCGTATGGTATTATTTGATAATCTAAGAAGTAATGGCACGGGGGGGGGCATAAAAATGCATCTTTGAATAAGATGCCAAGGAGAGAAAGCCTTGGCATTATTGGCTCTAATTTTTGTGTTTTTTACTGTTTCTGAGTGACACTGGAAATCCCTGAAACGTAATCCTTTGCCATTTTGCTGAGGCACATATAGCATATTTTAGTCATAGAATTTATGTTAATAACTTTGTAAATAATTTCGTTTATGTCCCTATGGAATCCTTATACATTGGAAAACAGTTGAAATTTTCCAATTACACTTCATTTTTATGGGAGAAATTATATGTTGTCACATTTTAAAACATTTCTCATGAATGTTAAGGGTCTATCATATGAATAAAGGTAATGTGAAACATGTTTCCGTGTGTAATGGGAATTCGAAGAGGAAATGGAACCTGAAAATTACAAATTGTTGGAGTACATGCCTAAGTGGCCAGGGAGTGGGGATAAAGAAGTTATATGACTTCTCAGCTATTGCTTTTGTGTTTAATTCCTAAGGAACAAAAACTATTCCAGGGAGATAGGAAGGCCAAAACCACAGGTCAGGTTCAAAGACCAAGACATAGATTAAGGGCAGTTGGCAGCCAAGAGCGTGGAGGACACAGTGTGGAGGACAGGGGTCAAAGAATGGGCAGAGGTTCATAGTAGCAAATGGAAGCAATGTAAAAAAAAAGGGGGGGGGAGAAGATTGCATGTTGGCCAAATTGCTTGGAACAGAGATATCCAGCTTTTGTAGGAGGTTGTTGTCTAACTCTTTCTGAATACTGCCTTAGAAATGCGACCTTCTGTTTTGGAGTAGTTCTCGTTTTTGAAAAGTTCCCTTATGTATTGAACACCAATCTGTATTTTAATTTTATCCGTTGGTATTAGGTAATTTCCAGATACCTCACAATTCCTCTTTTTAATAAATATTTAGTTGAGGACCTGCCACGTTCTAGGCACTTCTGTTGTTGCCAGGCATACAGTGTTAACACGGCAGACAAGATCTAAAGACTTGGAACTTCTATTTTAGTCAGGACAACACAAAGTATGCAAGTAAAGAGTGAACACAAACAAAAAATAAGAGAGAGTAACAAGCAGCACGGAGAGAATGAAATAAGGTGACTTGAGGTGGAGCGACGGGGTGGGGGGGTGGTCAAGGGAAGATTTCCCTGCGATGGTAATTTGCAAACTGCAGACTGGAGGCAGCAGGAGGGAGAGGTGATCTAACTTTAGGGAACAGCTGTGCAAAGACTGAAGGTTCTCCAGAGCGTCTGTGTAGTAGAAGAGCGTACGCAAGGCTTTCATGGCTAGAGTGTAGTATGTGAGGGAGACAGTCGCCCAAGATGGGGATGGAACGAAAAGCAAGGGGAAGGTTATCTAGGGCTTTGTGAGCAAGGAAAGAAGTTGGTTTTGATTTTAATTGTGTGTCAAGTCATTAGAAGTTTTAAACAGGGTCAAGAGGCTGTGCTATGGGCATTAGAAAAGGGCCACGGTGGTTGATGTGTAGCAATGGATGGTGGGGAGGCAAGAATGGGAGTGAGGTGACATCCAGGGCGGCTATAGCAATACTTCTGGTGGAGGATGATGGTAGGTTTAATTGGGAGGGTGGTGATGGAGAGGAAGAGAAGTAAACCTATTAAAGATAGTGTTGGAGGACTTGGTGGATAGATTAGGTATTAAATACAAGGAAAGCGGCGCCTGGGTGGCTTAGTTAAGCACCTGACTCGATCTCAGCTCAGGTCTTGATCCTCAGGGTTGTGAGTTCAGGCCTCGAGTTGGGCTCCATGCTGAGTGTGGAACCTACTTCAAAAAAACAAAACAAAACAAAACAACATTAAATACAGAGAAAGAGAGGAATCAAGTACAGCACTTTGATCTTTGCCTTGCACAGCAGACGCACGGTGCTTTTGTTCCTGAGAAAGGAATCCATGTTGTTATTTTCCCTCTGTGTTAAAATATTAAAAGTAATAAGGGTTACAAATGTATTTGATCTATGAGATAAAGGGCAATTAGAAAGGAATAATTTTGCCATTATAGAGTTTATTCTATTTTTGTTAGAGTCTAAAACATACATCTATCCTCAATTTAATCATCTAAAAATTTAGATTCGTTTTAGAATTCTAAAGTGATTGTTTGAGACAAGACGTTTATAGAATGCATTGGTATTTTTTTTTTCATAGTTAAGCTCTCATAGGTGGTATTTCACCAGGAAAAATTTACATATTTTAGAATGTTTTAAAATACAGTAAAAGTTTATGAAAAAATAAGGTAACAAAAGAAAAATATCCTGGGCAAATATTTCAATAGATAATACCGATGAAGGGCTAAAATCCTTAATTTCTAAGGATTCTTACAAATAGGAAAAATGTAAAAACCCTGACAAGCGCCCTATTAGGAAAATGAGCATAGAACCCGAACAGGCAATTCACAAGAGATCAGTAGCTTCAGAGAAAGCTCAGCCAGTCTAACAGGCAAGTCCTATAATATTTACAATAACAACGAGAAATAATATTGTAGTGGAGAAGAACATCAACTCTGGAGCTAGAATGCTTGAGCTTGAAGACGTAATTCTGAAACTTAACTGAGTAATTCTCCTGAATTTTCTTCTTGGGAAAGTAACTTAATCTTTCTTTGCTTCAGTTCCGACCCCTAAAATGGGGGACACAGTAATACCTGTGTCATTGGTTGATATATGTACCGTGTGTATCAGTGGTTGATAACATGGGGAAATTGCTTAGAACAGTTCCTGGGATATAATAATTACTCTGTGAGTTTTATAAATTCCTCCTTCCTTCTTTCTTACTGTTTAGTGTCTCATTATTGTTAAATGTTTATAAAATGATGATACCTCCTATTGGCTAGTGGAGGAAATGGATATTTTCATACATCGTAGATGAGAGTATAAGCTGGTCCATTATTTATGGAAAGAAGTTTTTCAATATGTCTCAAAACTTTTAAATAAATTTATTAAGGCAATTTTACTTCTGAGACTTCAGCTAATGATTTATGTTCACAGCAGAGTGACTTGCATTGGTCAAGAGTTAGCAACAACTTAATTTCTGCGGACAGAGGTGGTTTGAAATATACATTTAATTTCACTTGGTCTCATTAAAACTGCAGTAAAAATATTATTTTTTTATTAAGGTAAAATTTGTATACATAGAAATACACAGATGTTAAGTGTCCAGTTTGATGAGTTTTGAGAACGGTATATACGTGTGTTACCAAGCTCCCAATTGGGAACATTGCCATCCCCCGAGAATTCTCCTGTTCTGTTCTACAGTATTTCAGACTTTTCTATTACCAGAGATTAGTTTTGCTGGTTCTTGGACTTCATATAAATAGAATCATACAGCATGCATTCTTCTGTGTCTGGCTTCTTTCATTCACTGTAATTCCGAAAAGCCTTCCATGCTGTCATTATATTAACACTTACTCTTCTCTATTCCTATATTTTCTACCCCTTTATTGCTGAGTAGTGTTTCATTTTTTGAATGTACTACACTTATTTTCCTTATGATGTATTTTGGTTGTTTTTGACTACCGTGAATAAAGCTGTTATGAACATTTTTGTGCGAGACTTGTCATATGTTTCCATTTCTCTCGGGTAAATATGCAGTGAAATTGCTGGGTCATAGGGTAAGCGTATGTTTAATGTTGTAATGCTCTGCTAAATACTTTTATAAAGTGATAACACCATTTTATACTTTCACCAGCCTGTATGTTGTCTACTGTATGTTGCTCCATTTCTCTTCTAACATTTGGTTGTCAGAATTTAAAATTTAAGCTATTCTCCTAGGTGTGAGGTGATATCTAACTGTAGTTTTAATCTATATCTCTTTGCTGTCTGGCAATGTTGAGCACCTTTTAATGTGCTTATTGGCCATTCGCACATCTCCATTAGTGAAACATCTATTCAGAACTTTTGCCTAAGGTTGTAAAGATACTCTGAATTTTCTTCTGGATGCCTTATGGTTTAGTGCGTACACGTAGGCCCGTGATCCATCTCAAATTAATTTTTGTGTATGATGTGAGGTAAAGGTACAGGTTCATATTTTCCAAAATTCTTTCTAGTTGTTCCAGCTCAACTTACTGAAAAGGCTTTTTCTCCATTGATATCTTGGTGTCTTTCTTGAAAATCAGTCAACTGTACACATGCAGGTTTTTTTTTCTGAATTCTCTAGTATGATACAATGATGTATTTACCCTTTCCCATGCTAGAGCTACCCCGTTTCAATGACTATAACTTTACACTACGTCCTGAAATCAGATAATTTGATTGGTTCACTCTTGCTTTTTAAAATTGTCTTGACTATTCTAGATCCTTTGAATTTCCATGTAAATTTTAGAATCAGCTTTTCATTTGCTCCCTAAAAACCCAGAGATATACTTGCACAAACACATACATCCAAGGGCGTTCATTGTTCAGTTCGATGCAGAAATTGTAAACAATCTGTATGTTGACCAAAAAGAATCTGGCACTGTATAGCACGTTACATCCACACAGTGGGATTTTATGCAGCTATTAAGGAATAAGTGCTAATGTGGGCATTCTACAAAATGAGTTATTAAGTGAAAAATCAAAATGCAGAACAGGGAATAGTGCATGTTCCTATTTATTTTAAAAATAAGGATATAGGCATAATATATGCTTTCTATATATATGTATGAAATTTATTGGTTCATGGAACTGAAAAGTTAGAGTTGAGTTGATCTCAAACAATACTAGGTCCAGGGGCTCACAGGATGTATTAGATGTTGCCCCTCGCTCTGTAGCTGGGCGCCACTTTTTTCTTTTTGGCTTTATTGTCAGATGTCTTCTATGCCATTGGAGCTCCAGGCTCCCATGGTTATCATAGTGCATAGAAGACGTTGTCTATCTCAGTGTTCCTTCATCAAGTCTGGTTTGAGGTGCCTGTCCATCCTCTGGATCCGTCACTGTGAATGGGGGGATGAAGTGCCTTACCTGGCCGAGTGGGTCACACACTCAGTCCTGTAACTAAAGGAGGGAAGGGCACCATGGGGAAGGAGCTGTTTGATGAAAGACATGATATGCAAATTAAAGCCCACGTGCCCATGTAGGGAGTGACCTTAATGGCACCTTTCCTGTTCATGCGTAAGAATGATGCTTTTTCTATAAAAATTCCCTAAAATTGTGTCCCTGCATCTCAAGAAATTCTTTTATGTTTTACCTCTCGCTTCCCAGTTGGGCACTGTCAGCCGTTTTCAGTTTCCTTGGTTTCCAGCTTTGAGCCCTTTTCTGTTTCTCCCATTTAGCCTCTTCCATTTGGACTGATGACCTGCTTGTGCTGTCTGCCAGGGACTGCTTTTGGTGTCCGTCTTTGACCTTGACCATCAGATTATATGGTTTGGTTTAATGCACTACAGCCTTTGGGAAAATACGTTCTGTTCCCCATGATTAATGTTGAGTTCAGCCTCTGGGCTTCCCTGTGCCTAGAGGGGGATCAGACAAAATTATCTGAAATTTTGTTCCGGTCACTTTTATTAGTCCTTAATGGATTGGCTGGAAGGACTGCTTTCATGCCTGTATTCTCCTGCCAGGTACTATCGATTCATAAAAAGTTGCAAGGGTGGACACTAAACTGGATACAGCACCTGATTTTCTCCTTGTTTCCAGTTAAGAATTAGGTGATATTGCTGTGCGATCATAGATTATAAAGAATTATTCTGTAAGTTCTAACTGTTTTATATTTAAAATCAATCTGGTCGTTAGCACTCTGTTTCTGAATAGACAGTTTCTTTGTTGTTGAATAATATATACATTTGGAATAGGTTTGGATTAAAACTGTTCTAATGTGCTTATCACTATCTATCTAGAGGGAAGGGCAAGATGGTGAGATAAGGATGTATTAAGATGAAAATTAGTTGAGAGGTGATAATAATAATAGTGAAATAAAAGGATAAAATTGTATATTTGAACGAGTTTTAAAAACATGTTAAATAAGATGAGCCACTATCCAGATTACGACAGCCAGGTAGGTATAAGCGGCTCAGAGAGCAAAAGCTTCTAATTATAGAAATATATCTACTCAAATAATGCATTGCTAATTTTGAAATAAATTAGGATGCAGAGAAAGAGACTGCTTTGGTTTTGACTTCACAGATAAATTACCAGATATAATAACTGAATTGTTTGGCACTTACTCATTGTTAATCAGTCAGGGCAATATATTCTTTAGTTATATTTATGTTTAGCTTTTATATGAAGACAATCCATTCATCATACAACTGAGACCAGCCCCTGCAGGTATCCCCCAATCCCATCTTTAGGACTCAGGCAGGCCACACTCAAATATGCAAGCCTGGCCCACTAATAATTGGACTGATCATGTACTCAGGCCATCCTTTTTTCAGTTTGTGATTTAGGCTTCCTAGCACACTGGGATATCCCACTGGCCTACTTAAAATTTATATTATTTGTCTGATTTTGTTTATTGCAAAAAAAAAAAAACAAAATAGGTAGAAATGTAAAGAATGATATAAAGACCAATTGTAATCCTATCTATGCAAAAAAATGTCAAATAATTCCTAACATTTTACTGTATTTAATCAAATCTAAGACAGCATTGACTTAAACTGTTTTTTTTAATCACTTATTTAATCACCAAGAAAGAAGAAATGCTGTCAACTTACCTATGACATATAATAGTCCCCCATTATCTTGAGAGATACATTTCAAGACTCCCAGTGGATGCCTAAAACCATGGCTAATACCAAACCCTCTATATACTATGTTTTTTTTCTTATACATTCAAACATGTGACAAAGTTAAATTTATACATTGGGCACAGTAAGGGATCAACAACAGTAACTGCTAATAAAATAGAACAATTATAAAAATATAGTGTATACTGTAAGAAAACTTAGGTGAATGTGGTCTTTCTGTCTCTCCAAAAATGTTATTGTCCGGAACCCACCCTTATTCTTATGATGATGTGATGATAGAATGCCTGTGTGATGAGATGAAGGGAGGTGCATGAAGTGGGCAGGCTCTGTAACGTAGAGTCAGGCTACTGTTGACCCGATGACACGTCAGATGGAGGATCTTCCGCTTTCTGACTGCGTTTGACTGTGGCTAACTCAAACTACAGAAAGCAAAGCCACAATAAGGAGGGACTACTATGCTCCTATTTATTTTGTATGAAAAATCCTATGCTCATTGGGAAAGTTCTTTTTAGACTTGTTATGATATAGACTATTCATCATGGATGGATTTAGAACATATCAAAAAAGGAAGATACGGGAAAAACAAAATGGTTAAAGTATTTCCAAAACCTCTTTATATTCAGAGTCCAACCTGCCGTGTTACTTTTTTTTTTTTTTAAAGATTTTATTTATTTATTCATAGAGACACAGAGAGAGAATGAGAGGCAGAGACACAGGCAGAGGGAGAAGCAGGCTCCATGCAGCGAGCCCGACGCGGGACTCGATCCAGGGTCCCCAGGATCACGCCCTGGGCTGCAGGCAGCGCTAAACCGCTGCACCACCGGGGCTGCCCCTGTGTTACTTTTTGATTTCAGAGTTGTCAGTATCTGTGTTTTTCCTAGTGCTTTCAACCTCTGTGCTGTCAAAAACATTGATGATGCAGCATCGCTTAAATGAGTGCTCTCGTATTGTCTCCCAGATTTTCATCCAAGCTCATCCAGAAGTCCTCCCTTCTTTCTTCCTTAGTGTTGGAAGTGTCCTCTCTCCAGTGTTAGGTGGGCACATAGTCAGCGGCCCAGTTAGAGGTGTTTCTGAGCCTCTCTGGTAGTAGCGTGGGGCTGTGGTCTAAGTGTCTCCGTCCTCGCAAAATTCATGTTGCAGTTCTAACCCCCCCAACTGATGCCAGTTGTTGTCAGTAGGTAGGGCCTTTGGGAGGAAAAATGAGGTCTTGAGGGTGGAGCTCTCATGAATGTGATTAGTGCCCTTCTCGAAGAGATCCCGCATTGTTCCTTAACCCTCTGCCACATGAGGATCCAAGGAGAATTCTGCAGCCCGGGAGAGGGCTCTCGCTCAGCCATGCAGGCACCATGATCCCGTACTGCCAGCCTCCAGCACGGTGAGAAATGATCTCCTTCTTCTCCTCCTCCTCCTCCTCCTCCTCCTTCTCCTTCTTCTTCTTCTTCTCTTTTTTTTTTTGCTGTTTTTAAGCCACCCAGCCTGTAGTATTTCGTTATACAGCCCAGAGCTGATTAAGACCCCTGGTATGACTGTGTTCTGACCGGTGGGACAGGAGAAGCAGTGTGTGCAGCTTACAGGTCACATCCTTAAAAGGAAGCTGCATTCCTTTCAGGTTCTCTTTCCACCCCTTCTGTGGGATGGGATGCAGACATGGGCTAGTGAGCCACCTTTAACGACGTAGAGGTGATAGTCCAGGCTTGGCGGGACAACTGGATAGTAAGATCTGGATCTTTGGATTACTTTGTAGAGCTGAAGTGCTGCTGTTTTCAGAAGGAAAAATAAGCCTATCTGGTTTAAACCACTGCTACTGTCAGAGCAGCCAAATTAATATCCATATCATATATACTGTTTATTGAAATTCCTTTTCAAATTTAATATCTTATTGAAACATGCTTTTATATATCATTAAATATTTCATTTACCATTAAATATCTTACTGGCTACAGAATGTGCAGGGTAGATGCATCATTATTTATTTAACTAAGCTATCATTGGGCATTTAGGTTCCAATTTTTCTAAGTTATAAATAATACTGGAATAAAAAAATCTATTGCTTTATATATATGTATATACACATTTTAAAATTTATCTGTATTATATATATTTATGTACATACAAGTATGCATGCACACTGAAAACACATCTATGTATGTGTACGTATATAAGTCTTTGCCTTGTTTCCCTAAATAAATTCCCGTAAGTGGAATTACTTGGTCTAAGGCCTTTCACATTTTTAAGCTTTTAAGATTAATTATCAAGTTGATTGCCAATATGTCTGCACTAATTTACCATACCACTAGGAATACGTGTAGGTCTTAAGAGTTCAGTTGTGTAAGTTTTACCGATTGTGTACACACACACAGAGTATAAAATATTTCCTTTATGCAGAAAGGTATATTTGATCCCTTCCCTTAATCTCTGCCTTACAGAAGCAACTATTGTTTTGATTTCGGATCGTGCCTATTGTTGGACTTCATATAGATGGAATCGTACCATAGATATTCTTTTGTTTCTAGCTTCTTTGCTTTCATTTTTGAGACGCACCCATGTTGCAAATATCAGTAGTGGTCAGTTGTGTGAAGTTACTTCATTTAAAATAAATGCTCTTCAGTTGATAAATAATTGTGTTATTTCCAGTTTGGAGCTACTATGAATATGACTTTTTTGTGGACATACATTTTTCATTTAGTTCTTCTTGGGTAAATACCTAAGAGGGGAGTTGCTGGGTCATAGGGAAGAGCCTATTTAACTTTTAAAGAAACTGACAAGTAATTCTCAAAAATGGCTGTATAGCTTTGTGTTCCCATCAGCAACATATGAGAGTTCTGGATGCTTCTCATTGTGGCAAATATTTGGTATTGTCAGCCTTGGAGATTTTAGTTATTCTATCATTCTGGAATGGAAATGTTCATTTGTGGAAATGTTCATTTGTTTTTCTTTTGACTAATGATGTTGAACTTTGTATATGTTTATTGGTGACTCGTGGATCTTCTGTAAAGGATTTAAGTCTTTTGTCCATTTTTAAAAATTGAGTTTTCTTTTTATTATTGATTTTTAGAAATCTTTATATATTCTCTATACAAGTCCATCAGATGCGTGTGTTGTGGATTTTTTCTTCCAAGTTTGGCTTTCTAATCTGAAACTTTCACTAGGATGAAGTACAATATATCAGTTTTTTTTGTTTTATGCGTAGTTTTTTTTTTTGTGTGTGTGTGTGTATTGTAAGAAATTTTTGCCTACCACAAGGTTACAAAGACATTTTCCTATGTTTACTTTTAGAAACTTTATAGTTCTAGTTTTTCTAATACAGTTTATGATTCATCTCAAAATAACTCCATTATTGAAGTGAGGTAGGGTTCAAATTCATTTATTTTACATTTTTTATATCAAGTTTTCCAACACATTGGTTAAAATAACTCTTAGTTTTTTTTTTTTTCCAATATGATAAGAACAAATGGTATTTTATATTGTTTTATACCCTGATGAAATCTTGACAGTGAATTTTTTCCTGAGTTTGCATGTTTCCTACAACTTTGAGTCAGAGCTTTTCTAATAGCCAACCCCAAAGGACTAACTTTTTGAATTCAGAAAAGAATCTCATTTTCTCTCTTTCTTGTTAAGAGAAGTGAAATTACCATAGCAGGAGTAATAGAGTGACATCCATGTCAATCATGATTTGAAAATACCTAGGAGAATTATTGGCAACTATCAATCTGTTTTAAATTAGTAAGGATTTAGACTGACTCATGAAACATTAAGATGGCCATATTTGTTTGATGTTCCTCAATTGGAAGAGATTGAATTGTTCAGCATAGGTTGACACATAGGAAAAGATTAATTATACCAAATATTTAGAATAGTATCTGTAAAGCATGAGCTGTGCTTCCCAGGGAAATAAATGATACCTGTTTTAAATATATTTCATATAAAGAACAGAGGATACATTTCAAGGAAGAAGGTTATGCTGACAAGTTAAAACCAAGTTACTTTGGTGATTTTGCCCTTAGATTTCTGTGACCTGCAAAAAAGAGGAGCCATATACCTGATGTCAAAATCTGAGTTTCTAAGAAAAGGGTCTTATCTCCACTGAACTTTCGGGGATTATGCTGTACATAGATGGGCTAGAGCTCAAGCCCATTCACATTCACATTCATTTTGGAGGGCTAATGTCTGAGAAAAGTGACTAGCTAGGCAGCGATAATAATTCCGAGAGAGAGTGCATTTACATTTTTCTAATAATACAATTCATGTAATTCTTTATGCCACATAAATCTTTTCTGCACACTTTTGGATATATGGCTTCCATATGCTCTAAAAAAGCTATAAAATGAGCTCAATATTCTTTTCTTTGGTATTTTTCTATCAGTGAACTTCTTCTCGTGACCTCTGGTAATGATGTTGTGTTGTTTAGAGTTAGAACTCTCAACGATTTTTCCTCCATTCGCCTCTTCTTTGCTGACAAATGATAAGGATTTCTATTTAACTGTCTAAAAATATTTCTCACGTATATTTTATTGTAAATTTACATTTTCTAACTCACCACATCTTAATTTCTCATTTTCTGTTTGGTAACTAAAAAATAAGGCAAGGCTTCAACACAAAGGCCCGTAATTGATGCTAGACAAGCATTGTCATAATTTCCCCCAAGGAGCTCCGTTTTGTTAACTCTTTAAAATTGCTGAGCACGTTTTTCCTCAGGGATTTAGCATTTAATTTTTCCCCAGTACTTTTATGCTGCTAAAAACTATTTTATGTATTGAATAGAGTCCTAGTAATATCTGTGACAGCAGTCCTGTCAAAACACTTTTAAAGAAGTATGCTCACTCATTATGGAAAATATGAAAGCCTCTGTCCCTTCAAAAATACATGTTTTGCTTTGGAAGCTAAGCAAAACAACTTAAATTTTGGAACACTACTGGGAGCAATCTTCAGAGAAACCATGTTAGTTTTCTAATTAGAGAATCCAAGGCAGTGTTACAGGAACCAGTCTAGACAACACCGCTTTATCTAAGACAGTTCTAATAACACCTTCTAAAAGGTTCTTTGTAAGAGTGAAATTTTTATTTTTCAGCATTGCCCTAACCTTGTATCGGCAGCTTAAAGAATTGCAGTGCCTTAAATGGAAGCCATTGAAGATCCAAATGCTCTGAGTTGATCCTTTCTGACAGAGGAGAAAGGCCAATAAGCCAACCCCAAATGGTGTAATCAGGAGCAGTGCATAATTAAAAGCCATCTGCATGTCTTGTGTGTCCCTCTCTGTATATAAAATAGGGCCAGCACTATGTGAGTACTTAAAAGCTCCTTTGAAAAATTTCAAATCCTTATTGAGACATTTACCCTACAGTGTGGAGGATAAGACAGACCAAAGTATTCATGACCAGCCCCCTCCTTCTTATTTTCTCATGTGTGAGTGATTTATAACCGAGTCAACATAATGCCATACTACCACACTAGAAATGTTTATTGTAGGTTTAAAAATATTCTATAGTTCATGAGAAGTTAAGTGGTAAGGCTAAGAAAATAACGTTGTTGTGTGTCTTCATCAAGATTATAGCCCAGAATTTTTTCTGAATTCTAATGGAGGTTGTGCTCTCCTCCCACAAACAAATGCTCGTTGCTAAGTCCTCAGATTCAGAACCTTTATTTTTTCTTTTTTAGGATGAACTTGACTTCTAAGCAGATACTTAATATGTTTTCTTTAGTGGAAGTAAGTAACTGGTAACTGGTATGTTTTCTTTAGTGGAGCCTATTCATGAGTCCTTGCAGTAGGTTTGTCATAAGTAAGTGAGGCTCCATGTAGTCCCATAGTGATATCCTGGTTTAAGAGAACATATGTGTTTAGCCAGTAATTTTAGAAGACTGGTTCATCCTACACAGATTGTCAGTACCATCCAAGAACATATTTTCTTGTTTCGTTCCTCTGGTATGGGGTGTTATAGAAGGGAATCTGAATTGTTAGAGGGAAAATTGGTCCTGATGCCTTCAGAAGTCACTTCCAACTCTTAGAGTCTATGATTTTATGAGTTTTAGTTTCAGAATATTGTATTTCAATGGTCAGTGAAAGTGTGTAGAGTTATTATATAGATTGATATGAGTGTTCAAAGATCTGGAATTTTATTTTTTTCAAGATTTTATTTATTTATTCATGAGAGACACAGGCAGAGGGAGAAGCAGGCTCCTTGCAGGGACCCCAATGTGGGATTCAATCCCAGAATCCCAGGATCATGATCTGAGCCAAAAGCAGATGCTCAAGCACTGATCCACCCAGGCGCCCAAAGATCTGGAATTTTAAAAAAAAGTTTGCATTTAAATTTTAAGAAAAAATGATTTTGTTTCCTACATGTCATATCTGTAGGATTTATACCACTATTCTGTACTATTTCCCATGACACAGATTCCTTTGTTTTGAGATTTCAAGCCTACCTTCTCAAAGATTCAATTTAAAACTTTCTAAATGTAATTAGTATGTTCAGGTTGGGATTCAATGGTTGATATTTCCAAAAACAACAATTCCAAATTCGTACAAGTCCTTATATTAGTCAAGTGTCTGTCCAATCTTTCCTTAGAGCCTCTCTATTGATAAACCCCATAATCCAGAGGGATTAATTGGTGTCTAACTTGTCATATCTGTTCTTACCACCTGCAACCAGAACTTAGTCCTCCCCACTCTTTTGAGGTCAGAGGACTTGTGTGGCTCTTCCTGTTGTTGCAATAAAAACCCAAGACTTCACAGAGCCGCCTGGTCTCTGTGTGGTTTTCTGTGGCCAAGAGACTGTACCCAAAGTGTTCAGGCCTCTCTGGACCTCAGAGTCTTTGGCCAGTTGCTTTTATCTCTAAAGAAAGGAAGAAGTTTTTCTGTCTTCTTGTCTTTAGATTCTGTTTTCTGGCTCAGGATTAATCCTGATGCATCCTTGGCAAGGAATTCCTCATCTCCCACCTTGGGAGTATGGTCTAGCTTCAACAGACCTGACAAAATAATTAGTAACTAACCTGATACAAATATCAGGATTATGTGGTCATTTTTATTGTCAACTTCTTGTGCATGGACAGGTAATGAAGGGACTTACTGAATTGGTATTTACATGGAACTTATGAGGAAGAAAATGCAAATGTATTAATTTCTCTTTTATCTTTTTATTTAAGATTATATTTTCTAAATATTTAAAGTTCTAATTTCCCCAATTTTTATGATGGCCAGTAATGACTACCAATCCTAGAGCACTCTTTATTTAACACGGATTATCTTAAATTGCACTCAGGAGAGAACAAGCACAGGATTGGAGCTTATTCAGCAATAGTTTTGTGATTCTGTTTATTGAAATGATATAAATGTGGTATCACATTTTATTAATTCCACAAATGTTTATTTCATGTCTACAATGTGTCATCACAGTTTTAGATTCTCTGGAGACCATGAAGCGTATGAGACAAATCTGAGTTAAATTGTTTACATTTGAAAACCAGGGAATAAAGTGGTCATAAAATTTAATCACCATCAAGAATCAAGAAATTAATAATAATTAATAACATAATTGGTTTATTAACAACATTATTTTCAAGGATAAAATCCTATGAAAACATGAATGAAATTCACAGTTGTTTCAAAACTATAAAATTAATATGACAAGGAACACTTACTGCTTTTCAGAAGAAAAAAAAGTAAATTTTTCAGAGAATTTCCACTTTTTGCTTTTCTCCTTGCTATGGAAAAAGGTTGCTGCCTTGCATTATTATTATTATTATTATTATTATTATTATTTTAATTTTTACCAAGCTGTAGTCTGAAAACAAGCCTCTCATCAAAAGAGCTAAAATGTCTAATTGCAGTAGTTGAAACCAAGTAGGCAAAGTCTATGGATTTATTTAAGTGGTGTTGTACATACTTGGAAGGTGTGGTTTCAAGGATGTTGATATTGAAATAAAATTTAATTGCTGATTTCACTTACATCCACGACTGCTGATTCTGAGGGATTAACTCTCATTTCAAAAGTGGATGTCTGTTGCTTTTTAAATCATGTCTTAAAATGTGTTAGAGATTTCATTTGACTTGTCATTACCACTAGAAATGACAGAGAACTAACTTTTTATTTTTTTTTTAAGTCACATGGTACTTTGTGCTAGACAGTTGCCTTGCAATCTTTCATCTGATTTTCAAACTCTAGGGGAAGTTTGAAACTTCTACCCATTCGTCCACATACCCAACAATCGTTTATGAGATGCTTACTATGTTACTAAACATAATGATGGTGATAATAGCAGTGAGGCATACTTTGTGAATACAGAGAGAAGTCTTTGCCAATGATTCAAGTGATTGGAAAGGGAAGGCTGTTCTGGATTTAACATATCACCGATTCTAGAATCCTTCTTGATCCTAACCTCTAGGGAACTGTTGGAAAAGGCAGGGGTAGAGGCAATTATTGGGAGTTTGGTTGCCATTTCCCAGGATGCTTGGGGTAAGTGTCTATGCCAGGTGGTAATCAGCATCAGGGAACAGGTCCCTTTGCATGGGCTGATGATATTGTTTGGTAGTGGTAAATGGGATTGTTGCTGGGGACAGAGAAAGCAGCACTTGTCACCAAGGGACTACTTAGAAGGAATACTGAGATTCACGGGGTAGGACTCGAAATGTGCTAATTTGGATATTAAAAGATTGACATCACTGTGTACCTCAGGGTAATAAGGCTGGACAAATGGTTTACATAAATATGAAGAAAGTGAGGCCTTGAAAAATCATACAGGTGATAAGCAAAGACACTGGAATTCAAACTCAGGTTTGTACTACTTCCTTGCAAAACTTTTAATCATTTGTAGACACTTACCTAAAATGCTTTCCTGGAATTTGCCTTTACTACTGCATGAAAAAAAATCTATATAAAGTAGAGCATTTTTTATAACAGCAAAATGCTTTGGTAAATAATGAGAAAGCCATTTGAAGTTGTACTCTGACTCTATGTCCTTTGTTCAAATTGTATTATTCACATATTCGGAGACAGAGTGTCTCTGTGACTTAATTATGATGAGTATAATAATTGTAAGTAGGTGGTTATATTATGCCAGAGGAGATAATTAAATGGGGAATTGCATGATTAGCTGAGCTTTTAGTACATGCATTATCCTTATGAAATATGATATTATGATTCTACTATACAGGGCTCAGATAAAAAATATTTACAGAGTCAACACTTCAGATGTGCAGAGGGCATTAGAAATACATTAGATATAGATGGGATCCCCGAGATATCATTAAAATACTTTGGAAATTTTACAAGCATAAATCCAGGGCATTGACTTCCTTTTTGACCAGTAGTTTTATTGTCAGGAGGATTGGCAATTCTTCCTGCACCTATAATTTCAGCAGAAATAAATTAATCATTGAAGTGGGTGTGACGGGAGCATGGTGGCAGCTTAGTTGTAAATCTTTGCACTTTTCTTGGAAATCACATATAAGGAGAATAGAAAAAACCCTCAATTAGATTCTCAGCAAAGCTAGAAATCAGAAAGTGCTCGCAAGCTCTCAGTTACATGAAACTGTGGCCCAAGCAAATGAAGTCAGCATTAACTGCATAGCAATGATGGGGCTTTGGGGGCTGAAGATGGGATGAAGAATGAGGGAACGTGGAAAGGGCCCAGTAGTCACACATCTTGGAAATAAGAAGCAGATGTTCACTCCCAGGAGGAGCAGATCCCTCTCTGAATGGGAAGTGCTGTACGCCGGACTGAGGTACAACAGGTGCAATTGCCAAGGAAGGTGGAAAAAGACGTTGCAGAAAGTATCTGGGGAAATCAAGAGGTGATTGAATTGTCTTAGAAAATTCCATGTCCCAAAAGGGAGCGAACAATTGGGAAGGCAGGAGGTATGACTCTTGGTATCAGAGACAAGTAGAGGAACTGAGGGAAATCGCAGTTAGGAGTGGGAGTGCTTCGGAACCAGGGTGGGACCAAGAGACAAAGCGTGTGTGGCTTACACTGTAAGTGTCCACTACGGTAGCAGTACCAGAGGGAGCTCTGACCGAGAAATACGGAAAACTGCCCCCTGACTCTCTTGCTAATAACTGGTCTGGGGAAATCCAACTTATTTAAATATGAATGACAAAAACGAGTTGAAGACAGCATTCAGACAAAAATGTTATAAGAAAAACGTGCAACAGAACACCCAAACTCCCCTATATAGAGAGTTCGTAAGGAAACGCTGCATGAAGCGAATGAAAATTATAATCCAACATTGCAATCTGGATAAAAAACATCACTCTAGCAATTGCAGCTGCGGATTAACACCATGAAGCAGAAACACAAGAGATCAGGGAAGAAGTGAGCAGTCAACAGAAGGCGTCGGCAAGACTGTTGGAGCATTTGAAGTGGGAAGGGGTAGAAACCGGGAAAGAGAAGAAAAAGAAAAATGGTAATTTAGAAGTGAAGACTAAATTACGAGGAATACAACAGGGAACAGACATCTTGGGAAGGGACATAGAATAAAGAAATGAGAAAAACAAGCAGATGAGACTTAAAGAGATACAATGATGAGAGAAAAGACGGAGACAGAAGAGACAAAGGAAACACGATGTGTGCGTAATTGCAGCTTATGAAGGGAAAGCCCCCAAATGGTATAATCGAACAATTATATAAGAATATATTTTATGAACACTCTCCTGAAAAAAAATAAGGAAGTTTGAAAAGCCATCTTAGTTTGGGCTTCTGTAAGAAATTATCACAGACTGAGTGGCTTAAACAACAAACCTTTATTTCCCATAGTTGCAGCGGCTGGGAAGTCCGGGCCCGGGTGCTGGCAGATGTGGTGTCTGGTGAGGGCTCCCTTCCTCCTCCGCAGGTGGCCATCTCCTCCTTGTACCCTTATGTGGTGGACAGCAGACAGGCCTCGCTGGGGCCCCTTTCACAAAGGCGCTAAACCCAACCACCAGGGCGCTACTCTGTTGACCCTAATTACGTCCCGAAGGCCCGACTTCCTTAAATTACCACACTAAAGCTCAAGAATTCAACTTACTAATTTTGTGGGGACACAAACATGTAGTCCATGAAGGGGTGCATCATGTTCCATGGAAAAATGACCTGGAGTGGCCAGTGCCAAGATAGCGGGGTGGCCTGTCAATACGAGAGAAGGACTATTGGATAGACGGTTTAAAAGATTGTCATTGACCAGAAGAAAGCCAGGCAGGTATCAGCTTCTCCAGGGTAGCACCGAATTTCAGATGACAGTGGAACAGCACCTGCAAGTTACTCAGGGAAAAATGTGCAATCAAGACTCTCTCGGGGGCACCTTGGAGGCTCATTCACTTAGTCATCTGCCTTCGGCTCAGGTCATGATCCTGGGGTCCCGGGATGGAGCCCTGCATTGGGCTCCCTGCTCAGTGGGGAACCTGCTTCCCCCTCTCCCCCTGCTAGTGCTATCTCTATTGCTATCTTTGTGTGTCTCTCTCATAAATAAATAAATAAATAAATAAATAAATAAATAAACAAATAAATAAAAACTTTAAAAAAGGCTGTCTTCCAAGTATATAGTTCTGAGTATGCCAAAGTTTAGGGTATATTGTTCATACAGCTCTTCTTAAGAGAACTTACTATAGAGCAAACTCTACTAAGAGGTGATAGAGCAAGCTTCAGCAAAAATAAATAGTGAACATTGGATATATTTAATTACAGTTTTGAGATAAAATCATGGGTAGGATAAGGGTGTCAGTGTAGCATGTTCATATTATATGCTCTGGCTATATAAAAATGTAGTCCCAGAAATGTTTGAGAAGAGACTTGAAACTACTATCTTTTTTTTTTTCTTTTCCTCTTGAGAGAGACAGAATGAGATGACAGGGAGGGGCAGAGGCAGAGGGAGAGGGAGAATCTGAAGCAGGCTCCACACCCAGCTCAGAGTCTGATGTGGGGTTTGATCTCAGGACCCTGAGGTCCTGACCTGAGACAAAATGAAAAGTTGGATGCTCAACCAACTAAGCTACGTGGGTGCCCCCTGAGACTACTATCTTTCAAAAGGCTCACTTGGAAGGTTGATTAATGGCTGGCATTTGGGATTTTCACGAGTGTTTCCACCATTCAGAAGTGATAAAGAGTGGCTTTTGGTGTCTAAATTGTTCATGCAAACATGGTTTATGCTAAACATCTGCTTTCCTTCCGGAATTTTGGTAGGTGCTGGCCAGAGGCACCTGTATGACTAGCTCCACGTAAAAATCTCGGGCACTGAGTCCGTAGTGAGCTCTCCTGGTGGACAGTATTTTACATGTGACGTTGCAACTTGTGGCTGAAGAAATTCTGCACCTCCTGTGTGACTCCTCTGGGAGAGGACTCGTGTAAGCTTGTGCCTGGTGTTCTCCACGCCTCACTCCCTGTGCCGTTTCCCTTTGCTGATTTTGTTTGTATCTTTCACTGTAATAAATCATAGTTTAAGGACAATTGTATGCTGTGTCCTAGGAGTTTGCCTAGTGAATCATTGAACCTGGGGTGGCACTGAAGATTTCCAACATTGACTAAGGGTAACCATTGTAACAAAATACAAATCTTCCAAAAGTATCTGAAGTATTTAAAGAAAAGAGACCACTTAGTGAGAACTTCTTTTTATCCATCCTTCTACCCTATAACATGACAGTACTAAAACCAAAATTATTGTAAATAAAGTAATTGTTATAGAGCTTAACTTACCTATTAAAAGAAAAAAAGGTCTTGGATCATTAAACAAAACACTTAAAGAAATTCAGAGATGTTAAAAGTATGAAGAAACTTATACAGACAAATGAAAACAACAACAACAAAAAAGAAGCAAGTGAGGTTTGGAGCCTAAAATATAGGACCTCAAAATATCTAGTCCCAAAGTCATTACATGAAATTAGAAAAATCAGTTAGCGATGAAACTAGAACAGTTACATCATGTTGAAGGATAAAATTCACAATGAAGATGCAGTTGTCATTATTTTTGCAGGAAATTATACAACTTTGTGAAGGAGAAAATAGAGGCAGTTAATAAAAAGTAGACAAAGACACAGCAGTAGTAGAAAGCTTTCAGTCATCTCTCTAGTGTAGGATCAAGAGGACAAAAATAAGTAGGCAGATGACTATACAATATGATCGTAAAGTAGTATAGTATGGTAGATATCAAACTCTGATACAGTGAAAATAGAGAACATATTCTTTTGAAATGTTTTTGAAACTGTCATAAAATTGCCTCCGTATATATTAGGCCATGATTCCAAAAAGAAGGAAAAAATGAAACAGCATTATTACAACATTGTAAAACTAGAAATTAATGGCAAAAGCACAAATGCACCTTGAAAAAGGTGAAATGTTTTTTTACAGTTGTAATAAAGGACTTGAAGAAAAAGGCAAGGTGAGCAGAGCATGCAGACTATCTTGACAAAGTATGAAAATACTGTATACGTGGATCCTAGGGATTAACCATGCTTGAAGGAAAATGTGGAGCCTTAAATATTTATAACAGTAAGAAGAAACAATAAAAATATGACATTAGAGATAGAAAAAGAAGAACAAGGTAAACCAAAGGAAAGCCCAAGGAAAGGATTAATGAAGATAAAAACAGAGTGGAAGGAGTTAGGAATAGAACTAAAAAATAAAATAAAAATTTGGTGATTTGAAAAAAAAAATTGATTAAGAATAAAAGGGAAGGGGACGCCTGGGTGGCTCAGCGGTTGAGCGCCTGCCTTCAGCCCAGGGCCTGATCCTGGGGTCTCAGGGTCAAGTCCCACATCGGGCTCCCTGCATGGAGCCTGCTTCTCCCTCTGCCTGTGTCTCTGCCTCTCTCTCTCTCTGTGACTCTCATGAATAAATAAATAAAATTTCTAAAAGAAAAAAAAAGAATAAAAGGGAAGAAAGTACATATATACAAGAGAAATGACAAGAAGGGAAAAACAAAGCAAAAAAGAGGAAACTAAAACATTATAGAAAGTTATTTTGTGCAACATCGCCTATGGAAATAAACTTTAAAGCTTGAATGAAATAATTTTCTAAGAAAATATGATGTAGACACATAACATACGTCAAATATGACAAAACTGACCTGGAAGAGAAAGAAAATCCCACAGACCAATTTCCATAGGGAAAGAAGGAGAGAAATAGAGAAGGCCCGGCTCCCCGAGTCCGCGCTCCTGGCCCTTCTCAAGTGTTCTCTGCTCCGGGGGTGGGGTGGGGGTGGAGGGCCCCGTGGCCTCATTTGCCTGCTGTCCTCTGCTGCTGGGAGCACCGGGGGGAGGGGGGCAGGGCAGTAGACGCCCCGCTTGCTTCTGGGTGCTGCTGTGCCTGTGTGTACCCCAGGAGGGGTGGGGAGCCCCACCCGTCTGCTTCCAGTGGGATCGTCTCCTGGGGTCTTTATTGTTCCCTCGAGGCCTGAGCCTCCATGGCCAAGCCCTGCTCCCAGCTCCCATCCTAAGTCCCCGTCCTCCCCTTTGTTGCTCTGTCCCTAAGAGTAGGATCTGTGCCTCTGTGTGCTCTTCTAGCTCCTTCAGCTTTTTGAAACCCGTGCGATCCATTCCTTACAGTAAATTCCATCTGTTGAAATACACTGTGTGTTTCCTGCCTCCTGGCTTAACCTCTCGGTGCCTCAGTTTCCTTAGATGTAAAACGGAGATGACAATGATATAATCATGATGATAACGATAAAAGCACTTAACCTCATTAGGTTGTTGTGAAGAGTAAGCGAGTTTAATATATGTAACAACGGGTCTGCTGAAGAGTGAACCCTATGAAGACCCTCACTGCTCTCAGAAAGGTTCACTCGCCCGCCCTCCGCAAAAACAAAGCACTTGGTTCAGACAGAGTTATTGGAAACTTTTACGAAAACCTTCAAGTTCTTCGTTACTTTATCTATTCTAGAGTACAGAGAAGAAGGAAGCTTCCAAATCAGTTCTTGTGATTCAAGTGTAACGCTGGTAACAAAGAGTCATCTAAAAAAATTTATAAAAAAGAATAAAACGGTCTCACTTTACAAAGAAAAGCAGAAAAATCCTAAGTGAGGCATCAGCAAAGAAAACTTGGTAGAACATTGAAGAATGGTACATCATGAATATATGTACTTATCAGACATGAAAAAGCCTTCCTAGGAAATCCAGTGACATGAATCTTCATATTAATAGCTTGAGTAGGTGTTTACTGTCGGAGGCCCCAGGGCTCAGTGTGTGGCCTCTCCCCTCGGGTTGCCTTCACTCCCTTGGTCGGCCCACCTTCTCTTGACTTTGTGTGCTACCCATCAGCGATTTTTGTGTGGCCCTCAAGGTAAGAATGATTTTTTCACTTTTAAAAGTTTGTACAAAACCACCCAACCATACAAAGAACCCCCCAAAAGAGAGAAATAGTGACTCACAACGCCTACACTGTGTACTTACTGGGTATTTTTCTTTAAAAGAAAAGATCGTACTGTCCCTTAGATACAATATATCGGCATTTGTTACTGTCTGACTTTTAGAAACATTCTCATTTACGTACAAAGAACACAAGCCCTAAGTGTACTACCCCACGAATGCCATACACCGACCGCACCCGTTTAACCAGCACCAGCTCAAGAGACAGCGTGTCCCTCGGGTCCCGGGCACCACCTGGCAAGGAATGGCCTGGCCTTGATATTTCGAATGCTCCCCTCCTGGTCACCCCACGGCCGTCTTGAGAGAACAGGTTTTAAACTTGCCTCTCAGTCTTTGCTGCTCCTTCCACTCTAATTAATCCCCAGCCCGCCAGACGAGAAAATAGTTTAACCTTATCATTAGCTTGTCCTATTTCTTCTTAACAACCTGAAGATGGTAACAGAGCAGAGAATCGAAAACTCTCAAGCTGAGCGACGTGAACCTCGCCCAACAGCATCGTGTAGGACGCAGTGTAGTTGTTCCCTAAACGGGCAGGACATGACGCCGAGCGATGACAGGGTACTTCACTCTAAATAGATCAGAGGGAGGATGCTGTGGGTCTTCAAGGTAGCGGATACACAGCCTGATGCCAAAGTTGCTATGGAAACTATTGGATGGTAGAAGAAAACAGTCGCATAAAATTTGTATAATTCATGGATTTCTGAGAATTTTCAGCCTTAAGTTCATAATACACGTAACTTCTTACCCAGCGGGGCAGGTATCTGTTTGGTAAACATCTTTTTCATCTCCACGTGCTAAAATTCTTCTATTGATTGAATTAGTCTGAAAAGCCTACCAGAATTATCACAACTCTATTTCGAAGGCCTAAAATTGTCGACTGTACCTGTTTTTTGACAAAGTGGACTCATGTACATATTCTTATTTAAAGAATCAGTAAAATCACATGAATAATTTAATCATATGAAGATGTTGTTTAGCCCTTTAGAATTTTTTTTTTATATTTACTTATTCATGAGAGACACACAGAGAGAGGCAGAGACCCAGGCAGAGGGAGAAGCAGGCTCCATGCAGGGAGCCCGACATGGGACTTGATCCCAGGACCCCAGGATCAGGCCCTGGGCTGAAGGCACTCAAATGCTGAGCCTCCCAGGTGTCCCAGCCCTTTAGAAATTTAACAGGGGTAAGTGATCTGTGGGAAAACAAGAAGACCAATCACTTAGAAATCAATACATTATTACAATATGAAGTTTGGATTCCAGGGTGGATCTGAACCCAATTTGGAAGAGATGCTGGGAGTCGTCGTCATAGGCCACAGATATTTTCACCATCCTCTTCAAAAGGAAAAGAAACGCTGACTTCATTAATGAAGCAATCATGCCTTCGAAGCCTTGTTTCCAGCGTGCTCTCAGGTACTGAGGAGTCAGAGCATAGGAGCAGAATCGCCGCTCTGGTGAGGCTTACATTGCAGCGGCGGTGGACGGATGCTGCCGGCGGAATGAGCTGGAGTGACCAACGCTGCCATCAGAACCAGTAGAGGGGCCGCTTGTTTCACTAGGGGGTGGTCAGGGAACTAGGGTCTCTTCAGGATGTTAGGTTTGATCTGAATCGTAGGTGGCAAGAAGGAGGCAGGTGGGTGAAGAATTGGGAAACAGCACCCAAGCAGAGGAAAAGCTGAAGGGAAGTCTCTAGAACGTGGATGGGTTTATTTCTCTCCCCCAAGAACTGGAAGCTGCTTTTAGGACCTAGTACCCACCCCATATCCGAGTGAAGTGCAGAGATCGCTGTGTGGTTTGGCATTTGGAGTGTGGCACGAAGAGGAGAGAACTTTGCCTCTTTGTCGACTCCCTTGTCTATAGCCCAGGCCTCGATGCTTCCCGGTGGCCTCCCCCGCCATCAGGCGACTCAGGAGCTCGGAGCCCTGCTCAGCAGGTGCTGGGCTTTTCCTTACCTGTTGTTTCTTTTCTGTTCCCTCCTCCTTCTTGCCTGCTTGCCTTCCCTTCTTTCTGTCCTCAATTCCTCCCCAAACCCTCCCCCTCTCCCTCCCCCTCTCCCTCCCTCCCTCCCTCCCTTCCTTCCTTCCTTCCTTCCTTCCTTCCTTCCTTCCTTCCTTCCTTCCTTCCTTCCTTCCTTCCTTCCTTCCTTCCTTCCTTCCACGAACATCTATGAAACACCCAGGGTGTGTGTACACGGCAAAGGCACAATAAAAGAAGTTTCACGGGAACAGATTCATCAGTTGGAGTTCACCAAGAACAGGTGGTCCCTGTCCAAGAAATTCAGACGCACAGCTTGCTTCAGCCTTGGCTGATTTTCTGAGGCAGAATTTAAAAGTTCCAGATTCCCAAATTTCAAAACACAATAACCTCTTCTGTTTGTTGCACTTATTATAGCAAATGTCTCTCATTTGTGAGATCAACATTTTTGGCATGTGCGTTTTGAGGTGGGAGTGTGGGGGAAAGTGTTATGCCAACAGTCAGGGGGAAAGGAAACTTTGTTCTCTATGCTTGAAAATAATGACTAATTCCTTTGCATCAGGGTTGGCCTTTGGGATATTGATTTTGAAAACCTAACTCGTTTGTGGGGGGGGGGGAAGCAGACAGACATGCAAATGAAGCCATAAAAAAGTGCAAAGTAGACAATGTGCTAAGGATGAACATTAAGACCTGTCATCGCGTGCAGCTCATCTACAGAGGACAGTATTTTGGAGCATCTTAATGAGTGGGCTGGGAAGAATTACTTTTCCATTTTTGCCTCCTCCGGACTTCAGAATCTTACAGTTGTTCATGGAGTCAACATCATTTGGATATTATTATTGTTGCTCCTATTGTTTGAGCAGGGTCTGAGGACGTCCTTTACCGAGAACCCTTATGAAGGTAATTAAAAGGTTACGAGTGAATCCACACTAGCAAGTGAGAACCATGTGCAGCTTATTTTCTATGTATGAGACTTAACCGTAATTACATTTCAGTTCATTATAGGTAATGACTAGAAATGATGCTCCTGTCTCTTCTGCAACCCTTGGCCCTCTGCATTGTCAAAGGAAAGGTCCCTGTTCTGGGCTGACTAGGATTCTCTCTTCCTTTAGATTCTGTGGATCCACATCCTGCACCAGTTGGTCATGGAAAGGCTGTTTCATGGTATGGGTTGGGTATGGGTGTGGGTGTGGGTATGGGTATGGGTGTGAGTATGGGAATGGGTGATGTTACGTGTCCGCTGGACGGGGCTACGTGGTGCTGAGGTAGCTGGCAAAACATTATTCCTGAGTGTGTCTGGGCGATTAGCATTTGGTTCAGAAGACAGTAAAGAAGATTCACCTTCATGAATGTTGGTAGGTATTACCCAACCTGTTGCGGGTCCAAATAGAACAGACGGGTGGGGGGAGGGTAAACTGGAGCGGGGGGCCCATGTTCTCCCCTCAGACGTGAGAACTCCCAGTTCCTGGTCGTTGGGACTCGGGGATCTACCCGGATTCTCTTTGGACTTGGACTGAATCATGCCGCTGGCTTTGCTAGTTGCCCGGCCTGCCGACAGCAGCCTGCGTCAGCCGCGGGAGCCAGTTCCCGTAATAAATCCGCACACCTCACGCCCCCCTGGTTCCGTCCGTCTGAAGAACCCTGACCGAGGGCAGCGGCTGGGTTAGGACCAACCTGGGGACTTCTCAGTCTTCGCTTTCTCAGCCGTTGGCTGTGAAGCTCTGCTGCGGTCTGAGCCTGTGTGTCCCCCAAATCTGTATTTTGAAATTCTAAGGTCCGAGGTGATTGTTAGGAGGCCTGGTGGCCTTTGGGAGGCAATTAGGTCGGGGGGGCCCTCAGGAGGGGGATCAGTGCCTTCGCACGAGGGACCTCAGCCCTTCACCGTCCGCCTGCCACGGGGGGATGTGAGGAGAGGGCTGCAGGCGGGGAAGAGGGGTCTCCCCGGGACCGGCCGAGCGGGCACCTTGGTTCTGGACTCGCAGCCCCCCTTACTGTGGGAAGGGCGCAGCTGCTGTTGCTCCTGAGCACCCGGGGCGTGGCACTTTGCTCCCGCGGCCTGGCCTGATGGGCTAAGACGTCTGTCTGTAGTGTCCCCCGTCCAGGTTATTGTTCAGCCCAGCTCCCCCGCCCCGAAGTCCAGGTACCAGCTCCCCCAGACATCTACCAGGTCTGCAGGGTTTCGAGTCCGAAGCGGAGTGGTGGCCGTGCCCCCTGCCTTGTGTATCTGGGGCCTGTCCCTCCAGCTGCGCGGGCGGCAGCACCGGCGTCCTGCTCGGCTCGTCCCCTCCTCGGAACTCGGGGTGCCGGCTGCGGGCTGACCTTCAGGCCCTCGGCGTGGAGGAGGCGCCCAGGGACCCCGGCCTTCTGCGGGGCGACGGGCCAGGGCGCCATGGGCGAGGGACTGGGCCTCGTGTCCTGGGCTCCCCGGCCTCCCGGCCTTCGGGAAGTGGCCTGACTCTCGTTAGGTGGCCAGCCGCCTGCCTGGGCCGCGACAGTGGCCACCGCGCTCTTGCTCTTCCTCGGGGTTCTCAGAGCCCCGTGTGCTCGGGCTGCTGTGTGGGGCTGCGTCCTCGCACCCAGCTCCCCCACACTCGGCACCGGGGGAGGATTAATCATCCCGACCCTGTGTGTGTGAGTGTGTGCGTGTGTGTGCATGTGTGTGCTTGTGTGCACCCATGTTGGCGCATGTGTGCATCCGTGTGTGCGTGCATGTGTGTGCTGTGCATGTGTGCATGTGTTGCATGAGTACACGCATGTGCATATGTGTGTGCGTGTGTGTGTGTGCACGTGTGTGTGCACGTGTGTGTGAACCGAGAAGCAAGTCCCCCTGGTAATCTTCCTGGACCCTGCTGTCCTTCCCAGTCCTACTGCCTCTGGCCATGGGAGCCTACAGGCTCTGGCCTGCGTGTGCCCCCTGCCCCCCCTCCGTCCCTGCTGTTCCCCATGCTCGGGCCGCAGCAGACTTTTCTTAGTTCCTGGATCCGACGTACCCCTCCTGTCCCAGGCTGTCGTCCGCGCTGTCCCTGAGAAGCTCCTCTGCTGCGATGGACCCTCTCCCCTGCCAGAGCAGCCCCCCTCGTGCTAGTGGATTCCGACTGTTTCTAAGGTCCCTGTCAACGCCTCCACCGCGGACCTGATGGCCTCGACCCGCCGTCCACACCGGACCTGCTTACACAGATTCTCTGCACTTGGTAGGATGTTTACTAATTCAACTCCCAGATTTCAGTGGTTTGACTCAACGTTTTCCTATGTGGTTTCCTAGGGCTGACGTGGCGAAGTACCAAAGCTGGGTGGCTTAAAACAACAGACATTTATAGTCTCAAAGCTCTGGAGGCTCAAAACCTTAAATCGAGGTGTCAGGTACTCTCCCTGGAGGAGGAATCCTTCTTTGTGCTTTCCAGTCTCCGGCATTTGCCCGTAATCCGTGGTGTTCCTTGACTCGTGCATGCATCACTCCATTCCGGATCCGCTTACCTCCCAAGTGTGTCTTCACGTTGTCTTTTCTGGGTGTGTCTCTGTGTCCAAACTCCTCCTTCTTTAGAAGGACACCAGTCATCCTGGATTGGGGCTCGGTCTACTGACCTCGTTTTAAAACTGATTACTTTTCTAAAGACCTATTTCCAAATGAGGCCACAGTCCTGGGAGTTGTGACCTCAACGTGATTCAACCCATGATACTTACACAGTGTAGATGTTTTTGGCCATTGGGCACCCTCCCTACCCATGGTGATTAGGCACCAGACTCCTCCCACTTTATGGCTTCACTGTCCCTCACAATTTGGTATCATCCGCATCCAGCTGATGGTGAAAGAAGGAAGAGATGATGCTTGGGTGGCTCAGTTGGTTAAGCCTCTGCCTTCAGCTCCAGTTGTGATCCCAGGGTCCTGCAATCGAGCCCCACATCAGGCTCTCTGCTCAGTGGGGAGCCTGCTTCTCCCTCTGCCTCCTTCTCTCTGTCTTTCATAAATAAATAATTTTTTTTTTTTTTTAAGGAAGGAAGAGAGAGTGTGGAGAAGGACAGTACCTCACTCCCACCTTGGCCCAGCGATGGCACATGTTCCTTCTCCTCACACACGAATGGGGAAGACTTGTTCGAAGGCCCCACCTTGATGCAAGGGGAGATGGAAAATGTAGTCCGCTGGGTATGGCTGCTTAAGCCACCTGTGATGAAGAGCTGGAATTTCTATTTACAACCCATCACAGACCAACGACTTTTTTAAAAAAATAATTAAAATGTATTTAAAAATGAATTTGAAAACATACAAAACACGGGATCTATTTTCTATTCTTAAAACAAAGCAGACATAAAAGTATTTTACCAAAAGTTCCAAGTTGATAATTTGTAGGTGGTCACTAACGGGGTTTGCAGGCGAGTAGCCACAGTCTGCGTGGCGGTGCCTTACGCTGTGGGAGGGAGCCGTGCGGTTGGCTGGGGCTGCCACGACCAGAGCAACCGCGACTGGGTGGCTTAAACAACTTTTATTTCTTAAAATTCTGGAGGCTAAGAAGTCCAAGACCAAGGTGCTGGCAGGTTTGACTTGGTGAGGGCCCTCTTCCTGGCCTGCAGACAGCCGCTCCTCCCTGTGTCCTCATATAGGGATGACAAAGTGAGTTCTGGTCTCTACCTCTTCTTGAGGATGCTAAGCCCATCGTGGGGCTCTACGCTCATGGCCTCATCGGAACCTCATTGCCTCCTAAAGGCCCAGACTCCTGATACCATAACACTGGGGGTTAGAGCCTCAATGTGAATTTTGTTTTGAGGAGGGACACAGGACTGTAACATGTGTTACGTAGTTAACCGTCTCTGGCCTCACGGTGACAGCCTCACCTTCGCCTTCATACTTCAAGTCTTCGCTTAGCGTTTGTCTTTCCAGTGTGTTCCCCGAGTCTAAGCTCGGTGAGGGCAGAGACCACGCTTGTCTTGTTTGCGGCTGTGCCCTCGGCAGTCGACTGAGTGCTTGGCATAAAGTTGGAGATTAACAAATACTTGTCAAAATTCTATTTCTGGACCGCACCTGGAATAATCTCGAAGAAAATATGTTCACAACCGAAAATTTGTGACATTAATTCATTTAACAGAAGCTCTGTTATTTTCTTCTGCCTTTTTAATATTTTGCTTACGTCTTGTTTATCAAACACTTATGTTCTAAATTTGTATGGTGCAGAAAAGAATGATTTCCTTGGAACAGTGGGCAGAACGAAACGACGAGCAGCGGTCAGGCTGGGTCGCTGGCTTGGGTTGGGCAGGAAGGGTGGCGGCGTCATCGGAACGCTGCACGTGAGAGGAGTAATTTTATAAGCAACATAAGAATATTTTGCTCAAGAAATAAATGTTGAGAAATAAAGAGAAGGCCCAGCTAGTGGCCATAGCCAGTAAGAAGTCTTGTAGAAAGAGAAAGAAAAATTATAGGTAATAGATGCTGGAAACATGTAGCTGCGGAGAACGGAATGTCGCTGAATCCTGTAAGGGATGTATTTAGGGAGGATTCTGAATGCCAAATTCAGAAGTGGCCCCATTAGTCAAGCAAGAATCTAATAAAAGACTTGAGCAGGATTATTTGCAACATATTTCTCCAGCGGCTGGAAATATTATTGTTCTTTGGCAGGGAGCTTGGGAGGGCTTTCTCCTAATTTTGTATCTCAGAGTCTTCAGGAGTCCGGGTGCTCCAGGCAGAAAGGCGTGTGTGCTTAACACGCGTGTGTCGCACGAGCAGCGAGCGCTTATTGGGAGGGTACTTCTCTCAGGTGCTGAGCCATGTGCTCCCTACGCCTTGCCCACTTTCCCCCTACAACAGCTCTGCCAGGTAGATTCCGTGGTTTTCTCCATTCCACAGGTGAGAGAACTGACTTGGTAACAGGTAAAGTGATTTACCCAAACCCCCGAGCTTGTAAGTGAGGGATATATACCCAATTATTAATAACTTCTTATATTAATACCAAATTCAGTCATCCAAAAGTCAGTCTTTTCCCCAAGGACGAATCACCATAAATCTCTTTTAGTTTTAGGAAAAAAAAAAAGTCATTTTCTGCGAGCCTATCTTTTTCTTACTGAAATTCTATGTTACGCTACGTGATGTGATGCTGTGTTGTCTTATACCATATTGTGTTATCAATTTGGGGCGACAAAGATTTTTTCTTAACCGAGAGCTGTACGGATGCGGCATCACACCGAATCTTCAAAGCTGATATAATTCAGAGTCAGAGGAACAAGAGAACGTGTGGGGATTTAGATTAACATTACCCAGGATTTCGCAGGCAACCCACTGCTTTCATATATTTCCCTCAGGAGAAGCTCTTGAGCTACAGAGAAAAATGTTAAACTCCAGTGACAATAAGCCAGCAAAATAGTGTGTTAAAAGCATGTTTATTGAGGGTGCCATTCTGATGAAGCAGAAGTTATTGCTGCAAGAAAGGACTTGCCAGCATCTGCCAGTGACTCAATTTCTTCTAGGAGTTAATGTGTTTTAAGCTGGTGTGTTTCTGTTGTGTATTATTTGAGTTTCCTGTTTAGCCGTCTCAGTGATTTAGAATGGTGTGGCCTTCCTTTCCTCCTTTAAAGTGACAATCAACTGAGGCTGTGTGTTCCTTCCCTTCCTTTCTTCTGTATCCTCTGATTTGTGACAGATGCGTGCCCCATTAGCTTGGCAGGCGTCCTAGGAAGGGAGCCTGGAAGGTACCTTGTGTGGCCCATTGTCTGGGATACAGTAAACCACGATACAATGCTGTGTGCCCTCCAAGTACTAAGTATAACATGCTCTGGACTCACAGATGAGGAAATTAGCTTTATTCACACGGGTGAGGAGGAGGAAAACGTTACCCTGGGTTTTCTTGAACGCACCATCCTAGTGGCTCTACGAAGGCAAAGCTTACATGTACTTGTTTACTGTATTGCCCAGAGCTTATGACCACTATTGAAATACAACAAGCGCCAAATAATATGTTTGTTGAATGAATGAATAAAAGGACGAGTGGTTGAGAAACCATTGTGGCAGAGTGGAAAAACGAAAGACTTTGGAGTTGAAAATTCTAGGTTTGTTTCCTTCCCGCCTGTGAGCACCAGCTGTGTAGTCTTGGTGAAGTCCCTTAACCTGAAAAAATGGAGAAAGTAAAACAAATGCTCAAATACCATTGTGAATATTAAATGAAGTAAAATACGTCCAAATACAAAAAAACATTAGGCCATTAGTACATTTTAGGGATTTCTTTTGACACGGAATTTATAAAATAAATAATTTATTTTATTTAATAACATGCCTTTAAACATCCTCCATTTTTACAATGGTTCTTTGAAATATGTCTTAGGGTTAATTTCTAATTACCATTAGAAGAAATCTTTGAAGCAGAAATAAACCTAGTTGCCACCCATTGTTATATAGTAATATATATATATATATAGAATATATATATGTATGAATAGAATACAATATATATGTAGAATATAAAAAATATAAAATATTTTATAAATATAAAAATATATAAAAATATTTCCTCTCCTAAGGACAAGATAGTCTTCCTTTTTTGCTCTACATAGGCAATTTAAACTCATCTAGAAATCTGTAGTTCTTTTTTTCCTTTTCTTATTTTTTAAGTAGGCTCCACACCCAGCATGGAGCTCAGTGTGGGGCCCAAACTGACAGTGCTGAGGTCATGACCTGGACTGACATCAAGAGTTGGACACCCAACCTACTGAGCCACCCAGGTGCCCCTGAAAATGTTTAGTATTTTCTAAATCCAGATATTGATACTTTCCCCTGTAGTTTACTGTGTTTATTTGAGAGCACATGTTTAGTGAATCTAACGTTATAATATCTGAAATTAGACTTTCAGAGACCCAGGGAGCTGTCACAAGTTATTTGGTCTTTTCCATGGTTCAAGACCTAGTGTTCATGAACACTTTCTCTTTTATAAACCCTAAGACCAAGCATTGGGTTTTCTGGCAGTTAACAAAACGCAATTTGACAAACAAATTTAAGGAAAAAGAATTCCATTCTTTACTGTCATTCCTAAAACACATTAAGACGTTTCAGACATACAGTGCGGTAGGCATTAAGGTGGCCTTGAGGTTTCCACTCTTGTTTTATGTGATCTCTTTTCCCTTTGAGTGTGAAGGAGACCTGTGAATATGATGGGATATCATTCCCATGAGTAGGAGACTAATCAGTTGACTTTGAATTAATCAAAGAGGAGTTGTCCTGGCTGGGCCTGGCGTAATCAGATGAACCTTTAGAAGAATAGAAGTGGTGGCCTGGAAGAAAGCAAATTTACCCATGTTGTGAACTGACTATAGGATACGAGGCAAGGGACTGTGACCCCCAGCCACTGACGGCTAGCAAGAAAGGGAGGACTTTTTCAGCCCTACAACCACAAGCCGTTGGATTCAGTCAACACTGAATGAGTGAGGGAGCTTGGGAAAGGCACGCATGCTCCATGAGAACTGTAGCACAGCTAACAACTCTTTTGTAGCTTTGTGAGATACTGAACCACAGGATCCAGGTTACTTGTGACTCTTGATGCAAGAAAACTGTGAGATAACAAATTTGTGTTGTTTCCAAGTTTGTCGTAGTAGAAAAACTAATAATACACTTGTGTTTTTTTTATACTGATTAGAATTCCTTCTCCTCCTCTCTGCTCTTCTCTCATCTCTACAAGCTCACTCAACTCATTCTTCAATTCTCTAAAAATGTATTCCTATGAGTCAGGTCCAGCCCGATCAGCTTAATTAGGCTTTCTCTCCTTCCAACACCCATTCAGCATTTTATCAGGAAGATCAACTTAGCTTTCCTTTCAGTAGGAAAGACTCTTCTCTCAAGAAGTGAGGAGGAGGGCTAGGCAGGCACTCTCTGGAAACTCTCGCACCTGAAGAGAGAGTGGGGCAGTCTGTGAATCTGCCTTTGTTACAGTTTTTGTGCTGACACATGCACACTTAATCAGAAATACGCATGCGTGATGAGACTTAACCATTTCCCTTAGACTCGGGAGAGAAAACAGAACCTATTTAGCCCATCAGATTTTTCCTTCCACACTTAAGATTAGCTTGAGTGGGTAGAGAGAGAGAGAGAGAGAGAGAGACAGTGGACCTAGGGTTCTGCCTTTATTGGGGTTGAGGGTGAAGGGCCTATGGTTTCATGGGTTTGCTCCTTATTGGTGAATTTAAAACATAAGAGTGGGAATTAAGGCCCAGGAAGGGAAACACAGGATCATTTAAGGCGCTAGTTGTCTAAGTCACTCAGGGCTCCCTAAAGCGGGAACTTCATGGGTGGGGTGGCCTGGCTCTGTATCTAGTTGTGTAGCTGGCAACTTATTATTAGAGATGGTTGCCTTTGAAATGGATGCCTCGACAGTGAAAAACTTAACATCAGGCACTTGCGTCACAACTTATCATTGGTTTAGTTGTCTGTTTTATCTACTGGATTGTGGTTCCTGCAACGTGAGGATTTGGCTTGATATTTCTCTGAATTCCTAGTTTCTGGAAAGAGCCTAATACATAACAGGCACCCAGTTGAACTTTGCTGAACAAATAAATGTGGGTAATGTCTGATGGTTGTGGGAGGATGGAAGGGAATGGTGGGAAGGTAAAACTAAACAGAACTGGGAATTAGGACTTGGAAAGAAACTTGAGATGGTTTCCACAGCTCTCATTGGTTACATAGTTGGTTAGTGACATTTCCAGAATATGAATATGTTGGCTGACTCAGTCTCTGCTTTTACCGTACCAATGTAGCTACAACTATATTTGAATCAGGACGTATTTAGGAGGGACAGCTCAAGGGGAGGTGACAAATAGGAGTAGGAGACAAGGCAGAATGTGTGTATATATGTAAGAGCCCGTGTGTGTGTACCTGGGATACAGTGATTTATAATACTATACATTTGGTTTTCCTCTTGGTTCCTGGCACAGAGCTTCTAGAACCCTTGGAATTTCCTAAATGCTAAGAGCAAGGAAAGTGTCTATTTAAATCCATAACAAGCCCCTTACAGCTACACCTGTTTATGTTAATGAGGTGATTTTTGGAAAGCCCTTAAGGATGGCGGCTCATTGTTAGGGGAACCAACCACATAATATTAGAGGGTTGGAACTTCCAAACCCAACCCTTGACCTCTGGGGAGTGGTGTGGGGCTGGAGGTTGAATTAATCACCAATAGCCAATGGTTTAATCAGCCATGACTATAAAACTGAAGCCTCCATAAAATCCCTGAAGAATGGGGCTCAGAGAGATTTCATGTGGGTGCTGGGAGGTTGGTGCTCTTGGACAGGACATGGAAACTCTGTCATGTCCCTCATATTTGGTCCTATATATCTTTTTTCCTATCTGGCTGTTTCTGAATTGTACCCTTTTATAATAAATTGGTGATCTAATGAGTAAGCGGTTTCCCTGAGTTCTGTGAGCTGCTCTTGCAAATTACTGAACCTAAGGAGGGGGATAGGTCGTGAGAACCTCTGATTTATAGTCCGTGAGTGGTAACCCCAGGTAGCAACCTGGATTCTCAACCAGCCTGAAGAGAGGGGGCAGCCTTGTAGGAATGAGCCCTTGTGGGATCTGACACTATTTCCAGGTTGTGTCAGGATTGAAATGACAGGACATTCAGCTGGTATTGGAGAAATGGTTGGGATGGGGGGACCCCCCACCCCCCGCCTCAGGGTGATGTCAGAAGTATTGGGAGGAGAGCATGGAAAAAGAGTTTTCCCTTTCAGTGTCCATACAGTGGGTTTTGGTAGGATACTTTAATGAACCTAATTCTTCACTGGTTGCATATACCCATGCCCACTGTCATATGGCCTCACAGTTTATCTCATTAAAGAAACAGAGTGTATTTCCTTACTCTTTATTTTGGGCTCAAACACGTGTTTTTGCCAGCAGAATAGCAGGCATGATGTGACCAAAAAGCCTGCATGATTGAGCTTGCTCCTTATTACCAGGAACGGGATGATAGATCAGTGGAGCAGAGACTAGTTGCTATGGTTGAGCCCAGTCTCGGATCTGCTGACCCCTTGACCCTTCAGATGGGTGAGTGAGCCGAGGTGGGAGCAGTAAAATGGCTCACCTGAGCTAAATCCTTATTATTTCTACATTGCTGATAGGGGATTATTGCTAGAAATAGGTAGTATAGATGATAGGGAGTGATGTCAGCAGTATTTTCTTGAAAAGGAGTTGTGGGAGTTCAGGGTTACATTTCAGTGGTAGAGCAAAGCCAGCGAAATGCCACATTTGCATGTTAGACTTGAGTGGTGTCCTCATGACACACATTTTAGCTTCAGATGGCAATATTTTATTCCAAAAGTGATTATTTTTATTTTAAAAAGACCAGGAGTCTTGAAATGGCACATTTCTTACCTATGTTATGAAGGCTAGATACGGATAAGTGGGAAATAAGAGAAATAGGCGGCTAATTATTAATTACTGCTGTGTAGTTGAAAAGTTAGAGGAAAATCTACTTTCTCAAAAGATGAACTCAATGTTATTTTTAATATTTGTACAATACAGGGCATTTGCTTTTTGGGGAGAGATACCACTTCACTTCACGAACACATTTGCCTGTATAATTAGAGAGAGAACTCACCACCGCCAACAATACATTGACTTTCAATCATGGCAGGAAAGTGAAATGCTCTTGGCTGGAAGTTTTTCAAATTCATTTTGATTTAAATCCAGAGGCTCAGTGCTACGCCGCCGACTCTCCTCTCACCCTTCTTTCCATCAGCCAGGTCCTCTGCCTCTATCATCCTTAGAGCTCTTCTTTTTCTGTGATTTCTTTGCCTCTGGCTAGGAATTTCCTTCTATCACCTTCAGTCCTTCAGTATCGTCACTTTTTTTTTTTTTTTTTTTTTTGGGGAGAGAGAGGCAGGGGAGAAGGAGAGGGAGAATCTTGAGCAGGCTTCTTGCCCAGTGCTAAACCTGATGTGGGGCTTGAGCTCACGACCCTGAGATCATGACCTGAGCCAAAATCAAAAGTCAGACGCCAACCAGGAGCCCCAGTATTATCACATTCTTATGTCTCTTACTCATGACTCTTCCCACATCTTTTTTATTCTATGAAATATACCAAGTCTGGGGAGCAAGGGCAAGGATCCCCAACCATCGGGGGAGATATCATACTCTTTAGCAAGGAGACCCCAAACCACAGAGGCCCAAGCAAGAGTAAGTTTTTTTCTCTGTCACTTAATGTTCCAGAGGGAGGGATTAGTCCAAGACAGGAAGAGGACTCTGCCTCACAAGGTCGGTCAGTTTAGTCACGCTGCCCCACTGTTGAGGGGGGTGTTGGCCACATCTGCAGTTTTAAAGCTGGTATTTTATGGCCACGTTTATGTTCCAGTTTCTGGGAAGAGGAAAAGAGAGATGCAAAGGGCAGATGATTCCCATTTAACGAAGTGATATAAAAGCTGCACACATCACTCCTGTTTATATTCCATTGGTGGGAACTTTGCCATTTTTAGCTGCAAAGGAATCTGGGAAATATAATCGCTGGTTAGTTGGTTACACACCATGCCAAACCTTGTTGTGAGGATGGAATATTACAGGGAAGAAAGAGAGGCTGGACATTAGGGTCACCTAGCAGGTTCCGTCACAAGCAGTTACTCTTGATTTCCCTAGACGTACACGTGTTTATTGCACGCATGTTTTTATGTAACAGTAAGACTCCTTGGGGGATCCGAGGAGTAAGCCCTACACAGGTGCTACTGGTATCCTACAAGGGACTACGGGGGAGGGATAGGAAATGCCGTAGAGATCTTCCCATGTGGGCTGTAAGGTCTGGTGCTGGACCCATGAGCTATGCAGTGAACTGTCCTGCCGACTTCTTCAACTGAACCTGCCAACCAACTACTTACAATGAAAAAAATGAACATATTGTCAAGCTAATATATAGGAAAAATTAGAGAATGTATTTTTCTTCCTTCAGATATTTGTCAAATATTGCTTTGACAAAAAAAGTTTACAGATTTATCAGAGCATATTAATACATGTATTCTTATCTCTAATCCTGTGCCACTAAATACTAAAGCATCCTTAATGTGTTTTCTCCTTAAATAGTTGCAATGATAAGGTCCCGAATAATTTTCTAATTTATATGGAAATGGTTTTTTGGGCAGAAGGATTTTAAAGGGGTGGACTCTTCCTATTTCATTCCATTTCATCTGTTTCTTTCCTTTTCCATTCCATTTAATTCCATGCTACAGTTTCTTCTCCTTCCTTCCTTCCTTCCTTCCTTCCTTCCTTCCTTCCTTCCTTCCTTCCTTCCTTCCTTCCTTCCTTCCTTCCTTCCTTCCTTCCTTCCTTCCTTCCTTCCTTCCTTCCTTCCTTCCTTCCTTCCTTCCTTCCTTCCTTCCTATTATAATAATCAAGGTTCAGTTAGGAAGCAGAAAACATTCCATTATTTATTATTAAAAGATTTATTGAAGTATAATTGATTTACGGTAAACTGTGCATATTTAATGTGTAAAATGTGATGTTTTGACATATGCATCCACCTGCAAAACCATCCCTCTAATCAAGATAATGAACACCTTCGTCACCTCCAACAGCGTCGTTGCGTACCTTCCTAAAGCTCCCTCTCTCCTCACACCTACTCAGTGCCTCCTTCTCAGGCAACTGCGGATCTGGTTCTTGTCGTTGTGGATCAGTTTGCATTTCCTAAAATTTTGTATAAATGAAATAGTGCAATATGAGTTACTTTTTTCCATCTTATTCTTTTTGAAATTTGTTTATGAAAAAAAAAAAGAAATTTGTTTATGAGAGAGAGAAAGAGAGAGTGGGAATCCACGAGCAGGGGAGGGGCACAAGGAGAGGGGAAGGGAGAGGGAGAGGAGGAGAACCTCAGGCAGACACCCCTCTGATCGCGGAGCCCAGCACGGGGCTCAACTTCACAACGGAAGGTCACGCCCTGAGCCAAAACGAGGAGTTGGGCCCTCACCCGACGGAGCCCCCCGGGCACCCCTTCTCTGTCTTCTCATACGTCATATGTATTTCGAGAGTCAGCTGTGCTGGGGCGTGTATCAGCAGGTAATTCCTTTCTGCTGAATACTAGTTCTTGTGTAGATGTACCACAGTTTATTCCATCACTGGTTCAGGGACATTTGGGTTGTTTCCTGTTTCGGGCTGTTATAAAGAGAGCTTCTGGGCGCCTTCATGCGTAAGGTCCTTGAATGGATATACGCTTTCGTGTCTTTTGAGTAAATACCCAGGCCGGAGTGACTGGGTTATATGGCAGGCACCCATTCCGATTTTTAAGAAACTGCAAAACCTGTTTCCAAAGTGATTGTGCCATTTTCCATTTCCAGCAGCCGCGAGTGAGAGCTCTGGCTCCTTTACCCTCTCACCAGTGCTTGCCACTGCCAGTCGTTCTTACCTTACACTTTTCTAACAGGCATCGAGTGGTATCTCATCGTGGATACGGGGACTAATGTGGTTAGACTCGCACTGGCTTCTTGGTCACTCGTATATGTTCTTTGGTAAAGGGTCTGTTGTTTTGGTCCATTTTTTAAACTGGGTTTTTGTTTTCTTATTATTGGGCTTTTAGATTTCTTTATATATTCTAGATAACTTCCTTTATCAGATACATGACTTGCAAACATTTCCTCTCATTTTGTTATTTGTCTTACCATTCTTTTAACAGGGCCTTTCAAGGAGCAGAAGTTTTAAGTTCTGTCGGGGTCCAACTTAACGGTTCTTTCTTTTATCAACTGTGATTCTGATACTATATCTGAGAAACCTTTGCCCAACCAAAGTTTCCAAAGATTTTCTCCTGGAAGTTTTATAGTTTTAGGTTTACAAATGTGATCCATTTTTTTTTCATTTTGAATTAATGTTTAGATACGGATATTTAATTATTCCAGCAGCGTTTGTTGAACAGAATATCCTTTCTCTACTGACTTGAATTTGTATCTGTGTTGCAATGGGTCTATTTCTTTATTCTTTCCATTGTTCTCTTTGTCTTTATGTCAATAGCCTACTCTCTTGATTACTGTGGCTTTATAATATGTTATGGAATCAAACAATGTTGGCTTTCCAACTTTGTGCTTCTTTTTCAAAGTTGTTTTGACTGTTTTGAGTCATTTGCATTTTTACTTGAATTTTAGAATCAGCTTGTTAAATTTCTACAAAAAAAGTCTGTTTGGATTTTGATTGTGATTGCATTGAATCTATAGACTAGCTTAGGGAGAATTAAAATGTTAACAAAATCTGTTTGTCTCCATGTTTTCTTATTTCATTGATTTCTACTCTGATCTTTGATATTTTTTCTTTTCGGCAAATTACTTCGGATTTGATTTGTTCTTTTCTGGTTTCTTAATGTGCAAAGTTTATTTATTTGAGTACCTTCCTTTTTTTTTTTTTTAAGATAGGCATTTAGTACTATAAATGTCTCCTTAATTACTACTTTCGTGGCATTCCCTAAACTTTGATATATTATGTTATCATTTTCATTCAGTTCAGTTCAAAATACTTTCTAATTTCCCTTTTGAGGTCTTTGATCCATGGGTTATTAGAAGTGTGTTATTTATATTTTAAATATTTAGACATTCTTGAGAAATGTTTTTGTTCTTGAGTTTTAATGAAATTCCACTGTAGTCAGAGAAGAGATTCTTATATTTGTTGAAAAATTTTAATGAACCCAAAATAAGACATATCTATATGCATTTGAAAAAAAAGTTGTGTGGAGTGCTCTACAAATGTCAATTAATGTCACATTAGTTGAAAGTGCTGCCTAAATCTGCATCCGTACTGATTTTCTGTTCAGTCATTCTATCCATTATTGCTATGGACTGAATTTTGTTCCCCACAAATTCGTATGTTGAAGCCCTAAACTTCTTGTGTATTTGGAAATGGGCCTTTGGAGGTAATTAGGTTTGGATGACATGAGAGTGGGGCTCACATGATGAGATTAGTGACCTTATAACAAGAGACAATAGAGAGCTCTCTGTCTCTCTACCATGTGAGGACACAGCTAGAAGGTCGTATCTGCAAATAGGAAGGGAGCTCTCACCAGGATCCAACTACACTGATGCGTGGATCTTGTGCTTCCAGCCTCCAGAACTATGAAAAAATAATTTCTGTTGTTTAAACTACCTAGTCTATGGTATTTTGTTATAGCAGCCCACGCTGACAAAGACAGTTACTGAGAGAGGGATACTGAAATGTCTGATCAAAGTTAGCCTTTTTTTCTTTCTTTCTTTCTTTCTTTCTTTCTTTCTTTCTTTCTTTCTTTCTTTCTTTCTTTCTTTCTTCTTTCTTTCTCAGTTTCTTATGTTTTGGTGTTCTATTGGTGGGTGAATATAGCTAAATTTAAAAGCTAGCTTGTAGAGCAAAACAGAAACAATTCTTTGTGACTTTGGGCAGGCAGAGTAACAATTACTTAGGATACAAAAATCATGAATCAGAAAAGGAAAAAAAAGCTGATAATTTGGAATTTATCAATATTAAAATCTATTCTTTGAAAGACACAGAAAAATGAAAGGGGAAGCCATATACTGGGAGAAAATATTCCAATACATAAATTTGATAAAGAACTTGCATCCAGAATATATAAAGAACCCTATAACTCAACAATAGAGGATATATCACACAAGTAATAGGAGGACAAAACAGGCACTTTACAAAAGAAGATAAACGACCAGCCAATTAACATAACAAGGTACTAAAAATTGTTAGTCATTAGGAAGTACAAATGAAACCATAATGAAATACCCCTACACACCAAGTGGAATAACTAAAATTGAAAGACTGATCACACCAGTACCGGCAAGGATGTGGAGGATCTAGAAATCGAAAACATTGCTGATGAGCATATAAAATGGTACGACCCCTTTCAAAAACAGTTTGACTTTTTTTTTTTATATATAAATCTAAACATTACATCTGCTTTATGACTCACCAAGCGCACTATGAGGTATTTACCCACGAGAAAGGAAAACATATGTGCATTCAATTACTTGTACATAAATGTCAAAGCAATGTCACTCATAATATCCCCAAACTAGCAGCAACTCTATAGGTGACTAGATAGAAACTATGTTACATCTATACAAAAAAGTTTACCAGCAATACAAAAAATTACTGATTCTTACAATCACATGAATGAATCCTAAAGATACTATGTTGAAAAAATGAAGCCAGACACAAAAAAGTATATCCTGCATGGTTTCAACTTAAAATCCTTGTAAAGGCAAAACTAGAGAACACATCATTTCTTTTGTGGGACCTTGCATGTGGAGAGGTATTGATGGCAGAGGAGCACTACGGTGCATTTTGGGATGATGAAGATTATTTGTATTTTAATTAGAATGATGATTACATTAGTACATGTTAAAACTATACAATTAAAATAGCAACTTTTTTGGTGTAAATTAAACCTCAATGAAGTTGATTAGAAAGAAAAATTAGAGTAGGCTTTTAGAATTAATTTGAAACTCTGACCTCAGTACGGGGGTGCGAGTTGCCTGGTCCTGGTGTCCCTGGGGCGGCAGGACGAGGCTGCTTCTCCCAGCGGGGGAGACACCCGCTGCTCTTCCCGAAGGGCCCTGCCAGAGGCGAGGAGGCCTGGCTACAGTGCAGTTCCCCTAGGGCTCGGGAACAGGCGGCTACAGGAAGCACCCAAGGACCAACAGTTGCTCTCGCCCTCCTCTAGCCTCCCGTTCTCCTCCCGCTCGTGGACTCCAAAGCAGAAGTTTGGTTTCTCGGTTCCAGCCTCACACAGTAAGTGAGCAGAGTGGGTTTGGAGCTGAGAAACGATGGCTTCATAACTGGCACGCTGGTCGGCAAAATAATTTCTATGATCCTAAAGAATTCACTATATATGGCACCTACTATATTTAAAACATTACATTTTTGTTCATCATTAACTGATACTCGAATAATAAGTATTTACTGAATAGCTAGCAAAAACCACCGATCAGGACAAGGCAGATTTATACCCGTTATAAGTTACTTCACTGAGTATAAATAAGGACTCTTTCACTGAGGTTTATGATTTGCAGTGGGTTACTGAGATATATTGTAAAATCGATGTCAGTGAATATCATTATAAATAGTGTTCTCAAGAGATACATCACGTGTATCAAGATACATCAAGATACGTGATGTATCTCTTGAGAAGGGGGCACGCGTGTTATTTTCCAAGTTCGTGTCTTCTATGAATGGCAGGCACGTTTGTGATATACTAATGACCCTAAAAATGCCGCATCAAGGTTTTACCAGGTCACAATCTCGTCGCCCAAAGATAATGGCTTCTTCTAAAGATTTGCAACTACAGCAGAGACATTGGAATTTGTTAGAAACGAAACAAAACGTAATTATAGAGGACACACTGATGGTTACCAGAGGGGAGATGGGTAGAGGATGGGTTAAGTAGGTGATGGGGGTGAAGAAGTCCACTTGTCTCGATGAGCGCTGGGTGATGTGTGGACTTATTGAATCCCTGTATGGAACACCTGAAACTGGTATAACTAGTATAACTAACATAACTCTCTGTGTTAATTAACTGGAATCAAAATAAAAATCCAAAAAACAAACCAAACCAAACCTGGTACACCTACTTATATGCCAAGCAGCGTGATAAGCTTTCCAGGATGGATAAGGGGTAAGGACAGCATTTGTCTTCAAGGAGCTTACGGTTTTGTAGGGAAGATAGAAGCTGCTGTAACAAAAAATTAAGATGAGATTTTGCTGTTCTAGGGGTATGGAAACAACATGCTGAGGGTGGTCAGAAGGAGGATAAGTCATTTTCAGACGGTGTTTGGAGAAAGTTCTTTGGGGAAGTGGTATTTCAATTGGTGACCTCTAACTCTTATTTCAAGGGTCCTCTGAAGGGCCTCATTTTGGAAAGGCATCTTTGATCCCCAAAGCAAATGGGTGTTTCTTCTATTGTGTTTCCATAAAAGTCATGCCTAATGCGTGTTGAACACTTAGCATGGGCCAGAGGGGCACTGCCTAAAGCTCCAGTGTAGGTATGGTTGGAATCCTATGAAGTTGATCCAATTACCCCCCATTGTACCCAGGAGGCCAGGAGGATAAATAACTTGCTTTATTGGTAGTCAAAGTGCCCCAGAATCCTATCCAGATGATCTGACTCTAGAGCCTGCGAACCGACCTCGCACATCTGACTGCATTTTCAATAAAGTCTACTTATATCTTCATTAAAGAACTTCACTATGTGGTTATTATTGGTGTGTAGACCTGTCTCCTTTGGGTCAACTTTGTAAGATATTATTCAACTTTGTAGCTACAGTCTCGAGCTCAGGGTTTAGGCCTAATAGTCCCTCAAGGAGTGTTTTCTGAGTAGACGAATATGGTTGCTTCCATTGTGCCTAGTGCTGTAGAAGTGAATACAAAGTGATTCCACCCAGGACACTCAAGAGACCCGGGGAGCATACGCTGCGCTCAGTGTTCAACCAGACAACGGAAATCATTAAATATTTAGAACAGAGGAAATTTAATGCAGAGAATTGGTTTCACGGGTTTTGGAGGGGCTAGGAAATCAAAGGATGATGTGGGAACCTTGAGATTAGTGATGGCAGGAAGCCATGACTGCCCCTGGGCGGAAGAGACACATGGAAGAGGTGGAGACTGAAACCTGCCAGACCTGTGCAGAGGGGCCTGTGCTGCTAGAGATGCAGCCTGAGGCAGAGAGGGGGTGAGGTCTACCCTGCTTCTGTCTTCTAATCTCTTTCCATCCCTTTGCACCGGCTTTCACAGGTGCCTGCAAACTCAGCCCACAGGAGTCAGAGTCCATGTGATGCAGAGCAGAGCAGGTGGGAGCAGGGTGGTGGTAAGGAGATCCGGGGCCTAACAAGTCCAGGAATGGCACGAGGCAGTGCGTTTTGGCATCACCATGTGTGTTGAAACTTGTGGTATGCTAAAAAAATGGTCTCTCAAGAGGTGGAGTCCTTCTCTGGACTTGAATCTGGGCTACTTAGGGCCTGGATTTGGCCAATGGGAGAGAAAAAAATACAACCCAAGCAGAGGAACAAAAAGTGTACATGCATTGGGAATTGTCCTCTCTCTGTGCACGGAAGCCCGAGGCTACCATGCGAAGGAGCCTGAGCTAACCTGGATAATGGGAAGCCACCGTAGGTAAGAACGCTGGCACTCCAGCCTGCCCCCATGGAGCCGGTAGCTGACTGCGGTCACATCCGGGAGGCCTAGCGGAGATCTGTTGAGCTCCGCCCAAATCTCTGACCTGCGGTTTGATCAACTCCATACATGGTTCTTATTTGAAGCCATCAAGTTTTGGGGTAGTTTTTTTTTTAAGTTTATTTATTTATTTGAGAGAGAGAGTGTGAGAGCAAGAGAGATCACAGAGGGAGACAAAGAAGCAGACGTGACGCTGAGCTGGGAACCCGAAGTGGGGCTCGATCCCAGGACCCCGAGATCATGACCTGAGCGGAAGGCAGACACTTAACCAACTGAGCCCCCCCAGCGCCCCTTGGGGTAGCTTGTTATGCAGCCATGATAACTGATAATCTACCTCCGCTGCTTAAAAGCTGTGTGACTTTGTGCAAATCTTTTAATTTCTAAGCATTTTCTTTCTTTGTGACACGGGGATGATGATAACACATCATAGAACAGTTGAGAAGATTTAATGAAGTGATGCTTGTAAACGGAGACGCAGTGCCAGGCCCAGGTAAGAGCTCAGCAAACTGTAGCCATTAGGATGACATTTTCAGGTCTTTGTTTTTCTTTTTCTTTTTCTTTTTTTTTTTTTTGCCTGTCTGCTTTGTCCCATTGTTGACTCTCTCTGTGTGGAAAAATGATGAGGAGGTTATTGCTTAACAGGGCAGATTGACACAAATGTTTTATTAAGAAGCTGCCTTAATTTTCTTGCTGGCATGAGGCAAATGAAGAAGGCAGATAATTTGTTAATTAGGATTTAAAAGGTGCACACTGCTCTCTTTGGCACTGGTCTCCGCGTAACCCGCCAAGCTGAAGCTCTGGAGTAGAGGACGGTCACCGGGGGCGGCTTGACACAGTGGTCACCCGGCGTGCGCGTTCGGGGCAGAGGCGTTGTGGGGGGGACTGGGTCCAAAAGCACAGGATGATAAATTGCTGAAACCCGCCCTTTCACACAAACTCCACGTGCGCTGCCGTGTTCCAGCTGCTCGATGGCTGTTCTGTGACTTCACGAGTTGCCAGTTTCTCTCTAGAGGAGGGTTGACGGACTGTGATGCAACCCGTTGGTGTGACCTGACGGGGGGTCTCGGTTGTTGCCACCACTGCTGAGGCGCCTTTGCTGGGGATGTGGGGGGGCGGCCGCTGCTCTTAGGGCAGGTGAACTGTCAGCTCAGAGCGAGACTCAGGGAGCTTCACAAAAGAAGCAGGAACTGGCCCAGAATGTCACACGGAGGAGCCAACAATTAAACTGCAGCGTGTGTTTGACAGGACAAGGTGTCTTCGCCGGAGACAAAGGGAAGCGGATGGAAGCGAATTGCAGGGAGATGACCCGACCTTAAAGCCTCCCGTTGGTTGAAGCTCGTGTCTTTGAATCTCTGGGCGAGAGGAGGCTAGGAGAGGAGCTCGGGAGGCCGGGAAGGTGGGAGAGCCCCGGAAACGCGGAGGTCGGGTCCCAAGTCATTGCGCCGCTGACCTGGGGCTAGTGGGTACAGGTGCTCCCGGTCGATATTCAGGCCTTATTTACTCAAATGGCACAAACGGTCGGTACGTGTTCTCAGGCAGCGTGGGGCGGCGGCTCGGCCCGGTCAGCTCGGCCCGGTCAGCTCCCCGGCTGGCTGTGGGGCTGGCTGTGGGGCTGGCTGTGGGGCTGGCTGTGGGGCTGGCTGTGGGGCTCCAGGAAAGCGCTGCGCCTCTCCCCCCGCCTGTGCACCGCAGGGCAACTGCTCGTGCTTCTCAGGCTCGGTTTCTGGATAAAAGGAGATAAAGCATGGAAAGCGCTTAGAACAGGGCGTGGAAAGTACTAAGCACCCCGCAAATGGTAACCATTTGAGAAAATTTGGAAAAGACAGCGCTAATGATAAGAGAAAAATGCCACCTGTCACTCAGAAAGCGATCACCTCTAATCCTTTTTTTTTTTTTTTAATTTTTTTTTATTTACTTATGATAGTCACAGAGAGAGAGAGAGAGAGAGAGAGAGAGAGGCAGAGACATAGGCAGAGGGAGAAGCAGGCTCCATGCACTGGGAGCCCGACGTGGGATTCGATCCCAGGTCTCCAGGATCGCACCCTGGGCCAAAGGCAGGCGCTAAACCGCTGCACCACCCAGGGATCCCACCTCTAATCTTTTGATGTATCTCCGTTTGGAGTTCATGTGTCTGATTTACTTATTTTTTAAGTTTTAAAGATTAAGTTCAGAATTTTAATTCCGGCATAGTCACCCTACAGTGCTGGATTTGTCCCAGTTGGACAATACCGGGGTTCGGCGATTCCATGCCCATCCTGGGAAGTGGCCCTCTGATCCCCATCCCCTGTCACACACATCCCCCCCCCCACCCCCCGCCTCCCCTCGGTGAGCAGCAGCACTGTGTTCTCTGTGGCTAAGAGTCTGTCCTTCGGCTCGGCTCTCCCTCTCTTTTCCTTTGTGCATTTGTTTCGAGTCTTGAATTCCGCCCGTGAGTGAGGTCCCGCGGTATTCGTGTTCCTGTGGCTTATGTCACTCAGCGTCCGTCCTACCTGTACCTCCAGTCCCATCATTGCAAAGGGCACGATTTCATTCTTCTTTGTGGCTGAGTGACACTCCGCTGTGCACACGCGCCACACCTCCCTTGTCCCTTCACCTCTCGTGGCCGCTTGGGCCGCTTCCCGGCTTGGCTCTTGCGCATACTGCTGCGGTAAACAGGGGCGCACTGTCCCTTGGAATTGCATTTTTTTGGGGGGAGTAAATACTGTGATTTTTTGGGGGGTAAATACCCAGTAATGTGATTACTGGATCTCAGGGTAGGGTATTTTTGTGGGGCTCATGTCTTTTAAAAAGGACGCTGGTGAACTCAGGGAAGCCCAGAGAAGGCTGGTGTCTCTATTGCTTAGGAAATTTCTTTAGGGAGAAGATGGAAAATAAGATCAGTTAATTAAAATGACAACTATATAGAGAGAGAGGGAGGGAGGGAGGAGGGAGGGAGGGAGAGCGAGCAAGCGAGGGAGCAGGTAGGGTTTTAAAAGAAGAGTAAAAATTCCAAAGATGCACTGGTTTTGGAGAATACTGTCCACGAGCTCCCAGGAAAGCTGCTCTCGAGCATCTGGCGTATCGCAGAATTTGGAGAGTTCGATACTGTCCAGCGCGGGTGAGAGCGTGGGAAAGGATGTGTCGGGACACTCAGGAGAGTGCGGCCTGGTGTGGCCTCTCGGGAGGCTGTTGCGCAGTGTGTGTCACACGCGGCCGTGCACAGGTCCTTACGCGCGGCGGCCTCACGCTTGAGGCTTTGCAACAGGCCTGCCCCCGAGTGCCCGCGGCCGCTCCGCCACGGAAGGCGCCCCAGCAGCCCGACCCTGCTCAAGACCGGGCCGTAGCGCCGGGCAGTGGTGCTGCCCTGCCCTCTGGTCCTACAGGGAAGGGAGAGCAGCGGGAACACCAGAAGCCATTAAAGGACAAAAGCCAGTAGCAGGAAAATATGCATTTTGTCATAATGTGTGTGTTAGAAATAAAAAACGAAATTGTGAATTTCTGTCAATAGCCTGTGAAATTGTGTAGGAAAACAATGACTGAAGAGGTGCACCCCACGTTGCCCCCCTTCCTTCCCAGCCGGGCGGGGCGGAGTTGGACAAGCCTTCCCAGGGAGGGTTCCCTGGGTCTCTATGGTTTGAATTATTTATGAAGAGAAGGCAGTCATGTATTTTTTTGTATCATTATTAATAAATTGGAAAGATAAACAGCTTACACAAACTTTGGTGTAAATTCGTAGGATTTTTAAAGAGGAGAATGGCACTTTTGACTGCTAGGACATGTTTCCAGGCACGTGCCTAATTATTAAAGCATCGTAAAACATCAGTACAATTTGGCAAGTTCGCTTATGAATGCAAAGAAAAACACCCAAATGTAAAATCGATCTTTCAGTTCTGATTCAGACATTCTACTCTATTTTCATTAAAAAGTCAAAAAAAATTTTTTTTTTGGTTTAAAGGATTAGAATCCCTGGCTTGCTTAAGTTTTCTCAGGGGGAATGTTTTCCAGACTTTAATGACGGTTCTTTAGAGGTGAGCAGGTGGTGAGTTCTTCCCTGAGGAGTGAGCAGTAGGGTCGTGGGTCCTTTCTGGTCGGGCTCTTGCCTTTGCTCATCTGGTTTGTCAGTTTCTCCCAGGAATTCCTAGGAATCCACTCTCCCAGTGATTCTTCCCCCCCATCTTTATTGAGATATGATTGGCACCTGACAGTGTGTAAGCTTAAGGTGTACAACATGTTGATCCGATACACTTATACACTGCAAAACGATTACCGCCACAGCATTCACTAACATCTGGGCACGTAATTACCATTTCTTCTTTGTGGTGAGGAACTTAAGATCTGCCCTCAGCCGATTATAACACGGCTTTATTATACCATTAGATAGCAGGGAATAACAATACGGTGTTATTAGCCATAATGACGATGGTAAACCCTAGATTCCTTTAATTTATTCATCTTAGAACTTTTACTTTTACATCGACATCTCCCCCTTTCCCTTACCCAACAGCCCTCAGTAACCACCATTCTGATCTATGTTTCTATGAGTTTGCCTCTTTTTAGATTCCACATATGATTGAGATCACATAGTATTTGTTTTTCTCTCCCTGGCTTACTTCACTTGGCATGATGCCCTCAAGTTCCATCCATGTTGTAGCAAATGATAGGATATCGTTTTTGCTTGTGGCTGAGTCGTATTCCATTACACACACACACACACACACAGACACCACGTCTTTATCCACTCATCCACCAATGGACCCTTCGATGGTTTCCATATCTTGGCTACTGTTAATAATGCTACAAAGCACATGGGGGTGCAGGTATCTCTTTGCAATATGTACCAAAAGTGGGATTTCTGGATCATATAGCACTTCTATCTTTTAATTTTTTGAGGAAACTTAGACCAGAGGTTCTCAAAGTGTGGCCGCATAGTACAGGATCTGCTTCACCTGGGCCTGTATGAGAAATGCAAATTCTCTGTCTTTTCCTCAGAAGGGACTTAAATGCACGGTGAAATGTGAGAGCCACTGTCCTACATAGTAAGTCCTTTGAAAGCAGGAGCCTCTGCATTGCCAGGACCCTTGCCCAGGCCTTAGGATATGATAAGTGCTGTGTTTCTCCAGTGAATGAGCAAATCTGGGAGATATGGATGTAGCAAGAGAGGTGTTTGTAAGCTACACAGGTCAATATGATGAATAATCAACCAGAGGGTACTGATGAGTACCTACTATATTGGGAGATAAAAATCAGGCAGTAAGATCTCTGCTTTCATGAACTGTACCATCTACCTGGAAGAGAGAAATGAATAGGGGTAGATATTTAGAGGCCAGTGCAAGTGCTAATTTTCTTGTCTCTGATACTAAGTTTAGAAAAGTAGGATTTTTTTTTTTTTTGATGGGCTGAATCTGAATAGTTAATTCTTTGGCCAACTTAATGATTTATAGATTTTTAGAGTGTTACATATTGCCTTTAGGAAGCCAATGAAGGTTAGATAAAAGCAATACATTTTTATTTATTTAAAGTCAATTTGCCAACATGTACTATAACACCCAGTGGTCATCCCATCAAGTGCCTCCCTCAGTACCCATCCCCCAGTTACCCCATCCCTCCTCCTACCTCCCCTTCTACTACTGCTTGTTTGTTTCCCAGAATTAGGAATCCCTCATATTTTGTCTCCCTCTATTTTTTCCCCACTCAGTTTCCCTCCTTCCTTTATAGTCTCTTTCACTATTTCTTATATTCTCCATAGGAATGAGACCATATAATGTTTGTCCTTCTCCGACTGACTTACTTCACTCAGCATCATACCCTCCAGTTCCATCCACGCCGAAGCAAATGGTGGGGATCTGTCGTTTCTAATGGCTGAGGAATATTCCATTGTATACATAAACCACATCTTCTTTATCCATCATCTGTCGATGGACACCAAGGCTCCTTCCACAGTTTGGCTATTGTGGCCATGGCTGCTCTAAACATCGGGGTGCAGGTGTCCCGGCATTTCATTGCATCTGTATCTTTGGGGTAAATCCCCAACAGTGCAATTGCTGGGTCGTAGGGCAGGTCTAGTTTTAACTCTTTGAGGAACCTCCACACAGTTTTCCAGAGTGGCTGCACCAGTTCACATTCCCACCAACAGTGCAGGAGGGCTCCCCTTTGTCCACATCCTCTCCAACATTTGTGGTTTCCTGCCCTGTTAATTTTCCCCATTCTCCCTGGTGTGAGGTGGGATCTCATTGTGGTTTTGATTTGTATTTCCCTGATGATGAGTGCAACATTTTTTCATGTGCTTAAAGAAACACATTTTAAACACTAATTTGACCATGTCATTCTCCTGCTTCAAGCGTTTTGGAAGTTATAGACCTACTTAAATAGCAATTCAGAGCATTAGAATTTAAAGATATAAACTTCCCCTCAATTATTCATTTCTTTATATAATATATATGCATATATATATACACACATATATAAATTTACCTTGTATGAGGCAGATCATAATTTTCCAAATGTGAATAATAGTTCTCAAAGTGCTGAACTTAAAAAATGTAAATGCTTTGTAATAAAATCCTTCTTTGCCTCAAGTGAAATTGCTCACCCATATAATCAGCCCCATTATGTACTGAAGATTTGGTGGTTAATTAATAGATTTCAATCATAAGGTCAAATGGGATAGCTGATGCTGCAGAGTTGGTTTCCTGGATCAAAGGATCTAGTTTTGCTATCTGTCGAGATCAAAGAAATGGAAAATTGCCAGATATCTAGTTCATTTTGTGTTGGGTGGACAGGGCTAGGGATGGGCAAAAGAGCTGAGCTTTAAAGGGCAGGATGATTTCAAAGACCGAAATAACACGGAGGGATGAACTCCATGTCCCGAGGAAGAGCCCTGATTAATCAAGGCCAGATGGAGCTGGAGTGGCAGACGAAGAGGACCAATTCTCTGAGGCCGTGGGACAGCCCAGGGTCCTGCTGGGAGGTGGCCTGGAGGACATTTACCAAATCATTATACTTTGGAAAGCAGTTCTTTATCAGAAAAAGTCTTTAGTGTGCTGCTGAAACATACAGACCCAGTGTAAGATGGGGTGAGTGGATCAGGGGAATCTTCCTAATCTCAGATTGGGCCCTTTTAACTGTCATTTAGTGTTAGTGTCTAGAAAACCTAGGTTTAGATGTGACTAGAGATGGAGAATCCAGGACTATCTTTAGGTGGAGCAGTGGGTCAGAAATCCCAGACTGTTCAGGATTCCAGGCTGTGATCTCCTCTAGTGCAGGGTCTGTGTCCACCTTATATTTCCATCCAGGGGTCTACCCTGCACCCAACTAGTGAGGGTCCCTGAAAGCTGTTGAGTGGCTGCATCTCTTGTTTTTCTCTTGCTCATCAGATGAGGCCCCTCCTGAGTGAACTCTCCCCACAGCTGGAAGGAGCAACAAGACGGCCTGAGAAAAGGCACTTGTTTCTGTGGAGATACTTACATCCTGGAGTCACATCTTTAAAATTTAATAACAAACACCTGACCATCAGGGCAACAGGTTGTAAAGACCTTTAAAGGGTTCTTTTGTTTTTTTACAAATATGGCTTCTTGTGATGTGCACATTGATTTCTTTAACATCTATTAAGGTTATTAGAAACTATTTGTAAAAAATGTTAAGAAAAGTTGGGAAAAAATCCTGACCAGATCATGTAAGTTTTCCCCCTACCCCCCCAAAATATTCAGATAGTAACTTGGAGTGTGGGAGTGGGGGCGAATGGGAGGAGTGTGGGGGAGAAAGAATCATCCACGAAGACACTAAGATATTCAAAGAAAATGTCAAACACAAAGTTGTCTCTGTCTCTCATTCACGTGCACACACCATCCTTGAATGATATAGGGTGGGGGGAATCTGAACAGGCTTGAATCGGGTAGGACATTTGCCCTTGCCTCTTCTAGCCTTAACTCCTCATTTTTCTCTCTGTCCTTCTCTCCATCAGAAAGACCAGACTGATGAGGCCTGAGGCTACAGAAAAAGCTTAAACTTCCTATAATAGACTATATTTCTTGTGCCATCTCAGTACAGGTGAGCTTAAAGAACTGCCTTCTCCTCCAATCTGTCCTCTACGTGTCCTTCTTCAGGACCCAACTCATATGTCACCTCCCCTGGAAGCCTTCACTTTTTTTTTTGGCAGGATCTCCCTTCTGGGCACATTGTATTGAAATGATATGTCTTCATGTTTATCTCCAGGATTAGGCTGTGAGTCTGTAAAGACAGCACTCTCTGATTTACTGTCTCCTCTCCAGTGACAAGTAAGGATCTGACCTATAGAAAGTGCTCAGTAAACAGAATGACTAAACTACTCATACCTTGAAGTATATGCATTGGGAACCATGAATTTTCAAACTTTGGCTTTGGAAGGGGCTCCCCAAGGACAGAATGAAAGATCCATGAAATTTTAAGATCTTGTCATTATTTCTGAGCTATGTTTTGAGCCTAACAATTGAGTGGAGATCAGACTAGTTTAAAGAGCTCTGTGAAAGGGTTGAACAACTCCAAAAGAATACTAAAGAAGCGATTCTAATACTGCATGCAGAGAAGGCTTCACCACTGGCTGGTGCCCCATTATCTTGGGTTAGTTCAGTAAGTAAGAAATTGAATGACTTAGATTCATACCATCCTTTATTGCTTATGAGCCCTTTCCCTAGGTGATTTCACCTGATACTCCTAAAACACTGCAGTAGGTATGGATTTGTATTCCTATTTTAGAGTAAAAAGTGAGAGTTAGAGACGGTAAATGACTTCCCATAGTCCGGTGCTTTTTTCATTCCTTTCTGGCTCTGAAGAGATGCCATCTTGTTATCCACCTGAGCAGGGCCACCGAATAGCTTCTATGTTGAATAAGAATTGACATTTATCAGGTTGCCATAGTTGTGCCAGATGCTGGGTTAAGCACTGTGCATTGATTCATTTAATGCTCATGAAATGCACTATTATATCTATTTCATAGGTATGGAAACCAAGGGATAGAGAAGTTAATTAACTCCACAATCACATAGCTCCTAAATGGCAGTGCTTGATTTAGAATTCAGGTGGTCCGACTTTAGAGAACAGATTCTTAACCACTCTAATACATCGCTCTGCAAGAATACAGATCCTGAAATTAGACCACCGAGGCTAGAATACTGGCTGCTACTCTTGCTAACCGGGTAAACTTGGCCAAGAAATGTAATCTCTCAAAGCCTCAATTTTCTGATTTATAAAATGAGATTAAAAATAAAGCTAGGAATAAAAGAATGAAGTATGCCACAGTGCCTGGCACATAGTAAATGTTCCACACATGTTAGCTGTTATTTTGGCAATAGATATTCTGTTATCCATCCCTAGATGACTTGATTGTAGGCAGTGATAGGAAGTCAGTCCTGGAACTTTGAGAGTTTGACTAATGAAATCACAGTATAACAGATGAAAACAGAGCCGTGTAATGCACTCTAAAGAAACAGTGATTCCCAGCCCACCAAAACCTGGACATAATTTAATTGGTAGGATGCCAACGAGTATGAAGATGGTAGAGCAAAGATGAGCATGGAAAAAACAGACAAACAAAAAACCCAACCAAAACCCCCAACAGTTTAGAGATGCAGCATTTGTGTGGAGGCATTCAAGCACTGTCCAGAGGAGAAGAGGACTTAACCTGGCTATCTGCTCCTGTCTGAGTGCTTGGGGTTTATCAATTCAAGAGTAAGTATGACTGCATAAAACAGGAATCTGACTCCCGTAATTAACCTGATAGAATATTTAATTTTCTCTTGGATTAAGTCTGATGATAGATCATCTGGACTGCTACCACCGGATATCCTGTCTCCTTCCACGTTTCCACTCTGCTGTCCTTGGCTGTCATCCTCATGCCTTCCTCTTAGTAATAGGATGGCTGCTCATCTTCTTCTATCCCCTGTCTGTATTCAGGTAAGAAGGCGGCAGAGGGCATAAGAAAGAAGGAGTGGCATCTATATTTAGAAAGGAAAAATTTTCCAAAACTTCCAAACAGACTTTGGCTTATATGTCATTGACCAAAATGGCGCCATGGGGAGCTGTTAAAAAGGAAGAAGCCTGGGAAGTAGATATCGAGTATGCGGTTGTGCAGCGGTATTCTCTCCCTAGATCCACTCTCCAACCTTTGCCATCCTTTCTGCCCTGGAAGCTGATCTGTATGGATTGCATCATTGAGTTCCTGGGGCTTTGGCTTCCAGTTTGGTTTGGCCCATGGGAGCACAGACAGGAGGCTGGAGGGAATGAAGAAGGGAGGTCATGGTGTATTTCCTCAGCTCTCTCCTTGAAGGATAAACTAGAGGTAGCTATGTTCTTGACCGAACATCACAACTCTTCAAAGATGGTCCTCTATATAAACTTTTTTTCTGGGTCCCAGTCGTTGTTCCTTTCCCAATCTCTTAGGCTTATGGAGTTGTAACAGCCTCAGGATCGTGCACTTTCTCTAGGCCATACCCACAATTTTGTAAATAGTTCTTTTATTAAATCCTCTTTAAATCATCCTAATTTGTATGTATGCCATGAACTTCCTGATAGAGACTGACTGAGAATAACCATCAGTGTCTGCTACCCAAGCCATATTTCTATGGTAGAAATGCATTAAAGTCTTATGGTGAGGCCCATCATTTATGTCGGCAGTAGTTGCTGAGCTTCAATCTACCAGAGCACAATGCTGATAAAAACCCAATTCCTTTTCCTCAAGGAGCTCACAGTTATTTAAACATTTACTTCCCCCAACTCACTTCCCTTGCTCAGTTTTCAAGCCTATCAAGTCAATTCTGAATTAGTTTGGCTTTCTGTGTAGCTTTCTTACACGGATCAAATTCACTATCCTTGTTATCCCAAGATCCAATCGATTACTAATTATATTCTTATTGAAAATGAAGACACATAGAATGGAGACATATAGACTGGAATAGTGGCTGAGAGATGGATTTCAGAGTCCGATGGATGAGCATTCAAAACTTACGAGATGTATAACCTTGGGAAAGTTATCTTGTGTAAACTTGGGCAAGGTCCCTGTGGACCCGAGGAGCCTTCCCTGTTGATGGGGCTAAATTGCATTTCCTTTCTCTGCTGTGAAGACTGAAGGTGTTCATGTCCACACAGCTCTTAGCTCACTGACTGGTTCAATAAATAAATGGCAGGTATTCTAGTTTATCTATTGCTTTCTTCTAGTACGGTACAAGCTGTCTTAAAATGACTGGTCATCTCTTGAGAGATGAACCGTTGAGTTTCTTGATCTATAAAACTTATGAACAGACCCCGGTGTATGATGACTTCGCCTAGTAAATGTTACAGAGGAAGACTCTCCCTGCACAGCCTGCAAGTTAGTTTCAATGCCCTGCTTTGCTTGAGAGAATATATAGTGAGACTCTGGTCAAGGCAGGGAGAGGATTTAGGAGTTGCAGAGTCTGTCCTGCTAAGACCTTGATTAGTTACGGCTGTTTTGAAAGAATCTAGAAAGATCCTAGATTCTTAATCACATAATTAAAAAGCAGGAAATAATTCCCCAAATCTCTTATCATTCAATAAAGGGTTAGTGTCCAAAATATATAAAGAACTTATAAAACTCAGCACTCCCCAAACAAATTATCCAATTAAAAATTAGGCAGAAGAGGGGCTCCTGGATGGCTCAGGCAATTAAGCATCTGCTTTTGGCTCAGGTTATGATCTCGAGTTGGGGTCCTGGGATGGAGCCCCAGGCTGGCTCTCTACCTAGTGGGGAGTCTGCTTCTCACTCTCCCTCTGCCCTTCCCCTGCTTATTCTTTCTCTCTCTCTCAAATAAATAAAATCTTTTAAAAAATGGGTAGAAGACATGAATAGAAGCTTTTCCAAAGATGACAAATAGGTGGCCAACACACACATGAAAAGATGCTCAATATCACTGTTCATCAGGGAAATACAAATCAAAACTACAATGAGATATTACTTCACATCTGTCATAATGGCTAAAATCAGCAATGCAAGAAACAGGTATTGGAGAGGATGTGGAGAAAGGGGGACCCTCTTGCACTGCTGGTGGGAATGCACACTGATGCAGCCACTCTGGGAAACAGTGTGGAGGTTCCTCATACCCTAGGACCCAGCAATTGCACTACTAGGTATTTATCCAAAGAATATAAGATTACTAATTCAAAGCTTAGTTTTCAAAGCTCAATGCTTATAGAAGCATTCTCTACAGAAGCTGAATTATGGAACCAGCCCAAGTGTTCATCAACTGATGAACAGAGAAAGAAGAGGTGGTATGCATATACCAGCAATGGAATATTACTCAGCCATCAAAAAAGAATGAAATCCTGCCATTTGCAATGATATGGATGGAGCTGGAGGGTATCATGCTAAGCAGAATAAGTCAGAGAAAGACAAATACCATATGATTTTGCTCATATGTGGAATTTAAGAAATAAAACAAATGAGCAAAGGGGAAAAAAAGAGGGAGGCTAACCAAGGAACTGACTCTTAACTATAGAGAACAAACTGTTGGTTACCAGAGGGGAGGTGGGTGGGGGGATGGGTTAAATAGGTGATAGGGCTGAAGGAGGGCACATGTGATGGGCACCGGGTGTTAAACAGAAGTACTGAATCCCTATATTGTACACCTGAAACTAATATTACACTGTGTTAACTAACTGGAATAGAAATAAAAATTAAAAAAAAAGAAACCCCAGAATAAACAACATTATACTACTACTCTCCAATGTGGTTTTGATGATATATTGTTTTTAACTTAATAAGACCTTAAGATTCCAGAGCCCATTACAATTTTCAGAATGTTTTTTACTTGGATGATCTATTTGATCCTTATAGTAACACTGTGAGGTGGTTATGATTATATTTATTGCTCTATTGTAGATTCAGCTTAGCTCAATGCCACTGAACATTTATTGAGCACCTACTGTGTGCCTGATATTCTTCTAGGTTCTGGGGTTTAACTCCCTTCACATGTAAATGAAGAGCATCCAAATGAGAACAACCAAAGTTTTTTTTTTTTTTTTTTTTCTTGTTGTTGTTGTTGTAATCCAGAGCTCGCTATAGCGAAGGGTCAGCACCATCACTTGTGTTTGGTAGAACTCAGTGGCAGGCAGGGGAGTGGGAAGGCCTTACAGTGAGGAAAGCAGGTTTTAGCTATGCCCTGATCAGAGACTGTTGTCTTGGGGAAGCTGGAGGTGGACCATCTAGATGCAACGCAAGCTATGTTATTGGTTGATAGAGCATCATTGGCTTTTTCTGGTTGGTCCCAACTTGGAAGTGGGGCAAAAATTGGGGAAGCTGTCAGTTGTTGACCAAGTCTTGGCTGTTGCGGGCAGATTGCTGCAGAGGTTGTGGTTTGATTTCTTGGGCTGGTTGCTGCTGAAGTTGTGGGTCAGAATTCTGTCTGGCTGTTGTCTGTATAGTCAGCAACTCGGTAGGGTGGGTGACAAAATGGTAACAATATGGAGCATGGATTTTAGAGTCAGACAGATGAACATTCACATGAACTCCCCAGATGTGTAACCTCAGGCAAATTGCATAATCTGTGGACCTGAGTAGCCTTACTTGAGGCTACTTACGTGTCTGAGGGGATGAAAAAACTTCTTTAACCAACTTCTCTGGAATCATGAAACAAGTGAAGAGCTGAAGTTGAATCTGGGTTTTCCAGCGCTGTCCAGTGCTCTTCCTGTTGATGGCTTTGGAGTTTATAACTCACTTTGGGGAAGAAGTGGGCACAGATCTTTCTTTTGGTAAAATCGTAGGACACTTCTGAGCACGAGTAATTTCCTCTTGCATCTTCTGTGTTGCTGCAGATGGTGATCCTGAAACATCTTCCTTATTTGCCCTTAGAGTTTGACAAGAGAAACTTGGTCCAATAGCAGAGATGCTACAGAGCCCAGAATCATGTCTCCAACTTAGTAGCTGTGGCCTCCTTTTAGAGGCTATGTGACTATTTTTTGTGTTCCTTGAGATTTCCACCATTATTTGGTAACTCCCCAGACAGACACTCATTTCCTTTGTGGTTTTAACAGGTGCTTCACGTTTTACTCTACACCTCAGCTCCCTCGGCCATCTTTGGAAAGTTTGACAACTGTTCTGAGCACTCTTCCAATATTATGGCTTCACATATTCTCTCTTCATTTGTTATTTCACTAAGCAAAATTAACTAGGCAATGACTGGGTGGCAGGGAGTGTTGTAGGTGCGGGGAATACAGAAGGGAAAAGATTGTACATGTGAAAGTATATACAGCTCGCCAGGGAACCTTGTGAAAATGTGGATTCTGACTCAGTACGTCAGAGTATACCTACGGAGTCTGTTTCCAGTGAGTTCCCAGGAGATGCTACAGCTTTCAAGACCACAAATTGAGAAGGGTGGAGCTAGACAGCGTATGTGAAGCATCTAGCACACAGGGCTGCTGGTCACAGATGTCAGCTGTTAAATATATACCTAGTGAGCTGAGGGGAACCTTTCAGATTCTCATCGGATTATTGAGGTTGGATAATTAAATGATGCTGTCAATAGGGAGAACAGTTTAATAAAAGGCATTATGAGGTTTACTCACAGGTAAACATACTACTCCTTTTTTTTTTTCTTTAAGATTTGAAAATGTAAATAACGCACTGAAAAAGCCCTTTGACAAAATGAGACCAATCTTTTAGAGAGATTGGATGGTACAGTAGAGAGAATGATCATTGCTGGAGCCACACAGCTTGGGGCTAGAAATGTGCTCTGTTCCTTTCCAACTGTGTGTACTAAGAAAATCCTAGTTCTTCCATCCGCATGTAGTGGATAATTTTATGGTCAAATGTGCAAATATGAAACTAGCTTTGTTCCCCTAATAACTGAACTAAGCTTATCTTTTAAGCTTCTCTGTTTCCTTAAGAGCAGAAAATGTAGTCATACCAAAACTTGGTAGACTCAAGCACATTTCCCTCAGTCCCTTTTATTTTATTTATTTATTAAAAGATTTTATTTATTTATTCACAGGAGACAGAGAGAGAGAGAGAGAGAGAGAGAGAGAGGCAGAGACACAGGCAGAGGGAGAAGCAGGCTCCATGCAGGGAGCCCCACATGGGACTTGATCCCGGGGCCCCAGGATCAGGCCCTGGGCTAAAGGCAGTGCTAAACCAATGGGCCACCCAGGCTGCCCTCCCTCAGTCCCTTTTAGATAAAATTTACTCGATTCAAGATTGCTCCTCTGCTCCTTCTTTTCCGAGATGTCTCAGCTCTGGAGAGTTCATGTGTGGTCCACTTGTTGATGGGAGGAAGCCTTTACTTCTCATTCCTGAGCTTTCTCATTTCTGTGTTGCTGCCTGGTGCTCTTCAACCTTGTCTATTTGCTCCTTGTCAATCTCTTTCTAGGCCTTATCTGCTGCTAAATTATCTACAGCAACAGTGTTTCTGGTCTCTGCGTCCTTGCAGACCATTTTGCATTCTTGTCTGCTGATCAGTCTCCCTATAGCCCACCTGACCAATCCTCAGGTACTTCTGGATTTTTCTTGGGGGCATGGAAAACATTTAAAAACTCATGTTTCTCAAGGATGTTTCTTACCTATATTTTATGTAATTATTCAATTAATATCAAGTGTCTCCTATGTAACAAGCATGGTGCTAGACACTGGCACCAAATTCTTAACCCTAACATAGTGCTTAGTTTACAATAGGTGCTTGAAAAAAGTTTACTGAACAAATGGATATCTCTTGACTTGAAAAACTTGTTAATGAGAGATTCCTAACTCTGGGAAACGAACTAGGGGTGGTGGAAGGGGAGGTGGGCAGGGGGTGGGGGTGACTGGGTGACGGACACTGAGGGGGGCACTTGATGGGATGAGCACTGGGTGTTATGCTATATGTTGGCAAATTGAACTCCAATAAAAAAAGAAATAAAAAAAAAGAAGAAATGGAAATATTTGGATAGATCAATGTTTCCCACTATAACAGTCATTCATGAAAATAAGTAGAAATGTTCCAGAATACTTTATTGAATACAATCTAATCTCCCCAGGGATGAATGAAAATGACCTTTAATATCACAGGGCATGGAAGATACACCTTTAGAATGTACGTGATGTTGTAGAGATGTCAGACTACTGGCAGCATGTTCCGTAGCGCTCATGGGTGGTATCATTGATTTACTTATAGATTCCTGATTTACTTAAACCTTCACTGTGTCATTAATCCTAATACCTGATTATTCATTACTGGGGCAGTCCCTTACTACAGCTCATTTCCTGTTGTATCTTCCCTTCCTGGGCTGCAGGAGTTCTTGTGTGTGCACTTTATGATTTAATAGCGTTACTGACGGCATCAGACACATTTATAAATATGGAACGTGTGTAATTGTGCTGTTCTGACATCTCTGTCCTTTGTTATTCTTGAGTCTTGGAGGCTTTTTGGGGTAGGGGTTGAAGCTACTTTAGTTTTCTTTGCCTAAACGTGGCCTTTTGACTACTATGACTTGATCGTAGATACTTGATATTGGAGGATGTGATGATTTAGGAAGAGGGCTTCACTTGGCAGGGACTTACACGTTGCCTCTGCTCAGGAAACACCTAAACCGACATGGGGCTGATAAAAATCAGCTGTGTCTAGCCCTTAGCTGGAGGTAAGCAAAAGGATCCCTGAGATAGCCACTACCAACAATCAGTCCTTATTCCTTCTTATTTTTATTACTTTTTAAAAAGGGAGAGCATGTGCGCCACCCTGAGATCATGACCGGAGCCAAAAACGAGAGTCAGGTGCACCCAGGTGCCCCAAGTCTTATTCCTTCTAATTTTCTTCCCTCTACTAGCTTTTTGAAATTTGGTGTCTTTTTGTTGAGGAAAATAAAGGGCTTGCACAATAGGATTTATTTGTTTCTATTCTGTAGCTGATGTCATAAACTTTCTCCTCTTAAGTCTTCCAAGCCATTAGCTTTTTAGAGTTCAAATCCCCTTTTCTTTCTCTAAAGTCTAGCTTGAATAGACAACTTCAGCTTTCAAACTATTTTCCCAGCTCTGAATTATATTTTTTAAAGATTATTTATTTATTTATTTATTTATTTATTTATTTATTTATTTATGATAGACATAGAGAGAGAGAGGGAGGCAGAGACACAGGAGGAGGGAGAAGCAGGCTCCATGCCTGGAGCCCTACGATCTCGGGACTCCAGGATCGCGCCCTGGGCCAAAGGCAGGCGCTAAACCACTGAGCCACCCAGGGATCCCCTTCAGCTCTGAATTAAAGCAAAACAAATCAAAACCAACAATCCATCCAGAGACTCCTTTGCCTTCCTGGCTGTTCTCTGTATTTGCCCTCCCTGCAAAGTGATGAAATTCCTCTTGCAAAAGCTGATGGATCACAGGGTAATAGGAAGACTGAAGCAAAGAGCAACCTGTCACTTTCCCAGAATTTTATCACCCCCTGTGTAAAAGGGGAAAGCATCATGACATAGCTGGACGTGGAACAGAGATGATCTTCTCCATCAGGAGCATTGGCTCTTCTTGTGCCCCCAGAAATGTACCACAAAGTGTGGAGACAAAAAGGGATAAAGATGGCAGATATAGAAATACAAGTGGGCCATCAATTTTACTGACTGTTTTAAAACATCAACTGTTTAAAACATTATGTTTTTATATTAAAATGAGTATTTCATATGAATATATGTACGCAGAACTCAAAATTTTCTTTGGATTTCAATGTAGCACCCATAATTAAAGCATCCAGCTCGTCGAGGACAACTTAAGCCTCTCTGCGTGGCCCTTGAGGGTACCTGTTGGTGCTTTTCTGTCATTAGGTATAGGCAGTAGGTGCCGTCCAGAAATGCTTGCTTAGGGGAAGTATTCTAAGCTGCTTGGCTGCGTATTAAGACTTAATTCTCCCCTTCGTCTCAAATGAAATCTTCAATCTTTATCAAATGGCTAAAGCCCAATCTTTCTAAGAGAGGGAGCTGGCTGTGCTACAAGAATTCATGTTTCCATCCTCCCAAGTCCCATCTGTGCCCCTGATGTCACCTGGAGAGATGGCTTTTATAAGAGCAAAGCAGGGACAGGCCAAGGACAAAACATGGATGAGTCAGTCCGAAGCCATCAGTAGGGGGCAAGGCCTCTTCCCTGCCTTCTCACATTGTTCCCGTTAATGGGGGTTGTTTATTTTAATGTTCCTTTCCTGTGCTTTTAAACGCTGCTTTCTGAAATGGCAAAAGCTTCCAAGACCTTTAGAAATTCTGCATGGTTACCTATCTCTGAGCGCTTTTGAGGTTGAACCCTGAGGCATTTGCTTCTCTCTCCAGGATTATATGGATAATTTTAAGGTTATTTCTAATGGGCCATGGCTGAGAAGAAACAGGAAAAAAATAATTTGTCATGTAGTTCCCTTCCCCCTACTCAACATACACACACACATGCATACATGCTGCAAATGGAAAACATGTTCGAAATAGAGGCAGACTCATTATCCAGGTTGGACTGGGGCCAAGATATTGGTCATTGGATTCTCTCTCTTCCCTCCCCAGTTTCTTTTCCTCTCCCTTCTGTCATCTTTCCCCAACCATCAGGTGGGTGGGTGGGTTGCTGGCTGGCTGCTGGTTGGCAAACAGAAATAGTTTAGGAGCAAGTGTTCTTGGGGTATGTTCACTGAAGGATGAACCAGAGCAACAAAATCATTTTTCTCTCGATGTTCAGCCAATTTACATCCAAGGAGAGCAGGTGGGGAGATGTAATTCGTAAAGGACTGCAGAAATTTAAATCTGAGTAGGTGATAGTAAGCTTTTCCAAAGTGAAATGATAGAATGTAGATATTAAATAATCTTGAAGAAATAGGAGTGGGATGGGAAGGGTTTTACTCAAAGAGGAGTCTATAAGGGATGTACATATCCATCTCCGCAGACAAGTCACTTTATTCTGAGGGGTCTAAGAATGAATGTGAGTGCCTTATAAGAGAGCGGATTCTGTCGTGAAGTAGGAAAGTGGGCAACTAAAATCCGTAAGGTTGAACACATCAGAAGTTGAGCAACTCCGGTGAGCCAGGTGTGTTTAATGACCTAGCCTTTTCCTGGCTGGCGAGGTGTCCTACATGAGCCCCAGCGCATTGTTGGTACGAGGAAACCGCTCGCGCATTAATTCAGTCATCAGAGATACGCCCAGTGAGTGCTACAATTTGTAATCTGGGTTTCAGAGCTGCAGTCTGTTGATGTGCAGACAGTTTAAGAGGATTTGTTCAATAAGCAGAGATTTGTCTTGCAACAAAACTGTCTGGGCCACCTACAGAAGAAAGCAAGCTAAACTCTGGCAGAGTCTCCTCTGAAGCACTGTGGTGACGGGCTGCCCGGACGAAGCATTCCACACACGTTGCTGGCTCCTTTTGGACCACTGGGTCCCTTTGCTCTAGCCAGACTGGTCTCACCACCAAAAGCACCTGTCTGCCTGATTTCAGGCAGTGTGTCTTGGCTGATGCTCTTCCTTTCATCTAAAAAGGCTTTTTCTTCTCCTTGGCCTATCCGGGTACATAATTATTCTCTGGGAGTCTTCCTCTGGATGCACATCATCCAAAACTCCTTCATCCCGTGATGACAACCTCCCGGCTGGGAGGAAAGGATCTTAAAGATTATCTACTGGAATCAGTAGTCATTGCAGTGTCGTAGGAAAGGCACATCTTTTGGAGCATGAGCTCCACTTGGTAACAGTTGCTATATATTTTAGGCCGTGCATTTAGTAATTATAGCCACTATTTCATTTCTTTCTCATAGCAATCCGATAGGAGAAGAGCGAGGCACAGAAAGATTCAATAACTTGCCAGGGCTGAACATTGAGTAAGTAGTTGATTTGGAATTATATCCCACATCTCTCTGACTCCCATGCCCAATGCATACTGTTGCTACGATCGCTCTGGCCTGGGCAAGTTTTTTGCATTTCTGGGGCCTTCCAGGCCATACCTATCAGTCATGCATAGGGATTAGAGATGATGCATATTAAACACCCCATACAACGCCTGACAATATTGCTTCCTAAATGGTAATTAGGTTGTTATTAGTAATCACGTGGTTGTTTCATTCCTTGCTATTCAGAGTTTGGTCTGTGGACCAGAACATCACCTGGGAGCTTATTAGAAATGTAGAATCTCGGCCTGGCCTCAGACCTCCCGGATCAGAGTCTTCGTTTTTACAAGATTCCCAAGTGAGCTGTCTGCATTTTAAAGTCTGAGAAACACCGGCCTTACCTTACGCTTGCATACCCACTGAGAATGAAACCTGTTACCTTTTTATTTTTGTTTACTCTGTAAATATTTTCACACTTACAGAAATATGACAAAAATAGTACAAAGAACTCTGGTTCCTTTTAGTGGAGAATTAGGTATGTAGAAATTAAGATCCACGTGCCAGGTATGCTCAAAACCACAGGACTCCTTCCAACATATTTGTGACTCACTTCTCTGACGGTGAAAAACCTGGCTCCATTATCCTCAATATGTTTATGGGTTTGCTCGTTCCCTTTGTATGTCATCAATTGCCTGATCTGCCCGTCTTCCCATTTGACGGTCTTCCTGGTGTGGGTCCCAACCCCCACCTGCTCACCACTCAGCCTGGTCGCCTATTTTTTTATTTCCTTTGGTGGCTCCTTCTAACCTAGAACAGCTCCTACTGAGGGAAGGCTTTTTTCCTTCTACTGAACTAGAGCCATACTCTTACAGCTTCTTCGCCTCTCTCTTCCTACGTAGGGCTATGAAGTCTAAGTGTGCGTAGGTGGCGTGTAATATGGTTGGAAAGAGCATGGCCTGGAGACATTGTTCTATGCTTGTTCCCTGTGAGAACTGTTCCCGTTGTATCATCTCCCCTTGCCTCAGTTTTTACATTTGCAAAGCCAGGGACAACGTATATGCCTGTAGGTAATTGGGGAGCAAACGAGACAGGAATATAATGACTTAGCACAGTGCCCCATCCTTACAGAAGGCAAAATAAAATGAGTTTCTCCCATCCCTTCTTCCTTCCCTCCCTCCCTTCCTTTCCTTCTTTCCTTATTTTATTTAATAGAACATTGGCTAAATGCCTAATCTGTGTTGCATAGCAATAAACACAATGGACATGGCTCCTTCTCTTACAGGGATTATAGGATAGAGGATGAATAGATGCATTTTTAAAATTACCTAAATATATAATTAGAGGTTGTGGTGAGTTATATGCTGTAAGTGCTGGGACACAGGAGTGAGCTAGACAGAGATGGCCCTGCTCTCATGGAGCTTATATGTTAGGGGTTGTGAGAAACAGGAAACAAGAAACAAATAAATAAATGCATAAGGTGATGTCAGATAATGACGAGGGCCGTGAAGAAGCACACACAGAATGATGTAACTATGAGAGGGCCGGGGAGACTCTTTGGACGGAGCAGTTGCAGGAGGCCTCTCTGATGAGGTGGCCCTTCGATGAGCCCCGAGAGGCAAGGAGTCTACTACGTGAAGAAACGAGGAAGCATGTCCCAGGGGAAGGGAACAGCTGGACGAATGGATTTGTGTGCTCGAGGAGCAGAAAGAAGGCCTATGTGACCAGACCTCAGTGAGCAAGGGGTGGACGGTGCGAGATGGAGCTGGAGGGGAGGTGCAGCCAGGTCACGCAGAGCCTTGGAGCTCACCTAGGCTGTCGTGTGCCATGCCTCTAGAGAGAAGGGCTTAGTTTCCATGTGCGTAAAAGGGGGAGAAGGCTGATATTCTCCACGCTGACTTCACGGGGTTTGTTACGAATGTAAATCAAGATAAAATATAAAAATTTTGTACAGCACAAAGTGATTGCTTTTTTCACGTCTACTAGACGTTTGCTAAGACTCTTGGTGAGTGAAGAGACAAAAGAAAAAGATAACAAAGGTATGAGAGTTGGCCAGCTATGCAATCTGCTTTTCTCATCCCCAAAAGCAAAGAACAAGAGGCACTTAAAAAAAGGACAACAAATTTGAGATCACGAGGGAAGAAGCTTTTTTAGCAGAGACATGATGAATCTTTAGACCACATTTTCAGGGAGGCAGGTAGATAGCATTTAAATGGCTTGGCAAAAACACTTTTCTTTAAAATGTACAAGTAAAAAGGTTAACAATTTGAATGCATCTTGACATTTTCGAGTGTCAGCCCAGGGCTATTTTCTTCCTCGCTCTGGAGCATCATCTTTCACATACGCTTGAGATCGCGATTTCCTGGGCTGGACCACGCACCGCGGAGTGGAGGCTGAGCAGGAACGCTGGGGAGAGCAGCGACTGGGCCATATCTACCCCCCGCCCCCGCTCTCCCTCCTTCCTCTTACCCCCGCACCCCATGTTGCCGTGGCCTGCTTACCCTGCGGATCCTGGTGGTCGCGGACTGGAGCCTGTCTACACAGGCTGCAAAAGCACGGGCTGCGCTGAAGAGGTTCTGCGTTCCGCAGGCGACTCCATAGGTGTGTAAGGAGCTTGGAAAGCGGCACATCCAGTGATCGTGGCGAGTCTGTGGTTTTAGGGAAAACTGGGAGGAAGGAAGGCATATTTTTCCTGATTTGATTCCCTTATTATCGTGTTTTTCAACAGTGCAATGCTAGGTGTCTTCGATTTAGTCTTCCATCCCCCGTTCCTCTGCCTTTCCCTCCTCTGTGCCTGGGTCACAAGGGCCAGCTCCGCAACAAAAACACATTTTTGTCTTGCGTGAGGATTAGTATTCATATGTGTCATACACGCCGACGGGCGCACATGGATTCATCATTTGCATTTAACAAATGCACTTTGAGAGCCTAGTAGTGTGTGTCAGGTTTGGGGGGAATATGGCAGTCAATAAAGCAGGTGAGGGCCTTGCCCTTTAGGAGCTTCTATCTCAGCTATTACCTCTTCCCTCCCAGGGAGCAATAAAACAAAGTGAAGCAAAACAAAGCAAGAACACAGAGATATTAGGGTTTTAAAGAAATTTTATTTATGATAAGGGAAGGGACCCCAATAGTTGCAAGTGGTGGCTAAAGTGTAAAGATTAAATGCTCACATCCTGGAGGCCAGACTGCCTGGGCTCATGTCCAGGATCCATCACTTACAAGCCGCGTGACCTTGGACAATTTACTTAACCCTTTTGTGCTTCTGTTTCCTTGGGAAGATGGCGGCATCAGGGCCCCAGCAGGGAACTGTGAGGATTGATGGCGCCTGCCATCTGGAAGCCGTCCATAGCACTTGTGTTTTAAGCTCACGAACAATGATTACGTGGCTGATGGCCACGCCGCCTTCCCGCAGAGTTGTAAACACCTCACTCCAAGCCCTCCCAACATTATGGGTAGGCCCTGTTGTCGCCCTGCTTATATCAGTGATGAAGACATGAGGACGCAAGAAGGTGAGGTGACTTGCCCAAACTCGCACAGCTTCCGTGTGTCCAAATTGGGCTTTGAGCCAGGGCCGTGTCGGTTCAGTCTGTTCTCTTCATCGCTCTGCGCTCTCGAGACGCTGGGCCTTAGCTCAGTGCATACAGGCTTTGCATTATTTGTGCCGTTCCCTTTGCAGGAAATGTCAGAAAGCTTAAAACAAAATTAGTAGCATGGCCTTGGTGTTTTCAGTGGTGACCTCCCTATGACCTTCCCCCTTTCTTCCCAGAGCAGACATGCCGGGACCCCCACTGAGGGTTTCAGAAGCTCCGGGATCCATGTTTGGCAAAGAAAGGATTTGTTGGTTTTTCTCCCTCTCTCCGTGGGATGGTTTCATGTCTCTGCGATGGTGTCTTCTGATCATTGAGTGTGAATTCGTGAATTCTGGGCCTCTCACCTCCTTGGATGAAATGGACAAAGTAATTTTCATCTTGTACTGTGTGGACGGTCTCCTTGCTCCTGCCACACGCACAGGCCTTTCGTGACCTTATTGCCCTTCATCGGACCTTTGCATTTCCTATTACCTCCAAGGGTGTTTGTCTTTGGAGGTAAAGTGACGCGAGCTGAATGCATTATACATAAAAGTGAAGATGCCCCACTGGCTTATGTTGCAGCTTTATGGCATTTTTCACGTTATCTATTCAATTCTTAGTATAGTCTCATTTATACACTTTTTGACCGCTGCCGTGCATTCAGCAAATACCGCTATTGGGTTGTCTGTATCTGCCACAATGCCCAGATCTGTTTCCTGTGAGGTGGCAATTAGCTTAGATTTTTCCGTATATGAGAGCATTCTACAGTCTCGTCTCCAAAGTTGTCCTATCAACACAGTAATATGAAAGATGAACACATTTAATTAATAGAAAGCTATTCATTTGTTCCCCAGGCTGTCTATTCAAAAGGGAGATAAGCTTTTTGCAGGATATAACTCTAATCACAGGATGAGAATTTTAGTGGCATTTCTTTATAGTGTATACAATAAGTGTGGCATTGCAATTCGAGATGGTATTATTCCATAAAGCAGCTCCATAATGATACACTACGACGGGATCACATAGTCTCTCAGTCCTATGCATGCGATGGATTACACAAGGTCAGACGTACTCCAAGTCACAGTACGCAAGAATGCCCACACGCCTGTACGTGCACCTGTGCAGTGCCGCTGACCCCAACTCAGGAGAACGGGGGGTTTTCTCTTTTCCTCCTGCTTGTGGATCTTTACTGATTACCCATATCATTGTTTCTCAGTGGCTGTGACCCTCTTTGGACTGTCCTTCCTTCTCTCTCCTGGTAGAGATCCTTTCCCTCCTGGAGCCCAGGCCGGTTTCTGTGACCTCCACAAAGCCTCCCCTGATTACTCTAGGCCACCCTGTTCTCTTCCTTGTTTCTATTCACGTGGGATTCGTGGTCAGTAACACACCCTTGGACATTACGGTTAGTATCTAACTGCTCTAGGTGAACTGTGTTGCCCCGTTAAGGTTAGGGATCCGAGAGGAACTCTGATGAGATGCATCTAACCGTACCTGGAGGAGTGTAGGTCTTCAAAAGTTTTAGTTGCTTCCAATGTGGAATGCCAAAATCTTTTATATTCTTCCTAGACATCTAATACAATACCGGGGCCGGACTCGATTTCAATGACGATTTCCTGGTGGGACGCGGAGATAACTAAGGACAATAGCTTGTGGACAAGAGCAGGCTTAACAACATTGGAACACGTTTAGCACGACATAATTGGTTTTTCTTAGAAAAGAAACTTTTTTTTTTTTTTTTTCCCATCAATGTAGTTTCCGTGAAGCAACATGCGCACGAGTAGCCTTTGCGGGTGTTTAGAAAACATTTGGCTCTGAGGAGCTCTCAGAAAGTTGGCTTGAAGTCGGCATTGCTTCTGGGTTATCCTCGGCAGGGGAATCTGATGAATGCAAAGGGCCGGCCAACTCAAGGGCTGGGAAGCCCAGTGTAGAGGGGAGCGTGTGGATTTCTGCCCTGGTGTAAGCTCGGTCCCCCCCGGGGGTCAGAGTAGCGCCTGGCCCTAGAAGGGACTCAACGAGTTATTTACTGGATTAGTGTAGATCTAGCTCGCGAACACTGATGTCGAGCAAGTTTTGTGATTCCTTAGTCTGTTGATCACAAATATTCGTGCCAGACAACATTTCTGGAAGGAATTACATCAGCATAATGCAAAGCCCAAGACGGTCTTTGAATAACCAGCTGGCCGCAGTTTTGGTGTTAAGCACTGACATGCCCTACAGATTACTTTAGGTGGCCAAATAATTCACTTTCCCAGTTTCAGTACCAGTTAGAAACTTGATTAAAATGTGTCAGAACCGAGACCTGTCTCTCCCTATCTGCTGCTGATTGCTGTTTATTGCTCACATAATTTACCATTTTGCCTAGAGAGAAGGCTTAGAATGTGGGGAAGCTTGTAACAGGTGTAGTGTATGTTCTTGTTTTTCCTAGTAGCAGATGGTGCTGAAAGAAGATCATCTCTGTGGGGCCATTACAGGATAATGCACAGAAATAAATAAGCACAATGATAGGTCTCAGCAAAGACAGCCGGGTTTCAGGATCGGTCCCACATTTGGAAATGATACATAGACCACGAGCAGATTTATCTATAAGCTCAGAAGGGCCTGTTTAAAACTCCAGCTCCTCCTTTTTTATTTTTATTTTATTTTCCTCCATATAAAAATTTCCTCCACATATCAAACCAACTGGCGTCTCACTTGAATTATAGGTAGTGTATTGAAAAGGATCTAAAGAGAGTGAAGTTCTTTGCAATAATGCTTTGTACTAACAGGATAAAAGGAAAGGGATAATTTTCCTGGGCGTCCTCCCCCAGCCCCCACCAATTTCTGTTTTTAGTTTAATGGGTTTGATGGGACCTGGTCTTTGATCTTGGCCTCTTAAAAACCAAGGGAGCAAAGGAAGGTTAATTCCACCAATTCCGCCCTAATGCACCTGTGCTCTTTGCCTGACGGACACCGTGTGAATATAACGTGACCTGGTGTTGGGCTGAGGATGTCATTATATTTTCCTCTGTGCAAAGGCACTTTTCATCTTTCCTGAAAAAAGTGAGCCCCTGCGGGTATCGTAATACACGTGTATGTATTCATCTGTACGTGCTTCCAGACATACATGTGCGCACGTGTGCATCCATGTGTTTTCCCAGCAGATATACCCTTACTCGTATCCGAATACGTGTCTAGATGTGGCAATGCCCGGGCATGGTTTCGGCAGGACGTAGGCTCATCTTTTCCCCTCTCTTTGTCTAGATTTTATTTCCTAATATCCCAGCCTCAGCGGTATTTGAAGAATACTGTTCCCTTGGCCTAATGCAATTTTTTCCACATGATGTATTCTTAGTCTGTCCCTCATCCTCCCTTCGCCTGCTGACACTACCGTTTAGTCCATTTGGGGCTAAAATGCACTGAAAGCAAATACGCACGATTTTAACATTCTGGCCGATTCTTGTTCATTAGCAAGAGATTCCGTCGAGCAGGTTGGTTAAACGGCCTTCACCCCTTTTAAGGAAAAAGGGCAAAGAGCTCTGTTATGTCTTTGACAAAGGAGGTGGTGCACGGGTACGGGCTCATAGACCTCGCCCGGAGCGTCGAGTGCATAGTGCGTGTGCCTCTGCGTGTGGGTTTGTGCGTGTAACTGCGCATCCACAGCCAGATTCATTTTTCTTCTTTTTTCTCAGCACTGTAATTATTGTTGCTTCCTGAAATCCCGTTATACGTCTAGATCTGAGACCTGAAAAGCGTGTCCTTTACTCTATTAAATAAGAAATCACATTTAACGTTGAGTATTTGAAATGTGGCTTCTGTGTGGCTGGCTGACCCCTGCAGGACGTGGGCACTGGAGCCGGGGCTCAGCCCTGCTGTGCCTGGTCCGCGGGCCCCTGTGGGGGGACTCTCGATTGCCTGCTCTACCTGCACCCCTGGAGCTGAGAGAGGTGCGCGTGACAAAGAAGAAAAACAGGCCGTCTTTGTGACGTCATGGGCATCTGCCCCTAGATTTCTGCATGTGACATAGATGGCAACAAGAATTGAAAGAGCAAGTAGAAGAGAGATCGCTCTTGGACTGGGATTGTTCAGCCTACATGATCCCTTCAGTTGCAGCTCACCCTGGCACACTAGGGTGTGCATGTGCACACCAGGTGCGTGTGCGGGTGGTGCGGGGCGAGAGGGGCTCCGAAATCGGCTAAATCTGAAGAGATCTTGCCATCGCCCTGTAGCCCCAGTGCGGCTAAATATCCTCAGAGCAGCCACGACGGTATAAACAAAGTGAACGCAGTTATTATTATTGCTATTATTATTTTGTCAAGCCCTTGTGTCTAATAGTCATGAACACCTAGGGAGAGTTATTGTCATGCTGATCCTATAGATACAACTTCTTAAATGAAAACATTACTTCCACGACTGAGAATCCCACGAAAGAAATCAACACTTTGGTTGGACAACTCAATATGAATTCCTTTTATTGTTTACCATGTCTAATTAGCCTTAGCCTCATTTCATGGGCAATATTTAATTATTGGTATTTTAAATTTATCTTTTTTTAATATTACCATCTTACCTCGAGTGCAATTATCCATTCCTGTCTAGTAGGAATAAATCTGTTGAGAAGTTACTGCAAGACAAACATTGCTTAGAAACCATAATTTTTCTATTGTATTTGTCTAGTTAATAAAGGGAGGCATTTTATTTTCCCCTGGTGACCACTTGTACTTTGTTCAGTAATTAAGGAAGTGGGCTGCCGCTCCTATGTTTTAGCCTTTCTGTAACCTCTGCAGGTTTGGCGGGGACGCCAGAGCCAGCCGTGCGACGGTGCTGGGTCCTTACTGGAGGGCCTGCGACGAAAGCAGAGAGGATTCTCGTAGTAACACCTTGAATCGGTACCAGTAGTTTGACCAGCGGCCAGTCCGTCGAGTATATTCCATCTGACAGTAATCGGTGGGCCTCACTCCACGTGTGTGCTTCAGAGTTTTCAGAAACAGCTCTTGAGCTACAGTAAAATAAATTAAAGAATGCGTGTCATCTCTGTATAGATATTTTTCAAGATTTTCTTTATTTGAGAGAGGGAGAGAGAACACGAGCTGGGGGGAGGGCCCGCGGGAGAGGGAGCGCAGGCTCCCCAGGAGCAGGGGCCCTGCACTGCGCCCCGTCCTGGGACTCCGGGGTCATAGCCTGAGCGGGAGGCATATGCTTAGGCACCTGAGCCCCCAGGCGCCCCTCCGTGTGTCTGTGTGTGCACTCGCTCACAGGAGCAGCTGCATCTCTGCTGTCAGATGAGGGTTTGAATCCTCTCCTTTTAATTAGCTGCATGATGGTGAGCAGGTCCCTTGACCTCCTGAAACCTGTTCCCTCACCTGTGGGGTGGCAGTGACTGTAGTGCTTGCTCCTTTGTCTGCGAGGCACCGCGTGCAAGGCGCTTGTTTGGGGCTAACTACAGACCCAGGAGTTCGCTAACTGCTGGAATGATCACCTGCGCTAAAGTGTATTTACATCTAGGCTATTTCAGACCAGGAGGTTATAACGCTGAGTTTTAGATGAAATCAGTGAAATCATTTCACTTCCTCTCTTTCCACTTTACCAACACAAAGAGCAGCTACAAGCAGTCCTTGTGAGGTGCACTTACTTGCCTTGTTCCCTTCATGCTTCCAGTCTCCACCCACGTTTCCTCTTTCTGGAGGCTTCTCCTCACTCCCCTTTCTCCTGCTGGGACCCCTTATTCTGTGTGGCACATGCGCTCTGAACCCATCTCCGCGAAGGCACCGTCGTTATAGTGTATTATAATCATTGGTTTCCATGTCTTCCTCTCCAGAAAGTCAACTTCATGTCTCGCTTGTCATCCTCATTGTTTTAGGCATATGTGGTCGTGGCAAGAGGCCAAAAAAGGTTTCTTAAATAAGTGAAACATAAAGTACTATTCTTTATGAATGCAAATATTGATCTTCTTTCAGTGGTGGTGTCCTTTCTTATATTGTTTTTACCCTTATGTTATCTTTAACCATGGTTTATTTTTTTATTTTGTATTTTTAAAGACTTTATTTATTCATGAGAGACAGAGAGAGAGCGGCAGAGACACAGGCAGAGGGAGAAGCAGGCTCCATGCAGGGAGCCCGACGTGGGACTCGATCCCAGGACCCCAGGATCATGCCCTGGGCTGCAGGCAGACGCTCAGCGGCTGAGCCACCCGGGGATCCCATGTTTCTGTTTTTTATTCAAGTAGCCTTCAGAACTTCTCACATGTTCCTTTAAAATGTTGTGTCTTGTGGCCTTCAGGAGGATTACGTGTCGTGTCATTGGCTCCCCAGGATCCCACATTGGGTAGCAGTGTTTTTGGAAACCACTACATTTTTAACTGTTTCAGTATGTTGATGTTCCAATTGTTGTCTTTTTAAAGGGAAAGAGACTAGAGGAAATGACAGGGAAGTGAGGTGTCATCCAGGACAGATTGATTGGCCACTTCCCCAGGGCAGGGGAGCCAGAACTGCCCCCCCAACCTCCAGCTGCACCCCTCCCTGGGCCCACTCCAGCAGAGGCACAGGCACCTGTGAAGCCAGAGGGGCCCGAGGGGTGCTGTGCAGGCTCGGGGAGGCACCCACAGCACAGGACGCCCCTCAGGGCGCACCTGCTTCTGTGGCTCCTGACAACCTCGGATTTCTCTGCGCGGTGGTGTCGAGTTGGGGTCCCGGGGCAACTTGCTGGAGCCTCACCCAGGCCGGCCGAGAACAGCCTTCCGGAGCCTCTGCTGTCAGGGGGAGGCCAGGGGCCGGAACAGGCCGCGTGGGGTCAGCAGGTGGGGCCGGGGTGCTGCCGGACCGAGGACCAGCGTGTTCGGAGTAAATCAGCAAAATGGAATATTCTCTCTTCTGCCACAATGGGCACTAAGCCTGCAGCGTGTCCGTGTCCGTGTGTGTGTGTGTGTGTGTGTGTGTGTGTCTACATCTGAGTGCGTGTGTCATGACCTGTCGTCTCAGGCGTGGATACATGCAGGCACTTAGTCTACGGGCTCGGCACACATCCGTGCACAGTTAATGCCACTTACCAGGAATCAGGGGTCTGTGCTCTTATCGGCGTTTCAGCCTCTTACACGTAAGCCCTTAGAAGTTTTCCGATTTTCACCCTTCAAACAAACTAAAAAAAGAAACCGGAGGGAGATATCAAGTATTACACGAGAGTGGGAAATGTTTGATCTCGGCCACCCCTCAATTTTTTCCTGGCTGTTTGGCTGCTTTGCCTGTGGTAGTAAATAAGTAGATAAATCTTTTCTTTAAAAAAAATTTTTATAGGGGCGCCGGGGTGGCTCAGTGGTTGAATGTCCGCCTTGGGCTCAGGTCATGATCCCAAGTCCCGGGATCGAGTCCTGCGTCGTACTCCCCGCAGGGAGCCTGCTTCTCCCTCTGCCTGTGTCTCTGCCTCTCTCTGTGTCTCTCATCAATCAATCAATAAAATCTTAAAAAATAATAATTTCATGTTATGTTTCTTTATATACTTATATTAATAAAAATCAATTTCTACTCTTTTCACTAAATAACTACTGAATGAATATTTAAAGAATATTGGTTGGAAGGGGCACCAAACCATTAGCCAGCGTGCGGAGTCTAATTGTGTGGCTGTTGGATGCAGTCAGGAAGCGTCTTGGGCCCCTTGGGCATCTGGGCCTCTCAAAAGTTTCTTACCTTTTTCATAAAGAGCCTCTCCACCCACACACAGTGGCCCAAGCCCTAAAGTTGAGCGTAGATTTTGATTACTTCCCTTCAACTCACCATGTGTAACGAGCAATTGTCAAGCGCTTCCAAATCCACTTCCCGCAGATGTCTGAGTTCCATCCCTGTTCCCCCTTTCCCTTTCTTATTTACTAGCCTAGCTCGAGACCTCCTCATCCTTCCCCTGATTCACTGTATACACACCCGGCCTTGTCTCTCTGCGGCTGATTTTGTTCCCGGTTCATTCTCGGTGATGAGTCAGCATGCGATCTACTAATTCTACCCCAAAGTATTTAACCAAAAAGAAATAAAGCATAGGAACCATTGTACAAGACTGTTTCTAGCATCTTTATTCCCGGTAGTCTGGACTTAAGGAAGGCCAGGGGTACACCAGCAGGTGCGTAAACACGTTAGCACAGCAATGCAGTGGAGTACTTTACAGCAACTACGATGTGCATGATCACATACAGTGACCCCAAAACTAATATGCTGACTGATTCAATTTACAGAAAGTTCTAGAACAGGCAAAACTGACCTACAGTGTTAGAAATCATCTGGAGGGAGCTGTTGGCCAGAAAGGGGCACGAGGGAGATTTTCCGGGGTGCCGGGAGTGCTTCACATCTTGGTTGGAGCAGTGGTTACGTGGATGCATACGTTGATCGAAAATCACAGAAATGAATATGAAAACCCCATGCATTTTATCTTATGGAAATTATGTGTAGACACACCCAGGAGCTGTTGATGAGCTAAGCCTACCTCGTCTGGGGCACAGGCGCTGTCCCACACCCTCACCTCTTTACGTTTAATTTAGCTCCACGTAAAAGTGTGACCAGAGAAGATGGCATTTCAGTTCATATCTTACAATATGTTGGTATCACTATATGTTAATAAACTAGAATTGAAATAAAAATTTGAAGAAAAAAAGGAATATGTTGGTATAACATTTGTAAAATACAATCTGACCCCATGACTGCCACTTACTGTCCCTGCCCCTCCAGCCTCCCGACCCTGACCCTCTTATTTCTCTTACAGGGTCCCTCCCCCACACCCAGGAGCAGAGCTGGCACTTGTGAAAGAATTAACGTCAGGACACGTGAGTGTGCAAATGACCCACATACATGAGCCTCGGGGTGGGGACGGCGCAAAGGTCCGCGGCTTTGCTGGGGGTGCCTGCTGCCTGGCCCCTTCTCCCCAGCACGTGGATGCTGTCCATCGTGGGGGGCATCGGCTGGAGTGGAGGCTTCGGGGTGGGCAGCATTTCATGGTCAACACTGGGGCATGCTGTTTTTCCTGCTCACACTCTCGCCCCCCGCCCATGCTCTGATATCTGCTACCCCCTTTCCTGATTCTTAATTTCTTTATTTTTTATTTTTATTTATTTTTATTTTATTTCATTTTTTATTTTTTATTTAATTAGTTTATTTTTTGATTCTTAATTTCTTATGACCAACTCTGCCCTCGTTCGATTTGGATGGCTGCTTCGTGAGCACGGTGGGTCTTCGCTTCAAAGACATCGGAACGCTCTGTGTCCGTATAATGTCTTCATATACACTTAAGTTTCTTTTATTTCGTGTTTCACCAAATTCTGCACATACCTGTAAACTTGTATTATTATAGGTATTTTCCTGTCCTGAATTTTCAAGCTAATTCCTTACTTAAAAAAACATCATACATGATGCTTCTTGGTTATTCAGTATAGAATGTTTTTCCTTCACAAAGGGCCTGCAGGGTCTTTTTTCTTCTTTTTCTTTTTCTTTTTCTTTTTCTTTTTCTTTTTTTCTTCCTTCCTTCCTTGCTTTTTTTTTTTTTTTTTTTTTAGTGTATGTGTTAGCGTGCTGTGGATGCCCAAGCGTCCGGAAGGGCCTAGAGTCTTACTTACACAATGTGGTCCTAACTAGGCAATTAGTAGGTCTCTGTTCCTACTAACATATGGAACTAAGACAAGAGAGCTATTTTTTTAACCATAGGTGGGCCCCTAATGAATGTGCACATTGACCTATCTGAAAGTTCAAAAGGAAAACTAATGCTAACTGATGAGCTATCTCAACTGCGGGGAGAAAGAGACACGGTTGACGTGAGTTTTATGTAATTTGTGTAACTTTGATTATTTGCACTTTAGATTTCTGAAATAACCCACCACGAACAGTAGTTAAAAACAGCCAATCTGGGATCCCTGGGTGGTGCAGCGGTTTGGCTCCTGCCTTTGGCCCAGGGCGCGATCCTGGAGACCCGGGATCGAATCCCACGTCGGGCTCCCGGTGCATGGAGCCTGCTTCTCCCTCTGCCTATGTCTCTGCCTCTCTCTCTCTCTCTCTCTCTGTGTGTGACTATCATAAAAAAAAAAACCACACACAAAAAAACAAAAAACAGCCAATCTTTCCCAGAGAAAATGTATTTCCTAGTTGGTGAAAAGCCCCGCTACATTCCTAACACATTATGGGTGACAGCTGTGTGGCAGCCAAACCTGTGAAATGTTTACTAGGTAACGCGTACTCTGGAAATTAGCCGCGGGTAACGATGATGGCCCCGCTGCTATTTTACTTTCATACAGGTGACATCGGTGACTATTGAATTAAGAGCTGAAAGGGCAATGCCCTGTGCTTAGCGATGAGGTTGCTGTCGTGCCTGTACTTGGCATGTCCTCAGGTAATGTTCATTCACCTCCGTCCTGAACGAAGCACAGGAAGCATAAAGGTGAGTGGGGCATGGCCCATACGCTCCGAGAGCTTACGACTCGGGTGTCGGAAAGAAGAAGAAGGTGCAGGTAATTACAAGACGGGGAGAGCGCGGAAGCACCCTGGGAGCCGTTGAGTTGTGGGCAAGCTCCGAACCCTGCGAGACCCGTGCGTTTGGGAGGAGTGGGGAGGCTTCCTAGGCGGCGGCCTTACCTGGAGGTCTAGCAAAACCGGGGCAGGTCTTTGCCAGGGGCAGAAGGGCGCCAAGAGATGGGAGGGCATTTCAGGCACAGGGAATCGTCTGAATCAGGTGTGAAAAAGGACACTTTGAGGGGTAGAGTTGGCAGCTCGGGGCATGTGCACTTGGCTGGAGTAAGAGACACGTGGGGGAGAAATGGGAGAAACACCTGAAATTATAGGTTTGTTCCCTGATGGTGAAGGAGCTTGGCCATGTCGTTAGGGATTTAGGGCTTGTCCTGTGGATGTCATCGCTGGATGTGCCTACACGAAGCGGTGACAGGATCCATCATGCTTCAGGAAGTTCCCTCGGGTTGTGTGTGCAGGTCTCCTATTGATGTTGGGGTCAAGTCCCAAATCCTTAATGGGACCCATAAGTTCTGGCGTGATGGTGACGTCTCCCTTAACTGTCCTCCCAGTGTCTACTGTCGCCAGGGCCCCCCTCCCTTCGGGTCCACTTGGGCTCACTTGGCCTGGGGGAGGGTGTCAAACTGCTGGCCGCGTCGCCCCCTGCCCCCATAGCCACTTGATCCCCACTGCTGCTTTCACAGCTCAGCTAACTGCCCCCCCTCAGGGAGGACATCTCGGCCACCAACCCTCTCTTCCTTTGCTTTGTATTTATCACTTATCCCAACGGTGGAATTATTTGGGAGAAAACTGAGGCTCAAAGAAGTACTCGTCCCAGAGTAAATAGAAACATTTCCTGCGTTGGGTTGATGTTGTGCAGTGATTTCCTGGGTGCGCTGCTTGGGGAGGACGACACCAGTACATCCCTGGTATAGTAACCGGCCGCTCTATGAAGATGCGTCGTTTTCACGGTCGCATGAATGTGATCTTCATATCCCGCTTGACCTCATGACACTCCTGGGAAATGTGTAGAGCAGGTGCTCCCCAGTTTTGCAGATAGTGTCCCTGGGGGCAGAGAGGCGGCTGACCCGGGGCATGGCTACGTAAGTGACAAACGGGGACGTTAGTTTATAGGTCCTGACTTTGAATCCTGTTCCTTGGGATTGCGTGATTTTTTTTTTCCTCTCAAAGAGCATATCACGAAGAGAAATTAATAGAAGTGCAAAAACTGCTGTGTAATGTGTAGCTTGAACATCCAATATTCCATTAACGTGTGGGGGAAATGGCAGGAGAACAGAGAACCTACCTGGGGGAGAGAATGGAGTCAGGTTAGGGCATTGACTCACTTCCAACTTGTTAGAGAGCGACATTTCTTTAAGTCAATTTGAAAAATTGGCCAGGAAAAAGTATTTAAATCCTGCCTAAATGACCTCAATTTCTATTCCAATAAATTACTGGTCTTCGTTGCAATTAGTCATCCAGCTTGTCAACCATATGAGCAGAGGATTTATTTTCTGTTTCAGGCAGTTCTGTCGAGCAGATGGGCGGGCTGCCGTGTTAGAACCTGGCTGGGCTTCCAGGTAGAGTGTGAGTGGGTGTGTGTGAGTGTGAGTGTGTGTGTGGAGGGAAGGAAGGCAGAGGCTGGGTTTACCATTTTGAGCAATTTTCTTCTGGATCGGCCAGCTCCAGGTTGATGTGCCCGCTTTGTTCTCAAAGTTAGTGTTGGGTGCACGGCTGGGGGTTGGGAGGCTTCGTCCCGCTGGAGGCCAGGGAGCGTTGGCGGCAGGCCCAGGAAGCCCAGGCGGTGATGCTCAGCTCAGCGGCAAGGAGGGCTCAGGAGCGGGGGCCGCTGGCAGGTGCTGTGGCCTGAGCGGGGCGGGGGGCTGCAGGTCAGGGCCTGGGGACAGAGGAAGAGGACCGGGGGCCGCGCTGCTTGCCCACGGGGTCTCCAGGGGCTCGCAGGCCTCCTGCTTGCGGGTTGCCGCCAACACCTCAAGTCCAGCTCCTCCAGCTCGTCCCACGACCCTGCTGGTGCCTGCGCGTCGGCAGCTGGGTTTCCGTGGGGAGCACACCAGGCCAAGTTCCTAGGACGCAGGACCTGTCAGCTTTGTGTTTCTTGTATGTCAAGCATCGAGGCCAAAGCCTGGAGCATTTTGTTTTTTAAACATCTCATTTATTCATTTGAGAGAGAGAGAGAGCGAGAGAGAGCAGGAGCCGGGGGCAGGAGGGCAGGGGCAGAGGGAGAGGGAGCAGCAGACTTCCTGCAGAGCAGGGAGCCCCGTGCGGGACTCGATCCCAGGGCCCGGAGATCCTGACCTGGGCCCAAGGCAGACGCTTCACCCACTGAGCCCCCCAGACATCCTGAGCCTGGAGCATGTTTGACGCATAATAAATATCTGTTGGTTATGTTATTAGGATTATGTTTCCTGGAGTTAAACTATCTATGTTGAAACCCGCTCCCCCATTGACTGTCCTTGTGACTTGGGGGACAGTTTTCGACTTCTGTGTGCCCGTTTCTTGTGAGTGCCACAATAGGGACTCTTTCCTGTGATCGTTGTAGGGATTAGTGATGATAATAACAAAAATAGCTGCCAGGATTGAGCAGTGACTGTATACCCAGGCACTATTTTAAACTTTCCTTATATTAAATTATTTAATCCTCAGCAAAACCCTGTGAAGTGGACACTATTTTAATTGTCATATTTCAGATGACTCCATTAATTTTTGGAAAGACAATTACTAAGAGGTGGAAAAGGGATCGAAGCCCAGGCAATTTGGCTCCGAACCTGTGCTTTTACATGTGCTTAGGATATAGTAATCACTGAATAAATGTCAGCCATTATTATTATTGTTAACCGTGTAACATTACGAATGGATATACTGTAAATCCTGTTATTTTCCCAAAGATGTCAACTGTGAAGCAGGCAGCTTCATACTGGATTCCAGAAAAAGCAAGAGAAAATTCACGCTCGTGTAGAAGATACAGTTGACCCTTGAACAGCCCAAGGGTTAGGGGCACTGAGCCCGCCTCACTCCCAGGCTCAAAGTGGCATATGACTTTGAACTCCCCAAAACTTAATTACCAATAGCCTCCTGTTGACCAGAAGCCTTACTGATAGCAAATCGTTGATTGACATGTATTTTGCATGCTGTCTGTATTGGATGGTGTAGTCTTACAATAAACTATAGAAAAGAAAATGTTATTAAGAAAATCACAAGGAAGAGAAAATACATCTACGGTACTATATTATTGAAAAAAAAGCATGTATTGGCGAACCCACGCAGTTCAAGCCTGCGTTGTTCAAGGGTCAGTTGTAATTTGAACACGCAGTCCTTTTGTTGCAGAGGGAGCAATTAAAATACATACAAATAAACGTATTTTATTTAATTTGATCATTAAATTTTATTGAAGATGTAGCATGTGCTACATTATACTGGCAACCGACATCTGTTAAAACAAGCTTCCAGAACGCCAGTTTGGCTTAGGTAATTCTGTGAAAGAGGTTCAATATCTGTGTTCTGGATAATTCCCCAATAAAAATATCTTGGCAAATTACAACACACAGGCTTTCAAATTTGCTTTTGAATAGTTAAAACCGAACTGCAAATTTTCAAATGTCAAGGGAATACAGTGTTTTTTTTGTTCTATTCTTTGCAATGTGCATTATGCACATGTATATACTTATCAATATTTACCAAGCTGCAATATTTTTTGAGAACAGGTAATATATTTTCTTAATTTTTTTCTCACTACCCTTATGCCAAAACCTTGCATTTTGGAGGGAATAAAAAATTTATACCACTCATAGATAATCTTGGTTATCTCATGCATATATGGGTTTTATATTTCATGCCCAGGGAAATTGTTTTTCCTGGAATTAGATCATGATGTTGAGTAAGTGTGTATACCTGTCAGCTATGGTTTATAAGAGAATACAGCTCTGTTCAAATGGAAGATTTGTGTTTAGACTTTCTATAAGGGCAGTGGGTATACCAAGTGGAGGCACTTGGAGAACAATAGGACTTTAGGGCTTAAAAGAACATTGGGACCCTGTAGTCCAGTTTCTTCCTTTTATAGTTGAAGAAACCGAAGACCAGGGAGTGTAAATGGTTTGTCTAAACTCACACCACTGATTTTAAAATCATTCTTCTTCTTTTTTTTACAAAAAAGATTTATCTATTTGAGAGACAAAGAGAATGAGAGGGAGAGAAAGAGAGAAAGAGAGACAGAGAGACAGAGAGACAGAGAATGCATGTGCAGGGGGAGGGACAGAGAGGATGAATCCCAAGCAGACTCCCCACTGAGCACAGAGCCCACATGTGGGAGTGGGCTGGACCTCATGACCCTGAGACCATGACCTGAGCCAAAATCAGAATCAGATGCTTAAAAGACTCATGGGCTGCCCAGGTGCCCCCAAATAATTCTTCTTCTTTTTTTTTTATTTATTATTTATGATAGTCACAGAGAGAGAGAGAGAGAGAGAGAGAGACAGGCAGAGACATAGGCAGAGGGAGAAGCAGGCTCCATGCACTGGGAGCCCAACATGGGATTCGATCCGGGGTCTCCAGGATCGCGCCCTGGGCCAAAGGCAGGAGCCAAACCGCTGCGCCACCCAGGGATCCCTCATTCTTCTTTTAATGCTTTGTCAGAGGGAAGAGGTAATATGCTCTAGGAGTTTTGCCTTCCTGTATAAAAGGTAGAACTTGGAAAATCTAAATGAATGGATAGTGAAAGTGTCCATTTTGAGACTGTCTCAAAAACAAATGCATTTAGCAAAATTTTCATGAGTCTTTTAACTGAATTTGTTAATAAGAGTCTATGGTGAGTAGAGTTATATATCTTTTAGTTTTACTTAAAATAATAAATTTCCCTGGTTAATATAGCACATTAATTATAGAAATTGGTAACATTCAAAACCATGAAAATAAAATAAGTTACTATTTTATCACTCTTAGACAACTGTTGTTAACTTATGGATTTTTGGTTTCTATCTTTTATGTAATATATATATGAGAATATATGTATAAAATAGTTATATATTGAATAATTTACATATACATATATGTTACATATTAATATATATCCATACAAAACAATATTGTATATTTTTGTGTATATAGTTAACATTTGCTTAATTGGGGTCATATGAAACATTATTTTTTTTATTTTTTATTTTATTTTATTTTATTTTTTTAATTTTTTTTCATATAAAACATTATTTTAGAATTTAAAAATGTCTTGGGGAATGTTCTATCTTTTCTTCATCTTCAAACTCGTCTGAGTTTGTTTAACTTTAGAATTATTTCACCATTTGGTAAAACTCACTTTGGGCATAATAGTTTTTGAGAGGTGGATTTCTAACTACTAACTCACTTTCCTAAAAGTAGACACTTATTCAGTATTTCTATTTTGTTGAGTCATATTTGATGTGTGATAGTTTTCAAATATATTGGTATAAATTTGTTCATGATACTCTATTTTTGTCTCTAGTGTTGTCCCATTTTCATTCCTAATGTCTTTTTTTTTTTGCCCCATTCATCTTATTTATTTTTGGAACAAACTTGTCAGATAAAGGTCAGTTTTATTAGATCTTTTGGAGAACCAGCGCTGGTGGACATGGACATATGCCACCCAGATCCTTCTTTTAGGAAGTCCTTTTTTGCTCCATCTTCCTGGAGCACAGTGTTCAGCCTCCAGCTGTCAGTGCTTTCAGGTGTGCCTCCGCTGCAGAGAACCCCTGGGTCCCTTATCCCCGGGCAGCTCATGTATACTGACTGAGGCTGGGGTATGAAGACCAGCTATTTTGGTTCAGTGTGGGGCAATTTTAAGGGCTCTGTTCAGATTCTAAGCTCCTTGTAGGTTCGGCTGAGGTTCCTGGGTTTGTGTTGCCCATGAACGTTCCCCCTCTGCTTCCTTTCCCTCTTTTCCACAGGTGTCAGCCCCAAGAACACTTCTTAATAAGCATCCTGAACCCTAACCTCTGTCTCAGGATCAGCTTTTTGAAGAACCCAAACTTCAGCAGTTCATGCCAGGAACAGGCCAAGAAAGCCAGCAATAAGATGGGGTTTGGGAGTTGTATCGTGTACTGCTCAGTGGGCCGTGAGGATCCCATCACTTGGTGGCGGGAGGAACACAGTCTCTGGTTATCCAGTTGTGAACACTTCCACTGGTGGGGATTTGGGGTATTTTGCTAGAAGCCAGTGTACTAGCTAGTGTGAAGGATTAGGTATTTGTAAAACATGGTGGAAATTATAAGTGAAAAGACAAAGGGATTGCATAGCTATTACTATGCTCTGTTGAAGCTCTAGGAAAAGATAATGAAAGATCGAAGACGAATAATAGGCAGTTGAAAGCCAAATGTAAAAGCCTTAGGGCCTCTTTGAGAGCCAGTAAAGAGGATTGCCTCTGTTGTGAGAGGAGGTGAGAGAAAGCTGAGGACCAGGTTTATGACTTAATTAAAGAGTATTTGAGCTCCGGAAAGTAGTTAAACTTCCAGTGAAGGCATGTGTGCTTCACCAAGGTCAAGACCCCAATTAGGAAAGAATGAGACCCTGACACTTGGAATGGGGATCTTTGGGTTAATTCCCTGAAACATCTGAGTGTGCATAAGTAGGATATCCTCCTCATTAGGCTCTGCCTCACCGCTTCCTCTTGGCCATATAACAAGGCTAAAGTTGCCATATAATTCAAATGGAAATATACCAAACCCAATAAAGAAAGGGACCATACTCCAAGGAACTCTACGACCTAACCAGATACATACTAGTAGAAACCAGGGAAGAATATGTGAGACTGTGTTCCAAGGGTGCTTGATCAAGAGAGTCAGAAATTAAAATTGGATAAGGGAGAGTTTATTGATTTTAGAACCCTCTCCTGGGACACAAGATCAAACACTCTGGCAAGGACCCCAGGAGATGGTCTAATGTTCCTACTATGTATGGTTTCTTCTGAAAGTATGGACAAAAGTAATGGTTCTCACTAAATGAGGCCAGAACACCACTAAATAAATATTGACAACCTTATAAAAAGGTGTTTTGTGGACACAGAAGCTGACGTGCATAGAGGAAAGACAATGAGGTGGAGATTGGAGTTATATTACCGCAAAGCAAAGAGTGGGACTTATCAGAAGCTGGAAGAGGCAGGGAAAGATCCTTTCCCTACAGGTTTCAGAGGGAGCTTGGCTCTGCTGATCCCTTATTTTGGACTTCTAGCTGCTAGAAAGTGAGACAATACATTTCTATTGTTGTAAGTCACATAGTTTGTGGTACTTCTTTATGGCAGCCTAAGAAACTAAAATAGGCAGTGTCAACAAGAGGTTGTATGAATAGAGCTTCTGGAGTAAGAATATCTGTATTTGAATCCTGGCCCTATAACCTATTAGTTTCTTTTACATAAACAATCTGTACAACGTCTCTCTGGGTCTTGGTTTCCTCATCTGTAGTATCTGCATTACAAGGTAGTACTCAGTAATAAATGAGTTAGTGCCTGTAAGGCACTTAAAACAGTGCTTCACATACAGTAAACAATATATAAAATAAATTTTAACATTATTTTTTCTGAATTACTCTAAAATTTGGTGGAATTTCAATCAAAATCTCCAGCAGATTTTTTTTTTAGTAATAAAATTGACAAGCTTACTTCATTTTTAAATTTTTCTTTTCTTTCTTTCTTTTTTTTTGTTTTTGTTTTGAGAGTGCGTGTGGGTGGTTGTGGAGAGAGAGCAGAAGGGGAGAGACAGAGAATCCCTAGCAGGTTCCACACCAGAGCAGTGCCCAATGCAGAGCTTGACCTCATGACCCTGAGATCATGACCTGAACCAAAATCAAGAGTCGGACGCTTAGCAGACTGAGCCACCCAGGTGCCCTGACAAACATATTTTAATGAATTTAGAAATAGGTAAGACAAGAGAAAAGATGGTTTTGGAAATGCAGAGGGGTATTTTCCCTACCTGATACCCATAATTATTGCAAAGCTTTAGTATACCAGGGGGCATTATATTGGTATTTAGAGCAATAGCACAATGAAAGATAAGAACAAATTTTGGTACAGATTCACATATATGGTGAACTTTATATATGAAAACATATTAGTCTATCCTGGGATGAGGATAGACTGCTCCATAAATGCTTCTGGGACAAAGGGATCTCATATGGAAAAACAATTGATGATTTCTTTACATCACAAAAAGTTACAAGTGGGTTAAGATATAAATGTGTAGGAAGACATTTTTAGAAATTGTTTGTAATCTCTCTGTCTTTCTCTCAAATAAATAAGTAAAATCTTAAAAAAAAAAAAAAAAAAAGAGTGGCTCAGTCAGTTGAGCATCTGAGTCTTGATTTCTGGCTCAGGTCATGATCTCAGGCTCCTGAGATGGAGCCCTGCATCAGGCTCCAAGCTGAGCATGGAGTCAGCTTGAGATTTTCTCTCTCTCTCTCCAATAAATAAATAAAATCTTTTTTTAAGAAGAACTTATTTGTAAGAAATGATAGCATAATATCTTTATGGCTTCAGGATCTTGCATAATATTCCAAACACAAAAAATTAAGTAAAAGGTTGATAAATTCAGACATAAAAAGTAAGATTAAAGTATTATGAAACCATAAAAAAGCAAAACTAGAAGCCACAAATTGGGAAAGGATATTTTAACATATAAAATAGGCAAGGTATTAAAAATCCATATTCACAAATAACAAAAGAACTTGTAAAAAGCAATGAGTAAAACCAGACAATAGAAAAAAGAGCAAAAGACTGCAAGTGTAATTTCACAGAATAGGAAACAAGAATGACTCTTAAATCTGTGAAAAGATGTTAAGCCTCATTAGTAATCAAAGAAATGAAAGTTAAAAGCATAACTAGATGACATATTTTATAGCTAACAGTTGGCAATAAAAAATGTGTGACAATAAGGATTATTGATGAGGATGTAAAAGACTAAGCATTTTTAGTTCTTGTAGGTGGGAATATAAATTTATACAACCGCTTTGGAAAACAATTTGGGATTATGTCGTGTGGTTTAAGACAAGGGCAGTAGACAGACTCTGGTGGCTCCCAACGATCCCTGCCTCGTGGTATTTGCATTTCCGTGTAACCTCCGCCCCCTGAGTGTGGGCAGGAGCTGTGACGTGTTTCAGTGGAATATGGCAAAAGTGAAGCGGTGTCCCTCCTGTAAGTAGACTACGCACAATTCAGACCCCGGCTTGCTGGAAGATGCCCTCGCTCGTTGGCTTCAACGATGCAGCTGCCACGTGGTGAGTCACCCCATGCTGGCACCCACCTGAATAAGCAGCTAAGGGTGAGGCTAGTGAGGAACTGAGGCCATCGGTTCAATAGCCCACAACTACTTGGACCTCAAAAAGCACATGAGCTTGGAAACATATTCTTCCCCCTTTGAACAGTTCAAGGAGACCTCAACCCTAGCTCATAGCTTGGCTGCAGCCTGTGAAAGGCCCTCCAAGGCCAGGGTCAAGCTCAGCTGCATTGGGACTCCTGCTGCAGAAACTCTGGGAGATGGTACGTGTGCATCTTTTTACGTTGCTGAGTTTGTGGTAACGTTGCTACACAGTGATGGATAAGATAGATAACTAATGTAACAGATCTCCCGTGACTGGCCCAGTCCACTCAGAATTACAAACCCCCAAGAAACTCTTATGCGTCCCTAGTAGGCAGGTACAGGAAGTTTATGTGAGGGTATCATTAGTAAAAACAAATCTGTAAACATTTATGTAAGAGTCCATGCATAGGATGACAAGTAAATACGTTTTAATGCACGTATGCACGGGAACAGTGAAAAGCAGCAAAGTAAATGAATGACAACTGCGTACACGAACCTGATGAAATGCTCACAGTGTTGACCAAGAAACACAAATATTGGAGAATACAGACAGAAGGGTTCCATTTATAGCCCAAACCGTGTGATGCTACGCCATGTAGCATTTTGTAATGTACGTGTTTGTGAAAGGGAATTATAAATGTAAAATTGAGTAGTTACTTTGGTAGAAATATTGTGGGAATTTGTATTTTTAGGAATTAGAGTAGGGTAGTGCACATAGTTGGCTAATAAGCTATTGGTAGCATTCTGTTTCTTTTTTTTTTAAATAAGATTGTAGTTGACAATCTTATTTAAAGATGGTTTAAAGATGGTTTGTATATTTATATTTTGTACATTAATGTATATTTCATTTGTGTTTTTTTGGTCTCTGTGAAATACTGCACAATAAAAATTGATCCAAGACGGTTTCTATCCCCCCAAAAAAATTGTATAGAGAGCTACATTATGGTGGGCCCTTCATTTGACTTAACTGAAAAATGTAGCCCTAAAGACTTAAAAAATTCACAAATTTTTGGCTGACCTATCGAGTATTTCACTGGTAGTAGATATCTTTATGTTTTGGTCTAGAGATTGGGCTTGGGAACATATAATCTCTGACTTCTGTGGGTTTGTTTTTTGGTTTTGTTTTTGAGTTACTCATAGTTTTCTGAAATCATTATCAAAGGACAAAATGAGGGAATACGATATATGTCTAGTAGGAATTCAAGGTAGACAGAACTGGAAAGAGGTCATACTGAAGAGATAGTGGTTGAGGATTTTCCAGACTTGGAAGACATGAATCCTCAGATTCAGTAAATACCAAAAAAAAAAAAAAAAAGAAAAAAAAAATCCCAATCGGGTTAAATAAGACTCAGTCTTGCATAATGAAATGGTAGATTAAATACCAGAGGAAAAAATTATCTGAAAAGCAACCAGAGAGAAAAATCAGATTCCTCATAAAGGAAATATTAGAATGAGAGTTGTTTCTTGGTAGCAGCAACAGAAATTGGAAGGCTGCAGAGTATCTTCTCCCAGGAGAGCCTTCCAGATTCCTGGGGAAGAGGACATTTCATATTATCAGTTTAATAATGAATGGAAGTCCATGTTTCTACCACAAGAAGAAACTTCTGGTAGAAAACTCTGGGATGAATTAAGACCCAGAAAGTGCTTGTATGACATTTATGACCTATTATTTAAAATTATTAGAGCAGTATATTAGTTTCCTATTGCTGTTATAACAAGTTACCACAAATGTAGTGGCTTTAGACAACACACATTTATTACCTCGCAGTTCTGGGGGACAGAGGTCTGCAATAGGTTTTACTGGGTTAAATTCAAGGTGTTGGCAGGCTCGTGTCCGTGCGGAGCCTCTGAGGCAATGTTTCCTGCTCTCTCCACTTCTAGAGGCTGCCTGCACTTCTAGGGCCATGGCCTCTTCCTCTGTCTTAAAAGCTGGCAGTGGCTGCTTCAGAGTTTCTCATGCCCTATTGCTCTGAACTCCTTTTCTGTCGTCAAATCTCAGGCTGTCTCCCTTTTATAGGGACACGGTTTTCTTTTTTTTTTTTTTTCCTGGATCTACCTGGATAATCTAGGATTATGTCATATGTCAAAATCCTTAATCACATCTGCAAAGACTCTTTTACCATTTAAAGTAGCGTGTTTGCAGGTCCCAGGATTCAGACACCGACCTCCCTGGAGGACCATTATTCAGCCTATAAGTAGAAAGGAACATTCAAGATCATTCCTGTCTAACACTGTTATAATGTGAAGAGTGCTAGATCAGCAGGGAACCTGGGCGCCCTTGTTTAGCTTTGTCACTAACAACCAGGGTGACCTAAAGCAGGTCCCTTTACTTCTCTGGGCCTCCCATTCTTCTTTCTTTCCTTCATACATTAATTCAAGAAATATTTCCTGAGTATTCCCTACAAGCCAGGTGCTACTGTAGGTTCTCCAAAATGGCCTATTTTTGAAAAGAATAAACACTATGCTTACAGCATCTAGTAAGATTCCTGGCCTTAGAGTGAGAACTTAATAAATGGAAACCATTTTTATCAATAATATTGTAGGTAGAATAGAAAACCAAGATACTTAATTGCAACTACGTCTTTAGAAGCTGAGTTCGGGAGAGTATTAGCGCAATTCGGTTACCAAGTATTTGTGCGCTGCCTACCATGTGTGTTGTGCTGTGCATCCATGATACAAAGATGAGTAAGCCCTTGCCCCTGCTCCTGAACATGATGTCTGGACATGAGTAACTCTGTGCAGGGGACACTGCCCTGGACTCGGTGGTAGAAGCACAGAGGGAGGGCTCTAGGAGTGCAGAGATGAAACTATAGAAACAGCATCCTAGCCTGACCCCAAAGGTAGGATTCTTACCCTTACAAAATGAATAGTCTCAAAAAAGGCCAGTCAGGCGGGGGGATGTGGGGGGACTCCACGTTCTCCTTGTCTTTTTGCTCTTCCTACCCATCTCCTTCAGCTCTCTCATTACTCCTGTGTTGGGGAATTATTCTTGTACTGTTCCCCTCCTGCAGGGAGGTCATGCTGCCCTTTGAGATTTAGATTCAAGTGACTGCTGCCCTGTTTTTGTTCCCTAGGAAGTCCTGTTCTCTCCCACAGGGTTTTTCTAGTACCTTTGGCTCTGACCTCTTTCTTCCGCTGAACTCTGTGTTACTTTTGTCTCACATTCCATGGTGGTCTTTCTCTTCTCCTCTGTGACACGCTGCGTATGAACTTGTTTTTGTTCTTTTTCAATGGATTTTCTCTAAACTTCAAGACATTTGTGCTTGAAATTGATGGCAGTTTGGGGAAGGGAAGAGACTTTAGTCTGTAGCATTACAAAAAAAAAAAATCAAAATGGGCTATTTTGAGTACTTTGGCAAGTTTAGATATAGGGACTTCTCATTGGTTTATTCAATGACCAGTTGCTATTCATGTTGTCCTGCTCTCCCTTCTCTGATTTTTACTACCAGTTAAATTTCTATTTCCAAGGCAGAAAAGATTAGCATTCCCTTAGTGTCCCTTTCCAACTCTTTCTCTCAAGGTCTCCCCTCCTCTAGGTAAGCTTTATCAGAACACTTTCCTAATCAGATAGTTCTCTCCCTAAGAGAAACCTGGAAGCAGCCGCTCATTCATCAACATTAACTCAAACGTCACCTCTTCTGGTAAATCTTCTTTTATCTTCCTAGACAATTACCACCCCCTTCCTTTGTGTGCCCATAGCCCAGAGCACTTGTAATACCATGATTATTTGCTTTCGTTTCTGTTTTTCTTACTTGTGAGCAACATGAGGGAGAGACCAAATCATCATCATCGTCGTCGTCGTCGTCGTCGTCTTCTTCTTCTTCTTCTTCTTCTTCTTCTTCTTCTTCTTCTTCTTATTATTATTATTATTATTTTTGTAAAACCAAAGTTCTTTATGCCTAGTCCAGAGTGAAATCCAGCTAATGATTGTTGAATGAGTGCATGCCTGTGGATCAAGGGAGTACCTTAACACTAAATTAGGGCCTGCAGAATCGTCCTGATTCCTTTTCTCAAAACTCAGAGTTCGGCAAATTTATGGCTGACCTATTAGGAAGTCTTGCCTATTCCTATTACCCTTTAGGTCCGTTTGTATTTTCTTTTTCTTTTTCTTTTTTTTTTTAAGGTTATTTATTTATTTATTATTTATTCATGAGAGACAGAGGGAGAGAGAGAGAGGCAGAGACACAGGCAGAGTGAGAAGCAGGCTCCATGCAGGGAGCCCAACGTGGGACCCGATCTCGGGTCTCCAGGACCATGCGTCGGGCTGAAGGCAGGTGCTAAACCACTGAGCCACCCAGAGATCCCTGTATTTCTTTAATAAACTGATGTGTCGGTATTGTTATATGTGTTACCTCCCACCATCCTTAAAACAACCCAGTTATGAGGATGTTTCTATCCCTGTTTTAAAGACATCAGAGTTGAGGCTAAGTAACTTCCTCACCATCATGTAAGTACAGAATGGTAGATGAGGATTCAAACTCAAGCTTGTGTCTAAAGCTCAGGTTCATTCCCCAGCATCACATTCTCTACCCGCCTGGACTCTGCAACTTCAGTGTGATCACTTGACTTCCTTTGGGGAGTAGTCTGGGGAATGAAGAGGCTCAGTTATACCACCAGAGGGTTGGCGCCATGAGGTTCAAGAATTCTTTATGACTACTGCTGTCAGGATGGTTGGTGACCACTTTGAATGAAGGCCAGGCTGCCGGCCACTTCTTGAGTTAGCAGGACATGGTTTTTTCCTAACATAACACAGCAAGCCTGGTCGTTTGAAGTGGTCCTGGGGTCTATCTTTATAGCCTTCCTTCTGTCTGCCTTGCCTATAACTTCCTACTCTCACTTGCCATTAAAATATTTTAGACATCCCATAGTGGCTGGTGCCATACTGGGTCTTACCTATCTGGAGGGTATTGGCAGCCTTTTTCACTGGCAGTGCTCCTGCGGTATAGATTGTACTGGAGTGGGTCTTAACTAATATTTCTTGGTGTTAGTGAAATTATTTGATTGAATAATTAGAAATGCACTATTGGAAGATTAACCTGGCAGCCTTGAAAGGATGGATAAGAATGGGGAGAGATAGGAGGTAGACAACCAATTAGAACATTAAAGCTGTGGGGAGGGAAGGGACCGGAGCCTGAACTGTAGTGGGGACATGAAGTAAAAGGCAAATGCAAGAGCCACTGGGGACATAACTGGGGTGGTAGTTGAGGCAGTTCCAGTCCCTAAGCATACACAAGTCAGGGTATTGGTACTTCCTTATAACTCTTTGCCTTGGTCTTGAGCTTGATGGAGCATAACTCTAATTTAAACAAGTATTTGTTGAGTGTATGCTATTATGCCAGGCTTTCTGTTAGAGGTTAAGAGAGTTGCCCTCAAACACCTTACAGGGTAGTAAGTGGTATAGGTAGAGTGGTGAACTGCGGCTCACTTGAGCTGTGGGAATTGGGTGAAAGTTTTATGTAATTCTTGGTAGTTGAGATGGATTGAACAGATGGATGTGGCTTTTAACAAGTGGTGATATGAGAGGAGAGAGAAGGTATTCCAGAAGGAAAGAGATCATATGGGGGCAAAAGAGGTACCAAATTTGAAGAAACAGTGTCTGTAGGAGATAAAACTGGAATGTAGGCTTCCCCCATATTTGTAGAGTGAGGAATTTTATTCCACTTAAAGAGAGCCATTGAAGGGTTTCATGCTAAGTGACATAGTATGAGCTGTATTTTGGGAAGAATGGACTCTGGCAACCATCAAGTGATGTGCTATTAGTAAAGGGATATTAAACTTGGGAGGCAGTACATGGGGTGGGGTGGGGGGCTGGGCCTAACTATTTTATTCAATAGTTGAACAACCTTAGGTCATTTAGTCTTTCTGAATTAAGATTTCTTCACCTGGTGCCTGGGTGGCTCAGTCGGTTAAGTGTCTGACTCTTGATTTAGGCTCAGGTCACGATCTCAGGGTTGTGAGATCGAGCCCCATGCCAGGCTCTGCACTGGGCGTGCAGCGTACTTAAGATTCCCTCTCTCCCTCTGCCTCTCTCTGACCCCACCCCCCCGCCCCCCGAAAAAAAGATTTCCTCATCAACAAGAGCAGATAATGCTGAGTTCCTCAGAGGTTATTGTGAGTCCCTAATGAGAAGTGGGTGAAAAGATTTAATATCCAAATAAGACCAAATCATGTTATTGTTAAAGATGGCAATGGATTCAAAAAGGAACAGGTATGAGCTTTAGAGAATATAATCACTGAGGTGATAAATAAGGAGAGCTGAAGTGGCAGTGAAGGAAATGGAAGAAAATGGTTTAAAAATAATCATTAACATCTCCGGACTACTAACTAAAAGCTGTTCTTCCAGGTATTTTGTACATTAACCCAACAACCCCATGAGGTGGGAACTATTACTATCTTTAAAGAAAGGTTAAAAATCTTGCCCAAGTTCAATCTGTTGCAGAGGCTCGGATGTGAACCTGGACAGATTGACTTGAACCGAGGTGGGCGGACTCTAGAGCTTTTGTTTTCACTGCAATGTTGTAGAGGAAGGTCTTGTTAGCACGGAATTTCTGTGTTAGTTTTGTAGCTAATGCTCTTACAGGTAAGGAAATATTGTAAATGCTTCAGAGTATGGATCTATGAGCAGAGCGTTTGGATTTACATTCCAGTTCAACTAGTTTGCTTAGGATCAAAGGTGCTTGGTTTTTCCACCTACAAAGTGGGGATTCATTAAGTACTTAGCCCCTAGAATTGTTGTGACAGTGACTGGAGGTAATCTGGTAAAGCTCTGGACATAAAATTGCCCCGTCAATTTTAGCCGTAATTATTTCTGTAGTCTGAACCTCTTGTTCCAAGTGTCAAGCCATTCAAGGTCATGCATCCTTGACTGACCTTTCCGTTGTCGTGATGTGCACCGGTTCCGCAGTATCCGTAGGAGCCGAGTTTCACGGAGAGCTGCGTTTTCCAACACAAGCCCCACACTGCTTTAGAAGCACTGTTGCCTTTGATTTATTGTGTGACTTTCTGTCATGCACTTAACCTTTGTGGGTTTCAGGTAGCTCCTCTAGGAAATGTTGCTTACTCTTCTGCAGAAAACTCAGTTTGCTGGAATGGAGTCAATGTGGCTTAACCCTAGAGGAGAACAGTGTCAAAAGGGTTATGAAAGTGGTTGGAGACTTTGATTCCAACCAAGAGGGAAATGACAGATGGCTTGGTCTCTTTCACTTAGGGCTTCAGGCCTACGGGGGAAAACGATACTGGTTACGAGAAAAGACAGACTTGAATAGGGAAAAGAGGCTTTGGAATCATGCTAGCTTAGCACTTACTTGGTAAGCCTGTGACTTGATCCCTTTGGGCCTCAGTTTCCCTTTTTCTTAACATCATAAGAGTAATGATAACCTCATAAAGTTACCGTGAGGAATAAAGGAGATAAGGGGGAATGGGTCTGAAAGAGAGTAGATATTTAGTAAGTTCTATAATGGATCTCCTATTTAGGCTTTTAAATGAGGAAGGAAAATACCTGGTGATTATCACTGTGTTTCCTCACAGTTCCTGAATGACTCCAAATGCTACAAGTTTGTCCACTGAAATGGGAGACAAGCATGAAAGACAAGTTGGAGAGTCATTCCTGTTCAGTGGTACCTGGAACCAATGAGGCCATTCATCTTAATTTTGATGGAGAAAAAGTAATTTTGCAGAGATAGAGCAATTACCTTGTTAGTCAAGTGGCCAGACCTGGGACCACTACACGGGGGCACGCTGGCAGCACCGGTCTTCTGATGTGATACGATAGGAGTTCATAGCATCACCTGGGAAGTGTTGTTACTGAAAATGTTTGTCGAATTGAATGTAATGAAATTTCCAATTTGCAAGGAATGTAGAGGATAGAAGGTCGAGATAAGTGAGCCTATAAGGAAACAATCCAGACTGTGCAACATTCTGTAAGACAGTTGGTCTGGTCTCTTTAAAAAGTCAATGTCATGAGAAAAGGCAGAGAGAGTGTTCTAGAGTAAGAGATCACAGAGATATAATGAGTAAATGCAAGGTATAGATCGAGACAGGGTCCTCCACTGGAAAATGAGAGAAAACAAGCCTAAAATACATTTTGGACAATTGGTAGGTGAAATTCGAATATTTACAAATTATATGTTGGGGGAAAAAAGGCTTGGCATTCCACCTTCTTGCTCCCCTCCCACCCCTCTCTTCTCTTACCTCCCCACCTCCACCCCTGTGATTTGAATGAGTCATTTATTTGGTCTGTGACGGGGCCCAGGCCTCAATGTCCTGTAAGAATTCCTCAGGTGGACTTTAATGACAACCACAGCCCTAAAATAACTTGGACCCGTGCACCAGGAGGTCCGTACAAGACAGTTCATGGCAGCACCGCTTATAATACGCAAAATGGAAACCGCCCACGTGCCCATCAACAGGAGAACAGATGAATTGTCCTTTTTATAACAAAAGAAAATGATTGCTTTAATGCCTGTGAATGCCTGGTAGTTAACTTTTTGGTCTCCTTAGGTTGAATTCCCAGTTTCCATTAAATGTGTGCTCTTCCAACCCCAGCATTGGTTGTATATTATAATAAGGACATTCCCAGACATTGCTGTAAGAGTTGACCTCCACCCTTCATTTCCGTAGGTTTCACTCACTGATGATCAGCTCCTCCAGAGTGAATTTTGCCATTCTGCTCATGTATGTGACTCCCATCTTCCAGTTTGTGGTTACTGGAGAATAGGAACTAGCTTGCTTCTTTAAAAGCCATGTGCAGTAGCCTGACTAGAATTTAAGATTTTATGACTTATTCTATTAGTCCATGTGATATTATCCCATCTGAATTTAGCTAACTGAGCTAATGCATAATTAGCATTTCTTTCCACTCATACCTTTGCTTCCCTAATGAGTTGAGAATTATGTTTTCACAGTGTGTGCTGGAAAGGGAGACATGTCTGGGATGACTTTCTGAGCGTCTGTTTCCTCTCTCTTCCCTGTAAGCTCCCACGTTGCGATTTTTGATATCATTTTAAAAATGTTCTTGTGGCCAGTGGAAATATAATTATTTAAAAAACCTATCAGGTTTGCAGTTCCTCATAAACCCAAGTTCCAGCATTCTGACCTTTGCTAGCGACTTAATTAACTGGGCCTCTCCCCGTGAAAGTAACAGTGTTGTTTTATTTCTTACTGTTGAGATGTGTTAATGATTCATCAGCAGGGTATTAATGTTCATTTTCATCCAACAAGGACTGAAGATACACCTTTCACAGTTTATTAATTTTAAGGTTCCCTGGATCAGAATAATCTTTGAGGGTTAGAAGCCTCTTAAAAATTGTAATGTGCTTACTTGGTTTATGATAATTGGAGCCCGTGTTTGTTTTGACAAAGGGAGGTATATTAGTCCACAAAAGGATGATGCTGTGTGATCAAGGTGAACTCCTTTCTGAGCCTCCAAGGTAGTTCCTGATTATGTCACTAATTAGACATTTAAGATTCAGGTGCGTTTACCTCTATTTGAAAAGAATAGGTGGTGAGAACCTTTGGATTTCATTTTTAAAATAGATTTTAAAACAAAAAATCTCATTATTTCAGGTGATAATATTCTGGCCCAAAAGAGAAGTAAATATAGAAACCAAGAGGTCTTCATTTTCCAGAGCTTTTTCATTTTCTAGGATTTTTCAGAGCACAGTGCCAACACTGTTCAGCTAGTGGATGTGTCACTTAGCTTTAGCTTTATAATAAATCATCTCAACATTTAGTGGTTTATTTACTTATTTGTTTTTTAAAAAAGATTTTATTTATTCATGAGAGATACACACAGAGAGGCAGAGACACAGGCAGAGGGAGAAGCAGGCTCCCTGCAGGGAGCCTGATGTGGGACTCAATCTTGGGGCTCCAGAATCATGCCCTGAGCTGAAGGCAGACACTCAGCCGCTGAGCCACCCAGGTGCCCTACATTTAGTGGTTTAAAATGGCAATTGTTTCTTCAATTCACAATTGTGTCAGTCAGCAATTTGGACTGGGCTCAGCTGGGCGATTCAACTTGGAGTTCACTCATGTGTCATTGGTCAGTTAATAGGTTAGCTGGGAGCTGGTTGGTGCAGGAGAGACCTCAGGTATGATGCTCTCTGCTGTCTGTGTTTTCCACATATCCCGGGAGTCTAGCTTGGGCTTCCTCACATGATGGTGACAGTGGGCCCAAGGGCATCCAGAGAGGGCAGGCTCCAGGACACACGTGGTTTTCAGGTCTCTTCCTTTATCATGTGTTTGGTTGTCCTAATGGCCAAAGTAAGTCCCATGGTCAAGCTCAGAATGAGTGTGTGTGGGGAGGGAGCTACCAAGAACAGAGATACAGTGAGATGTGAACAGGTCAGAGCTACTATTGTTAGTAAGGCACCAGAGTGATCTTGGAGAGAGATTATTTGTCTACCTTATTGTAGACTAACATTTTACCCAGTGGATTGTAAGGAATAGGTTCAAGGGAATGTGTCTACATGATTTTGAAAGAGGAGTTCTGGGGTTCAATACATTGGGGCGATGTTGGGTTAAGCAAAGTGAAAGAAAGAGATTTCTTTATTGTAGGACTTGATAGTTATTAATATGTGAAGTGTCACTGTGACTCTTCCAGAGTAGATGCAGAATTTCCATAGCTTGACTATTTCCTCCCATCTGCCACAGATCTTCTTTAGAGATGCGTGCTCTTTAAAACACATTAAAAATGCTGTGTAGACAAATTACGAGCTCCGTGATTAACCTTTTGTTTTTCAGTTCTTGCTTTTGACAAAGGCCCTAAGCTATATAATCTTAGCGTGCTCACTACATTTTCCTTCTTTCTTTTTAAAGTCTTTGTTTAAATTCCAGTGAGTTAACATGCAGTGTAGTATTAGTTTCAGGTGATAATATAGTGATTCAACACCTCCATGTAACACCTGGCACTCATCCTAAGGGTGCTCCTTCATCCCCATCAATATTTAACCCATCCCCCACCCACCTTCCTTCTGGTAACCATCAGTTGGTTCTCTATATTATTTCTTGGTTTTCCTCTCTCTCTCTCTTTCCCTTTGCTCATTTGTTTTGAGTGAAATCAGATGGTATTTGTCTTTCTCTGACTGACTTATTTTGCTTAGCATGATAGCCGTTAGTTCTCTCCATGATGTTACAAAGGGCAAGATCTCATTCTTTTTTTTTTTTTTTTTTGATCTCATTCTTTTTGATGGCTGAGTAATATTCCAATATATACTGGAATATATATATATATATATATACACACACATACATTATATATTACATATATACACATACATCCAATATATATTGGAATATTACATATATACACACACTATATATATTATATATATTATATAGGAATATTATATATAGGAATTATATATATAATAAATTATATATATATATTTCAGGTTTTATAGGAAAAAAAATCCCTCCCCCTTCTTTATCCATTCATCAGTTGGTGGACACTTAGGCTGGTTCCATAATTTGGCTGCTGTAGATGATGCTGCTATAAACATTGGGGTGCATGTATCCCTTTGAATCAGCGTTTTTGTATTCTTTGGATAAATACTGAGTAATGCAATTGCTAGATTTTAGAGTAGTTCCGTATTTAACTTCTTGAGGAACCTCCACACTGTTCTCCAGAGTGGCTGCTCCAGTTTGCATTCCCACGAACAGTGCAAGAGGGTCCCCCTCTCTCCACATTCTTGCCAACATCTGTTGTTCCTTGTGTTGTTGATTTCAGCCATTCTGACAGGTGGGAGGTGGTATCTCATTGTGGTTTTGATTTGTTTTTCCCTAATAATCAGTGACATTGAGCATCTGTTCGTGTGTATTGACTATCTGTATGTCTTCTTTGGAAAAAATATTTATTCATGCCCATTTTAAAATTGGATTATTTGTTTTTTTGGGTGTTGAGTTTGATAAGTTCTTTATAGATCTTGGATGCTAGCCCTTCATCTGATACGTCATTTGCAAATACCTTAAATACCATTCCATAGGTTGCCTTTTGGTTTTGTTGATTGTTTCCCTCACTGTGCAGAAGCTTTTTATTTTGATGTGGTCTCAATAGTTTGTTTTTGCTTTTGTTTCCTCTTGCCTCAGGAGACGTGTCTAGAAAGAAGTTGTTGTGGCCAATGTCAGAGAGGTTGCTGCTTGTGTTCTCCTCTAAGCTTTTGATGGTTTTAGGTCTCACATTTAGGTCTTGAATCTATTTTAAATTTATTTTCCTGTTTGGCCTAAGAAAGCGGCCCAGTTTCAATCTTTTGCCTGTTGCTGTCCAGTTTTCCCAACACCATTTGTTGAAGAGACTCCCCCCACCACTGATTGGATATTTTTTCTAGCTTTGTTGAAGACTAATTGACCATGTAGTTATGAGTTCATTTCTGGGTTTTCCATTCTGTTCCATTGATCTCTGTGTCTGTTTTTGTGTCAGTACCATACCGTAGTGATCACTACAGCTCTGTAATATAACTTGAAGTCCAGAATTGTGATGCCCCAGCTTTGGTTTTCTTTTTCAAGGTTGTTTTTGGCTATTTGGGGTCATTTGTGGTTCCATTCAAATTTTAGATTCTATCTCTGTGAAAAATGCTGTTAGTATTTTTATAGGGATTGCATTAAATGTATATATTGCTTTGCCCAGTATAGATATTTTAACAATATTTGTTCCTCCAATCTATGAGCATAGAATGTTTTTCCATTTCTTTGTGTCCTCTTCAGTTTCTTTCATCGGTGTGTTATAGGTTTCAGAGTATAGGCCTATTACCTTTTTAGTTAGGTTTATTCCTGGGTATCTTATTGTTTTTGGTGCAATTGTAAGTGGGACAATTCCTTAATTTCTGTTTCTGCTGCTTCATTATTGGTAGATAGAAATGTAATAGATTTTTGTATGTTGATTTTGTAGCTAGCAGTTTTTTGCTGGAATCTTTCAGGTTTTCTCTATAGAGTATCATGCTATCTGGAAATAATTGAAGTTTTCTTCATTGCCTGTTTGGCTGCCCTTTATTTCTTTTCATTGTCTGACCGCTGTGACTAGGACTTCCAGCACTATGTCGAATAACGATGCGAGAGTGGTCGTCTGTGTCGTGTTCCTCACCATTGAGGAAAAGCTCTCAGTTTTTCCCCATCAAGGGTGATGATAGCTGTGTGTTTTTCATATATGACCTTTATTATGTTGAGGTATGTTCCCTATAAACCTACTTTATTGAGGGTTTTTATCATGAATGGATGTTGTGTTTTGTCAAATGCTCTTTCTCCATTGACTGCAATGATCATAGGGTTCTTATCCTTTCTTTTATTAATGTGGTGTGCTGTGTATATTCTAACACTTTTCTCCTGATTTCAACTAGCTGGAGTCAAGATTCAGGAGAAAATGATCTCCACATTTAACCTTTGGGAAGAATTAGCAGTATATTTTCCATCACTTAATCCCTCATAGAGATAGTTTATTCCAACAGAGATGAAACAGGGAGAAAGATCTAGATTTTTGAGATCTCTCTTTATATCTTGAGCTAGTCCCCTCTCCACCGTGTGACTCTAAGTTTTTGAACTGCTCTGAGATTCGGTTGACTGTGATGGTATTTAACTTTCAGGGTTCAGGGGATTTGGCAAGCAATGTGAGTAAATTTTTCTGTTGTGGTCCTTGGAATATAGTAGATGCTTAAAATATGATACAGTTGCTTTTGAGGAAGAGATGGAAAAAGCTTGGAGCCTTAGTAAGGTTGGGGTTCAGCCTTGAACTCCGGTTTTGCAGGATTATAGAGAGATTCCCTTTCTAGCCCTCAAACAGACCAAAGCTTGCCTTTGAACTTGGCGTACCTTCTGCTATTTCCAAGGTTTGTGCACGGCCTCATGGCACTTAAGTCATTGCTCAAGTTGGCTTCTCACCTCATCCCGGATCACACTAACTAAAGAAGCCCTTGCCTTCATTTAATTGCTGCCTCCCTAGTTCACATTCTGTTACCCAACTTACAACACCAGCACTTTCTCATATGACTATATGTGTTTATTTGTTTGTGGTGTTTATCGTCTGCCCCTGTTTAGCTAGAAATTAACCTCTGTAAGAGGAGCGACCTTCTATGCCCATGGCCTAGAGCACGGTCTGGCCCATAGCAGCAGCTCAGCAGATATTTGGGATTGGACATGGGATACGCAGAGACCAAGCAGGAAGTTCACCCTGTGGACTTGGCTTTGCAAGCCAAGGAGCAGGAATCACAAAGGGCAGCCCTGGAGTTTGGTCTCCTCTGTGTGGCTCTCGATTTGACTGCTGGGAATCTGATGGCTTAGCCTCCCTGGCCGGTGGAGAGGAGGCCTTTGGGTACACCTGATGTTCCTCTGAGTCCCAGCTCAGGACCTACAGCAGGCGGAACCCCGAGGTGGAGGCGGGTGTACCTGTGCCGGTGTGGGGACAGGAGAGCTGGGGAGGAGGAGAAGTAGGGGATTCCCTACATTTCCCCCAGCAGCCCCTCGGTTTCACGGCTCTGGGCTTTTGCGCAGGAAAGCAACTTCCTTTACTCTTCGAGGTGGAGCGAGCACCTACTTACCTTTTAGTATTCCGTTCAAGCACAACAGGTCTGTCCTGATCTCCCCGCTCATGGATGAATTAGCCCTTCTCCTCCTCCGTGTCCTCCCATGTTTTACACGCGTCCCTAACCTGAAACACCTGCTAGCTGTGGAGGGCATCTGCAGTTTTTGTCTGGTCCGCATCCAGTTCTCTTTGGTTTGGTAAGTGCTCCTTGAGGTTTTGGTTCATGTTCTCAGCTCATGTGGTTTAAGTGGTGCCGACCACCCTCCCTTGCTTGGCAAGGAGCGGGGCTACTTGGCCCATTGACAGTGCTGTCTCCTTGACCCCAGTCATGGCTTGAGAAAAAGATGCAGTCTGGTGAGTCAAGCCCGGTACTTTTGCTGGCGTGATTGGAAAAGACACTCTTCCTTTCCACTGGTTTTTCCCAACGAGTAGACTGTAAGCCTGCCGTGGCTAGAGGTGATTTTGTCACCAAAAGTGTAGAAACCAAGTAACAGAAACCAATATGGAAGAAAACAGAATTTTTGAGGAAGAGGGACATAATTCTGTTGGATATTTGAATATCTGAATCCAGAAGTGCCTGAAACAACTGGGTTTTGCCATGACACGACCATCTCTTTTGTTGGGTAGGTCACTTTGGGTGGAAATCAGCCTGTTTTGCAATCAGCGCCTTGGCAAATGAAGTGCTTTTTTCCCCCACCAGCGGAATGGGAGCTCCTTGACAGCTGGAACTAACTCCTGACTCAGCTCGAGTGATTTGCTGTATTAGTGGATGTGATAGGCAGGAAACTGGTTACATCTTTACCGGCAAACTCAGGATTTGGGATTTTTGTCTTTCCTGGTTTTCTTACCCAATTCACTGTGTCCTGGCCTCATGCCAGCAACTGGAAGTGTTTATTTAAAATGTTTCTTTAAAATGTCCATTAACTTGTTTTACTGTCATTTGATTCTTTCTCTTTGTGCTGAGGTGCAGGGGAAACAAATTCCCTTTAATTGAGGGTTTCTGTTATGAGGATTTGCATTATTGCTTGGTTTTAACAAATAGGATATTACAGAAACTGGTGATTAATGTGATGGGAAGGAGCGAACATGCTACATGAGTCATTACATTAGACCCAACATGCTTAATGGCCTGTTATGCTGAGCAGAGAGCAACAAGGAGCCTGCTGGGGGAAAGACAGGGCAAAAAGCTCAGAGTCTAATTGTTTTCCACACTGTCTAACTTCTAAGCAGAACGCTGTCTCCATTCTCCAAACTGTAAATGAAGCACCAACCCTGAGGAATTTCTTTTCTTTCTTCAGCCAATGAATGTTGGACGTAAGTTGACTCATGCTTTTGAGGAATGATCTCAAGTGACTTGGTGAAGGTAGTGATGGTCAACTCTTGTGACCACATCAACCAGTAATGCATTACTGTCTGCTTTCATGGCTAGAAAATAGGCTGGTAAGAGAGATCCAGTTTATAAAGTCATAATGAAAACATATTGGGCTCGTTAAAATGTTTGGGTTTTTTTGGGGGGAAGATATTAATCCAAGTACAAAAGCATTGGTCTGGGGACCCCTGGGTGGCTCAGCAGTTGAGTGTCTGCCTTTGGCAGGGCGTGATCCTGGAGACCTAGGATCGAGTCCCACATCGGGCTCCCTGTATGGAGCCTGCTTCTCCCTCTGCCTGTCTCTGCCTCACACTCTGTGTCTCTCAGGAATAAATAAATCTTAAAAAAAAAAAAAAAGCATTGGTCTGGGAGTCAGGAGTCTTGCTTGGTTCCTGTGTTGGCTCAGCTTCTGTTTGGAAGAACCACCTGTGCAAGATAACATTTTGAGCCTTCATCTTCTCATCTCCTAAAGGCTTAGTAATCTCTACCACAGAGTGCTTGCGAATATTGAGAAGGGATTTACACAAACAATGGCAAATGTCGGGAAATTTGGTTATCAATGGTGGTATTGTTGATAATAGTATTGCAGGTCACACGAGGTGCAGAGTCATGAAAGCATGTTCTAAGATGTTTTCCAGGAATGTATTGAAATTTCTCTCCACTTCCATCCTTGGCACCTCCAATCCATTCTTGACACTAAGGCCAGAGTGACCTTCTAAAAAGGTATAAATCTAATGATACCCTCTCAATGCTTGATGGCCTCTGGTGGGTTCCCATTGCTGTTAGAACCAGAGTCCGTGTTCCCAGTATGACTAACACGCATCTGTACCATCTGCCCATCTTTACATCTTCCTTCTCATCTCACATCTCTCGTTTCCTCTCTGTGTTCTACCCCCATTGCCTGTCTTTGGGAGCTGAGTGCACCGTGCTCCTTCTTGTATCAGAGTCTTTGCACCTACTGTTCCTTTAGCCTAGAATGCTCTTCACCCTCTGGTTCTTAACTCTCACGTTATGTGGCAGACTGAATAATGACCTCTTTCCTGTCCCTCAAGTTGTCCATGTCCTAAACTCCAGCGGCTGAGAACATGTTATCTTATATGGAGTAAAAGGGACTTTACAGATGTAACTAAAGATCATGAGATGGAGAGACCATTCTGGATTATCCAGATGCATTTGGTGTAACCACAGGGGTCCTTATAAGAGTGAAGGAGGTGAACCATAGTCGTAGGAGATGTGACTAAGGAGAAAGAAGCTGGAGTGAGTGTGAACAGTTATCATAGCATGAGGTGGATCTGCCAGGGGAGCACGTGGGTAGGGCATCTGCACTTTTCTTGAGAGCACAGTCAATGGAAGCTGCCTACAGAAGAAGACTTGCGTGAAACTCTGGTATTTGTTGGAAGAGGTGGGGGTAGAGGGTTTCCAAAGTATCAGAGACAGCAGGGCATACGTTCCTGAGGTAAAAGCTGGGAAGAACACACAATTCTGATGTGTGCAAATGGTGGTGACTGAGGTTGGAGGAGAAATCTAGGGCCTATGAGCACATTAGTGACTTTGGTCAGTATGGGGCCATGAAAGGATCTTACACCGGGGAGAGAACAGATGAGATTTGAACTGTAGTGGGCATGTGGGAGGAAGGGGGAAAGTGGCTGTTTCAGTATTTGGCAATGGGAAGTCTTTGGTCTGAAAAGGGGAGTGGCAGTGAGACTGAAGCCAAATTGGTAGATCTTAGTGATCTTTGGGGGTAGCTTCCATAGGACCTGGACTGACGGGATGTAGGGAGAGAGGGGGCCGAAGATTCCTCCTAGATTACTAACTTGTAAAACTGAAGAGATAGGTGGTGATGCCATTCAGTGAGACCAGGAGCAGAGGAGGAGGAATATCCTAAAGAGAAAACCTGTCTACTCAATGTCTGGAGCAACAGGTACTTTGTTAAGAGGGTTATTAATTGAGCTTTGAGATTGAATCTGAAAGGCACTTTGTAGAAGGGATTTTTGGGAATGATCTGGAGGGGTTAGAGTCAGAGGCACCTAAGACAGCCCACACCTAGGATGATTAAATAGGATCAAGACAAGTATAGGGTCACTCCTTCAAGTTCCCAAATTTATCTGCACAGTGTAGGCTCAAGGAACTATAATTTCTTGATTACATAATTTCTTGAGTTTTCTTCATAAACCACAAACCCTGTGATGTTACGTAGTTTCTACAAAGCGAATGTGACCTTTGGTAGCAACATTGGAGGCATAACACTTATAAACGAGATGTTTCTACTCTACACTGAGCTGCCCAGTCCACTTTGGTAATAAGGCGCTCAGTTTTGGGTGTCGCAGATGCACAGTAACACGGATAATCTTGAGAATATTCACAGGAGAGTGTCAGGAATGATGAAGCCCTTTAAAGCCATTGAGAAAGAAGACTTTCCAAGGAACGGGCATGTTTGCTGAGAGGAGTCCCTTTGTATGTGCCTGTGGAGGTGCATTGTATTGCACAGAATACTTGTACATGTTACATGATATTGTAGTTATGGAGTATTATGCAAAGGCCGCCTGCGGAAGAAGGGTTGGTTGGACTCTCTACTACCACAAGGGGTAGGAGAAGTGGAATTAATGGAGGTAGGTGAGGAGGTCAAAGGATTGAGAGGCTTTGCTTTGAGTGGATTTATGTGGAGGTTTTGCAATAAGCGTTGAATAGAGTGGTGGCGGTCCACTGCTCACAGGGAGACCATTGACATAACGAGTTTGGCCAAAGGCGAAGCAGGCTACCTCAACTCAGTCCTTCTGGGAAGTTCCTAAGTGTAAGCTTTATGTTTAGTATCCAGAGGCTTCCTGGACTAAATGAGTTGACCCCTCTTTCGTCCCTGAAGGCCGCTAGTTACCTTAAGGATGAGGGTCTGGGTGTACCGTCTGCTCAGATGGGGGTTCTCAGGCTGGGGCCCAGGGGTGAGGGAATAGCAGTGACCACCCACTCCGTGTCCCCTCAACTGGTGTCGGTCTTGCCTTGGAGCCAAGGGGAGTGAGGGGTTCCAGAGGCCACGCGTCCTCTTTGCCATCTGCCGTAGGGCTAGTGAGCTATGGCCATGGGCCGAGTCGTCGGGTGGGAGGAAGGAAGCTTGAGCTGTATGGCCTGGAGTAACCTGGTCCCGGGATGACCTTGATTGATCTCTGTCGTCATTTAGAAAAAGGTAATATCCTTGACTCTCAGTGACTGAAAGGACCTCAGAGGTCAGCCTCCCCGGCAGCTTCTGATTAGACTCTGCTGGGAGCACCGGTGGCTTCTCAGAGGTAGAAGTTCCTGAAATGACTGGGTATGAATGGATAGTCTCAAATTTCAAAAAAAAAAAATAATAATAATAGAATTTGGGTAACATTCAAGCATGTCCAGGACTGTCTTCAAGTCAGCCGGAAATGGTCGTAGCCCTCCTGCTGTGTGAGGTACACGGCAGCTTACGTGGACACAGTCCCTTGATGCCCAGTAATACAAAACATTTGCAAGTTCAAGTGTGTTTACTTGATTTGTGTGAACTTTCCTTAGTTTCTGACAACTCTCTCCAACAATAATTTACCAAGAGGGATAGGGGAGGGGGTCTAGAGACTCTTCTCCTCCCTGCGCCCTGGAAACCACACACTGTCCCACAAAGGCCAGAGCTGAGTTCATTGTCTGTTGCTAAAGGGATCCGCGTCTCCTTGGGCGAGCTGTCATGGTGACATAGTTCCCCTCAGTTATCCTGGAAAGTGGGGCATTTGCTTGTAAGACAGGTTGACGACAATCTCTCTGGCATTTCAAAAAAGGTGGAGAATGAACCAGCCCCCCTGCCTCCTTCCCTCCCTCTCTCGCCCTCCTATTTTCCTGCTTTTTGACAGTTTACACGCAGATAAAGAACACTGCAGCGGGGAGCGGGGGCGGGGGAGGCTAATTAAACCCAATTACAGCCCGACTGACCTGTCACCACAGTCAAATCACCAAAAGAACAGCGTAGCCTGTTTGGAAACCACTTTCTCCTGGAGCGCACATGCCTGATTTGGTCACATGTGACTTTAGGGAACCTCGGTACGATAATCACTTGGCTGTGACACCAGGTGTCCTTCATGTCTTACGTGTTTGTTTTCCCACCGTGGGATCCTGTCCTTAGAGAATCTCGAAGAGAAGGGAAGAAGGCACAAGGAGGGAATGGGGCGGCAGAGAGGGAAAGCAGGGCCCTGGGACCCGGGAGCGAGCCTGGGGACCCTGCGCTGCCGCCTGAGCATATTTCCCAGCTTGTGTCTGTCCCTCGACCCGCAGCAGCCGTTCCCTCCACATCGGTGTGCGGGTCCCCCCCCCCGCCCCCGGGCTGGGCCGCTCTCCTTCTTCCCGGCTGCGTACTAGGCCACGGACAGCCGATCCGGGCTCGGGGGGTTTGATTTCTACGTTTGTCCCGCCAAGCAGAGCCGCAGGAGGCAGCCTCCCGCACCTGCCAGCCCGCGTCTGTGGATCTGAGACGGTTCCAGGGGTGGCGTTTCTGGGCAAAGGCCGTGTGAATGTTTGATTTTGACAGATGTGATCACTTGCTTTCCAAAAAATGGGAACTTTTCCTGTAGCAGCAGCAGCAGCAGCAGCAGCAGCAGCAGCAGGTGTCCTTAGAGGGAGTTCCCTCACATGGTCACCAAAAAGAAGCACTGCGGCAGTTTTTAGGTTTTGTTAGTTTGACGAGGGTGTAGAAAGTATTCGATGTATATTTTTCCTAGGTAGTAGAAAATTTGAGTAATTTTATAATTCTTTTCCCATTTGGATTTACTTTTCATTGAAGTATCTATTCAGGCCCTTGACCTATTTTTGTACTGGAATCTTCTTTTTTCTTGTCCGTTTATGAGCTCTTTGTATAAATATTACTTCTTCATTAGAAAATTTCCCAGTCATTTGTCAAGTGGATGTTTCTTTTATCTTTTGCCATACACAGATTTTTAAAAACATCTTTATAAAGACAAATACCTTTGTCCTCTTTTCCTTTAAAAATATCTTCTGGCTGTCCAATTTTGATTAAAATGCTTCTTTTGTTTTTAACTTGATTGTGTAGTTTCCTAGATATTCTTGAAATTTTTTTGTATATCATTTTAGCCAGTTTTCCCAGTTTAGTTTGTTAGACAAGCTACATTATCTCTACTGAATTAAACTGTATTTGTCATATGTTAAGTTTTTCTACTCCTGGGATTATTCTGTATTCCTATGCCATTATCATTCTAATGTGATTAAAGTGGCTTTATGATATGTTCTGATAGCTGCTCGGGTCAATCTTCTCTCAATGTGAATTGCTGCATTACATTTATATATTAATTTTAAGGTACTTAATGACTTACATTAACTCTTCTCATCCAAAAGTGATGGTGTTTAAAATATATTCAGATCTTCTTTTAAGTACTTCAGTAGTGTTTTATTATTTTCTGATATATATTCTGTGCTTTTCTTATTAAGTATATTCCTATGAATTCTAGAGTGAATGGGATGCTTTTGTTTCTATTTCCACTTACTGGCGCTCATTACTTTAGTAAGACTATTTCAAAATATATATTTATCTTATATCCACCCATAGGATTAAAAACGTTAACTGTTAGGGGCTTTGTCTTAAACTGAAATATCTTATTTTTGCCTTTATCCTCTACCCTTAGTTTGACCTGTTTTAGAAATCTAGATTGAAATTACTTTTCTTCGTAACTTGGAAGGAGTTCTTTTGTCTTCGAGTACTCAGTGTTGCTGATCAGCCTGGTTCCAGTTCGATTCTCATTCTTCACAGGTGATTTTTTTTCTTTGAGATTCCTTTTAGCATATTTCTCTCCATCTGCAGTTGTTCTAGAGTTTTCTAGGTTTTGATCTGAAGGAGGTGATTTTGACCAGGTGACTGGTCATTTATTCTGCTGGATATCCAATGGGCCATCTCAACTTAGAAGTTTCTCTCTTTCTTCAGCTCTACAAAATTTCTTTTTTAAAGCATGTATTTTGTCATTTCCTCCATCTTTTTTCTTGTCCTTATTTTCTTGAAGTCTTCTTAGTCTGACCTTAAGTCCCCTGAATTGATTTTCTATGGCTCTAATTTTTCTTTCCCATTTTCTAGAAACTTGCATCTGGGCATAGCTCTCCTGAACCAAAGACTTTTGTAGCCATCCTGCATCCCTCATCTAACATAAACGAGAAATACATGTTTGTTGGAAACCACTGGGACTTAGGGTTGTTCATTGCATGGAAAAAATGGACAAGATAATCTATATATGTCTTTGTTATTTTGTAATATATACTTCTAGATTCATTGTCTTTTAGATTATTCAATATATCTTTCTATTTTTCAAATTGCTCTTTTTTCCATAGTGATCTTTGTTTCAAGTTTTTTTAGGTTTCTTGAATTTCTCTGAGGACACTAATTAGATTTTAATTTCATCTCTTTTTGGGGATTATATCCATTTGTCTTGTGGTCATTACTTCTGTCTGTTTATAAATACACAAGCAGAATTGAAAGAGGATTAAAAAAAGGTAGAGCATGACAACTATAAGCGTAAGAAAGCAAATGTGGCCATATCGACACCAGACAAAGTAGATTTCAACCCCAAAGTATTGCCGGGGATAAAAGGGACATTTCATCATGATAAAAGGGTCCACCTGAAGCTACAATAGAGAGAGACAGATTTTTCTTCCCTCGCTCTTTGGCAGGAGATGGATATTTTATTTTCGTAATTTGACCTTTCACTAGGGACGGAGCCCTTGCACAGCCAACATAGGTCTTTCTTTTTGTAAGAGTCTTAGGTTTATTTACGGGCCTGAGGGTCCCTTGTGTAATCTCCAGTTTTTATTTTTCTAGGTTCCTGCCATTATTATTTGCCAGCAGGAAGTCCCAACTTTTGCATTTATTTATCCACGTTATGGGGCCAATTTTTTTGGTGTTTGGTGGAGAATTCCCTTGCTTTCTTTTGAGATCAGAAATGGCCTTTTAAACTATATTTGCTGTGATTCATCTAGCAGTGATAGTTCTCAGTGGGAAGGATTTTTCCACAATATCTCGTCTAGCGTACTGCCGAAAGGGGAAGTTCTAGCTTGCCTTTTAAACTCTGGTTTGACCATTTACCAGTGACCTTGGATAAATTAATCTCTGTTGTCTTCAACTTCTTCACCTATAAAGAAGATAGTAGTATATACCTCATAATCTTGTGTCAAGTGAAGTATAATAGTACGTATTAAAAATATGTAGCGAAGTGTCTGACACACCATAAGCACCCTGTAAGGGATAGCTATTCTTTTTTTTCTAAGGCTTACGTTATTAGTAAAAATGAGGTGTTCAATAAATCTGTATTTAAAATGGCATCGTAAAACATTCTGCAGCAGGGGTTGGCAAATGGCTGCTTGCTGGCTGGACACCTGTGTTTTTAAAGAAAGCTTTATTGGAACGTGGCCCTGCCCATTTGTTTGCGTGTTGTTTGCTGTTGCATTGCGATGGCGGGTTGCATAGTTGCAACAGAGACCAATGCAAGCTTAAAATACTCTCTGGCCTATGAAGGAGGAGTTTGCGCGTCTCTGATCTAGCATACTAGATTGTACGAATAATAAATTTTCAAGACTGAGCTCAGTTCAGAGTCTCCTAAAGACTTGGGTTTATCTGCATTAGATCTTCTATTACATTGTCTAGATTCTGTTTTTTTTTTTTTTTATAAATTTTTATTTATTTATGATAGTCACAGAAAGAGAGAGAGAGAGAGAGAGAGAGAGAGGCAGAGACACAGGCAGAGGGAGAAGCAGGCTCCATGCACCGGGAGCCTGACGTGGGATTCGATCCCGGGTCTCCAGGATCGCGCCCTGGGCCAAAGGCAGGCGCTAAACCGCTGCGCCACCCAGGGATCCCTAGATTCTGTTTTTTAAAGAAATTCTCTTAATTACTTCCCCTTCATTTCCTCATTAGCATTTAAGCTTTCCACTGTCCTAAACCCTGGGTGTCCCACTGACTCCTCAAATGGAACACTTCCAACTGTCCTTTTATGTCTTCTAAGATTGCACCCCTCTTTTTGCTGTCTCCTTTCTTTTTGATCACCTCATTATTTTCATATCTTTTATTTCTACTGTATTTCACCTTTCTACTTCAAACCGAAACAAAGGCCCCCAAATAAAAACGACCCTTATCCAATCAGTTTTCTAACTGTAACAAACATTTTCTAAATTAGTTGTCATTCTTGAATCTGTTAACCTCTTGCTGCTGCCCTAGCTTACACTTCTGTTTCTCCGTGTCTGGATGTGTTCCCTGATGCGGGTTCATCCTTCCCTTCCATCCTCAGCTCTCGCTCCCATCTTTATATACCCTAAGCTCTGTATTCTTGAAGCTATTCAAACACCACACCTCCAGCCTTTGTGTGATTGGATGTGGAGATCTGTCAGCCTCTTCATTTCTCATCATTCAAGGCTTAACTCACTCTCTCTCCTCCTAGATTTATCTCACTGTCTCTGCCAGCAGAATTTCCTTCCTGCTTTGAGTAACCATTGCTCCTCCAGGACATTGAAGTGCTGAACCCATTCTTCCTAAATTTTATTATTATTCTTTCTTCAAACATATGTCTCTGCTACTAGATTATACTCCACTTGAGGGTATGTGTAGTGTCTCACTTATCTTAGTGCTCCTGGCACAGAAGCATGTCCAATAAAAGTTTGATAAAGAAAGGAGAAAATTTAAATAGATTCTAAATAATCTTAATCAAATTATGAATGATTAATTGCCCAGGCATACTTTTTTGGGGGTTTGATGACCTATAAACAGCCACAGCCACCCCCACAGACACTCAGGACTTTTGGACAGAGCTGTTACTGACCTTGGATGGCAAATTTTTACATCTATAAATAATCCTGAGCAAGCTGCTCTGTGAAAATTTCTTTCTCCTTTATGGAGTAAGACAGAGATGTTAATTATGAAAATGCAGAGAAAACTAATGATCTGAGTGACAGTGGTTTAAAAATCTTGAACTTTGGCTAAAAATAACGTTGTTTATTCAGACAATTCTCTACTCATCTTGAAGCGTATACAAGTCGCATTGTCAAAGATCCAGCTAGTCATTATCCCTGAAGAGTATATGGTATCTGGATACATATCACATATCATCTCTACAAGGTAAGTATCTACAAACACCGTGTCACAGACGGGTCGATCTAATGCTCATAAACATTGAACAAAAGTCTAGATTTTGTAGGAAGTCTATAAGAATCAAGGTTACACAAAATTCATTTGCTTTATCAGCTACTCTAGCTCTAAAAATAACTTCATGGGCTCTCACTAGAGGGTTGGAGAACAAATTGGGGGAAGCTATCTGGGCATGGGAAAACAAGAGTAATTATGCTCTTGGCCACCTGACTCCTTAGAGCCCCCACCATGACTCCTTGCCCAGAGGAGGCTGTGCCTTCGGGCAAGTGTCCTGGGGACAATGAATCTAGTCTAGGGCCAGTTCATAGAGGCTGCCATGAGGCATAGATGTTTCATAATGTGTGGATGACCCTTTGGCTGGTATTTGGTTTGATCTATTGGACTGCACATTCAATGAGTACAATAAAATATGATTAAACAGGAAAGTAGAATTATTTGTAAGATGCAATGAGAATGCCAGCCTCATTTTTCAGTCAAGGGAATCAAGGCTGAGTATCTTTCCAAGGTCATTGAGCTAATAAGTGACAGATGCAGGGTTTGAACATGTTCTATTTTACTCATGCATGTGTCTTCAATCAGTATATGATTCAAGAATTTGGATATTTATATAATCTAAATATTTACATTAACAAAATATATTATATAAATACTTTTTTATATACATGTATGTATGTGTATATAAACACACATGTTTTGTATACACACAAACACACATGTACGTTATTTTCAATATGTGGTAAAGATGTAAGTGGCTCACACATGGAAAATTCAGGGATGTTTGACCTCTATATATGATTAATGAGTCTGTATTATTTGATTATTTCTGTGTAACAAATTCTCCTAAAACGTAATGTCTTGAAACAACAACTATTTATTCTTTCATAGTTTCTATGGGTCAGAAATCTGGGAAGGGCTTATTTGGATGCTCCTAATTCAGCATTTCTCATGAGGTTGCAGTCAAGCTATTGACTGGGGTTGTGGTCTCCTCTAGAGTCTAGACTATGAGAGGGTTCTGCTTCTAGCTCACTTGTGTGGTTGTTGGCAAGCCCCGGTCCCTTCTACGTGGCTGTTTTCACAGGACTGTTGACAGCATGACAGGTGATGGTCTTCCACACAGCAGGCCATCTAAGAGGAAGCAAGGAAGAGCCCTGAGACAGAAGTCATAGTATTTCATAACCTAATCTTTGGAAGTGACGTACTGTTACTTCTGCCACGGTCTGATCGTTAGAAGTGATTCATTAAGTCCAACCCTCAGGACTCAATGAGGGGAAGAGAATTACTTAAGGGCACGATACCAAGAGATGCGGCTCACTGGGCCATCTTGGGTGGTTACCCAAGGTGATGCTTTTTAGTCTTTTTCTCCTCAGCCTTTTCCAAGACCATGTTCAGTTTCCTGGGCTCAGCAGTACTCGTTTAGAGGATTGCAGGATCACTACTGCAGGCATCAGACAGAAATCAATGCAATATGGCATCACGTCTTATCATTCTGGGCAATCCTCACAGCTAGTATGTCTTCTGATGACAGATCTGTAGGTGGTAAAGCATTCCATTAGGATCAGTAAATAGTCATCATTATTACAATTGTCTTTGGCAAGAGCAGAGGCACGATAATATTTACCTATTTATTACAGTCAATGAGGTGTTAAATGGTACGTATCCATATGTCCAATAGATATCGTTAAGGGCAAAAAAAAAAAAAAAAACAAACTGTGGTGTGGGTTAGCAGATTGGGACCTAGACTGGGACCTTTTCCTTGTGGGGACATGTTATTTAATCTCCCTGATTCTCAGTTTGCTTATCTATAAAATGAGGTAGTTGAACAAGAACAGAGGATGACAATCCCGAAGCCTCTAGGGATCAGGCAAGTAATGCAAAAGGGTGAAAAGTCGAGGTTTAAGGCCAAATGAGGCATGGCACTGTGACAACAGGAGATGCATCTCCAGGAGGGGTGTTCACTGCCCAGGGGAGGTGTGGGTGCAGCATTGCCAGGTGTTTTGATTTTTCAAAAGAAGTTAGGAATCAAGGATTTTTTTAAAAAAAGATTTTATTCATTTATTAGAGAGAGAGAGAAAGAGAGAGAGAGAGAGCGAGCGAGCGCACTGGCAGGGAGAGGAGGGGCAGAAGGAGAAGCAGAATCCCCTCTGAGCAGGGAGCCCGACTTGAGGCTCAGTCCCAGGACCCTGAGGTCATGAGCTGAGCCGAAAGGCAGACTGAGCCACCCAGGTGCCCCTGGAATCAAGGATTTTTATGACATTTTCCTATTTTTAAAACTCTGGATAGGCCAGACATTATTTATCCTACGGATGGTCAGATTGAAATCCTTGAATGAGCATATTTTTAAGACCTCTCCAGTTTAAAAAAATAATGATTCTATTTTTTCATCTGAAACTGTAAACTGAGGAATACTGTGACGCAGAACATATTTATTATGCACACTGGAAAAATACATTTTATAGTATGATTGTTATAGGTACACATAAAAATATTCTTTGTCCTCTTTTACATGGTTTGTTTTTCCAACACTCCAATTGCTTTAGAGATATCTACATTTCTGCTCCAAGGAATCAATAAAGAACAGTTAATGTGAAAGATACTTCTCATTTCATTTATATTTGACCCTTAGTGCTGCTGGGAAAATAGAAAAGGAATCGCAAAATGAGAAATTTAAATGAATCTTGATGCTATGTGATAGGAATCTTCACTACCTCAGGTCATGGACTCAGTGATAACATCTATCTAATACTTGTTAAAATTAAGTCATAAATTATATTCATAAAGATTTTTATAAATAACCTCACACAGGGTCAGTGTCAACAGAAGAAATTAAAAAAGCAATTGAAGAGTCCTGATGAATGAGCTCATGGGCTCTGGAATTGACTGCATGATTGTCAGGACCCAATTTTTACCTAATAAACACGCAAATGCCACCGTTAATATTGACACAGGGAAGTTAAATGGAGATACTCTCCATGATAAAATGTCATTTTGGAAGAATTAATATGAAGATTATGAGTTTAAATACACAGAACAGACATGAAATGGAAAATTCTGGGCCCTGCGAGTTATGAAAGTGATAATTGGGAGAGGGCTATTTCTAGAAGGTTCTATGCAATTTTTCTTATAATTGGTTAGGTGAAAGGGACGGCTACTGTACTAACTTCGGGGAAACCATTGTCTTCCCTGACTTTAGGCTTCAGGAAGCACAGGGAGGCCCGGTGAGATGTGTTGCTGTCTCTGCCTTGCTCTCGGCGTGGGCCTGTGGCCGCTGGCCCCGTCGGGGCCACGTGCTCAGCACAGACCCAGTGACTAGTGTCCCGGGGTCAGAGCTTGCTGGCCGTGGCCCCGGGCTCGGGCTCCTGCCAACGGGATGAGTCGGCGTCGAGGAGTTTGGAGGCCACTTGGCAGAGGTCCTGGGCGGGGGGGGGGGGGGGGCTCTGCACCGAGACTGCCGGAGTCTTCCTCCTGCTTACATCACCTGCTTGTCAGCTCCGGGACTCTGGGCAAGTAGCCTAACATCTGGGCCCTTGGCTTCCTCACCGGCAAGCGGCAAGCGAGGCTGATTGTATTAGGTGGGGTTGAGGATTAACTGATGCGCGTAAGAAGCAGTGAATTAGCTCAGCCAAAGCCGCCACGGCCCCTCCCGATGCCGGTGCCCGGCGCCAGGCCGCCTCCTGGGGCTTCTCCCCTTCCTGCCACCCGCCGCAGCTGCCCCCGCGCTGGCTGCAAGTTTTCTGTTGGGGATGAGGAGCCGTGCTCGCTAGTCGCCGTCTTCAGAAAGTCCTCGGGGGGCCTCGAGGCGAAAGGGCTCCTGGATGTGTTTCAGGGGCCCGAGCCCCCGCAGAGCTGCGTCCGTGGCGTCCGGCCTCGGTCCCAGGCCTCCTGCGGTGGGCACCTCGCTGCTAAACAGGCTGCAGCAGGGCCCGGGCTGAGCTGGCTGAGCATCTGCCTTCGTGTAGGCCGTGGGCCCCCGGCTCAGCGCGGTCTGCCTCTGCCTCTGCTCCCCATGCGGTGCGCGCTCTCCTCTCGGGATCTCTCTCTCTCTCTCTCTCTCTCTCTCTCTCTCTCTCGGGATCTCTCTCACACCTACCCTCTCTCAGATGAAAAAGTAAAATAAAAACCTGCAGTAAGAGTCCTCCTTTCTCCCCTTGCCCCTCTCTCCCTCTCGGTCCCTCTGACAAGGACAGAAGGGCGCTCTCTTCCCTTTCTAGCTGTAGCCTGTGCTCCCAGCTTCCCAAATGTTGTGAGAGCCCCCGTCGCCCACGGAGAATCGATCTTCCTCATCGGTGTTGCCACGTGTCCTGCGCCAGCTTCGTGCTGGGAGCCACACCAGCTTAGTGCGGCTTCTGTGTCCGTGTCTCATCTCTGCTTGGGTTTCCCCGAAGGGGTCTCCAGTGCTTTGCACAGGCCTGGCATGGGATGGATCCCTAGAAAAGTGCTTCTTGAGTCAGGATGAGGGGCTGCCAGGAACCTGGCTGTGCTTGACGAGCACCTTTGACGGAGGAACAATCGTTTGTTCATTCAAACTGGAGCAGCTCTGTTCCCACATCATTCCCTAAGGAAGACCGGAGCCTCGAGCACTAGGTCTGAACACAGAGAGTGGCTCTTAGGAAGGTCACCATAACCTGGACTTGGTACAGCTACCTTTAACAGTATTTGAATTAGGATTATCTAACTGAAGACTTTGTAGAGGCGACTAAAGGATTTTTCTTTTTGAGAACAGAGCCCAAATTGTGGAATGAACTTGTGCTGATGTTAATATTCAGTGTAAACATAAAACCACACGCACATACACACACGTGCTACTGCACAGATATAGCTTATGTGGGAGGCATTAGGGTACGGTATTAAATTACCAAACTCCTTTTCTATAGAACTCCTTAACCTGGAAGATAGTACTTGTCGTCGGAGCCCTTGGTTTTGGGTCCCCAACTCATCTGTTCCTCCTCTGCATTTCGTCCTCTGGTCTAGGATCTCTCTTGTGTCTGAACTAATATTTTCAGTGAGGACAGGTCTCAGCCGCTTGATCAAGAATGCTTGGATGTGCATTCTTCTGTGTTTTCTGATCTGATTATGCTGAGTACAGCGATGACATTTCAATGGCCATTGCTATTTCTATATCCAGTTGTTATTATACAATGAAGTTAAGTTAGTTAAGAAATGGCGACTGTTTCTAAAATCTGTAAATAATCTAAAGTGTCAGCCTAAAATACACCTTCCAAAGTGGTTGTGATTTCAGTTGAGAATAAAGAATATTTTCCACATTGACCGATGACTGGAAGATTGTTTCCATTATTCATACACCCTTCTCTCCACTCTGTTTTCTCCCTATCACCACGAATGCCTCCTGATGACCGTTGCTGAGGTCACAGCCATCTGCTAAGGTGTCTATTACAATATCCTGGCTGAAGATGACATGGTTGGACCTTTGTGAATTAACAGTTTCATGCCAGCCACATGGGACTAGACTTGGCATCTGAGCAGGCCACTGTCCAATGAAAGCTGTTGCTATTTGGGTGGAGCAAGGAGTCTAAGAGACGAAAGTGGAAAGGTCGCATGGTGCCATCTTAGAGAGAGTGTTCTGGAGTCAGGCAGACCGGGCTTTGAATTCCAGGCCCACCGTTTACAAGCCGTGCTCTATGGGGCAGGTGATTGAACTTCTGAGAGTGTGAGGGTTCTCATCAAAGATGACTCATTCATAAGTAGTGTGTATCTCATAGGGTTGTTGTGAATATTAAATAGGAGTATATGAAATCTCAGTGAATGTCAGCTTCAGAAAGAAAACCCAGTCCGTCACTGAGGCCTTTGTCTGAATTAGATGATGAAATCCTTCTGTTCGGAGAGCAAACTTGAAGTGGACTTGAAGGAGGAGGAGGTGGGAGAAAGGTCTGGAGAATACAGTGATATTGAGGGCAGAGAGGACGTTAGGACCTGGAGTGCCGCGAAAGAAAGACAACAGAACATTGGTGCTCTGTCACAGACCCAGAGCCGGGCCACCTACCCACATGATCTCACCTGTGGAGGGATACATTTGGGCCATTGCAAAAATGAGAAAACCAGGGCTGCCTCCGAAAGGGACTTGGGACGGTGTACAGGGAAGTGACAAAGCTTGAATGACTGAATGGGTTGACCTGAAGTTCATGGGCTGGGCCACAGTCCTTCCCCGGGGAAAGAAATGAGGGGGGGGAGCGGTGGTGGGGATAGGGGCTGGTCCATACCTGCCTAATTCTCATCATTTCAGAGGTAGCAGCCTGCATGTAGTGACGTGATAGTCTTTGTTCCCAGGAAAAAGGGTCCAGAGAAAGATTCTCACAATTTTAACAGGTATTTTACAAAACACACGATTTCTTAGATGATTTAGGAGACAATGTTCTATTGGTTGTTAGGTTTTGTTTTTTGTTTTTTTTTAATTGGCTAAAAGGGAAATGTCATGCTAAGATGTATTCAGGCACTCGGTCCTTTAGAAATAGCTTGATGGCAGCCCCGCCACTCACCAGAGTTCTGAGTCTGCCCTGTGTGTCAGGCGCTGTGCTGGGCCCTGAGAGTATACACGTGGGCAAGGCAGCATGGGCTTTGCCCCCTTGAGCTGTCACTCTGGATGGGAAGATGGACCCTAAATAATTATAAGGATGACTCTGTAATATAATTATTAGAATGGTGGAAGGAGAATAAAGGTTATTAAGACCCTTATAAGAGGAGGAGTAACTATATGAAGGTGAGGAGGCAGTTGTCATCAGAATCTGTCCCAAAGCAGTGATATTTCAGCTCAGCCCTGAGAGATGAGTAGAATTTGTGCAGCGGGAGAGGAAGGAGCTCCAGGTAGAGCATGGACTTATCTGTCACCTGGTAATGTCAATTCCTGATTTTTTTTTTTTTTAAATACTTGCTCATGCTTCGATTTTGGTACCAGCCGCAGTCCCCTCTGGGCATATTCCATTTCAGATAGGAGGTGACTGGCTTGGGCTTCAACCAGTCACTACCCATCGCCCCTCTCACTGGCTTTGGAACTGGTTTCCAGCTGCTTCTATATTGCCTTCTCTGTGCCTCTTGGGTTTTGCTTTCTTCCGCGTGCTCTGTGCTTGCACATTAAAATGGAAAAGGAAGAGATTTTAGAAAAAATACATTTTTTTAAAAAATCTTAGAGAATGCTAGTTGTACTGCAGAGTGGGTTACCTGAAATGCAGAGCAAATTTAAATTGCATCTCTTATTTGATACGACTGTTCGTGAACACAAGCAAATAGCATCCATTTATTAAGGAAGCCATGTGCAAATGCAGGGCATGTTTGCAAAGGCTTATTATCGTACAAGAAGCAATTGCTGCTTTGTTTATTTGGTTTGTGGCTAAGTTATTACAATGCTCCTCTTCTAGAAAAGAAAATGTACATAGACTGAGATGTCTCTGGCAGCATAATCGCTCCCATTTTATTTAAAGATAACTCAAATTTTAAAAACCATTGTTGCAGTGGACATCGCTTATTTGGGGCTGTCCAACATCCATTTGCCCTACTTTTGGAAATGCCACTCCAGTACTTCTTGTAGTATTATATTAGTTTAAGTATGATTACTGTCGCAATAAGTGGTAAATTTTCAATGCTCAAGCATTGTAAAAAAATGTATTTCTTGCTAATGTGGACATTCCTGACAAAGTGACTTCTACTTTTTCATTCAGAGATCTCTGCTCCTTCCATCTTCTTGGTTCTGCCCTCCTCTAAATTTTTAGAGTCCTCTCTTTAGCTGACAGGTGGAAAAAAGAGAGAGAGGATCACTTGTGGAAGGTTGTCATGGCAGGGCTTTCACGCTGTTGGCCGCAGCCCAGTTGCCTGGGTGGGAGGAGGAGGAACGGGCAGTCTGTGCTGTAGATATCTGTCCCTTCCCCATGTTTTAGAGGTTGCTGACTTCACTCTCCCACCCACCACCCCCAGAATAGAGCATGTAGCTTAGGGCCTCCCCTGTTCGGCTCAGAAGTGGACATATGACCCAAGCTAGTGCAGTCAAACTGGAACTCCAAGCTTTTGTTGAGTGTTTGAGTGGATGCTCCGTTGTGATGAAGTCAGACGAATGCACACGTAATTGTGTGGCAGCCGTCCTGGGATGGGAGGTGTGGTGGGGGGAGGTGCCTGAGAGGGTGAGGCCAGCACCTGAACGTGGACTGGGAAAGGAGACAGACAGACCACGGTCTGGCCATTGTTTAGCTGTTGGATCAAGCTGTACCTGAAGCCTCACCTAGTTTTTCACTTAGAAGAACCAGTCAGTTCATTTTGTTTAATTCAGCATGATTCACGGTTTCTGTTCTTGAAGATGTACAGTCTTACAGATGGTATCATAAATGATACAATTCCTCAAAGACTTTGGGAAAATGTACTATTTATGTGGCTTTATTTGGAGAATGATTTAGTTGAAGAAATGGGGTGTTTCTTAACATAAGGCCTTGTAATTACATCTGATTACACACTCCCTAGTTCAACAAAGACTTTACGTCACGTACCTTTGTGCTTTTTACCCTCACCAGCTAGTTGACTTCCCCCTTATTGGCAATATTGGTCATTTCAGTTGTTTCACTGTTTAAACTCACATCTCTAAATACATTGGATTTTAAACAAAAGCCAGGGTAGAGTAGGGATCGAACTTCTCCCTGTGGCTACATACATGTGGATGAGCATTTGGCATTTTTATTTAACACTTTCTGAGAACTAACGATTAGTGCAGTGGTGTGTCCACATCTGTTTACCAGTGCCCTGGTCAAACACAAAACTCCAAAATGTGCAATGTTATGGTGACAACAGGGCTTCCAGGATTTTTTTGAGACTGAAGAGGAAGCAACCAGCCAGAGAAGGCGTGCCCTTCTTTATTAGCCAGGATATGCGTTCAGCTACAACAAAATAAAACACTTTAAACAAAATGGGAAGTTCATTTCTCCTTTACAGAGAAATTTGAGCTGATGTTAAGTCTCTGCTCCGAGAATTCTTCAGAGACCCAGGTTCCTTCTATTTTGTTGGTCTCGCATCACTAGGATGTTGTTCACGTGACCCAAGGTAGCTCACTAGTGTGTCTGAGTTTCAGCTGGAGAGAGGATGGAAGGGGGAAGGGGCAGGGGATGAGTCGGAAGAACTTAGCTTGTGCCGTGGTAATAATAATGTGAAAGATATTAGTGGTTTATTCTTTTGCTTGTGTGGTATGTTTGCCATGGGTCACTAGGGCTCTGCCGTAGGTTCCTTTCACTCAGGGGCACCAGAGGTTGGACCCGCATCATCAGGAGCATTGCTAAGGCCTGTGGCGGGAAGAGGGCAAGCTGGATAGTTTGCATCAGCAGTTACGTGACTTTGCCTTTCACCCGTTGGCCAGAACCGATCGTGTGGCCATACCTAGCATCAGAGTCAGGAGTGACAATCCTACACTGGTCTGTGAGCGAACGATCCTAATGACTCCTACTCAGGGCCTGTCCCTTCAAAGCGTGACCAGAAAGATGCACATATCAATTCTTCTCATCTCCTGTCAGTCGGAATCCAGGCAGACGGTTACACCAGCCGAAGGGCAAGCTGGCAATTGTGTGTTCAGTTCTGTTACAGTGGCTGTGCCTGGAGCATTTCCTTTTGAATCTTTCAGAGATTCCCCCCGGACAGCTTACCTTGCGCTTCTTCTTCCACATTGTCTACTTTTTCCATCAGAGTCTTAGGATATAAATGGTGGTTATTTTTGCCTCATCTAACAATTCTAAACTATCAGTCATATCCGAGTCTCATTCTGTTGCTTGCTTTGTATCTTAAGATTGTGTGTTTTCTTGCCTTTTGGCACGTGTTGTCATTTTTTGCTGAAAGCCAGACGTGGTGTATTGGGTAATAGGAACTGACCTAAATACACACTCCGTGTGAAGTTTTATGTTTATCTCACTAGGAGTTACGTCCTGTTTACTGTTTGCACTACTGTAGGTGTCGGAGGTGCCGGTGTCTCTCCCTGTGTCCTTGTTTCTGTCTTCTGGGTTGTCCATAGATTTTCCTAGGAAGCCCTCAGATACAGTCAGGGTCTTGCCGTTCTTTCAAAGATAATATTCTTTCATTATCCAGGATCCTTGTGTCATGGTAAGGTGTGGGAGGAGGAGGGAAAGCATTGCATCCTCTTAGGATTCACTCCGCCTTTTAGTGAGTGTGTCATGGGCTGTGACCTCCACAAGTGCTCCTCAGGTTTTCACTTGAATCATTTTACTTCTTTTTACATTTTTATTTTTTGGTGAGACAGGCAGGTTAGAGGGGAGTTTGGTATTTCCTTTCTCTTACATGAGTTAGGCTTTAATAAAGTAGTTTCTCTTAAGGGAAGATGAAGAAGAGGACACTCTGGACATATTTCAAGCTGGTTGGTTACTTTCTCCCTCCTTCTCTGCAGGAAGCACAAAGAAACCTCTTCCGGTCTTCACCACCAGAACTTGACGGGCTCCTGGAGGTAACAGGACAGTTCCACATGAAAGTGGGGGGCTCCTCCCTCAGGCTGGGGCCTGGGCATTTCAAACTCTCTCAGTATCCACTCAGCCTCCAGCAGTTCATCGATTGATTACAGCTTGAGCTCTCCTGCCCATTCCTGGCTCCAGCAACTTCTTCTCCTGGGAAGCTGTGAATCTCTGTATTTGCCATCCGTCTCTCTAGTTTCCAGGGCTTCGGTTTGCCCTACGATCTCAATTCTCTGACAGATTTAAGTAGAGTTGTTGACTTTCAGTTTGTTTAGTTTTTTTTCTTGTGAGGAAGGGAGTGACAACTTCCGGGTGCTTAATATGTCTGAGCAGAAGCCAATCATTGATAGTGGTTTCATCCTTAAAATAATGTCAACTGGTAACGGTTGTATTCAGGGCTAGAGGTCATGTGTCCAGTTAATAATTGGGATTCCATAGTGGGGGAATGGTGGTCTCTAACATACCCTCATTAATGACACTGTTGGTGAGAACGTTACAGGGCTTCGGTGTCTCTGAAGAACCCACAGAAGCACCCATAAGGGCACAACTCAGCATTTGGATTCTTTTCTTTTTTTTTAATATTTTATTTATTTATTCATGATAGAGACAGAGAGAGAGAGAGGCAGAGACACAGGCAGAGAGAGAAGCAGGCTCCATGCAGGGAGCCCGACACGGGACTCGATCCCGGGACTCCAGGATCATGCCCTGGGCCAAAGGCAGGCGCCAAACCGCTGAGCCACCCAGGGATCCCCAGCATTCGGATTCTGCTGAGCACAGGGAATCCCAGTACTAGATTACAACTGTGCTAGTAAAGTTGGGACTCTCTGTCTTCTGTCTCTGTCCTCCAGCTGCAACACTGGACAGTCATTGGAGTCCAGTCAACGGGGCAAAAGGATAGAGCCACTGGGGTCCCATCCATGGTCAATGTATAAGTGGGGGAGGCTGTAGTTGAATGAGGGTTTGGAGTCTTATTATAATGGACAAAGTCGTTTATTATCTGACTGTGACCAGAGGTCAACTGAGTTCCTGGAAAAGCTGTGGACGCTGAGCAGAGACTGCCGGTTGCCTATCCGTTTTCACCTCCTAACGAACCCGGGTTGTTAACTAGGCACGTGCTACCCTCCTAAACCTACTTTACACAGCCCTAGACAATAAACTGCAAACAGAAGTGTTATGTAATACGTAGAGTGAGTCTCCTTAGGCACGTCTTTCCTTTTTTTTTATTCCTTTCTTCTATTCCTTGGAAGGGCGTGCGGTAGCCAGATCGCAGCAGCCGTTTTGGTTTATGACGACGGGGATAGGGTGACACATTTTAGGTTTGGGGGAGCAGAGAGCTAGAAAGAACCCGAGTCCCTGAGGAATATGAAGCTGGAAAACCAGCTGTGGACATTTCACCCCAAGGCTTGTTTTATATGAGTTATAAATAAGCTTCTACCTTATTTAAGCCGCTCCTTTTCGGGGTTTCTACCTCACCTAATAAAACCTGATTCTAACTGATCTAAACCTACCCACGATTATATGCAGGAGGGGGAAGATGGCTCCCAGGGGGCAGGTTGGCAGAACTGTGGTGGTGAGAAAGGATAACCTTGATTTCTCTGGAGTCCAGCTCATTTAACAAGCCAGTTACAGAAGAAGCAACTCAGAGCTGCGCGAGGTCTGCTACCCAAACCAAGAGAGAGGGGAGGCGTGTACATTCAGGTTCTTCCAGAAGCAAGCATCCACGTGGGATTCAAGACACAAGGATTTTAGGAAAACACCTGAATGAGAGGATTGCAAGGGCCCAGATCAGCCTGGGAGAGCCACGAACCCGTCTCGGGTGCAACCCCCGCATGGGGAGCGGGGGGCAGAGAGTCGCATGGAAGCTTGGCCGCCTGTCATGCAGTTGAGGGAAGCTTGGGCACAGCCACCAGGGAGCCCCTGAGCCCACCCTGACCCTTGGGGAACTCCCGGGTCTTTCAGGGATGTACATGCCTTAATACCTCTGCCACGCTCAGGCCCTGGCTGGGGGCACCCCGGTGGGGCACGGCATGGGAACTCCAGAGCTCAGCAGTGAGGGCCTGCGCCGGCTGCACCCCCCAGCTGGGCGCCGGGCCAAGCGGGCAGTAGGCAGCTCCCGCCAGCGGGCACCTGGATGCGCGGAGCCGGCCGTGCCAGGGCCGTGGGCTCACGGGGAACCGGCAGGATCGTCCTGCGTCCCTCAGGCTCAGGGGCCACTCGCTGGGTGTCCTGGGGGGGGAGCACGCCCACCCTGGTGCCACCTGGAAGATGCGAGGGGCCCTGGCGTCGGTAGAGACGCGGGCTCCCAGGCTCGGGCGGGCGGCGCAGCAAGGCCGCTGCGGGCTCACCTCCTGGAGCGCGTTCTCACCTTCACCGACGTTTGCCAAGACTTTCCACGCGCAAGGGGGCATTTTATCAGCACGAAGGCAATGCGGCTGAGAGGCCCGCGGTATTGCACCAGGAGCTGCGCAGGGAGGATGAACAGTCACGACTTTCCTTTGAGGGGCCCCGGATCCTGATCCATTTCTAATGACCTGTTGATTCAAGGCTTTGAATTCGAGTTCTAGTTTATTAGAATTTTGTTTGCGTCTAAAGAAAAACACGAACTCCCGGCGGAAGGCTTGTGGCCGTGGCCGAGGCGGCCGTGGAGGTTGCTGGGGGCGCCCAGCCGGGCAGTGACGGCCGTCGGGGAGCAGGGCCTTTCCACTCGCCCTCCCACATTCTGCTGGGTCTCCTGACGGCGCCGGCAGGGAGGGCGCGGGCTGCAGGGCCCGGGGCCGCCTTCCGGGGTCAGGCCTACTCGCCAGGGCCGGACCCGCTATAGCGGCTGGACGTGTCCCCGCTGGCGTCCTGGGCACCTGGTCAGGGCTGAGCGAGTGGAGGGAGGCGCCCGCCTGGGGGGACCCTGGGGAGGAGCCGGGGCTGAGGACCTGGAAGAGGAGGGAGCCGGGTTGCAGGGGTCACGGGCCTTTCCGTCGTGACCTTTACTGTGGCAGTGGCTGGACGGGCAGCTCTCGCGGTGCAGGCTGCTTGTGATGGGGACAATCGCGTGGATGGGGAGACGGAGGCGCAAGGGAGGCCACGGAGGGGAGGGTGGGGGTAGGGGGGAGCCAAGGCCACTGGACTCAGGTGGACCCGAGACCCTGGCCTGAGCCCAGGCCCCAGTGGGGATGCTCTGAGGTCGCGCAGGGACCAGGTCAGCCGTGGTGCAAGCTCGGCCTGCCCGTGGAGCACGGTGGGTGTGCGGGGACCGGCCACGGGAGGAATGACCCGGGTGTGGTGCCCACCTCCCCTCCTGCCCCGCCTGGCGCTGGAGCCCTGAGCTGCAGCCCCCCTGCCAAGCACCCGCCCCAGGTGGCGCCCTGGGAGGACGGAGCGCGCCGTGCACCTGTTTAGGACCGACCCACCCAGGCTGTGTCCTGCCCCCAGGCCTGTGGCCACCATCTGCCACCTGCTGCCTATGGCCGCCTGCCACCTGCCGCCCGCAGACCCGGGCCGGGATGCTCAGCAGGTGCAGGGCCACATGCTCTGGTTCTGCAGGGCCTGGGACAGGGGGACTTGCTTTCAGGGAAATGGGGGACCGACGACAGCCGTCCCCGGGTCCCCGCACCCCCTGAGGCAGGACCCGCCGTGTCTGTCCCCCAGGACCTCGGGCGGCCACTGTGGAGCTCGGCTGTGCCTCAAGTCCCCTTGAATCCAAACCACAGTAGAAGCCAAGGGTCAATGATGGTCGCTGGGAGGCATCCTGGATGGTGACTTCCGTCCCCCCTGTCCTGAGCAGGTGATGTAACCGGTGTTCCCCGCAGGCCCTGTACCCAGGGCACCTGCCTGCACCGCCTCCATCTCGGGGTTGGGCTGTGGGAGGTGCGGGGGACCCGCTTTCCAGCAGGTATCGGTGTGGTGCTCCCCGCTCCCTCCTCAGTGCCTCCAGCAGGACCCAGTGAGGTGCTCCGGCCGGGTGGGGGGTGAGGGGAGGCCCAGCGCTCCTGGCTCCCCTGTGCTCTGGGGGCCAAGGCACAATCATAATTCCAAGATAAGATTGTTTTGATTTTTTATTTTGAATAAAAACATCTCAAGGCAGCCGGTTGTGGGAGACTGAAAGTAGAATAGGAGGACGAAAGCCTTTCGTTGACCTTTGGGGGACACGGAGGGGGCTCCACTAGTGAGCCGTCTGCCTTGGGCTCAGGGCATGACCCCCCCTGCGGGCGGGCCTCCCTGACGCTGCTCAGCAGCCCGGGCGCTGCACGCAAGGGGCACCCCAGCTCCCTGCAGGCCGGTGCCGGCTGAGAGTCGAGGGGTTCCTGCAGGCCTCAGCGGTTCGGGGGCTCAGGCCGTGACCCCGGGTCCCGGATCGAGTCCCCCTCAGCTCCCCGCAGGGAGCCTGCTCCTGCCTCCACCTGTGTCTCTGCCTCTGTCTCTCTGTCTGGGTCTCTCACGGATAAATAACTAAAACCCTTTGCTTTTAAAGCCTTGGTCGTCCCCGAGCCTTTCCTTTATGGCTCAGAGCAGCTGCTCTTGGCTGCCCCTGGTCATAGGCAGAGCCGAGGAAGGTTGGTCAGGGCCTTCGGGGTGGGGAGAGGCCCTGGCGGGGGGCGCTTGTCTCCACGAGGAGGGGGGAGGTCTGGGCCCCGGAGCCAGGCGGGAGCACACCCAGCACCCCTCTTCCACGGAGGTGCAGGCCCAGACTGCTCTACTGCAGGGGCAAGCGAGCAACCACACTGCATGCTAAGGACGGAGACCAGGTGTCCCTAGCTGGCCTCTCTGTGCCTTCGGTGGTGGGGGCACAGGTGCCGTGGGCCCGGGTCGCAGGAGTAAGTGTCACGGTCTAGGACGTATCGGGGGGCCGTATTCCAGCCTTTTGCCTTTTCCTGTCCCCAGGCGCTTCCAAATTCTCGGTGTCATCCCCCCCTTCCCTGCCGGTCCTCTGACTCCACCGCCTTGCTGTGCAGACGGGCTCTCCGCTCCGTCCGTCCTTCTGTCCTGCGAATGCGCCCGCCTAGGTTCCACCTGATGATTATTGAAGATACTTTTCCGTCGTTCGGTCCTTTATTGCCTCCGAAGTGGCAACGGGGTGATTGGTCCTCGTGGTGGGTGGCAGGGAGGACTGGTGGCTGCAGCTGCAGTTCCACCATGTCCAGCAAAGCGGCTGTGTCTGCACTGGACTGAATTACCTCAAGCGGCAAATAAAACCGACCCCTCCACGGAGGAGCGTCCAGGAGCCCGGCCGTCGCCAAGGAAGGCCCGTCAGATCTGCAAATGCAACGTGTGCCTGACAAAACCTGGATGGCATCATGAGGACAAAAACACTAAGTCGCTGGATGCAGATGCATTCGGATGCAGCACACACACGTGCCTTGTCGCGGAACGCCACCACCACCGCCACCAAAAAGCATTCAGCGCCGAAACCATTGCATTCCCGTGATTTTCTGTGTAAATGATCAGTCGAAGAGTTGAAGGAGGGATCGTCACCACTGATTTCAAATTTGGGAGCGCAAGAACGATTTCAAAGGACAAAATATGTTTTTTAAAGATTGATTGATTTATTTGAGAGAAAGAGAGTGAGGGGTGGGTGGGGGCCGAGGAGGAGGATCTCAAGCAGACTCCCCGCCGAGTGCGGAGCCCAGTGCAGGGCTCGATCCCATGACCCTGACGTGATGGCTTCAGCCAAAATCCAGAGTTGGATGCTCAGCTGATGAAGCCACCCAGGCAGCCCTCAAAGTAAAAAAAAAAAAAAAAAAAAAAAAAAAGGGCAGATAAAAGGGAAAAAGGAAAATAGTAAGAGACTTAGTTAGGGATAGGTGTTTAAGACTTGGATAGACGTTTCAGAAGAGGAGCAATGAAACCAATAAATACCTGAAGGGGGTCACTGGGTTCTAGGGCGAATTGACGAGAAAATAATCAGTACTTGCAGGTTCAGGAAGGCGGGTACAGGATCCATCTCAATGACTCTTTCTCTCCAAAATTTAGATCAAAGACGATAAGGACCCATTGGGAGTATGTAATCCAGGTGCCGCACAAGGGGTCGTAGGAGGTACATACGGCTCTACTGTAGGAAAAAAGTCACATAATCATCTAGACCTAAAAGCAATACTCCGCTTTAGCAAAACTAGGCCCTTCTTACTGGGGTGGAACAAGGGGAAGGGATGAAATGTCTTGAGGGAGGAAATAGTTGGTATCCTGTTTTCTCATAAAAAGTAGAGGATTTCGTGACTATGAGAACAGGGAAATAAGGTGGTCCCGGTGAAATTCAAAACAATAGAGCTTCCAGATTAACAAGGGAGAAAATAGAAGAGCAATGGGATCATATCAGCAGACAAAGGAAAATGAAATAATAATGTAAAATAATCAAACTGAGGTATCATAAAAGGATGGAATCAATTCATACAGAATGAGCAGACCGGGTTTTCTCCTTTAAAATATGAACATTTTCAATTGGGTTAAAACACAGAACTGAACTATATGCCATACAGATGCCTGTACCTGTGTCTATACTTGTACCTCTATCTGTATATCCATCTACATCTTTATGCTTAAAAAAGCATAGAGAAAACTAAGGGAGGTCAAAGAGATGTAAGAGCAAAGGGTAAATGCAAACAAAAAGAAACCGGTGTGGTCATGCTAGTAGGAGGAGTTCAAGGTTAAATGCATTGAATAAAATAACAAGGGACGTTATGTAGATGCGACAATTTATGAGGGCAATATATTAATTTTCCCATCAAGTAGTTATAAAAATCAATTATTTCCTTGGCCATAAACATTCAAAATTTTAAAAAAAATCATAAGGCATATTCTCTGATCATAATTCAGTAAAAAAATAATAAAAGGGTGACAAATCTTACCTTTTTGGAATTTATGGAAATTCCGCTAGGTAGGCTTGGCACTGAAAGCAATTGAAAATACTTAGTTCCAAAACCTACGGGACATAGAACTATACACAGAGAAGATTTTAATCTTAAGTACTTGTATTTTTTTTATTTATTTATTTATTTATTTATTTATTTATTTATTATTTTCATCTTTAAAGAAGAAAGGAAAAAAATGAATCCTTATTTTGGTTTTTTATGAATCCTTATTTTAAAAAATTAATAAAATAACAAAATAAAATCAAAGAAACTAGGAAGCAGGAATTAAGATAAAATGTGAAATCAAATAAAAATTACCATAGAAATCATGAATCAGGGCAGCCTGGGTGGCTCAGCGGTTTAGCACAGCTTTCCGCCCAGGGCCTGATCTTGGAGACCCAGGATCGAGTCCTGCATTAGGCTCCCTGCATGGAGCCTGCTTCTCCCTCTGCCTGTGTCTCTGCCTCTCTCTCTCTCTCTCTCTCTCTCTCTCTGTGTCTCATGAATAAATAAATAAAATCTTTAAAAAAAAAAAAAGAAATCATGAATCAACTAAAGAGCTAGCTGGTTGCTAAGAAGGCCACTGCATATAGGTACACGCACTGTAAATCTGATCAACAACAACAACAAAAGACCAAACATTCAAGAAAAAGACATAAAGATGCAAAGAGATGAGAAGAACCATCAAAGGGTGCCCTGCACACCCCCGACGGGCGCCGCGCTCTGCTGCCCAGGTCCCGGCACCACTGGCGTCTCCGTTCTCAGGGGAGCACTGGTGGCCAGTGGCCCGCAGCCTTGTCCCTCGCCAGCGATCGCCTTGGCCAAGCGGGTACCTCGTCCAAGGTTGCATCAGCGGCACGTGTGCACGGCTCGGGGACAGCTTACATCCCAGAGCCAGCTGAGTCTCGGGGCCCTGCTGTCTCTTTCTGGGGCGGCCCTGCAGGGCGGTGGCTGGGTGGGATTGCCCCTGCCCCGCTGGCTTCGCCCTCCGCTCGCTGCCCCGCCGGTTCAGTCACCCCGCCCAACCTTCCCCACGGATGCTTTCCCCACGGGCACGTCCCGGTAAGCCTCATCGGAGCAGCCCCCCACTTCAGGCTATTTCAGGGAAACCAGATTTAAGATGTGGCCCAGGGCACGTGATGAGATGAGCACTGGGTGTCACGAGCGCTGGGTGTCACGAACGCTGGGTGTCATGAGCGCTGGGTGTCACGCTATATGTTGGCAAATTGAATCTAAAAAACAAGGAAGTAAGTCAATCGGAGAAGGACAAACATATGTTCTCATTCATTTGGGGAACATAAATAATAGTGAAAGGGACTATAAGGGAAGGGAGAAGGAATGTGTGGGAAATATCAGAAAGGGAGACAGAACATGAAGACTCCTGACTCTGGGAAACGAACTAGGGGTGGTGGAAGGGGAGGAGGGCGGGGGGTGGGGGTGACTGGGTGATGGGCACTGAGGGGGGCACTTGACGGGATGAGCACTGGGTGTTATTCTGTATGTTGGTAAATTGAACACCAATAAAAATAAATTTATTAAAAAAAAAACCAAAAAAATAAAAATAAAAATAAAAAAATAAAAAACAAGGAAAAAAAAGAGATCTAACCCAGTGAAAAGAAAATGAAAACCCAAAGAACATGGACAATTTCCTATGAAAAAGTAAATTGCTGGCAAGGGAGGCTGATTTTCGTCATTCTGATGTTTCCAAATGTACTTTACTAAGGTGTAATTCACGTTAAAAAATGCCCCCAGTTTAAGTGCACACCTTGGTGACCTTGGACAGGTGTGCACCTCTAGGTAACACTGCCCCAGTCAAGACCGGAAGTTCCCATCACCCCAGAAAGGTCCCTTGTGTTTCTGTCCAGGCAGCTCTCACCTTCCCGCCTCAAGTATCCCGCGAACTGCTCCTCGTGTCATGGGTGCGGTGGCAGCGCCCATACGGTGCGTGGTCCTCGGGGTGCACCCTGGCCACTGGGCACAGCGGGTTTGAGATTTGACTCATTACCCCTCCTCTTTCCCTTTCTCCGGGACGCCTTAGTCCTGCACCGCTTACTACTTACTGAAAGCACTTGCTTCATGTATTTTGCCTAGTTTTGTAGTTGCTTTTTATTTTTATCTTTTATTTTTTATTTTTTTTTGTAGTTACTTTTTAAGAAGATTTTATTTATTTATTAATGAGACACAGAGAGAGGCAGAGTCCCAGGCAGAGGGAGAAGCAGGCTCCCTGCAGGGAGCCCGACGTGGGACTCGATCTCGGGACCCCGGGGTCATGACCTGAGCCAAAGGCAGATGCTCAACCGCTGAGCCCCCCAGGCGTCCCAGTTTTGCAGTTCTTTAAAACATGGTGTTGACTGGGCTCCTCATGGCTGGAGGTGGAAGCCCTCGTCATTCTTAGTTAATATTTTCTTATATGCTGAGAATGCACTATGAAAAGGAGCAGGAATTAAGTCATTAAAATAGGTAAAAAAGAGATAAGACTATTTTTAGTTGCTGATTTTTAGTTTAAAAAATTCTAGGACCCTATTAACAATATTTTATACAGTGAGAGTATTTGGTAATTTGCCTGAATATAAGATGAAAACAACATTAATTGGTATTCGTTGGCCTAGTGATAAGCAACTAGACAGAGACATGGGGAAAATATACTGTTTTTAGTATCAACAAAGTCTATAAAAATGTTTAAGAGTAAACTTTGTAAGTAAAGCCTGGATTTATATGGAAAAAAAAAACACCCAAAATTCTTATCGGTAGATTTTTCAAAAATGGCTAAGCACTTTCTTTTCTCATTATTCTAAGTGCTTTCCATGTATTATCTCATTTAACCTTCCCAGAAACTCTGGAAGGTTATTATTATTGTTCTCATTTCATGGATGAGATAACTAAGATATAGAGAAATTAAATAACTTGCCCAAGTTTATCCAGCCTGCAAACAATAGAACCAGTATTTGAAATTGAGGCTACACCAATGGAAAGACATTCTCTATCCTTCCATGAGGTTACTTAATGTAAAAATACCTTTCTAATTATAAAGTTCTTTATTCATTATCTGCTGCTGTTAGGATGCTCCCCAAATATGTCTAAACCTCCAAAATATTTCCCCAAGACACCCCTGCTATCCATCACTACGGTTTGCATCTAGTATTTACAGTGGCAGCTCCTTTTATTCCTTATTTTGATATTCAGTAATTACTATACTGTCCTAGTTCAGATCCTCATTATCCACCCACCCATCCACCCACCCATCCACCCATCCATCCATCCATCCATCCACCCGACAAACAGATGATCTTGGTGGCATAGTGGAGGGTAGGTTTGAGGGGTCCAGAGGAGACAGGAGTGGGCTCACTTGTGAGACTATCATAGAACAAGCAGGAAATGAGCAGAGATCTAAGAGTACATGGGGGGAGGCATATCAGAAATATATTTAAAAGGGAAAAAAACGGCAACGCTAAAATGTACCCAGATGTGTACATTTGACAAATGTGCACATCCATGTAGTCATACAGAGTATTCCCATCACCCCAAAAGTTTCCCTTGTGTTTCTTTCCAACCAGCACCCGCTTTTCCATCTCCAGCCTCAAATGATCATTGATCGTCTCCGTATCATCAAAGACCGGGTTTCTAGTTTACGTACGGTAGGTCCTTCGTAGTGTCACGCGTAAGTGGGTGTGAACACTGAGGGTGTGACTCTACTGCACTACGGCATCTGACTTAGATGATTGGGAAATACTTCCAAGGCCTCCGCCATGTTGGGGAGGATAAGCTGGATGATTGAGCTCGATCATAGAATTCCTCATCCCGGCTGATGGTTTATTGCTAAGTAGTCTTTGGTTTGACATCAACAGTAGCTTTCGCTTCATCAAAAGTACGGTGCATCTTTATGAGCTTCAGAAATCATACTTTTAAAGTCTAAGCAGTAGAATAAGGACAGTTGGGAGATTTACAGATGCAAGGAAGTGGTTTGATGTAATGGTTAGAATCTGGGCCTCTGTCAAATCTCAGTTTACCACGTCCTAGTTCTACTTAACCTCTCTGGAACTCAGCTTCCTTATCATCAAAGTGAGGATAAAGGCAATAGAAAGGCAGTTAATTAATTAATTAATTAATTAAAATTTTATTTAACAGATTTGATGAGGTTATGGAAAGCCCTTTAACAACATACGTGGCCTATAGTTGAAGATCCCACAAAGTTAGTTGCTATCACTTACAGTGTTTGAAGTCTTTTTTTTTTTTATATTTACCGAAACAAAGCCGTAAGTCAGACACCATATAAAGAGACTGTTGATGTGATTTTTAAGCTGACAAACATGGACACAGGGCAGCTGATCCTTGTGTTATTTCTCTTTTGGTCCAGAACTTGGTATAGGGCCTACGTTGGATGAGGAGAAGGAAGCAGAGGTCTACTAAGGGGCTTCTAGGAAAGTCGTTTTTATTTCTGGGAATCCTTTTGGAAGTAATCTCTCTCCCTTCCGCTGAGAGTTGCTGCATGTCAAAGTCCAGAACTTCCGTTGCTCTGGCCTCCAGCGTGACGATAAGGCTGACGTATGGATTTGGGTGCCTTGTAAGCAACTTTCATTTGGGCCAGTGCATTTTTTGAATGTTCAAGTTAGTCTGAGTTGGATTCTCTTCTATTCATTGTTTAAGTTATCCTAACTAATATGCAAGTCAAGGGGTTAAATTTTAAAAAGGTATGTTTTCTCCCATTCACTAGGTTGCCTTTTGGCTTTGTTAATGGGTTGCCTCATTGTGCAAAAGCATTTTATTTTGATGTGGTCCCAATAGTTTAATTTTGCCTTCGTTTCCCTTGCTTTACAAGATATGTATAGAAAAATGTTGCTATGGCCCATGTCAAAGAAATTATTTCCTCTTCTGGGAGTTTTATGGTTTTAGGTCTCACATTTAGGTTTTTAATCCATTTTGAGTTTATTTATGTGTATGATATAAGACATTGGTCCAGTTTTATCCAATAAGGGGCTACTATTTGGAAAATACATAAAGAACCTATGTAACATGGGGTGCCTGGGTGGCACAGTCGGTTGGGTGACCAACTCTTGGTTTCAGTTCAGGTCTTGACCTCAAGGTCCTGAGATTGAGGCCTTTGTCAGGCTCTGTGCTCAGTGTGGAGTCTGCTTTCGATTCTCTCTCCCTCACCCTCTCTCCCTCCCGCTCATGCTCTCTCTCTTCTCTTTAAAATAAATACGTCTTTAAAAAACGAACTTATATTGCTTAACATCCAAAAACCATAATCTGATTTTAAAAAACGGGTAGAGTACCTGAATAGACATTTTTCCAAAGAAGACATCCAGATGGCCAACAGACACATGAAAATATGCTCAGCATCACTCATCATCAGGGAGATGCAAATGAAAACCACAACGAGAGACCACCTTACACCTATAAAAATGGCTAGTATCAAAAAGATGAGAAATAACAAGTGTTGGTAAGAACGTGGAGAAAAGGGACCCCTTGTGCACTGTTGGTGGGAATGTACATCGGTGCAGCCACTGCGGAAAACAGGATGGAGTTTCCTCGAAAAATCAAAAATAGAAACGCCATATGATCTAATAACTCCACTACTGGGTATTTAAGCAGAGAAAAGAAAAAAAACTAATTTGAAAAGACCTCTGCACCCCTGTGCTTGTTGCAGCATAATTTACAATAGCTGAGATATGGAAGCAATCCACGGGTCCGTCGACAGATGAGTAAAGAAGCTGTGGTACACACACAACCACACACACACAGGAGTATTACTCAGCCGTAAAAAGGGACGAGATCCTGACGTCTGAGACAAAATGGATGGACCTCGAGGGTATTACACTAAGTGAAGTGTCAGAAAGGCAAATGGTATATGATTTCACTTCTGTGTGGAATCCAAAGAACAAAACAACTGGGTAAACCGACAAAAAGCAGAGTCAGACCCATAGAGAACAAACGGATGGTTTTTTCCTCTAAAGAGGGCGGGGTGGGGGATGGGCAAGGTGGGGGAAGGGGAATGAAATATACAGGCTTCCAGTTATGGGTGAAAAGGTCCTGGAATAAAAGGGACAGCCTAGAGAATATGGTCATTGGTGTTGTCCAGGCATTGTCTGGTGGCGACGGTAACTACCCTTTTGTGAGCGTAACATACGCAGAAGTTGAATCACCCTGTTGTCCACCTGGAACTAATGCACCATTTTGTGTTAACTGTATTCTCATAAAATAAATAAATAATATGTCCCCGAAGGGGGTGAATTTTTGGTGCGTTGAAAAATTCACTTAGGGCAGGCTACATGCTATTTTCTGGGATTGTTTTTTTCCCCTTAGGACTTTTGAATTACCCTAAATCAAGAGTGGATAACCTCATTTACATTGATTCGAGGACATCGTCTCTTTCCCTTCTTCATGAAGTTCTTAGACTGAGAGTTAGAGAATGAATTATTTAGTCTCATATCTCGAGCATTCTAGCACCGACAATAGATTTTTCTGAGGTTTTGATGCGTGCTGGTCAGGGAAATTTAGTTGTGACTCATGTAACTCCTCATGGCTTAGCTTTGTGAACCCTGTGCCCATTCCCCCCCCCCCCCCCCGAGAGTGGTGTATCTGCCTCTCTCACCTTACAACTGCCCTTCGTCCTGGGGGAGACGAGCTATGGGAACTATATTGTCTAATCTAGATGATTCATTTTTATTTTTTTTAAAGATTTTATTTACTTATTTGACAGAAAGAGCACAAGCAAGGGGGGAAGTGGCAGACAGAGGGGGAGGGAGAAGCAGCTCCTACTGAGCAACGTGGGGCTGGATCCCAGGGCCCCGGGATCGTGACCTGAGCCAAAGGTGGATGCTTACCCCGCTGAGCCACCCAGGGGCCCCTGGGTTATTCCCTAGTAGAGAAAGTGGACTTGGACCTTAGGGATCAATTCAGAAAAATTCTCAGCCACGATCTTTCAAAAATTTTCTTCTCTCCCATTCTGTCTCCTTTTTGTCTAGAGCTCCACTTAGGGTGTTTTTATATTTTGTCACTCTCTTCTCAGTATCTGCTTTTCTTCCTTTCTTCCCACCTCCTTTTTCTGTGCTGCGTCTTGGTAACTCCTTCTGATTTTCCAGCTCATTCTGTCTTCTGTCGTATCCAAACTGTTTACCGTGTCCACGGAATTTCTGTTTTAAATGACCGTGGCTTTCATTTCTAGCGGTTCTATTCTCCTTTTTCAGACCAACCTGATACCTTTAAATAATCTTCCGATCTTTTTCATGCCTCTGAAACTCTATTTTATTACTTTAAATATTTATTCTATGATCTGGTTTTAGAATTCCAGTGTCTTTGCTGTTGCGGGCCCGATTCTCCCATCTGTTGCTTCTGCTGGTTATTCACACTCACAATGGCTCATTTCCTCCTGGTTTGCCACTTCTAATGTGAATTCATCTTCCTTGGAATTTTGTCAGTAGGAATTATGTGAATCTCCAGTTTAGAGTATGTTCGTCGGAGAAGATTCGAGTCTGTTTCTGCGTGACTCCTGGTAAGGCATAAGACCAGGTACTTTGTTTTGGTTTGGGTTCCATTTATTGTATATATTTATATATATATGTCCTGTTGGTTCGGTTTCTCCAGAGAAGCCTAATACAGTATTTAGGAACAGAAGATTTAGTCTGTGTCCAGAAGCATTGGCATTTTGGTCACCTCTATTTAAGATTCCAGACTCTTGGCTTTCTTTCCACCACACGTGTTATCTTTTTCCGTTCACCTACGCCAGCCTTACTTTCTCCACCTACCTTGTCGATGTTGGGTCTTTTTTAAGGACACTGTCCTGGCTGGTCTCCTAGTTTCCCTCTACTCCCCATCCTGGGAGATCTCATTTAACCCATGGCTGCATGTTGAGGATGCTCTCATCTGTATCTCGGACTTCCATCCTTCCTCTGAATTCCGGATACACAGATCCAGTTCCTTACTGGGCGACTCCACGTGGGCATCTCACAGACATCTCACACTTAACTTTGCCACAACGGATTTTTTCCCCATCCTGGATCCATCAAGTGGTACTTTATTAACCATTCTCTGGGCAAATTATATAGTTTTTCTTGCTCTATGGACCCAAACCTCAGGATACAGGTCTATAAAATGAGGATAATGATAGTATTAAATAGCCAGTATATGTAAAAACAGTTAAAGGGCTTAGCACATGTCAGATATTAGCTGCTGTTCTTTTTGCTTTATTTTTTCTTCCGTGTTCTACAAGAAGGATATACACTCCATGGGGTCAGAGAGGTTCGCTGCAGATCCCAGAACAATGCCTTTCCCGTGATCGGTCCTCAGTAAGTATTTGATAAATCGAGTGTAGGAGGAAATGTACTTACTGAAACTGAGAATTTATCTTTGACTTTGCTCTTCCTTTCACGGCCCTGCCAAGTCCGTCCATCAGTGAGGACTGTTCTACAGTCTGTCTCACTAGTAGTCTCTAGTCCAGAAAACCATCACCTCTTTGCTTCGTTGTGTCTGTTGTTTCCTGTTTATTAAACATGCTGTAGTTTGGGACATATTAGGGAAAGGAGCAAGTGCAGGAAGAAGGTAAAAAATGAAGGGTCCTTCTTTTTTTTTTTTTTCAAGATTTTATTTATTTATTCATGAGACACACAGAGGGAGGCAGAGGGAGAAGTAGGCTCCCTGTAGGAAGCCCGACTGGATCCCGGGACCCCAGGCTCACGCCCTGAGCCAAAGGCAGACGCTCAACGGCTGAGCCCCCAGGTGTGCCTGAAGGGCCCTTCGGATGGAGGAGGAGAACGTGGTGCTCAGAGGAGTCCGTAACGACTGGGCGTTTCTAATTTGTGGCTGTGCTGGCTTCCTGCTGGCTAGAACCAGGGTGCGGCCAGAACCGCCACGTCCCCTTAGAGCGGAGGTCATGCTTGGCGGCACTGCTGGGAGAAGGTCTCCCTAGGGAGCTGCTCAGCTCCTCCAAGGGCTGCATCGTGGCTGCCTCTGGTCACAACCATGTCCCGGTTCCTTCAATACCCCCCAGGTGAGCTCTGGTTGTCCGCCCTGTGGAACCAGAGCTGAAAGCCACAGCTCTTGTTCTGACCACTGGGGCTTTGCTGAGACGCTGCCAATGCAGAGGAGCCCGAGGCAGGGATAGAGCTACAGGCGCCAGAGCACGTCCCGGAGCAAGAAGAGCTGGGCTCTGGTTATGAGGCAGGGTTCTGTGGTTTTGCGTCTTCTTCTCTGGACCTTTCTGTTCCTTTTATTTTTATTTTTTAAGATTTTATTTATTTATTCATGAGAGACAGAGAGAGAGAGGCAGAGACACAGGCAGAGGGAGAAGCAGCTCCCTGCGGGGAGCCCGACGTGGGACTCGATCCCGGGACCCCGGGGTCACGCCCTGGGCCAAAGGCAGGCGCTCAACCGCGGAGCCCCCCAGGCGTCCCCGCACCTTTCTGTTCCATCTTCAGAGTGGAAGCCCCTCCCGAGCAGGTGATGCTGCAAGCCCCACCGAGCTCTTCCGTAGGGGGTCTCCTCGATGCAGCTTCCCGGTGGGGAGAAGGAGGAGGGCAAGGAAGAGGAGAGCATCTCTGACATAGTCTCTCTTCCTCCTTCTGGAATTATCATCTCCTAATCCTGGAATCCCGGCGAGGGAAGAGGCAAAAGGAGGAAGCCTTCCATCCGGTGCCAAATAACTTCCTGGACAGAATTAGAATGAGGAGCGTGTTGTCCTGTCCGACCTTCTGGGGACCTCATGACTTTAAACCTTCCGCTTCTGGGTCTGATGTGAGCTTGCTTGAGCGGCTTGCAAACCCTCACCCAGGAGGACGTGCGGGCAGCCGTGAGTCCCAAGGGAGCTGGCTTGGCGCTGACAACTGGGCGTGTTTGCCTCGGTGGAAGGTCGCTGAAGCCAGTGGTAGCTGAGTTTAATAAAATTAGTATTTGCTTTAAACTTATTACACGCTCAGTATGGTACCAGATATCTCTGCTGCTGCTGGAGAGAGAAGCGGTATAGACGGAAAAGTCCGAATGATGCAAAATAATACAGTTGTGTGATCTGTTAAGACATTAGGCTGCGTCCTTCTCTTCCCCCACTACATCGCCGTGTGTGTGTGTGTGTGTGTGTGTGTGTGCACACTCTGTCTATATACACGTACATATATAATGGTTTTATCTTTCCAAGAGTCGCTGACTGAGGAACAAATGTTGAAATGACTCTACGCTTAGGGGGCGACGTTAGGTGACCAGGTGTAGAATCCCGGTGTTGGATGAGCCAGGTTTCCTTCTGGCCGGCTAGGTTAATTGTGCTACAGGGGCGGGAGGGGAATATGATAAGAAAAGACCCTCGGGGCTTAGCAGCTCTGAGGGGGAAGGCGGGAAGTGCCAGAGGCTGTTCCGTCCTTTGTCCTTTGCCGGCACCTGGAGCTGGGGGCGGGCCGAGCCAGGGAAGGAGCCTGCTCAGGACCAGCCACCAGCCACCAGCCCCAGAGGCTCAGGCTGCAGCCGCCTCCGTCCCCTGAGACCTGAGACCCCCTGAGCCCGTCTGGGCCACGGTGTGGACACGCCCTGCCTTCCCCCCGGCACCCTGGAGACCTTTTCTAGATGGGCAGGTAGGGAGTTTGGACACTTTATGAGGTGGTAGTAGCCTGAGATCTCTGCTCCTGGCCCACAGGGGGCCTGTTCACAACACATTTGAAATCTCTCCTCTGAGCCGGGAAAGTGGTTCTTGTGGGGTGAGTGTTCGGTGGGGTGGAAACATGGGAAACCGTACGTGAGCTTCTAGCGGTGATGCTGACCGGCCCTTGGTGGGTCGAGTGACACAGATCCCAACAACCACCCGCATGTTAGAAAAGATGGGTTTTTTGAAAATAAATTTATTTTTTATTGGTGTTCAATTTGCCAACATACAGAATAACACCCAGTGCTCATCCCGTCAAGTGCCCCCCTCAGTGCCCGCCACTCAGTCACCCCCACCCCCCGCCCACCTCCCTTTCCACCACCCCTAGTTCATTTCCCAGAGTTAGGAGTCTTTATGTTCTGTCTCCCTCTCTGATATTTCCCACCCATTCTTTCTCCTTTCCCCTTTATTCCCTTTCACTATTTTTTATATTCCCCAAATGAATGAGAACATACAGTTTTTGAAAAGACGGGTTTAAATCCGGGATACGAAACATATGAAGCATGAGAACTTTGGCAAGTCATTCAACTTTCTGGGATTAGTTTTCTTCTCTACTAAACATTTAAAAAATTAAACTGTATTTGTGAAATCACGTTGGAAACTGGAAAGTTTCCATATAAATATGAGTTTTTAGTGATTCTTCTATAAAATGAGAGTAAGAATAAGGACTATGCCTAAGGATTGTTGTAAAGGTTAAGTAAGACAACAAGAAATATTTTTGAAGACTCGTTGTATCTAGAAGAGCTTTATTATTTCTCAGTGCATACGTGGATTTAATTATTTTGTTGCTTTCACACAGCAAGGTAGTTTTTGGCTTACCTTCCTCTTTCCTACCTTTCACCTTCCACTACTAAGATTCAGTAATGTTTGTCTGTTCCATTGGGATAATAATAGAGACTGTTTTGTCCATGTAAATATAGTTACAGGAGATAAATCCTTTCTCTTGGTGACTGAGTCTTACCTAAATACAAATTAATATATCTTCATGGATCTTTCCCCTGCTGCCACGATTACATTCATCAGAAAAAGTTATTATCATCGCCATATCCCTGCTATTTCACTGAAATGTGCAGTGAACATTCCTAATGCAACTCCTTACTTAAGTTGTGGTAAAATTGTATAAAACACTCCTTTAAGCCAAAATAACCCTACTACTTCATTTATATACTAAATGGCAGAGTCCTAACACAAGTCTTACATTTTATTTAAAAATTTTTAATAGTTGGGACATCTGGGTGGCTCAGGGGTTGAGCATCTGCCTTCAGCCCAGGGCGTGACCCCGGGGTCCTGGGATTGAGTCCCACGTTGGGCTCCCTGCGTGGAGCCTGCTTCTCCCTCTGCCTGTGTCTCTGCCTCTGTCTCTTATGAATATATACATAAAATCTTAAAGAAAATATTTTATAGTTAAAATCTTAATTGTAGACTTTATAACTTTGTAGACCTTATATTCTCCTTGGATTCATATCAATGCATTTTATTTTTTACATAGTTATTGTTAATAGAGTTTCCAGGTCTCTTTTTTCACTTATGTAAATTTTCATGAAATTTTCATACTTCTTGTTGTTTGATACTGCTTTTTTTTTTCCATAATTTGCTTTACCATTCTATTTTAAGTCAGTTGAATTTACATCATCTGGATGTAAAAGTTAGCTTCTCTTTATTCATTGCTGATCTCTCTGTTTTCGAGTTGTTTAAATAAGTGGTTCTCCCCATTTGATGGACACCTAAATCACTTTTGGAAAATTTTAAGATAAGGAGGTTATTTCGTGGGTGCGTGTGTGACTCAGTTGGTGAAGTGTCTGCCTTCGGCTCAGGTCATGATCCCAGAGTCCTGGGATGAGTCCCTCCTTGGGCTCCCTGCTCATCGGGGGGCCTGGTTCTCCCTCTATCTCTGTACCCCGCCCCCACCGTTGTATGCTCTCTCTCTCTCAAATAAAATAAATAAAATCTTTTAATAAAAGAGGTTATTTTGTTCTATGACTGGTTTACTGAATAGACTCTCTAGTGATGCCAGGTTATGAATTTGGAGAAAGCTCTTTAGCTGAATTTGATGGAGGAAGAAGTGTATACCGTGTGGATGCAGCTAAGATCAGCTCCAGAACAACCATCATCTTCTCTAGCTAATGTTTACACACACACACAACTTAATTTAATTTTTGTGTAATCCTAACTGCAGTGGACACGGTCAGCTGTACCATGATGTCACACTGCGGTGATGCGCTGCTTTCCACTCCTGGCCCTTTAAATGGAGCTAACTCACCCACTCATATTAGGAAGCAGGTGGTAAAAGCAGTTCCAGTGTCACGGGATCACCTGGCCACACCCTGACGTGTCCATTTGACACTTTCTTTAGTCAACCGAGCTTGTTCCCTGGGTCTCAGGGTTTCTAGAGACGCATTCGTTCGTTTAACCACTTATTGAGTCCCCGTGTGTCTGCGCCTGACACCCAGGACATAAAGGCTGGTGGCCTGTCCAATCTGCCGGCGGGAATCTTGTCATTTGGTGGTAGGTCTGGGTGAGAGGCGTTCCGTCCTCAGGGACAACTGGGGAGCTCAGTCAGTTAGCATCTGACTCTTGATTTCCACTCAGCTCATGATCTCAGGGTGGTGAGATGGAGCCCAGCATTGAGCCCCGTGTCGGGCTCGGTGCTTAGCAGGAAATCTGTTGGAGATTCTTTTTTCTCCAGCTCCTACTCTCTCTTTCTCTAAGATAAATAAATCTTTTTTTTTTTTTTTTTTTTTTTTAAAGAGTTCCTTTCTCAGTGGAAGAAGTCAGGCAGCCACCTCTGGCTCTGTCAGGTAGGGGGATAGGCGAGCCAGGGGAATAATTATTATTTGAAATATAGTTATTTGTGTGTGTGTGACATACATTGATTTATGCATTAATCTTGTTTCACCAGCTAGGCTGTAAGCTCCTTGAGGGGGAGAAAAAAGTGTTATTTGTGTTCTCTGAAACACACTTGAGAAACATACACTGTGTTGATTTATTGATTTCTGTAAATAAGTGATGAATTGGCTTTGAGACTTGGCTCGTGTTCCTAGATGATTTGACTTGTCCTGTGTTGCGTGCACATCTCACTCCGTCTCCACTTAGCCTACCTCCCAGGACCCGTGGGTTTGGCCACTCTCTGCTCCTTTGGCTCCTTGACTTACAAGGCCCACGTCCAGTCTTGGATGTAGTCAACCACCAGGTTTTTCTGGCTCTTCCACCCTGGCGGCTGAGCACGTTGGAGAAAAATCGCAGAATGGCCGAGACGAGGGTGCCTCCAGATTCCTGACCTCTCTCTTCAGCAGCGCTCTGACTCCGCTTGGACACACTTCTCTTCGGAGAATTCATCAGTGTTTCTTCTATTCATAGGGAAGCTCTTCCAACTCTACAGCTCCTTCCCCAGGGCCTCTTCCTCGCCACCTCACCCCCTGCTCTCTGGTGATTAGCTGCCCAGAGAGAATGGAGGCCTTACGACAGCTTCCTCACCTCCCTGCCTCCTTTACCTCTAGCAACTCTCATCCTCAGGCTTTGAAAGGAAGTGACTCTTTGCCTCTTCCCCTCTTTCCTGTGAAGGCTACTTCCTCTCCTATGCCCTGATCCTCTCCCTTCTTGCTTTTTCAGGCCCTTGCTCTGTCAACTACTCAGTTTCTTTCCTGACTCATTAACTGCCCCCTCTCTATTGGCTGTTTCCCTTCGGCATAGAATAAGATACAGATACCTTCTACCCTGAAAAACCAATTCTGTGTGTCTTGCCACAGGATGATGGAAGCAACCCAAGACACGTGAAATACTAGAGTTAGCTGTGAGACGGGCCTGGATCTGATTAGGTATGAAGGTGGTACCAGCCACAAAGGGTAGAGCTCCCACGGGGCTCCCGGGAATGCCAGAGCCACACACCGAGCTGAGCCAATAGTGTGGAGAGCACCCGACTCCAGCCCTCAGACTGGAGCCTGCATCCCCTGAGTTGAGCTTGGCCCAGCCAGTGTGCAGCTGGACTCAGGTCTGTGAACAAGAAATCAAGCTCATTAAGTTTGGGGATGGTTGTCACACAGCATAACTGCAGCCATAGCTGACGAATACTAGCTGGCACCTAAAAAGTGACATGAAGGAGATACAGGAGACGAAAGGCAGAGAGGACATCGACTCCTCCTCCTCGTGCACCCAGGACGCCATATTGTGTCACCTTCTGGTTGCCAAGGGAGGAGGTTAATCCACCACAATAAGGATTATTTTAAGGTCTTGGAGTTTTTCTTTCTATTTTTTCTTTGCCTTTATCTTCTGTTCTTTGTTCCTTCATTCTTGTCCTCTAGCTTCTTTCACTGTTGAGGCCTTACATTCTGCTCGGCTTGAGGAATACGAAACAAAAGCCACCTTTTGGTTTAAACGGGGAAATGAACTGTAAACAAGTAATTGACCCACATGCAAGCTGCCCTGTCAGGAAGCTGTATACAGAGGGAGGAGCAAACGGGGTCACTGAGCTCTTTGTATCGCTGCTGATGCTCACCGAACAGCTGGGAGAGGCCCTGTGTGAGGAGCAGAGTCGGACAAGGACGCAGTCCCTGCCCTTGTCCCTCCTTTCCAGACTTCTGACTTTAATCTGTGATGGCACATGAGGCTCTACTCTGCGTCCCTCACACACATTATTTCCTCTGCTGGAAATCTCCTCCTCTTCTTTACCAAGGCACCAACTTTGGGTCCTTCCCAAGGAGGCTAGATTCCCTTCCTGGCTGCATTTATAGCACTTGATGTGTCTCTTACGGTGACACGTGTCCTACTTGAATTACTAGTTAAGTGTCTGTTTTCTCTGCTAACCAACTAGTCCAAACCAAAGCTGTCTGGTTTACTGCCTTACCTCCAGTGACTGAGTTGGTTTAGTGAATGGGATAGAGTTGAATCTCCAAAGACCGGTTACGTGTATGAGGCAGTAGGCACGGAGGCAGGAAGAGGGTTTGCAGAAAGCGCATCAGTTCACTTCCAACGTCCTCGGACAGAATACCCGAGTTGCTACCCCAAGTTGATCTCTGACGTTGGAAACAAAAGAAAACAAGAGAAATCCAATTTGGGTCTCCAAGGAGCTTAGCAGTACTTTGCGTTGTCGAGAACTCTCTGATAGCTAGAAAATTCCACTCATGAGCAGCTGGCCTTGCTCATGGCTCATGACGCAGGCAGCATTTGGCGATAACATTTCCTGGCACTGATGTGTATCTGCTGCGTGTACAGCTCAGGGACCTTGTCTTGTTCCAGGGATGCAACCCCAGTGGCGCAACGTGGCCTGTGGTTCCCGCTAACCCTGGCAGGCGAGGTGGTGGGCGGCCTGGCAGGAGGCTGTGTGCTCCTCCCAAGTGCCTGCCTGGGGCCCTGCCTCCTCTGCCACTGTCCTTTGTCTTGTTGTTGAGAGGAGGCTGCGGTGCTCTGCTCTTGGTGGAGGAAGACACTCGGTTCCTTCTCCTCTTACTTTGCTGCAAACAATAGAAATGTGAACATTTTCTACCTGCTGGAACCAGACCCCTTGCAATATCTATCCAACAATTTAAAAAGATTGCTCAGAATAGAAGGGGATATTTTGTACATGCAAGTTCATCTCCATATCCTCAATGAGTTTTCAGTCATCACGGCCATTGGCTCCGTGTGGACTCGTGTCTGACTCACACGATGGCAGGGTTTTCTTAAAACCAGCTCGCCCCCATGTGATGGAGAGCAGTGGCTTTACTAATACACCAGGGTGGGCAAATGCTGCCTGCTTTCCTATGAGCCCTCAAGTTAAGAGTTTTTACATTTTCAAATGGTTATATATATAAAAAAAAAAAGCCAAAGAAGAATGGTATTTCTAGAAAGGGGGAAATGAGCTGAAAGTGAAATTATAGTGTCCTAAATTAGTAAAGTTTTATTGCAACACAACCACGCTCATTTGTTGAGGGCTTGGTTAGGGCCACCTTCCTGCCGCAAGAGCAGAGTTGATGAGTTGTGGCAAAGACTAGGCGCGGTTGGCAAGGCCTGAGGTATTTGGATCTTGCCTTTACGGAAAAAGTTTGCCGAGCCCTGTACTGGAGGGCTATGGAGTTCTTTGATCGACCCACCCCGAGTGTACCAGAGGCTTACTCCAGGGCCTATTTTGTGCTTCCAGTAGACTTCTAGACTGACTACGGGCCCACACCGCCGCCTGCAGACCCCGACGAAAGATGGGCCGCGTCTCCAAGTAGGGCCAGAGCGGCCGCGTCCTTCCGCGGCCCGTCCCCGCCTCTCCCCTGCCCCCCGCCCTTCGTGTGCCAGCAGGGGCCCGGCCAGCACAGTCGTGGGGAGCGTCGCTCTTGGTCTTAGGCTGTGGCTCAAGCCCCATGTTGGGCGTGCAGATTACTTAGCGATAAAATATTTTTAAAAATAAGAATGCCCACCTTCAGGACCGGCGGAAACAGTACTTCAGTCCTTCCCTGACAATCTCACCCCAAAGGCTTCTAACTACAGGACAAAATGAATTTATCCCTGATGCCCCTCCCTCGCTGCAGGGACCTGGGGCAGACCCCAGTGACCACCAGAAGCGGGTCAAGTTCTTTGAAATCTGTGCTCCATCTTGAAGCGTTCTGAGTTTTTACTCTATAATCTAGTCGTGCTTGTGTAAAGGTAAAAATCATAGGGCACCTGGGCATTGGTACCAAAAAGTAGACTCCAGGGATGCCTGGGGGCTCAGTGGTTGAGCGTCTGCCTTCAGCTCAGGGCATGGTCCTGGGGTCCCGGGATCGAGTCCCACGTCGGGCTCCCTGCATGGAGCCTGCTTCTCCCTCTGCCTGTGTCTCTGCCTCTGTCTCACTCTCTCTCTATCTGTGTCTCATGAATAAATGAAAAAATAAACAAAATCTTTAAAATCAATCAATCAATCATGATTTCTATCATAGATCTTCAAGTACTATCAATACCCAGAAAGCTAGGCCATGCTAACCTGCGGTGCAGGTACTGGCTTCGCCCCACCACGGACTCTCCAGACTTGCACTCAGTGAGGAGCGTGACCGATTGTGCTGATTCCCTGGCTATTCTGCGTGCCTCTACCACGATCCCAGCCCTTTCCAGATGCACATAACAGAGTGTGGTTGTGTTGCAAGCGGTCTCAGTCCTGGCCTGTCTTCTCCGTGTCTACGCTGATCCTTCGTTCCTCTGGGCGGGGGGACCAGGCCGGGCGGGGATTTCCCCTGCTCAGAGCCTGGGTCCCCTGCTTCCGTCTCAGCCTCACGTCCTGCGACTCGGGCCACGCCGCTTCCCACGGGCTTTCGCTGTTTGGTCCCCGCAACTGTGCCCGCCCGTGTCTTGGCCCTTCCCGTCCCCCAGGGGCCGATTGTCACCAGGCGTCTGGGTGTGGCCCCGGACCAGGGCTGCCGTGACAGGTCCACGGTGCTGTCAAACACGCAGCCCCCTGGCCTCAGGCAGCTTTTGACACGTGTAAGGTGGCTGATAGGGCCGCGAACAGAGTGCTTAGTTTTAGTTCATTTAAATTGAAGGAGCCACTTGTAGCTTTTTAAAAATATTTTATTTATTTATTCATGAGAGACCCAGAGAGAGGCAGGGACACGACACAGGTGGAGGGAGAAGCAGGCTCCACGCAGGGACCTGATGCGGCACTCGATCCCGGGACCCCGGGGTCACGCCCTGGGCTGAAGGCAGGTGCTCAACCGCTGAGCCCCCCAGGGGCCCCCATATGTAGCTTGCTTTCTCCTTTCCTTTCCCTTTCCCTTTCCTTCCCTTCCCTTCCTTCTAGAAGCTGTTTATTGTCCATCACTCTCATCCCCATTTTGTTTGCCTCTGAGGAAGAGCAGCCCGAGGGCCCCGGAGGGTGTCCCTTCCCATCCAGCGCCCTGAGCAGCACGGCCCGGTGGGTGGGGGCCGCTGACCGGGCACAGAGGCACCCGCCGCCTTCAGGCCCGCCTGGGCCTCCAGGCTGCGCAGCGGGGAGTTCAGGGGCGGGAGCGGGCCCCTCAGCCTGACCCCGTCCTGGGCACAGGCTGTCCGGCGGCTGCTCTTCCCCTCCAGCCTCTTCTGGGTGCCCCTGGGCATTCACGAGCAGGGCTGCAGCCCCCTCTGTCCAGCAGCCCCCTCTGTCCAGCAGCCCCCGGGTGACCCGCTTGTCGCGAGGGGTGGTGTGCGCGTTGCCCAGGGCAAGGGTGGTGGGCTAACGGGTCCCCGCGAGGGGCTGGTGGGCAGCCCCGGGATCTACAACCACCAGAGGTCTCGGCCGCCGGAGGCCCGGATCCGGTGAGGGAAGGCTCCAGGGGCAGCGAACTGGAGCACACCCGGGCTGGATTCCTGGGCGATGACACATCAGCTGGGTTTCCCGTGGCAGGAACGGCCCGAATCCCGCAGAAGCTTCTCTGAAATCTCTTTTCAGATTTATGGTGTAGGTAGTGTCCGGTCCTTCTGCAGACGCCCTGGTCCATTTGGAAGTCGAGGTTGGTGCCGCCTAAGTGGATGGCTGCTGCCAGGAGCTTGAGGACATCTCCTCCTTCGTCTGCAGGACTTCAAGAGCTCTAGACTCCGAAGCTTTCCCTCTTAGTTACAAGGGGAACACAAAACACCGGTGGACGCCCCGGGCCGGTGGCGTGGAAGGGCCACGGGCCGCCCTTTGCATCCCCCGGGCGGGCGGTGTCAGACCCCCCAGCACTGCCAACGTGAACCTGCGGCAGCCACGGCCCCGGCGCTGGAGGCTGTCAGAAATGCAGCATCTTCCTCCTCACCCTTGACCTACGGAACCAGAGCCCGCACTTTAACCATATCTCCGGGTATTAGAGTGCAGTAAAGTCTGAGAAGCAGTGCTGCGAATGAGCAAATCTCCGGAAAAGATGTGCTATCAGTCAGAGCAAGCCGGGTTACGCTGCGGTAACAAGCACGCCCCGAATCCATCGGCTTAAAATAAGCAAGTTTTGCTTCTCACGGACGCCGCTTGTCCACGGCGGGCCGGAGGGGGCTCTGTTCCACATCGTTCTTCCTCCAGGTTCCAGGCTGTCGGGCCAGAGCCGTCTGGATCCTTGGTCATTGCTGCGACATGAGGGGCCACAGGCAGCGTGGTGAAGCCTCTCATTTCTCCTCACAGTCCCCTGGCCAAAGCATGCCACGTGACTGTTCCTAACCCTACGGGGACGAGGAAGTGCAATCTTGTCAAACACCCTGAAGGGGCAGAAGCAGAATATTTGGTGAACATATGCGGTGAAGGGCACTAATGACCGCCACGCTCAAGCATAATTACAGCTTTGGTTTTTTGTTTTTTGTTTTTTTAAAAACAGCCAGGTCTGAAGATCATCATTTCAAGCCTGGACTTGCCATAGCTTTCTAATTGGTCTCTCTGTTGTCCTTTCTTTTTTTCTTTTTCTTTTTTTTTTTTTTTTTTTGTTTTTTTACATCACTATCACATTAATCCTCTTAAGGCATTGCTCTGAGTATTTTATTTCTCTGCTCAAAAGCCTTCAACAACACCTCATTGTCTACCAAGTTAAGTAAACTCCTTTTCGCATGATGTAGTGGAAAGAATGCTACTAATTTATGTGTGACCTTGGACAGGGTTGCTTAAATTCTCTGAATCACAGTTTTCTCATCATTTAATTTGGAGATAAAAATATCCACCTTCAAGGGCTGCTATGAATCTTAAGTAAAATAATGTGTATGAAGTGCATTGTGTATTAGACATCTAGAAAATAAGAGCAGAATCCCTGGCATGAGCTTGCAGAGCACACTGTGCGTATCTATATTATAATATTTACCCAAAACATATCTAGATGACCTATTACATGTCTGTTTCTCCTAGTGGACTTGAATTCCTTGAGGGTGGAGGTTATGTCTTTGACTTTACAATTACTGAACCAAGCATAAGGCTCTGCATGTGGAAGATTCTTGCTAAGTGTTGTTTTAGCTGCACATCATTTGTGAAGGATTTTGAGCTCTCCCTAGGAAGGTTGCCTTATGTGTCTACCCAGAGTTATAGCCAAGCCATACCACTTGCTGTGCCCTAAACTAATGGCATGTTCCTCACCTCTGGACCTTTGTTCATGACGTTTCTGTTTCTGATATATACTTTTTCCTTCCTGTACCTTAGCCTTTCTTTTTTTTTTTTTTTTAAGACTTTATTTATTCATGAGAGACAGAGAGAGAGAGACAGAGGCAGAGACACAGGCTCCACGCAGGGAGCCCGATGCAGGACTCGATTCTGGGACTCCAGGATCACGCCCTGGGCCAAAGGCAGGTGCTCAACCACTGAGCCACCCAGGTGGCACCCTCTTAGCCTCTCAAAAGTTTGCTCATCACTCAAGCCCCACCTGAAGTGGCACCTCTACAACTATTATTTTTCTAATTCCTGGCCTGAAAGCAACATCTCCATTCTTTGAACATTCATAGAAGACTTCAGAGAAGACTTCACACAGAAGGCTGGATTTGGGATTCCTCTGGGAAAGTAGTGACCAGGGGGTTTATACTGGGACGGCAAAGTGGAGAGCAGGAGACAGAGAGGACTTTCCAGATGGATCAGGATGGGCCTCCACGTCTGCAGATGGCTGAGGTGCAGGGAGGATAGAAAAAGAAGGCAGAGGCAAGGCTGGAGCGATAGGCAGGTACGAGAAGTTACTAGCTTGCGGGCCATGGTTAAGAAGGTTGAATTTTATCCTAAGCCAGTGAAGAAGGGTGGAGATATGTGTTTTTGCGACCTAGAAACCAGTTTATTGAGGATGAGAGTCTGATATTTAATGATTGATATTTAATAAAGATATTATAATATTTAATAATTGATCTCCAATGTTCTGTGTTAGGCCAGCTAGCGTTATCTGCTTTCTGACTGTGATTTGGTCTTCCCGATGCCTTTCCTTTTATGTCAGTTATGATTCCAGTTACCTGCCTAGCCCCTGAAGGTGGAAGATGTTGCATTTTCAGTGTCTTAGGTCTGCACTCCAAGCATCATCGGACAACTTCAATCCACTATCAATTAGGAATTGCATTTGGCTGTTTATAACAAGGACCCTTCTCTCAATAGTGGCTTCAATAAGACAGAGGCTTATTTCTCTCTCATGTAGAAGAAGACTGCAGGTAGCTTGCACAGTTTTATCGGGGACAAAGACTTCTACTTGTTTCCGCTTCCATCCTTGTCCCTATGGCTTCCATTCTCAAGATTACCTGGTGTGCATGGCTGTTGGAGCTCCTACCATCACATCCCCATTTCAGGCAGTCGGAAGGAAGAAGTGGGTAAGAATGCATTATTTCTCAGAGTTCTATATAATGCGTCTGTTTATAATCATTGGCAAACATTTGGTCACAAGGCTACCAAGGGGTGGGGACTATAGACTTTTATTCTAAGAGGCTAAAAAAAATGTGTGTGGGGATTGTTTCTATTTTTGTTTTTGTTTTGTTTTGTTTTGCTTTAAAGCAGAGACTTGTGAGAGTAGGAAAACAGCAGCCTCTGCTATGGTATGTGACTCCAGCCTTCACTGTAATACATCTGTGTTTTGGAAGACTTTGCTTCCATTAGTTCATATTTGCCAAAAGTTCCATCCTACCAAGTCCTACTAGTGTCTCTTTGTCCTCTGGTATTTAAATGTCACTTTCAGTTTATGCATAACCTACACTCTGTGCCTTGATGCACATCTGCTTGTCCTGAATTGGACAATTCTTGCTTGAATTTCATCCTTAACCGTCAGTCCTCCATCTCAACAAGGGAGAGGAGAACTAGGAGGTACTGCCCAGGCTGAAGGCAGAAGCCTCAGATGTGTTTGAACAGATACACCTCAGTTGATATCCGTCTAGAAGAGGAATATATAATTTCCATCGCCCACATTTACTTGTTTCCAAAGGGTTTGGATTATTTGTTGTAAAACTTTGCATCCCTGTGGCCCGTCTCTAAGATTTTTCTCTTTACAGAAGAGAAGTCAGGAGATACACTTTTCCGTGTTCTCATCCCTATGTTGCGCCACTCTTAAATTTGCTAATGAGAGGAATTTGCCTATGATTTGCAAGGCAAAGAGTGGAAGAAACCAGTGTTCTCTGGAGCCCATTGCAGACAGGGAGTTGCTTCCTAGAGAGTTTTGTGCCTTAAACTCTTTGATGTTTCAAGCGGAGCTCAAGCTGCTGACCAAGCCGCCTCTGATTTCACAGGCAGCTCCACTTCCCCTTAGATCTTCCAGTGGCTGTGTATGATCCTAATTCCTATATTAAATGCTTCCTAATGAAATAATAGAATGGCTTCTCTTTTCCTTTTTTTTTTTTTCCTTTTTAGGCTACTATTGACCAGAAGTCTTTTTTTTTTTTTGAAGATGTATTTATTTATTTTTATTTATGATAGACAGAGAGAGAGAAAGAGGCAGAGACACAAGAGGAGGGAGAAGCAGGCTCCATTCTGGGAGCCTGACGTGGGACTCGATCCCGGGACTCCAGGATCACGCCCTGGGCCAAAGGCAGGCGCCAAACAGCTGAGCCACCCAGGGAACCCCTGGCTTCTCTTTTCCTGAGTGAACCGGTTGACTGATCTATTCCCTCTTACCTGAATTATTTGGCTATAAAAATTTTGGAGGTTCTTTTGATAGAATACTGTTTATATGGCCAAGCAGGTACGCTATTTTACATTGCAAATACCCTTTGAAATTACATATGTGAATATTAAAATATATGGTATAATTACATTTATATAAGTATATATTACAATTTATATTATGTTTTAAAGACTATTCTACATGTATTTCTTTTGCCCCTCTGAAGCATTGATTTCCCAGAGTACTAGAGAATACACCTCTCACTTTAATTACATTATGACAAAATCAATGCACAGATATCAGTTGCATTTCTATATACTAACAAAGAGAAGAAAAAGAAATTAAGGAATCGATCCCATTTACGATTGGAACAAAAACTGTAAGATACCTAGGAAAAAACCTAACCAAACAGGTAAAGGCTTTATATTCTAAAAACTACAGAACATTTATGAAAGAAATTGTGGAGGACACAAAGAGATGGAAAAACATTCCATGATCATGGATTAGAAGAATAAATATTGTAAAAATGTCTATACTACCCAGAGCAATTTATACATTCAATGCAATCCCTATCAGTTACCATTGATCTTTTTCACAGAGTTGGAACAAATAATCCTAAGATGTGTATGGAACCAGAAAAGACCCCAAATAGCCAGAGGAATGTTGGAAAAAACATCAAAGCTGAGGGCATCACAATGCCTAACTTCAAGCTATATTACAAAGCTGTGATATTCAAGACAGCATGGTACTGGCACATAGATCAATGGAACAGAACAGAGAACCCAGAAATGGACTCCCAACTCTATGGTCAACTAATCTTCGACAAAGCAGGAAAGAATATCCACTGGAAAAAAGACAGTCTCTTTAATAAATGGTGCTGGGAAAATTGGGCAACCATGTGCAGAAGAATGAAACTAGACCATCCTCTTACCCCATACACAACGATAAACTTAAAATGGGTGAAAGACGTAAATATGAGACAGGAATCCATCAAAATCCTAGAGGAGAACACAGGCAGCAACCTCTTTAATGTCAGCCACAGCAACTTCTTGCTAGACACGTCTCCAAAGGCAAGGGAAACAAAAGCAAAAATGAACTATTGGGACTTCATCAAGATAAAAAGTTTCTGCACAACAAAGGAAACAATCAACAAAACTAAAAGAACCCAAAGAATGGGAGAAGACATATTTCCAAATGACATATCAGATAAAGGGCTAGTATACAAGATCTATAAAGAACTTTTCAAAGTCAACACCCAAGAAACAAACAATCCAGTCAAGAAATGGGCAGAAAACATGAACAGACATTTCTCCAAAGACATACACTTGGCCAACAGACACATTAAAAAATGCTGCACATCACTTGCCATCAGGGAAATACAAATCAAAACCACCTTGAGATCCCACCTCACACCAGTGAGAATGGGGAAAATGAACAAGACAGGAAACCACAAATGTTGGAGAGGATGTGGAGAAAGGGGAACCCTCCTGCACTGTTGGTGGGAATGTGACCTGGTGCAGCCACTCTGGAAAACTGTGTGGAGGTTCCTTAAGAAGTTAAAAATAGGGATGCCTGGGTGGCTCAGAGGTTGGGTGGCTGCCTTTGGCTCAGGGCATGATCCCAGGGTCCTGGGATCGAGTCCCACATTGGGCTCCCTGCATGGAGCCTGTTTCTCCCTCTGCTATGTCTCTGCCTCTCCCTCTCTCTGCGTCTCTCATGAATAAATAAATGTTTTAAAAAAAAAGAAATTAAAAATAGAACTGCCCTACGACCCAGCAATTGCACTACTGGACATTTACCACCAAAATACAGATCTAGTGGAACAAAAGGGCACCTGCACCCAGTGTTCACAGCAGCAAGTCCACAATAGCCAAACTGTAGAAGGAACTAAGATGTTTTTCAACAGATGAATGAATAAAGAAGATGTGGTCTACACACACACACACACACACACACACACACACACACTGGAATATTACTGAGCCATCAGAAAGGATGGATAGTTACCATTTACATCAATGTGGATGGTACTGGAGGGTATTATGCTGAGTGAAATAAGTCAGTCGTAGAAAGACAATTATTGTATGGTTTCACTCATATGTGGAATATAGGAAATAGTACAAGGGACCATAAAGGAAGGAGGGGAAGCTGAATGGGGTAAAATCAGAGAGGAAGATGAGTCACAGGAGACTCTTAACTCTGGGTAACAAACTGAAGGTCGCTGAAGGAGAGGTGGGTGGGGGGATGTGGTAACTGGGTGAACAGACATTAAGGAGGGCACGTGATGGGATGAGCACTGGGTGTTATATGTGACTGATGAATTATTGAAAACTACATCTGAAACTCATGAGGTACTACTATATGTTGGCAAACTGAATTTAAATTAAAAAAAAAATAAAGCAAATTGCTCAGTGATTGGAGCTGCCAGGAAAAAAATTACATTATGACAAGAGGGTCTATCACTATGTTCTGTAAAAATGCCTTAGGAGCCCGTGCAGGGTAGGGTGGGAGTAGGAATGGTGATAGAGTCCAAGTGAGGTAGCGGAGCTCCCAGCCTGGTGGGACTCCAATCTGAGTTCCCAGCCCTGTACTCTCACTTCATCTATAGAGCTCAGCTTCCATTAATTGATATATGAGTGATCCACTCAAGATTTCATTTGACAGGAAGTGCTTAAAAATAAAGTCAAAAGCTGCACCTTTAAAACCCTAAATTTGAGATGTGCATTTTAAGTGTTAGGTCCTCCACTTATTAGCCATGTGACCTTGGGCATGTCATGAAAACTCTGAATTCAGCTTCCTCAAGGGTACAATAATACCAATGGCAAAGCTTTGCTGAGAAGATGGAAAGAAATAATGGCTATAAATTTGAAAGGGTGTATCAGCCAAGGGTCATACTCTCAAGTGCCTCTAGGGCCAGGTGAGTGACAGAAATGAATGCAATAGGCCATTGTGAATGGGAAAGGACATGTCCCAATGAAGAGGGGCATCCTCAACTTACTGCACTTGTTAACGTTTGGGGGATGTGATCAGACCTCTTGATTTTTCAAGAAAACTTGGAAATAAGGATTTTTGGAGAGGAATCTCAGGATTTTAAAAAGATTGATACTAATTTCACTTTTAAAAGCTAATCAAAACACATATGTTCATTTGTGGGCCTCCTTGTATGACCTTTAATTACACAGACACCATTTATTGTTATTTGTAATGGACGTTGAAAGCTGTTGTTCTTTTAGCCTTTCCTGTGAGCTTGCCCACCTCCTTGCTTCCTGTAACATACCTTTCTCCTTGGCCCAGGTCTGACTGATCATAGTTTTCCATCCAGGTGGCCGGTATTGGACCTACGTAGGCCTAATTAGGCTCCTTCTAGGGATCGATATTTGGATGCTGGGGAAATTAGTCTATTCTTCTTTACTTGTCTTGCTCAACTGCTGTGCTGTAAGCAGAGATGCCAAGGACCATATTCCTTAGTCACTTGGTAGAAATCCAGTTGTGGGAGAGAATGAGGCCAAAAAGCAGAGACAAGTGCAGAGAAAAGAGACCAAGAGAGTCCTGGCAGCATTGACTTAGTGAGGCCTTCCTTTTTATAGCTCTTTCCTTAACCCTATGAGTTACTGAAAAATATTCCTCTTAGTCATAGAAGTCAGTAAATTTTCTTTCAATTTGCTTATGGTAACTTGAACTGGGTTTGTTTCAAAAACATCGAATGAAAAGGACTACTACTACTACTAGTAATAGTGTCACTAATAGACATAACATTCATTAGCCATCAATTACTTTAGGAATAAGGCAAAAGTAAATTTTTTGGACTTTGAAGAACTGTCCTTGAACTAAAATTATTTTTGAAGAGTTTAAGAATTATATTAAGAGAGTTGGTATTTGGAATAGTACAAAATGAGACTTTGTATAGGTTGCGGTGTGTAATGGTCCTTCATGGATTCTGTTCCGACCATCACTTGTTCATAGAATTTTCTTAGAGAAGTTTCCTGGTACCATTGTGTGAATAGTTCAATAGATTTTTATTCTCCCAGAGAACAGATCTAGAAGAAAAGATTCAGTAGGCACTGACATTATCTGTCTGGGATAAGTACTGAGTTGATGAGAAAATGAAAAATAATGCCCGAGAGCACTTTCTTAGGTGTTATGTGTGATGTGCGTAACTAAATAGGTATGTTTGTCTTTTGCTAAGTATAACTAAATAGCACTTGAAACAGGTCTATGAAGGAAAGAAATTTAAGAATGTAGAGTAATATGTAGGATTCATGTGTAGATAATACAAAGGCAAAACATAATAAAAAATTGGAAATGCCTCTCGTTTTACTGTAATAGGAATTCGTCTAGGCCTGGGAGGTTGAAGTGCTGATACTGGTAGTAGGAAAAGTCCCGTATCTACCTTTATGACACCCCACAAGGATGTAGTAATTTCTGAATGTGTGCAGTCAGTTTTACTTTAAATGCTATCAGAGTGATCAGAGATTCTACAGAAAAAACATCTTCCCCAGAGATAGGTAAGCATCCCGTTGGGAGCACAGTTAGAAATGTTCCTCAGAGTTGGCAGGAAGCTTGGCAATGTGCTATTTAAGCATCCCTTAAAGTGCCTCAAGCTCCTTCTTCATTCAGGCCCGTAGGTTTTTTGAAACCTCGAGCATTTAACTGGAGAGGAAAGCTTGGAAATCACAACAGAGCTGAGACAGTAAATCCTGTGGGTGCTTGGGTTAAAGACAAAAACAAAAACAAAACTCACCTCTCAAGACACAGCTCCCTTATTGAGATTGTTTTTGTGAATTTAGTCGCATTAATCCATGTCTCAGTTAATTATGCAATAACATCTACATGCCTGGAGGCAAATTCATAATTTTGCTCAGATTTTTTTTTTTCTGAAAATGTGTCATTATGCTCTGAAAACAGTGCCAAGACATTAACTGTAAATTGGGTTGGAGGGGCACAGCTCGAATTCTTGACCCGGCCCTTGGACATATTAGACTACGAGGGACGGTTGCAGTCCTTCTACCCTCCCGGGATACCAGATCAAGTTTTCTACTAAAGGTTCAAGTTTTTTCCACTGAGTTCACCTCTGAAAAGTTCCTTTACTGTTGCTTGTAAGATAAAAATGTGAACATTTCAGTCTAGCATTAAATATTCTAGCCTCACCACCAAAAGTGTTCCTCATACGGGGCCGGAGTGACCCTCCCAGGGCTGTCCTAGAGGGAGTCTGATCAATGCTCATGGAAGTGTGAAGTCTGAGCTACGCCTGCCATGTGGGATCTTCGCCTCCCCAGCCACAGTGTGGCCAGATGCAGAGTTCAGTTGAGGTAGTTTTCAGGTGCACGTCTTCCCTTCAGAATCTTGAGATTATGGAAGACTGTCGCAGAGGGTTAGATATGAACTATGCCTGAACATTCCCAAGACGTTGCTGGCCACGTTATTAATTTTGTCTATTATGAATGAAAACTCCACAAGTTTCTATGGTGATATATTTTGACTTGTCATAACTTTGAGAATCAGAGAATTATGGAATCTGGGAGGAGAAAAATTGTACTTCACTCATTCAGTTTCCAAGTCAAGGCACAAATCCCTTCTGTTGTGTCTTTAATGCATTAAGTCAGCAGGGAAACACCTATTAAATGCCTACACTGAGCCAGTGATTGTGCCAGGTTTTGTGAAAGACTCAGAGATTAGTAAACTATGCTCTGTCCTCAGGGGATTACAGTCTCACAGCAATTATGCTTCATGTTTCTACATATAGTAGCTGATGGGCAGGAGGGACAGGTGGCTTAATAAAGGTGGAGATAGAATGCTAGAGGAATTTCAGGACAGAGGAGACTAATTTTGCCTGAAGGAATAAAAAGTATTGGAGGAAGTGGCTTTTCAGCTGAGGCATAAAGAAGGGTAAAGGTTTGAACTCACAGGGATGGGAGAGGAAGAAATCCCAGTTAGAAGGATAATATGAGACAATGAAAGAATTTTATAAAGCGGACATGGAGAGTTAGGTGTGTCATAGCTTAGCAGGGTAACTGGTTGGAAGCATAGTTAGAGGGACACATAAGGGGAAACAGGCTTCTGTAGGTCACTGAGACTTTTTTCTTTTAAAAGATTTATTTATGAGAGAATCTCAGGCAGACCCCTTGCTGAAGGGGGAGCCAGATGAAGGGTTCAGTCTCTGATCCTGAGATCATGACCTGAGTCAAAACCAAGAGTTGGACATTCAACCAACTGAGCCACCCAGGTGCCCCCAGGTCACTAGGTCTTTAGAAAGGCAGCCACAGTATGTAGTGTGCTTCTCTGCAGGGCCTGAGGGAAGCACTGGCCGTTTTGAAGCAGGGAGGTGATGCAATCAAACTGTACTATTGGAAGATGACTGTCAGGGCCAAATGTCAGGGGGAACAAAGAGACTAGAGTCAATGAAATGAGCTGGAAACTAGTCATGGTTCAGTTAAGATGTAATTAGAGCTTTAACTAGAGAAGTAGCTAGAGTAACCATGAGAAGGGGAAAAGGGTTTAACCTGTGGGATTGAAAGAAAGACACGGCAAAAGAAAGAAAGACACAGAAGTTACCTTAGCAGTTTTTATCCAAGTACCTGGGGAAGTGGTGACGCTGAGGAGGACAAGCAGATGTGGTGGCGGTAACAGTGGGAGCTGAGATGAGTGTACATCAGAAGCCACAGCTTATCACACTGGAGATGTCCAGAAAACAATGGGAAACATGGGGAAAAGCACCAGTAGAATAAGCAGAGATTTGGAAATAGAAATGATATTTGATGCCATAAAAGTACAGGAAAGTAAAGGAAAGAGTGTAGAGAGGAGGGAGAGAGGGACAAAGCCAAAGATTTATTTGGGGAAATTCATACATTAAGGAGAGTGAGAGTTCAAAGAGTGAGCATAAACTAGAGAAGAAACAGTTACAGAGGGCGATGATCAGGAAAATACAAGGTTAAGAGACAAGAAAGGAGATGGGAGCATCTCAGCCTGGGAATGTGCTAGTATGACATGTGCCAAGAAGATGAACAAGGGTAGGGGTTGAGGAAAGCCAGTGTCTCTTAGGTGAAGTAGCTAGATGATCATTTAAGGGAACCCTTTCTGTAGAGCATGGTTGTCATCAGCTGGTAAGGGCTTCAGAAAAGGGTTGAGACATGTGCTCAAGATGGGGCAGTGCGTTCATGCTGTGTAAATATCTTTTTCGTCTTCGTCCCAACTGTACAATAATAGATTTTAACAAGTGAAAAAGGTAATAAAAGACTTCGTGGAAGGTTCTAAGTTCACGGCCAATAAAAACCACAATGTTGGTGACAGCTGCAGTACAGACCTTCTGGGGTTCCGTGTTGAAGCAGGGAGCTTGCTTTCTGCAGACGTGCTCCTCATGAGGTTGGGGAGCAAGCATGTCATTGATTAAAACTACACAGTTTCTACCACTTAAGGAAAGAGACTGCTATAAGAAAAAATGCTTCATGATGTGTAATTGGTGACTGCCTTTAAAAAGCCGTGAGCTGTGGAGTGAGGAAGAGTTTAGGGGGTGGGAACAGGGATTCAGGAGGGATGAAACACAGCATCCTGAGTAGGAACTGGCTTCCATTGCCCCCTGGCTTTGTGCCTGGATCTGTGACAGTCACACTTTGAGGGTACAGACCTGCATTTGGACTTAGGATACCAGGCTGTTGGGTGGAGGTAATTACAAAACTTCTACACAAGAAGGATGTGAGTGTGATATACTAAGAAATCACACACAAAGATAGCATGAAAACCAATGAATTTAAAAAGTACATCAAACAAGCTTATAAACAGAATTTAAAACACATGAAAAAGTAATGCTTTTGAAAAGGACAGTGAAAAAAATTTAAAAATCAGAACACGAATTCACTCCAGATGAAATTATTTTAGGAAGCAGTCTGACAAAGATTTTTGTGTAAATGTGTTTAAGACATCAAAGCGATAAAAAAAACAGAGATACATTCTATTAAAAATGGAAATACTACAGGCAAGTATTATAGTCAACACAACACACACAAAATACTATACCATATGATTTCTATCTCATAAAATTTAAAAACTGGTAAAGCCCATGTGGTTTTAGAAGTTAGGATAAGGATAGTGTTATTTTGTATTATAAAGAAGGAGAAGAAAAAGATTATAAGGGAGCACGAAGGACTTCTGGGATGACTGTTTACTAGGTTGTAATAATTCATTAAGTTATATATGCTTATTTATACTTTTTTCTGTATCTGTGTTATTAAATACAGAGTTTATTTTAAAAAGGGAAAATAGGGGCACCTGGGTGGCTCAGTTGGTTGAGCATCCAACTCTTGATTTTGGCTCAGTTCATGATCTCAGGTTGTGAGATGAAGCTCCGTGTTAGGCTCCATGATCAGCAGAGTCTGCTTGAGATTCTCTCCCTCTGCGCCTCCCCACCGTGCTCTCTTTCTCTCTCAAATACATAAATAAATAAATAAACCTTTTTTTAAAAAATGGGAAAATAAAATAGACAGAAATAAAAATAAATGGCTTTATAAATAACTCTTGGGAATTAAAACTATAGTTTCTGAAACTAAGAAGTCAAAAGTTATGAGGTTTTCTGAAGACACAGAGAATGTACAAATGAGCTTTATTAAATGGAAGAATCCAGACCAAAAAGCCATATATTATACAGTTCCATTTATATGAAATGACCAGAATAGACAAATCCACAGAGATAGAAAGTAGATTAGTGGTTTCCAGGGGCTGGGAGTGGGGTAGGGTTGGGTGTGACTGCTAATGGATACAATGTTTGTTTCTGGCATGATGAACATGTTCTGGAATTAGATAGTATGGTTGTACAAATTTGTGGATATACAAAAATATGAATGAAGAGTAAGTTTAAAGGAGTGACTGTTACAGCATGTGAATTATATGCCAATTAAAAAAAAGTAAAAGTCAAAAAGTGAGTTTTACCACTGATACAACAGCTATGTTGGAGGACAAGGCCAAACTATGCAACCAAGTGCCAGATAAGTTTGCTGATGCTTCTTGTTTTCTCTAGCTTATCCCCATCTCCAGTTGGATCACACCTATGGATATTTTTGGGTAGTACACACACACCCAGAATTGCTGTCTCACACCAGTTCAGAATGCAGAAAGAGGAAATGTGTGAACTTCCAGGGCTTATAGGCTTTATGATGGATTAACTCAATCCATCAATTCCAATCAAGGAATGTGAAGTAATGCATGTCACCCAGCAATCAGGTGAAGGACTGTATAAGGGGCAGAGCAAGAATAAGGAATGTCACTTTCTAGAGGACATCCCTTCATGTAGATAGCTAAGGGGTGAGGAATAAGTCTTTTTTTTTTTAAGTTTTTATTCATTTAACTAATCTCTACACCCAACATAGGGCTTGAACTCACAAACCCAAGATCAAGAGTTGCATGTCCTTCTGACTCAGCCAGCCAGGTACCCTATAAGTCTTAGTTTTTAACAAAATCAGCTATAGGTTCACTGGACACAAAGTCAGAGTTTGTGCATTAAAGATAGTAGTGACAAATTCACTCTGTGTTCCACACTGTCTTGTCATTGTACGGAAGCTGCAAAATATCAGAGAGAAAGGGAAACTTTAAAGCCATGACAGAGAAAAGGCTGACAACTTACAAAGAAACAGCAGTTAGACTTACAATTGACTTTTCAATCAGCAAAACAGATGCCAGAAGACTCTTAACTACTTGTAAAATGTCAACCAAGAATAATAACTCAGGTGAATTATTACTCAAGAATGAAGACAAATAAATATATTTTTTGATATATAAAGGTATAAGAGTTTACTAGACAAATACTATGAATGTAAGAATCATTAAAGATATGGAGTGTAGAAAAGTGAATGCAGAGGTAACCCCTGGGATACAAGATACAATAGAGGACACACTGTGTTGTAAAATGTCTCTAAGAGTTGATGTAAAAGAAACAAAATACCCCAATATCATGTTTTTCAAACTAAAGAGGGGACATTTGACGAATATAGAGTGCTAAAATCCTTGTTGTGTCTAAGAAGGAGATAAAATACCGTAATCTTTAGAGTATTAGAATAATGTGTAGCTAATTAGGTATGCTAAAAAGTTAACTGAAACCATGGTAATAAAATCTACAGGTGGATAAAAAAGTCATGTTAAAAACATTACCTAATGGGGACAAGAAAAGGGAAAAAAAGATAAAGAAGCAAAGAAAATATTGGTAAACTCCAAATACAAAATAAGATGGAGAGATAATTCAAAATAAATCAGGTATTACAGTATATATAAGTAGATTAAGTCTTCATAAGACAGAGATTTTTAGATGGATATAAAAACAAAATCCAGCCATATGCTGCTGATAGGTTCACCACAAAAACAAAATTACATGGAGAGGGTAAAAACAAAGAGATGGGAAAATAAACTAATTAGTGTAGCAATATTAATATCATACAATGTAGATTTAAAGTATTAGTAGAAAAAGAGGACAATTGTGTAAAGAACAGTCTTCTGAAAAGATTTAAGAGTCACAATCCATTTGTGCCTAAAGGAATATCCTTAGAAAACATGAAATAAAAATGGAACAAAATATAAGGAAAGATGGTCAACTCAACAAGTTTAGTGGGATATTTAACCCCTCAGATATTTTCAGAACAAGCTGAAGGGATGTTAGTAAGAATAGAGAATATTTAAGCAACACAATTAAGAAGCTGATTCTAACAGACAAGGTAAAACTCTTGAGTTGAACAAAGAGGGAATATGGCATATCTTTGAAGTAGATGTGAAGTATTTACACAATGATCACATTCGGATACAGAAGTCTTAATAAATTTCAAAGAATCAGTAAATTCCATGTTCTCTAACCAAATTAAATTAGAAATCAATAAGGAAATATTTAAAATGCCCAATATGTTTCAAAAATGAAATTATTCTTAAAAATGGTTAATGAATTAAAGAGTAAAAGCCCAATGAAATTACAAAATGTTGAAAGGATGCATCATTAGTAAGTGCATTTCTTAATAAGTAGATGATTAAACATAAATTATCTGGTTAAAAAGGCTAAAAAACAGAACAAACAACCTGAAGGTTGTAGGGGAGAAAGAAATCATAAAATGCCTCTCCTCCCCAAATTAAACAGAAAATAAAGGAACTATACAAAGAACCAAGAAAATCTAAATATTATTTTTTGATAGAAAACTAATAAGAGATTACCCTTTAGCAAAACTGGTAAGAACAAGAAGGTGCATGAGAGTAAAAAAGTAACTTGTATCTAGTAGGGCTATAAACACCTCAGAAAGAATACTACAAACATCTTCATACTGCAAAAGAAAATGATTTCAATACTTAGATAAAACAATTTTCTAGAAAAAATATGTTTAAAATACCAATTTGAGTCAGGAAGATGTAGAGAATGTAAATGAAAGAATAATCAACAAAGAAGTTGTGATAATAATTAAAACTCTCCCTCTCTCTACCTATTAACTCCAGCCCACAGAAGCCTTAAAGTCATCTGTCTTACAGCGCAGATAATTTTAACAAGTAAGTTTTGCCAGACCTCAGAGGTTCAGGCCTTCATTTTATAAAACTGTTTCAAAGAATTAAAATAGAGGGAAAGCTGCTTAGCTGGTTTTGTGACAATATCATAATCTTGATATTCAAACTAAATCAGGAAAGGAAAATAAAATTATAGGTCAGTTTCAGGAATACAGATGAGTACAGATGCAGAAAGTCTAAATAAAATATAAAGAAATTGAAGTCGGCTTATGTGTGGGATACATATATATTCTCAGGTATATAAATGTCAAGTAGTTATTTCGGCAATAACTCTATAGGAGAAAGTCTAATCGTGTAATTCATCATATCAACAGATTAAAAGGGCATACCATACATGATCAACTCAACAGATGGAGGAAGAAACCTAGTAAAATTCAATAATCGGTCACAGTTTATATTAAATAATATTATAATATTTGCATGTATAAATAGTATATATTTTAAGAAGTCAGTGAATTGGAAATGCAGGGAAACTTTCTTAAGTTTTTTAAAACTTCAAAGTAAACATAATACTTTATAAACATTCTTACTAATGCCAGGAAGTACTAAAGAAGGAAAATTGAATCATTTATATTATCATTACATTAGAAACCATTACGTTAGAAACCATATATTATCATTATATTAGAAACCAAATCATTTATATTGTCATTACATTAGAAACCATGTAGAAAACCTACATATCGGGATCCCTGGGTGGCGCAGCGGTTTAGCGCCTGCCTTTGGCCCAGGGCGCGATCCTGGAGACCCGGGATCAAATCCCACGTCAGGCTCCCGGTGCATGGAGCCTGCTTCTCCCTTTGCCTGTGTCTCTGCCTCTCTCTCTCTCTCACTGTGTGCCTATCATAAATAAATAAAAATTAAAAAAAAAAACCTACATATCTCTTTCAAAGATAGAGAAAGATTGGGGTTTAAAAGGAGTAGAACAAAAATTTTTAACTGCAGTGTGATTGCTTCCATAGAAAAGTTTAATCGAATCTATAAACCTCTAGAAATACAAGAGTTCAGTATGTTTATTAGTTGTGAGATCAATGTAAAAAACATTAATAGCCATCTTGAACGCCACAAATAGAACAGTGGAATATGTAATAACTTAGCACATTATAAGGTACCAAGGGATAAATTTAACAAAAATAATATGTTTATGGAGAAAATTACAAAATATTTTTGAAGGTCACAAAATGGATATGAGGAAGTTAAGAGATATACTATATTCATGGTTAAAAATATTAATGATGATATTAATCTTCCAAAGTCATTCTAAACATTGAATTAAATTTTAATCAAAACCCTATTTTCTCATTGACAAGCTCATCCTAAAAGTAATATGGAAGAAGAAAGGGACAGAATAGTTAAAATTTTAGAAAAAAAGATGATAGAGATGCCTGAGTGGTGCAGTTGGTTGCATGTCTGATTCTTGGTTTCCACTGAGGTCATGATCCCAGGGTCATGAGATCCAGCCTGGCGTTACCATCCATGCTCAGTGGGGAGTCTCCTTGAGGGTCTCACTCCCTCTTCCTCTCCTCCTCCTGTTTGTGCTCTCTCTCTTGCTCTCAGAATCAATGCATTTATCTTAAAAAAAAAAGAAAAAAAAAAGAAAAAAAAGGATGGTAAATTGCCTTATGGATAGTAAGAATTTCTTAATTTTTAAAACTTTTGTAATAAGACATGAGGCACTGTTAAGGGATAAATAAATGGATCAATACCATAAAAAAGGTCCATGCATATGTGGAAACTTAGCATATGACACAAGTGGCATTAAAGAAAAAGTGCAAAAGAGTTATTTTCCAAACAATTTGGAAAAAATATTTAAAATCACACTCTTGCCACACACCATACACAAAATGGCTAGAGACAGTATGTGATAAGCAGATATTCAAACATTTAGAAGAAAATACCGGAGAAAAACTTTTTGGCCTTGGGGCCAAAAAAGATTTTATAAAAAAAAAAAGAAACAAAAACCATGAACTGTAAAGGGAGAAAATAAATTTGAGTATATTAAAATGAAAATGTTTTTTAATATGACATAAATTTAAAATAAATCAGACTTATTAAAGAAGTCATAGGCCAGGTGAGGATATTTACAACACCTGTACATTACAGATGTTTAGCTTCTAGGATTTAAAAAGAACTCCTCCATATCAATGTGAAATGCAAACATTTTGTTAAAACAACGGATAAAGACAATGAATAGGCAATCTGCAGAAGAGGAAATGTGAGTGGCTGACAGGCTTAAGAAAATGAGGCTAACCTCACGAATAATCAAAGAACTAGAAAATAAAACGATGAGATACATCTCCTTGTCACAGTTATCAAATTGAAAAATAACACAAAATTAAAGTTGGCTAACGTCAAAGTTTGAGGGCGATAATGGAGACTTAGCAACTCACCCCTGCCGCTAGAGTATCACTAGTTCAACCAGTTTGGAGAATAGTTTGGCAATATTTGGTCAATTTGAAATGGGCCTTAATTTTGGGGTGGGGAAGCGAATGCTTGATGGCTTAGGGTCAGTTTCACATGCTGGGTGTTAGATTTCACGTCTGGCACCTGGAGTGGGGAGGGGGCACAATACGTGGGGGAAAAGATTTGGGTTGAACATCAGCAGGGGCTGCCCCACAGACCAGCAGATCCCCCTTCTCCTTGCTCATTGGCCCGGGAGACACATATAGGAACATTCATAGCAGTGTTGTTGATAATAGCAAAACACCAGAAGTAATTAGAATGAATAGGGTAATACTTAAGTAAATTGTGATTTTTAAGTACGAGAGATACTTTATAGCGCTTAGATGAATGCGAGCGTACACTGCTTCGTGGATGTAGCTCAGAAACACAAAGCAGTGCAGTTTAAGAAAGCAACCTGCAAAATGAAAAATACCGTATGACAGGCACCATTCATATGAAGTTGGAAAACCTACAAAATTCTGCTTTTAATGGATGCATGCACGTATGACAATAGTGTGAGATGTGCAGAGGAAAGATCAATAGGAAGTCAAGATAGTGATTCCCCCTGGGGAGGGCAGGAGGTAATGTGGCTGGGCAGGTCTGTAAAGGGGGTGTTAAACTTTATCTGTAGTGTTTTGTTCTCTCTAAAAAAAAAAATACCAAAAGTATGACATAATTTGATTTTGCTTGGGTGATGGGTAGTACATGGTAATCACTTGGTGATATGGTGAGAAGGAGTGTATTGCTTTTCAGGAGGCTAGAGCGATGGTAGGTCAAGAAAGTGATTGGATCGAATAAAGATGATGATTATTCTTATTTTAGAGTGGGGGGACAATCTCTTGCAGAATGAGACATTAAAGATGTATTAGAAAAGGGATCAATGATGAGTTTGTCCTAAATTGTTGCATATCCTTTATGTCTTTACTTGGATGCTTTCTACACATTCTTTAAGATTTGGGTCAGCTGTTGACTTCTCCGGAAAGACTCCAGAGTGAGGTGTTCCCTCATATGTGCTCCTATTGAACGTGTGTCCTTACTACTTCATTGTTGCCTTATTTTATAACTGTAGGCTGCACTCATGACTTTCACTAGAAGATGTTGACTATTTTATTTACCTTTGAATTTCCAGTACCAGCCATGGTGCCTTATTCCATGGCATGGAATAAACCTTTTTTTTTTTTTTTTGAATAAGCATTTAATTTGATAAACTAGTCTTATATTAGTGTCTGCCATTTGTGAGGTTGGAACTCAGTAAATCTTGATTGACCTTGAGATAAGTAGGTATGTAAGAAATAAGACATCACAAAAGAAATCTTTGTCAGGCTTTTTGAGATGTTCAGTTTGGGAAGTGTAAGAGACGGTGAAGGGATAGAAGACTTGGAGGGCAAGGAGGCACGAACCAGAATTTCAACAGGAAGAGAAATAATTAATCAATATTAATATTTAAATAATTTGCTCATGGTCACACGGTTAGGAAATGAGAAGGCCTAAATGTAACTTCAGAGCTTTTCACGCCCACCTCTGTGCTACCAACCACAATACTGGTTTTTGAGTAAATGACCATGAATGTTTTGAGCTTCATTCCTTTATGAAGGTTAGTTACTCACTTTAGAAATACAAGCTTAAAGAGTCAGTACTAAAAAAATATATATATATAAAATTAAAAGAAATAATTAAAAAAGAAGAGTCAGTACTAGGAGCACTTGGGTGGCTCAGTGGTTTAGCGCCTGCCTTCGGCCCAGGGCGTGACCCCAGAGTCCCAGGATCGAGTCCTGCGTCGGACTCCCTGCATGGAGCCTGCTTCTCCTTCCTCCTGTGTCTATGCCTCTCTCTCTGTGTCTCTTGTGAATAAATAAATAAAATCTCAAAAAAAAAAAAAAAAAGAAAAGAAAAAGAAAAAATGTCCATGCCACATGCTGCGTGAACTGTACCATATGGTTGGAAGGAAGGAGGGATGGAGGGGGATGGACAGGTCTCTTTCTGTTTGCAGCTTCTTCCCGTTAGCGTTGCTCCCCAAAGGCACTTGGGCTCCAGTGCCTTCCTCGGATGGCAGAAGCAGCCTCAGCTACGTGTCTCCAGGGCCCGGGGCCGGGGCTTCTCCCTCGGGTTGGAAGCAGCCCAGCTCTCCCTGCTCCTCCCCTGCGCTCCCGCAGGCATCCCTCCTGGGGGTCCAAGTCTGGCCTGGCGGGCTCCTGCTCAGCCTTGGGGTGCTCAGCACCCTCACTGCTCTGCTCTTCGCCCAGCCCCGTGGGTGGTACCCGTGGGCCCCACCTGGGCGCTTCCCTCTTGCACCTTCAGTCCCGCCAGCTGTTGGACCAATTCCCTAGATTAAATTCTCACTGTTGAAGGAGCCAGGGTGCTGCTGCCTACTTTCCTGGCTGCACCCTCGCCAATGTGGTCCGCTTGGCTTTCCTCTAAGATGCGAAGTGAGCGTAGAGCTCACCACGCGGGTAACTGATCGGAGACCCAACTTCTACATTTGGAGAAACTGAGGCTCCAGGAAATTAAGCAAAAACTGACCAAAGTAGAATTATAGAGAAAGGCTTCTCACTTGCATCCGTATCATTCCACATTCCATCCGCTCCTTTTTGTCCTCCACTGTCTTTCTGAAGTAGGTGCTGCTCTTCCTTTTCAATCTTGTTTTCCTTTTCACTGCAAAACTCCGTTATTCTGTCTACTAATTTGGTTCTGAAAACCTTTTCTTAAACGTTGGAGACTCGTCGTGCAGGCCCGCGTGAATCTCCAGGCTTTTGGCAGGGCGGGAAGGAAGGTTTTACAGTAACGAAGCCCTGGGAGGAAGCCGCGGTGGAAGGAACCCAGGTCTCGGAATTACATTTGTCGCTTTTGCTGGGGAGGAAGCGGAGCTCAGTGTGAGCGGGGGCAGAGCCATGCCTTGGTCGTGAGCACCTGCCGCTATCACCAGGCGTGGAAGTACCTGCTTTCTGCCGCGGTCCGCTCCGCTCGCTTCCAGTGGAGGTGGTGGGTGCAGGTCAGCTTGCAGGGGAGCAGGACTGCAACGAGCAGAAGCAGCCGGAGAGGAGAGGACAGAGGAGGAGGAAAGTGGGGGGCAGGTAAGGGGGCAAGGGAGGGATCAAGGGGTCGGCATGGGTTGTATTCCATAGGGCCTTCCGTCGTGGTTAGCCTTCCACCGAGCAGCTTGGCTTAGAGCCCGGAGATGGGCTCCTGGAACCATTAGCCTCCGAAATGGCCTGTGTCTGTGCGTCTTTGGGGATGGGCAGCTGCGGTGAGCAGGTGTAGTGTTTAAGCGGCTCCCGTCCAACACCCCCACGTGCAGGCCGCGGGCTTCAGCTGGTCATCAAATGAGGAAGCGGCCATCTCGTGCAACACTGGCTCTGTGGGTCTCCATGAAATATAGAGGATGGACTCCAAGGGAGCAGCCTTCTAGAGATTAAAACAAAAAATCGACATGACTCCTTCCTTCCAGTCTCACTAGAGTCAGCCTGCAGAATGTGCCCATTCGTCTAGTTTTCCTTAATCCTAAAGTGCGGGAACTGATGCCTGGAGAGGGAAGGGAAGCCACACAGGGAGTACAGGGCCGAGCTGGGATTTGAGCCCCACCTCTCCCTTCCTCCAAAGCCCAGCTGTGGTTGAATCTGCCACCTTCTGCAGGTCAGAGAATCAAGGTTGACAGGCGTGCCTCGGCCGCCAGGGAACCGAGAAGAGGTGCGTGGGTCTCCCCAGGGTCTGACTGCTGCCTGGTGCCAGAATGACAGGACAAGGCTGGATTCAAAACCAGCATCGTTTGCGTAACACTGTGAATTTTAATCTGCAAAACCAATCAATTTCTTTAGATAATGCTATTCCCTTGAGGGACTCACTTCTGAGGGCATGTTTCTCTTCCCTTTAGGGAGGATACTGAATCCCCCAGAAAGAAAATGGGCATATTTGTCACTTGAAATGACCCGGTGACTTAGAATAGCAGTGCTTATTTCTGCAATTTGTCTTTCCCTTGCCTTCACCATGGTCATCTGGGTTTAATATCCCGGGTGGCGGGGAATGAAAGGCAGTGTGTATTTTTCCTTGATATTTTCAAATTTGAATTTCCTGCTGCGAGTGCTCTTGCTGCTCAGTTGAAATTAGAGCAGGATGAACTTCTTGAACTGTCACCAACTTGGCCAGGGGCTGACTCCAGGACCTCCTGCAGGGAAAGTTCCCTGAAGGGACAGCATGAAATGTCTCTGCAGGAGAGATTAAATGGTTTAATAATGTCCTATTAAACCCACAGCTTTCGAACAAAACCCAGCCTTTCAATACCACTTGTCACTCCAAAGCTCCTATTTAAGTGATTTTAATCTCAGATAAGGTTTTTTTTTTTTTCTATTAGAAAAGAAGGCACTGGCAATATCATCACTTTTTAGCCTTTTTGGGGGTATGCGGTGGTGAGCTTTTGTCAGATTCTCATAAAGCTTGTTACCATGGTTGCCTATGTGGGTAGGAGGGGATAGGAGTGGTTTTGTGAACAAACAGGTGTAAAACTAAGGGATGAATCAAGCACCAATGATGACAGATGCCATGGACTGAGAGGTTGGATTGCTTCGATTCTGTTCATAAATGAAAGAAAGAAACAGGCAGGATGAAAGAACACAAAACAAGGAGGCAAACCAGATGCCGCAGAATGGAGCGTATCTGTGCTGTTTCCATTCCCAATGAACAAGCGAAGTGTCAAAATTAAATGCATAATTCTATCGAGGGAATCAACAGAGGCTCCAAGTGGCTTTTTGATGCTCCTCATTCCTACTCTCTTAGAATGACTGGATATCGAGTCTTCTTGAAACTACCATTTTTATTCTTACTGTAGCCAGATGATTTTTTTTGAAAACAGACTTTTAATTTTAGAACAGTTTTAGAGTCACAGAAGAATTTCAAGGATCGTGTAGAGACTTCCCATCTATCCCGTACCCCAGCTCTTCTACTGTTAATGGCTTAGGTTACCATGGCATGTTTCTTAAGACTGACGTCCACACTTAGCTCACATTTCTGAAGATTTTACCTCCTGTCTTCCTCTGTTCTAGTATCTCATCCAGGATCCCACGTTACATTTACTTGTCGCGTCTCCCCAGGCTCCTCTTAGCTGTGACAGTTTCCCAATCGTTTTTGTTTTTGATGACCTTGACAGTTTTGAGGGACACCGGTTGGGTATTTTGTATAACATCCCTCAATTGGAATTTGTCTGATGTTTTTCTCATGATTAGATTGGAGGTATGTGACTTCTGAAGTAAGATCACAGAAGTAAGGAACATTTTTACTACCTTTTAAAATCTCTCTATCTCAAAAAAAAATAAAATAAAATCTCTCTATCTCTATATGTTGACCTCTGTCTATATATGTACGTGTGGCTTGTTGTATGTTTCGGGGGGGGGGGCATACCTTGTTTTACTGCACTTTACTTCATTGTATTTTATAGATGTTGTGGTTTTTGTTTTTGTGCTTTCGAATTAAGGCCATGGCAACTCTGTGTTGAGCAAGTCTGTTGGCACCATGTTTTTCTGATAGCATTTGTTCACTTTGTGTTTCTGTGTCACATTCTGGTAATTCTTGAAATATTTCAAACTTTTTCATTATTATTACATCTGTTATAGTGATCTTTGATCAATGATTAGTATTCACTAAAGGCTGAAATGGTGGTTAGCATTTTTTAGCAATAAAGTATACTTTAATTAAGGTATATACATTTTTTTTAGACAAAATGCTATTGCACACATAATAGACTGTAGTGTAAACACAACTTTTATATGCATTGGGAAACCGAAAACATTATTTGGCTCACTTTACTGAGATTATTGAGATATTGACTTTATTGCAGTGGTGTCTGAAACCAAATCTGTAATATGTCTGAAGTAAGCATATAAATATGGTCACATGTATTTCTATTTTTCAAAAAAAATTTTAAAGATTTTAGTCATTTATTCATGAGAGACACAGAGATAAAGAGGCAGAAACACAGGCAGAGGGAGAAGCAGGCTCCATGCAGGGAGCCCGACGTGGGACTTGATCCCGGGTCTCCAGGATCACGCCCTGGGCTGAAGGTGGTGCTAAACCGCTGAGGCACCGGGGCTGCCCAGTCACACGTATTTCTATCTCTCTGTCTATCTACCTACCGATCGACCTAGAGAAGAGACAGATTCTTAAGGAATTGGCTCATATTGTTGAGGAGGTCTACATCCAAGATATGCAGGGCAGGTTGACAAGCTGGAGAACCATGGCCGAGCTGTAATCTGCACCCAGAGGCAGTCTACTGATAGAATTCCTTCCTGCTTAAAGGAAGTCAGTCTTTGTTCTATGAAGGCATTCACCTGACTGGACGAGGCCCACCACAGTGTGGAGGGTAATCTGTTTTACTCAGTCTGCTGATTTAAATGTTGATTTCATCCAAAATAACCTTCACAGAAATGTCCAGAATAATGTTGACATCTGCGCACTGAGGTCCCACCAAATTGAAACATGCAATTAACTATCAGGAGCAGACTCATGAAACGATGATAATAATTTCCTCTTCTACCCTTCCTGCAACCCTAGACTTGTGTTCTAAGGGCCCAAGGAAGAATTCATAGGACTCTGTTTCCATCAAGAAATGGAGATTGATTTTTTTTGATGAGGAGCAGAGGGGGTCTAAAGTTACCTGAATTTAGTAGCAGAGCATCGGGTTCCCCAAGACTGAGAATTTGAAGACCTTTTCTTTTCTTTTCTTTTCTTTTTTTCTTTTCTTTTCTTTTCTTCTTCTCTTTTCTTTTTTCTTTCTTTTCTTTCTTTTCTTTTTTCTTTTTTCTTTTCTTTTCTTTCTTTTTTCTTTTCTTTCTTTTCTTTTTTCCTTTCTTTTTTTTCTTTCTTTTCTTTTTAAAAAGATTTTATTTATTTATTCATGAGAGAGACACACACACACACACACAGAGGCAGAGACACAGGCAGAGGGAGAAGCAGGCTCCATGCGGAGAGCCCAATACGGGATTCGATCCCCGGACCCAGGGATCACGACCTGAGCTGGAGGCAGACGCTCAACTGCTGAGTGACCCAGGTGCACCAGATGTGGCAGCTTCTTAATGTGGCCAGAGTCTCTGCCCCATGAAGCTCCTGGAGGTGGTCAGATGGGGCACTGGAGCAGAAAGTTGTACGGGTTAGAAACAGGGTGTCAGGGCTTAGACGCCTCTGGTAAACACTGAGAGGGTAGACAATCGCCCTCCTACTGGAGTGCAGGAACGTGGACACTGAGCATCTCAACTACAATCAGGATGGGTTGAAAACCAGAGGCTTAGTTTTGTTTTCTAGATGCCATTTAAATCCTATGATTTTTGTTGGACCTCAGGAGGGAAGAAAGCAGTGAAGTAGGAAAAATGATTGTGATTGGTTTACTTGTTACCCTGGTGAATAAACCTAAATAAAATACAGCGAGATAGATGTAACTGAGAATAAGTAATGGGCTGTGCTTTGTATCTCAGTGTATGGAGCAAACCATCCCATTGTAATAACTTTAATCTTTATAATTTTTCTCAGTGATTTTTGATAACCAATTTCTTTTGAAATAACTATAATTTTGAAACATATGGAATTTGAGAAATTCTCATATGTGAAGACCTTTCTTCAGTGATAGAGACACATGACTAGCTCAAGGTCGCACAGTGAAGAGCCAAGGCTCTTCACCTTTCACACTTTCCCTCTATTGCACCCTCATAGAATACTGATACTTTACACTCTAGGGCTCAATTATTTCATTATTTAATATAAACTAGTTTTTCACTTTAGAAACTGTTATGGACTGAACTGTGCTTCTTTAGGATTCGTATGTTGAAGCTCTAACCCCCAGTGTGACTGTATTTGAAGACAAGGCTTTTAAAAAAGGTAATTAAGGTCAAATGCTGTCATAATGGTGGGGCCCTAATCCAATAAGACTTATGTTCTTATAAGAGAGAAGGAGACATTAGGGACATGCACACCCAGAAAAGGCCAAGTGAGACATAGCAAGAAGGCAAGAAGTTTGCAAGCCAAGAGGAGAGCCCTCAGGAGAAACCAAACCTGCCAACACCCTGATCTTGGACTTCCAGCCTCCAGAACTGTGAGAAATGAATTTCTGTTGATCAGACTACCCATTATGTGGGGTTTTTATGGCAGTCCTAGCAAACTAATATAGAAAACATTTTCTTAAAAAAAGAAAACATTTTCTTTATCACACTTATTTTAATGAAAGTTTGATTGAAGAGAAAAAAATCACTTGTAAACCCATCACCAATGGCATGGTGTTTCCTCTTTTGTCCATTCCCTTCTGGTGATGTGAAATGTTGGGGTCTAGGAGCAAATGGTCAAGAAAGAATTCTTGAGATGTCTTTGGTGCAAAAAAGGTGGTTTTATTAACACACAGGGGCCTGTGAGCAGAAAGAGCTGCACTGGGATTGTATGCATTGACTGTATGTATTTCCAAGTTGGGGGAGGCATTATGGGGTAATGTAAGTCTCTAAGGAATTTGGAAGCAAGGTTTCTGGGACCTTGAGGGGTCGTTTACTACTATCTAGTTAAACCTGCTCACTAGACCCTTCAGTGAGCTGTGTGTTTAGAGGATGATTGCTGACATATATGTTGGTTTGGGGGGTAGGTAGAGGTAAAGGAAATTTCCAAAGGGATTTTCATATGTTAATGAAGACTTACAGGATCCTGGATGTCAGACTTTTTTTTCTATATTTCTTTAGCCTTTGTTCCCATGTCACTAGTAATCTCTATGAATACATATTTTACTCCTAAAACTATTTACTTGTGCTAGACAATGATCTCCTCAAGTGCCCCCTTACAATATTTTTGTTCTTCGAGCTGTTATATTTTGCTAGTTTCTGCTCATGTTCTGTGTTCTGTTCATTCTTCTCTGGATTCTGGGAGAGTGTCATTTTCCCCCCATCTGCTATTTGGGCCTGAAGTCTGGCCGTTGGGTGTGTTAAGTGGCACAGTGGGCTTAGACCAAGTGGCAGTCTGGGACCCCTGTCAATCATCAGAAGGAAGCTTCTCTCTTCCCTGGTTCTTCATGTGCAAAAGCTACAAATCTCACTCGCTCAGTTGCATAGCCAGAGAGAACCCAGTGTCCCAGTGGTTGGGCTCCCCTGTGACTACGGCAGGTCAAAGGAATCAGAGGGATCAGCTGGTTCCCAAGGTCAACTCATCTGGTTGTGCCTAGCCTCGTTGCCTGTGGATCCATAGATCTCCAGGCCAGGCTCTTTCCAGAATTTACACTTTAGGTTCTTCACCTGAAAACTGATACCCAGCCTGTCATCTGACCCAGCACGTAAAAATTCCCCTTATAGTTCCATCTCTTTTCTTGTGGACTCCCAGAGCTGAGATATTGCTTCCTTAAGAACCGCCAGCTCTGGTAGCTGGTGGGCTCAGGATTAGTAGAGGCAGTACTTGGATTTTGCACCTAGGTGATCATGTGGAGCTTTGCAGGGCAGGACAGATACTTGTTTGAAAGGGGTGTAGATAATGCGATTTATAATAAGAAAGTAGATTTGGTCTCTGTCTCCATTTAAGGCACAGAGTTCCTCACATCCTTAGAATTTCCTAAGTAGAGCATGAGACTGATAACAGTATCCTTTACTGTGTTAATGAGGTGGCTTTTGGACCCAGAAAGGACCGGTTGCCGGGAGAGCCAAGCTTGTGATTGGAGGGTATAGGTTCTCGAGTTTGGGAGCTTATCTGGGTGATATCTGAAATTGACGCCTGTATGTGGAGGGCAGGGAGAGAGGAAGGAGGAGGTGGGCCACTGGGACGAGTGGGTGGCGGGTGTAATGAGCAAGGGAACTTACATAGGAGGCCTGGCTGAGTGGGCTAGAGCTAGATCTCCACACCTTGTCCGTCTTAAAGGAGTTTATAAGGAGGCCTTCACTGGATTCAGCCACTTGCAACATGTAGGTGTTCTCAACCCCACATCACTGTCTCAGCGTCTTGTCCTTGAAAACAGGGAACGGGAGGCTGCCCATACATTCCAAGGACAGGCGTGGGGGTGAGGAGCCTCTAATTGCCCAGTTCCAGCTCTTGAGCCAACCGGCAGTCACATCCTCTCGATGACCTCCAGCAGAGGAGGACTGGCACTTTCATTCTCACCCCCTGACCTCCAGGGAGGGAAGAAGGGCTGGAGGTTGAATCAATTACCAGTGGCCAATGATTTATTCACTCAGGACCATGTAATGAAGCCTCTATAAAAACTCAAAAGGACAGGGTTCAGAGCTTCCAGGTTGCTGAACACGCAGCGGGGCTGGGAGAATGGTGTACCCCGAGGGAGCGTGCAAGCCCTGGGCCCCGCCCCGCGTGCCCTGCTATACGCGGCTCTTCCATTTGGCTGTTCCTGAGTTATATCCCTTGACAGAAAAACCTGCTGATCTAGTAAGCAAAATGTTTCTCTGAGTTCTGTGAACTGCTCTAGCAGGTTAATCACACCCAAGGAGCATATCTGGGAACCTTTGGTTTAGAGCCGGTTGGTGAGGGGTCCAGGTGACAACCCGGACCTGTGACTGACATCTGTATCCAAGGAGGGGGCTGTTGGAACCTCCACTGTATAGCTGGCTTGTCAGAAGCACAGATGACAATCTGGGCTGGTGACTGGCATCTGAGGTTGGCGGGGGGGGCAAGACTGGGAGAGATCTTGTAGGACGGAGCCCGTTAACTGTGGGATCTGACGCCGCCTCTGGATATTCAGTGTCAGAGTTGAGTTGAATTGTTGGACACCCAGCTGGTGTCCAGAGAATCGTTCGTTGGTGTGGAGGGACCCCCTTCCCACATTGGAATAGGGTCCAGGAACCTATGAAGAGAGTGGGAAGGACCGTTCAGGCTGGGAAAATACATGCGCAAAGGTAGAGAAAATCAAAGATGTCCTGGGAATATGGAATAAATTAGTCTGGCTACAACCAAGGCCCCTGTACTCATGAAGTCACAACCCATCTGTCCCACAAAGTACATCATGAGGAACAGCTACTTTGAAAAATCCACATATATAACCTAATTATAAATCTATAGATGCACATACATTTATATTATATATGAAAGTGTCCATAAAATTCTTTCGCAATTTGAATTTGTAATAAATTTGCTTCTACGTAGGATGTGACCAATGTGCAAAATGTGACAGAGGGTTATTTAGATTTAAAGTATTGAATGTTAATGTTCAACAAGTCCGCCATCATATTGGATACATTTGGATGTAGCCATCATCGCACACAGGGCTTATTGCCTAGAAAATGGAATAAAGGTATTAAAACAAATAAAGGGTTTATTTAAATCCTGAATAGTTATCTTCTGTTGTATTCTACAAATTGCTTTATATGTTACAGAGACATGATTTATTTACTGTTTGAACTGAACCAGGACTTTATGTACACCTTGTACTTTAAGATTCACACACATACACACACACACCATTGGTTCTGAAACTTGAGTGTGCATCAGAATTACCCAGGTAGCTTATTAGGACGCAGATCGCTGGGTCCCATCCAAGAGACTGAATTATTTGACCTGGGGTGTGACCCAAGAATTTGGAACCTCCATTTTCTAACAAGCTTCCGGTGATGCTTATGCTGCTAGTAGGGAACCACACTGAGAGATCCATTGGTTTATAAAATCCATGGAGCAAAAGACACGGGGGGTGGTAGGAAAAATAGGGGATCCTTCCTTCCTGCCTGGTCCTTCCTTTCATTTCCTTCCTTCCTTCCTTCCTTCCTTCCTTCCTTCCTTCCTTCCTTCCTTCCTTCCTTCCTTCCTTCCTTCCTTCCTTCCCTCCCTCCCTTCCCTCCCTTTCTTCTCTCATCCCTCCACTTGCTTTTGCACTTTTCTCTCCTATGATTGTATGTGAGTATTTCAGCCTTCCTCAGGATTGACTCGGCATGGTGGTTGTTGCCAGTTTGTGGTGATCCTAGATAAGGGAATGACACGACCACTTACCACCTTGGTTGCCACGGTCCCTTCGCCTGTTTCCTTGCCTCCCATGTCTGTCTGTCTGGCTCCTTCCTTACACAGTTGCCAGCTGCTGTCTACAAACAGGTCACTCCTCAAAACTTCTAGTGACTTCATTGGTGCCCACGGTGGAGCGGGAATTCAGGCTCAGTTCTACGTAACCTTGAAGCAAGTAGAACTTTTAACTATTATATCTTGTCTTCCTCACACGTGTGAAAGAAATGGGTCATTGAAACACAAGCCTTCCTATTTTAGGAAATAGTTTTGACTTTATTACTCATTAAGCTCTTAAATGCTGACCACTAAAGATATGGTTTATCTTATATGTTATTATATATGTTGTATGTTTGTGGTTGAAGGCCACAAGCAATAAATCCTTATGATGGACTCAGCATTGTGTGGATAGAGATAGCTTTACTATTTTCTGAACCTGCCTTTGGGTTTGAATAGTGCTATGGCCAAACAAACAAAAAATCCAAGGTGAGGGGGGAAGAAATCTCTCTAAAACACAAAAGTCAGCGCACAAAAGGGTGATGGAATAATCATTTCCTGGGGTTGCAAAGAGTAAATTGCCTTATTTATTTTTTTTTTTTTAAGAGTAAATTGCCTTAAAAAGAAATTCATGGGTTCTGTCTCTTAACAATTCAGGCATACCTATTCAAAACTCTGGAAAACTAGAAATTCTATTACAGAAATAACTGGTCTCTAGAACTGGATCTTCCTGAAATAGCCTGTGTATCTTTGATTAATTCACTTTATTTCTCTGTTCTTTCATCTGTAAAATGAAAGGCCGGACCCAGGTGATGTTGAGAGTTCCTTGCAGCACCAATATTCTAGGTTTGCAATGTCTAGTAGGCAAACACACAAAGCAGTCTTTAATTATAAGTTTGCAAAGGCATCTAGGGGGCCAGCTCCATCTGCTTCTGAAGTCTTAAACCTTTATTAATTACTTGTTCCTCAAGGCCACCTCCATTGGTGGGAGGGACAGAGAAGCAGAGAAACCCCCTGGACCACAAGCCTCCCACTTCTGGTCTCACACAGCAAAATATTCCCCAGGACTTGAGGGCCAGATGGCAATATTTTTGAAGATGCACTAAGGATTTGAATTCTGGTTCATATTAAATATCACATGTAAATTATTAATCTGTAGCAGATGTAAATGTATATTATTACACTACATTAAACCTTAATGTTGCAAAGACCAGCCTGTGGACCACGTGGAGCTACTGGGGGACCATCAGTGGTCCTCCAACTAAAATCCAGATTTATAATCCAGGTAAATTAGGCACAAGTTTTTAGAGCGAATATTTATTCCCAACGTAATAAACAAAGAATATGAGCATTTTTCCAAAGTAAATCACAATAGTTAGCATTTATGGAAGTCCTTCCTATGATGTGCCAAATAATCTTCTAAATGCTTAACACATACTGACAGATTCAGTCTTACTAACAACTTTATAAGGGAACATTATTACTTACTGCTCTTAGGGAACAACCTTTATTAGGCACCAACTGTGTACCAGGAACTGTTCTAGATGGTGGGGATACAGAGGTGGGATAAGCCATTTTATGGAATTTACTTTCTGGGGGAGATGAGACAGACAGTATAACCCCAAATTAATAAAGTGAATAGAATAATTTCAGAGAAGAATAAGGGTCATGAATCAAATGCAACAGCTATGCGATTGCAAAGGGTTGACATTTGGGCTAATGGTTCTCAGTTAATTGGCTAAAAACAACTGGACACATATCACTTCTTTAAATGACCAATGTGTTGAAATATCAGTTTGCCAAAAACTTGCTTTAATCAATTACCTATCAATTTGGGATCATTTCATGTTTCTCCAAGGTCACTTAATGCACAGTGTGTTTTTAGAATGACAGTTTCCTGAGTATTATGTATTTTAGCTGTCGTGTGTGCCACTGATGTCAAGAACATTATACAGAGTGTGTGGCTTTCTGTTTTCCAAAGCATTTTTCTATCCAGGATACAGCTTTTTTTGCTTCTCTCAGTTTCATCTCTGCTTGGATTATTCCATTTTCTTGTCATGCCCCACTTTGTCTGTGAATGGCTTGAAGTAGTTTGTGGAGAGACAAGCTGGGCAGCTCCAGTGTAAAAATGAATATGAATTAATAGGAATAGATATAACTGTCTAGAAATGGCTTCTGTCACTGTAGCCTCTCTTCAAATCTCTATATCCCCTCCTCTCCCAGGATTCCACCAAGGAGAATGACCTTGATATTATCCCTTGAGTATTTACCATCTTTGGAGCCTCTGTCCTATTTTTTGAGGACCCCTTTCCCTGCCTTAGAAGACAGTCAAGGGGTGCCTGGGTGGCCTAGCAGTTGAGCATCTGCCTTCGGCTCAGGGCGTGACCCCGGGGTCCTGGGATCGAGTCCCGCATTGGGCTCCCTGCATGGAGCCTACTTCTCCCTCTGCCTGTGTCTCTGCCTCTTTCTCTCTCTCTCTCTCTGAGTCTCTCTCTCATGAATAAATAAATAAAATCTTAAAAAAAAAAGTCAAGCCCCTCCCCCATAACTCCTCAATTTTTATCTGTTTACTTGGTAACTATTAAAGATCAAAAGCTGTTTGTTGCCCCAAAACTCATTCCAACCCACTTGGAAATTGATTTCTTCTATTATAAAGCCTGCAGAGCCAAAACCAACATTGCTCTAACTACTCTGTAGCTGGGTGTAGGCACGTGACCTAGGATCTGCCAATCAAAAGACCCCCAGATTTGGAGGTGAAAATAAGCAAAGGAAAGGAGTAATATGCCATGAAGAGACCAATGCTTCTATAAGTTTGGTGGGTAGGTCTAGGGCAGCTGGTATGGTATTTCTAACACTCAATCCAGGGTATTACACATGCAATTGGAGCAGTGATGGTTCCTCTAGGATCATCTCGTGGGCTCAAGTGGTTTTCGTAGATGCCTTTTATCTAGCTGCATCTATGCTGGCTTATGTAGCATGTGTGTGGTAATTTGGATTTTATAGAGGTTCTATGAACCCCAGTATCTTTTACTAAATTACTTTGTGCTTAAACTAACTGGATTGTGGATCCACTCTAAGTGGATTGTGTTGTCTGTAAGAATTCTGATCATCATATCTGATGTATTTATATTTTATTGAATACTGGATGATGATGATGCCTCAGTCCATTTGGGCGGCAATAGCACAGTACCACAGACTGGGCAGCCTATAGACAATAACAATTTATTTCTCACAGCTCTGGAGGTTGTCCAAGATCATGACACTGGCAGATTCCATGTCTGGTTAGGGCCCTCTTCTTAGACTGCTGCCTTCTTGCTGTGTCCTTGCATGGTGGAGGTGGCAAGAAGTTTTCTTGGTCCTTTTTGGTGGGCATTAGTCTCATTCATGAGGGCTCTGTCCTAATTATCTAATTACCTCCCAAAGGCCCCACTTCCAATATCATGACCTTGGGGATTAGAATTCATCATATGAGTTTTGGGGGATACAACCATTCAGACTACAGCAGATGGAGAAACATCAAAGGGAGGATGCTGTAATGGTGGAGTGACTAGTACTGAAATCACTTGGAGGCTCTAATTCATAGATCATGTTGGGGTCACTCATTCTTTCTCCCTATTAATTTGGTTGCCTTTTCCTTCTTTCTTACAGTTCCCTTCTTAAACATATGCCAGTTTCCTCATTTATAAATTGAGAATCATAACCATGACTATCTCACAGGTGTGTTTTTTTGAGTTAAATAAAATGCCTAGAATAGTACTTACTTGTTCCATAGATGTGTCTAATAATAGACATTGGTTAGCATTTTTGTTAGGATTACGAGGGACTGATTAGTTCTGTCTAGGATAGCATGAGACTCGATGTCTTCAAACAAGAAATAGCAGGTCTGGGAGAAAGGAAGAAGGAGAGGGAGAGAGAGCAACGTCCCCAGAATCAGAGGCATAAAGGAGCATAGCATGTTCAGGGAGCCAGGGGGCCTTCTGTATGACTAAATCCCCAAGGGTGGGGTGGGGACCGTTGGATGGATATTGCCAGAGTAAGTGGTGGGACTGAGAGAGTCGGGTGGGGGCTGGATCATGTAACAAGTTACAGGCCCTTTTCATAATGAGGCAGCCCTGATCTCAGCCCCTTCCTCCCAGTTCCGTTGGAAGGACTTCCTCCTTTCACAACATGAACTCACCTGGTCACCTCCAATTTCATGCCAGGTGGATAACCCCCAGTTAGCTACCTAGCGGGCACGGTCCTAATCTAATGATCAACTTTCTCTCTCTGAAACGTTGAGGAGATGGAGCTAAATGTGTGCTTAGGCTATAGCAGGGTTAGGAAGAATTATTTTTTAAAACTCTTAGATAAGTATATGCTTGACAAACTCTGGTAACTGAGAGTTTGGATCACTTGGGTAATACCCTCATGCATTTATTTCTTAGGAAAAAAAAATGCCACCCCCCTCAAAAAGAAATGAAAAAAAAAAAAAACAAAAAAACCCCTCAAAACCAACTCACTTTGGAAAAAACTGCAAATTCAGTAACAAAACAGAAACTGTCTGATGCCAGAGTCCAGAGAGCCAGTTTTGGACTCATTAATTCATTGATTTGGTATAACAGTTCTAAAATTTATTCTTTCCTTTCTACCTTCCTCTTCCTTCTCCTGCTCCTCCTCTTCCTCCTCCACATCCTTCTTGTTAAACCCAGATTCTCTGTTGAGATTTAGAATCAACATCTTGGAGCTAATCCGGAATTACCTTTGTCAGTTTCTGGAAATAGTCTTTATTCCAGATGATTTACAAGGAATTGTTTATTTTATTGAGGCTTGCCTTGCCTTGTAAAATCAGCCCAATTTCCTGCAACTGATCAAGTACAATTAGCCACAAAGAATGATTATTTCATGTAAAATAATAAGAAAAACTTTTATAGTCATCAGTGACAGGAAAAATGGTCATTATTATGGGCCAGGGCAAATCTAGCCATGACTTTTGTTTTATTTTGTGTTTTGTTTTTTTTTTAGTGTGTTAAAACTGAAAACATATTTTGCCAGCCACCTCCTCCCTTGTCTATTTGAAAGTCCATATGTTCTTCAAGAGAAAATTGAATTCAGCTTTATTTGAGTCTTTGCAAAATTTTAAAAGAGTCATTTGATGTACAGGATTTCCAGGTCTTCAGAAATCAGATCTAAAGTCAATTGCTTGGAAAAAATTCAAATTGCATTTTTTTTCTAGCACTCCAAAAAAAATATTTGGGTCATATTCAAAAGCCCAATCCTCTGCTACTTGGAAGTAGATGCACATACTGGCAGGGCACATTTACACATTGCTTATTTTGCAGTAGACTTTAGGAGGCCATAAATTTTGTTCACATTCGGTATTCAGTTCACATTCGCATTCAATAAGCATATTTTTTTTTTTTGAACTAGCATCTGGGTGTAGTAGTTTTGGGATTCCCCTCTCTTACTGGTGGAGAGGGTACTTTTCCTTAGTAGAAGAATGCATTGCTATTGTCTATTGTAATCTATTGTCACATAGAGTCAAGCAACTTTGAGAGTAAATATCCAATTGAGGATTGTCAAAAGGATCTGAGTGTCCCCAAATCAATTTACACTTGCTTTGGATTGGCAGGGATCTGCTGATCACAATGTTTGAGTCCAGGCAACGATTCCATTCAGCAGGATGAGGCTAGTGTGCTGAACTGCAGGTTCAGAAGTTGAGTTCTAATCCTTGGCTTTCTTACCACCTGGCCGTATAACCCCAGGAAGGCATTTTTTCTTTTTTTTCTTTTTTCACCTTGGGGGATTTCCTTATTCTAGAACAGAAGGGGATAGACCACAGCACTATTTTCAAATTGGGCTCTTAAAGCCCTATGGTTAAAAAAAAAAAAAAGGCAACTGTCACCAGAGCTCCCTGCCTTTTACAGGTTTTATATATGAAGATTTTGCAGAAAAGGGCTTTAGATTAAAGGGATTATGCTGCGATAGAACAAAGAGCTAACAAATCTCAACTCTAGTGTTTTAAATTGTAAAATCTGTTTTATCTTCAGTTATTTAACTTAGTGAGGAATTATTATATGTTGTTATGGATCCTAAATGACCTAGAGGAAATGATACCTGGATTTTAACTGAGGAAATGGAAATTTGGTTTTACTTGTTGCCACTGATCTCTTACATCCGAGGGAACATGAGCCTAGGGTTGCTTCTCTGGTGTTCGAAACAGACTGCTGGGTTTTAAAAGTGACCTGCATTACAAGCACCTTGGAGAATCTGGGTGGAAGCATTTAGTATGGCTAAATACACACACACACACACACACACACACACATATATATATATCTAGTATATATATATATATATATATATATACACACACACATATATATATATCCTCTGAACAGAAATATCATTCCTAGGTAAATACTCTTAGAAATGTGTATGTGTGTCCCCAACAGATGTTCACAAGAATGTCTATAGCAGCAATATTTGCAATCCCTCTAAATTGGAGACTCAAATGTTCATCAACGGTGGAAAGGAAAATAAATTTGTGTTGCTCTGTTGTAATGGAAAATTATTTAGCAATGAACAGATCTACAACTATATACAACATAGATGAATCTCACAAGCACAAAGGAGTACATAAGTATAAGTTCATGTGTAAGACACAAAAACAGGCAAAACCAGTCTATGTTGTTAGAAGTCAGGATTATGGATACCATTGTGGGAGGGGGAGGAAGTGGGAAGGGATCATGAGTGGGGACTTCTGGGAAGCTGCTAATGGACTTTCTTAACCTGGGTGCTGGTGTTCCGTTTGTGAAAAATGTACTAAGCTGTATAGCTAGGGCATGTACTTTTTTGTATGCACATTATCATTGTTAAAATTTTTAAAAATTCCTCTAGGTTATCTTCTCAAATCTGCTTCCTAGGATTAGTGCAAAAGAAAATAGCATCAATTCTGTTAGTACTTTATATCACGGGCAAAAGGGCATGTTTTCTACTTCAGAGTATTAAGGTGAAATAATACTGGGATAAAAAGGATTTACCTAATCATGCAAATGACTACCTGCCACCCTTGCACCAGTGGATGCTGGTCGTAGTGCTCTGCCAGTTGTAAGGTTGGAAGGTGCTGGTTTAAACCTTTTATGTCATGCAACAAGCCTTTCTTTTTCTTATTGGTTGTTAAAGGCCCAATTCCTACAGTCTTCTGTTTCCTCTCCTGAAAGATTAACTGCAACAGGAATTTCTCTCCTGCCATAAACAACTATAATTGGCAAATTATATGAACTAATGATTTCCAGACATTGGGTGACAGGCAGTGCAGGACTGTAATGCGTAAAAGAAGGGAAATAGACTTGCAAGGCCCAATGACTGTCCCAGTTTATTCTTTGAAAGGAGAATGGAAACAGGATCAGTGGTCTCCCTGAGTTGAAGAGACAGAGACTGAAGTTCAGAGTAGTTGGGGCAGCTAAAATTTGAGGAACAGAGATGAGGAAGAAGCAAGTGAGAGAGACAGAAAGAGAAGGACAGAGAGAGACACAGAGAGCCTGAGATCTACAAAGGGGTACCTCTAAGTTTTTACTAAGTACCCACAGGTGCGTGTATGAGAGGAAAATACTTGGGGCTTGGAAAGAAGCACCAGAAAGCAATAGGCTGAAAAATATCTGATGGTCACACAGGACTGAGAATAGTTTGTATTCCCACAAGCCTTAGCATGTTTTTCTAGGGCATTTGGTAGAGTCCTTAGAAGGGTTGTACCTTAGTAGTGGGGTTAAATTAGCTCCAGGTGACACTCGGCCTGCCATAAAAAGCTTAAAGGCAAGGACTGTAGGGATTAAATTTGCTCTTTAAGTACTTGGGCACTGTGGTAGGCTTAATAATAGTGGGAATATATACCCCAAAGATATAATGGGCCTTGATCCTTGGAAACTGTAAATGTTACCTTCTATGAAAAAAGGGACTTTGAAGATGTAAAATTATACTAGGGCTCTTGACATGGGAACATTATCCTGGATTATTTGGATGATGCCTAAGAGGGAGATTCACTTTGCAAGAGGAGAAGGCAAAGCACTGATGGAAGCAGATATTGGAGTGTTGACACCACAAGTCAAGGAGTTCTGACAGCTGCCAGAAGCTAGAAGAGGCAAGAAATGTCTTCCCTAGGAGGAACTAGTCTGCCCAACATCTCGATGTTGGTGCTTGATGTAAGTCTTCCAGAACTCACTGAGAATAAAGCTTTGTTGTTTTAGCCACTAAGTTTGTGATGGTTTGTTATAGCTTCAGTAGGAAATTAGTAAAGGGGCTTGAACAAAATTCAGCAGTCTTCAAGGAATACAACACAAGCAAGCACCCAACAATGTAAAATCTGCAAAGTTTTCCATCCAATAAAAAAATTACTAGGCATGTGAAGGAACAGAGATATATAACCCACAACCAGGAAAAAAAAATCAATCAATAGAAACAATTCCTAAAATGAGAGAGGAATTCAATTCCTAAATATGCACAAGGATATATACATTTTATTTATTTTTTAGTTTTTTGGATATATACATTTTAAAAGCGTGAATAACATGAGCAGAGAAATGAAGGGACACAAATGGAATGTTTAGACATGAAAATGCCGTATCTAAAGAAAAATATTCACTAGATGGGATAAATGGATTAGATATTAGAGAAGAGAGAGTGTCAGTGAATTTGAAGACATAGCAAAAGAAGTGATCTAAACCGCAGCACAATGAGAAAAATGACTAGCGGAAGAAGTCTCAGTGGGTAGCAGGACAATTGCAGATTAACTGACATACCTGTCATTGGAGTCTCAGAAGGATTAGAGATCAGAAAAATTATTCCTGGAAACAATAGAAAAATATTTTCCAAATTTGATGAAGACCGTAAACCAAGGAGCTCAAAAAATCCCAAGTAGGAGAAACATGGAGAACAACACCAAGCTACATCATAATCCAATTAAAGGAAACCAGTGAGAAAGAGAAGAATTTCAAAAGCTGACAAAGAAAGGGACATATTATATACAGAGGTGCCGAGAGGAGGATGACAGAAGACTTTTGGTCGGAGCCACGCAGCGCTGAAAGGAAAAATTGTCAACTAAAATTCTTTTTTTTTTTTTTTTTTGTCAACTAAAATTCTATACCCAGTGATAGCATCTTTAAAGAATAAAGGCAAATGAATGACTTTGTCAGACCATCAAAATCTGAGAAAATTTGTTACCAGCAGGTCTGTCCTACAGAGAAATGTTGAAGTTGTTCAGGCAGAAAGAGAAAAAGACAAATGGAAATTTGGGTCTACGGAAAGGAATGAAGTGCTAGGAATGGCGAACATATGAGCAAACACTAAAGATCTTTTAAAATCACTTAATCGTTTAGAAGGATAATCAATTTTAGGACAGTGGAACTATTGTTACAGTACTGTTGTGGTGGGTACACGTCATTATAAATTTGTCCAGATCTGCAGAATGTACAATACTAAGAGTGAACCCTAAAGTAAACTTGGGATTTGGGGTCAGTGTGATGTGTTAACATAGGGTCGTCGGTTATATCACATATACCACCCTGGTCGGAGATGCTGAAAATGAGGAGGGCCGGACATGTGTGGGGACAGGTGATATTGGGGAAATCTCTGTACCTTTTGCTTAACCTTCTGTAAATGTGAAACTCCTCGAAGTCCATTAAAGGTAAATGAAGGAGAAGTTCTGGAAATCGATGCTGGTGATGGTCATACAACATGGTGAATGCACCCGATGGCAGTGTACTTGTACACGTGTAGTACTATTAATGTAGTAAATACATAATTACGTTATGAATATCTTACCACAATTCAAAATTTCTTAAAAAAATGTTATTTGAGAGAGAGAAAGAGCACGAGCAGGAGGAGGAGCAGAGGGAGAGGGAGAGGGAGAAGCAGACACCCCACGGAGCAAGGTACCTCACGTGGGGCTCAGTCCCAGGGTGCTGGGATCATGACCTGAGGTGAAGGCCGGCGTTTAACCAACTGGGCCACCCAGTGTCCCTAAAATTTTTTTAAAATATAAAAATAAATAATCGTTAAGGCAAATGTGTAAAAACCAAACAAACCAGACAACAAAACTGCAGCCAACTACACACTCAGGCGTCTTGTGCTCCTACACGCCAGCCGGGGAGGGTGGTCTGGCTAGAGCTTCCCTGGTTGAGACAGTTCAAGCTCAGTGAGCATAAAATTGCCGTGTGAGTTGCCTGGGAGGAAAGTTAGATCCTGTGTTTCCGGGAACCTTTGGTTTTTGGCATCACCGCGAGACAGCCGCGAGGCCCACGTCTTGGTAAGTGGTGGCTGGGAGGCACGAGGGCGCCCCGTCGCCTCGGCAGGCCGGGAGGGGGTGGTCAGGGTGAGAGAGCACAGCGAGGGGGGGGGCCGGGGCAGGCCAGACCTGGGTAGTTTGTGTGCAGCGGAGTCGCTAAGGTCTCACACGGCTGCGGTAGAGGGATCCAAAGTGGGCCAGGCAGGCTCTGTCTGGAGGAGCAGGTCACTACGGTGACATCCTGTTTGCACCTTCGGTGCCAGGAGAGCCGGGAAGGTCACCTTCAGTTGCAGGAGATGCAAACCCACTTATGGTGATAGAACGAAGTCAGTGCTTGCCTGGGAACGGTGGGGGGGGGGGGGAAGGGATTTCCGAGGGGCATGGGGACACTTGGGGGGAGACGGGTGTGCTCCTCATCTTGATGGCGGGGATGGTGTCACGGACGTGCGCACATACCAAACTCAGCAGGTCGTGCACGGTTCGTTATACCTCAGTGAGGCCGTTTGCTTTCTTGTCCCAGTTGCTTCACCGACTGGCGGTGTCGATGTGGCTCTGTATGCTTGCTTGCTTTTTTTAAAAAAAAAGATTTATTTATCCGAGGAAGAGAGAGAGCACGCACGTGTGAGGGCGAGAGAGCAGGAGGGAGAGCAAGAGCCTGCAAACACGGAGGCAGAGGAGAAGCAGACGCCCCCGAGCGAGAGCCAGAGGCGGGGCTGGGCCCCGGGACCCGCAGGGCCTGAGCGAGGGCGGGCGCTGCTCCCACGGGCCACCCCGGCGCCCCAGCTCCTTCCATGTTAGCTCTTCCGGAGTTAGACCTGGCATCGTACTGAAAGTCGAAGGCAGTGAGATGGTTTGAGTGACACGAGTGGCCAATCAGTGACTCAGTTTAGGAAGGCCGCGAGTTCTAAAACGTGCAGGGAAGTTTGACGTTAGATGCTCAGGCGCGGGGCGGGGGCAGCCTGTGCAAATTTCTGCTCACGTCTCTGTCTACGACTCTGGGTCCTCACACTCCTGTTTCCGGCACCAGCAGGCTGGGCCTCGCCCCCCAGTCTCTACCCTTTGTTGACCTAGAATGAACACATGCAAATCACATGCAAATGAGGAATATTCCCACATTTGATTATTTTCCGGTGAAATATGGAGTTGTTTGATTTTCGATAAGACTGTTTATCGTAGTGACAAAAATTCTCAGACTGGAGATTGAAATTTATCATTTGCCAGAATAACATCTTATTTTGGAATATTCATTGAAACAAGGATGGAATTTTTTTTTTTGATTAATATTCTCTGGTCCCTTCAGAATGTGAAATATTGGAAAATGCAGAGGCTTTTAAATCAGGCTGAAGTTCAAGTCTTTCATAGATGAGATTTGTAACAGTGGATAGATTGTTTAAATTTTCTAGACCGCAGCTTCCTTGAGTGGAAAATGGAGGTAATAATGGCTTTCTCGTAGGCTGTGCGTGTGCGTGTGCGTGTGTGTGTGTGGATCAGAGAAAGAGTTTGTAAAGCTCACAACATGCCTGAATGCACACTCAGTCAGCAGCGGAGGACCGTCAGACTGGAAACACAGCCGGGTTTCATGAGTGTTGTTGTTGTTGTTCTTTAAAAGATTTTATTTATTTATGAGACACAGAGAGGGGCAGAGACCCAGGCAGAGGGAGAAGCAGGCTCCCTGCGGGGAGCCCGGCGGTCGTGGGACTCGATCCCGGGACCCCAGGGTCACTGCCTGGGCCCAAGGCAGATGCTCCACCGCCGGGCCCCCCACGCGTCCCAGTGACGCGAGTGTTTTAAAGTGACCGTGCAATGAGGCGGTTGGGGCCAGGCGTCGCGGTCCCCCCTCACCTGTGTGCATCCCCCCTGCCATTTCCTCGGCTCCTTTCCACTTGACAAGTGGGACATCGGTCGTAGCTTTCCTGAGCTCGGCGCTAAGTCCTCCCCCGTGTCTGCGCCCCCTGCCCAGGTGTCCTTTCCCTTTGTTCCCAGGCCAAGGCCAAATCGCTGGCCACGGGAGATGTGCACCGGGTCCCATTTTACACAAACACAAGAATCTGAGTGACCGCTCCCGACCACCGTGGGCTGAAACCCAACCCGGGGTTGCCATGGATACTGGCTGCTTGGCCTCCGCTGCACCTCGGAGCCTTGTCGGCTCAACAGTGTGCAAGCGGCAGATGTGGCCACGCGCTGGGTCCCTAATCAGCGTGGGTCTCTTACGGGGGGTGTCCTGGCCTTGCCGTGGCACAGGAGGGTCTACATACTCCGGAGGAACCGAGCGCCCGGGCCCTCCGGAGCTTCCCACATAGTGACCTCCGTGCGCCAGCGCTGCCTTTCTCTCTGCTGGAACCTAGACAGGCCACTCCTCCTTGGTCCCTACCTGGAGGTGAGAGTCTCCACCGAGAAACACCCAAGAGCACCTGCTAGGAAGGCTTCACTCAGCTTTGGGTGCGGGAATAAAAACGCGGAATGTTGGAAGGAGGCGGTCCAAGGAGGTCCGAGGTTCTGTCTGAGAGCTGCAGGGGAGTCGCAGAAGGCGGGGCCCGGGCTGCTCCAGGAGGTCCTGGCTTTGCCCCTTGCCACCTGTGTGTCCTTGGGCAATTTAGACCAGGTAAGCCTCGGCTTCTTCATCTGTGGGTCTCCCGCTGGTAAGAGCCGCCGTGACTTCACCGGGCGCAGCCGGATAATCCAGGGCCAGCCTCACATTTTAAGGACAGTTGGTGATCAAGCCTAACCCCATCTGTGCCCTCAGTTTCTCCTCGCTGTGTGACACGCTCACATATCCTGCGGACCCGGAGACACCCGTAGGCATCTTCGAGGGGGCGGTAGCGTCGGGAACGCTGTGGTACCAGGGACTTTCACTTCCCTTCTACCCCGTAAATGTCCAAATTCCCTTCCCACCGTTAGCAAAAGGAGACAGTCACAACTATCTTTTTAAGGTTTCTTTCAGCCCCTTTCGGTAAATACTCAGTTTAATTCCTACCCAGGACCACAGGGAGACTCCTTTCCCGTCTCCCTCGCAAGTTGGTATCCGGGCGTTTAGAAGCCTGGGTGACCTCACGATGCCGGTGTGGACCCCTGAGAGACGGTGCCCCCCGGCCCCGGGGACACTCGGCCCGCCCCGCCTGGCGGATCGTCCACACCTCCACCTCCCTGGCCGGCGCTGTCCACACTTATGACCGCCAAGAAGCGGCTTCTCATCTAATGCGCGTGCAATGTGCAAGCCGCCCTACGCTATTGAGCGTCAACTTCTAACAGATGCTTCCAGAAATAATACGCTCTTAGCGGCAAGGCTTGAACCCAGGAATGTCTTGTGCAAGAGCTATTTCTGTCGCCCACTGCCATCCGGATGGAGCCCGAGGCCCCTCGCTGCGCGGGGCCTGCTCTAGGCCGCTGCAGGTGCCGGGGCTCCAGCGCGCGGGTCTCCACCGCGGTGCAGCGGGCGGTTAGGAACAGGGTTGCAAGCGGGACGGTGCTCACAGGAAGACCTGCCGGTCCTCCCCAAGAAGTCCTCGTGGTTCGTACAGAGAAGGGGCGGCCGGCTCCCTCCGGGGGGCCCAGTGGTCGCAAGCACCCTGGAACCACACAGCCCAGGCCCCTCTCTGCCCGCGCAGCTCCGCCCGCCAGGGGTGACTGCACGTAAGGGAGGTGCCCCAGGCCCGCGGGCCGCGCGCCGAGTCCCTCCCGTCCAGCCGCCTGGCTGTGCAGAGTGTGGCGGCTGCTGTCCCCACGGGCAGGGCTGCGGCGGGGCGGCAGGTGCAGATCCAGAGTGTGAGGCACCTGGTGGCCACCGCGCCTCGTGCCCAGGACTCAGGCCTCCCTGTCCTGAGCCCATGGCGGCATCCCAAGGAGGTGGGGAGCTTGCTTCTAGCCCCGGGACGGTGTGGGACAGTGTGGGACGGCGCGGGACGGTGTGGGACGGTGTGGGACGGTGTGGGATGGTGCGGGACGGTGCGGGACGGTGTGGGACAGTGTGGGACAGTGTGGGACGGTGCGGGACAGTGTGGGACGGTGTGGGATGGTGCGGGACGGTGCGGGACGGTGTGGGACGGTGTGGGATGGTGCGGGACGGTGCGGGACGGTGTGGGACGGTGTGGGACAGTGTGGGACGGTGCGGGACAGTGTGGGACAGTGTGGCGAGGCGGTGGGGGGGGCGTGACTGTGGCCCCAGGACGGTGACATGCTGGGTTCCTTCCCAGAAGGGCTGTAGCCTCCCCGCCAGCACCATGAACCACTTGTACCCCACGACACCCAGGCAGCAAGTGGCCCTCGCCTCCATGCTCCCCACACCCAAACATCGCCCAGTTCTAGTGATTTCTGGACGCCTCTGCTTTCCCCGGTGTGGCCCAGGCCACCGTGACTCCCGTCACTAACCGCCCTTCCAGTGGTTCCCTCTCCCTCTGCTCTTTCAAAAGCACTGACGCCTTTTTAACAACCTGCGCGGTCTCGCGTCCTGGCCCCGATGAAATCCCCACAGGGCCTCCTCAGATAGCTTCCACTGAGCTATTGCTTCGGTCGAGAGAGGGAGGCCAACTCTCCTGGGGTCACAAAGACAACGTTCATTTTCTCGCATGTGGCATGCCCGTCGTGAGCCGTACCGTGGGCTGCACCGTGTCCGCCCAGACCCCTATGTGGAGGCCCTAAGGACGGGCCCCGGAGGGGCAGTTAGGCATAGATGAGCCCCCCTGGCAAAATCAATGGCAGGAAGAGGAGCAAGAAGAGGCAGCGGAGGGCTTGCTTCCTCCCCCTCTGCCCCACCATGTGAGACGCAGCGAGGACGTGGCCGTCTGCAAGCCAGGAGGAGCGCGGGCTCTCAGGAGCAGGGCCAGTGGAGACCTTGGCCTTACACTTTGCCGCCTTCAAAATGATGAGAAATAGATACCTGTTGTTTACGTCAGTCAGTGTAGGGCCGCCCGGGAGGCCCAGCGGTGGAGCGTGTCCGCCTGCGGCCCAGGCCGTGACCCCAGGGTCCCGGGATCGAGTCCCTATCGGGCTCCCTGCATGGGCCCGCTTCTCCCTCTGCCTCTCTCTCTGGGCCTCTCATGCATAAATACATAAACTCTTAAAAGCAAAAGTCCGCGAGCGTATCCATGCAGCGTGTGCGGCTTTGTCCCGGCGGCCCAGGGCCCTGGCCTTCAGGGAGGCCCGGGGAGGCTCTCTCGTGCCCCGGCCTCCCCCGTCACGGAGGAAGGCAAGCAGGTGTTGGATCCTGGGCCGGCTCTCTGGCTTCCGTGGGGAAGGGGCCCACTTCTTTGGTCTCAACGTTCGCGGGTCAGAGGCGGGGATGGCGCCCGCCTGCGTGCAGCTGGCGGGGAGCGGTGGCCACATCGCAGCCCGCTGGGCGACGACACGCGTGCTGAGCCGCCCCAGGGGCCGCCGCGGGTGCAAACCTCCCGGTGTCGCCCGGGCTTCATTTGGTTTGGCGCCTTCCTTCCAGGCTGTCCTCTCCGTTCATCGCGCACGTCGTCCTGCGGTGCCGAGGCCTCTGCACAGCTGCTTCCCCGCGTGGGCGCCTTCTCGGTCGGTGCGTGGCTGTGCGACGGCTCATTAGAGCGTCAGCCGGTGCGTTGTCTGCAGCTGGGCCGGTCTGAACAGAGCTTTCTTTCCTTTCTCTAAGCTTTTGCCACTGTGCTACCTATTTTTTGCTTTCTTTCCATATCCTTCCTTTGAATTAATTCATGAACTAACTTATTTATGTGTTCAGGTGTGTGTGTATTTATTTCAGCGACGTGGCCTTTGGGAACTGCTCGGGCCTCACGTCCTGTCGTCAGCTCCTTCGCGCCTTCATTCATTTCGGCTTCTGGGGACACAAAGACGGGCGGCACCGCGTGTACCCAAGGAATCGCACAGCCTGGGGCTTATGACCAGGTGTCTACACAGGCCTCTTGACAACCTGGCCAAAGAAGGAGCCAGCGTGAGTGCTGACGAACGCTTGGCAGCACCGGGCATTAGGCACATGGAGGCCAAAGCCACCTGCACGGCGGTAATAAGGACCGTGGGCGGTCGGGGCGGTGAGGCCGCGGGCCCGAGGGAGCTCTCCCTGCAGCCCAGGCCGCGGCCGTGGTCCCCAGGCTGGCCGACCGTCGGGCAGTTCCTCCACGAGGTGGACGCGAAGTTCCCACTATGATCCAGCCGTTCACTCGTAGGCTCGTACCCGAGAGAAGTAAAAACACATATTCACACACGACTTGCACACGAATGCTCACCGCAGCTTTGTTCACCGTCCCCGCCGAGTGGAAACAGGCATCTATGAGCTGCTGAACGGAAAAGCAAGGTGTGGGTCATAAAGAGACGTGAGGTGCTGACACACTCCGCGGTGAGGGGACGCTCGGAAGAGGAATCGTGAGCACTAGAGGTCAGGCCCCAAGAGCTGAGTGTTGTAAGGCCCCACCAGGATGACATGTCCAGAGAAGGCCGGTCCTTAGAAGCAGAAAACAGGTGAGTGCCTGCCAGGAGCTAGGGTTGCGGGAGGCAGAGGGTGCACCTGCATGTGGGCATGTCCAGCAGCCCCGACGGCACTAGGTGTTCTCTGCACCCATCCCACCCGCGGCCCTCGTCAAGGATGCGGCCTGGAGAAGGCCCGGTGCTGTGCAGTTGCTGGAGGCCCTGCAGCGGGGTCAGGCGGGCAGGCAGCTTCCCCCGCTGCGAGCCCGGAGCTGGGCTCCCACCTGCCAGTCCACAGCGGCCCCTCTCCTTGGTCTCCTCGCCCTTCCTGTCCACGGACCACTTTGCAAATGGCTGCAGAATTTGTGAGAATACTGAAACCCACTAAGTCTTATGGTTTTAAAATGTGGATTTTTATATGTGGGTTACACCTCCAGAAGAAAGCAAAGAAAGAAGGGAAGAAAGGAAGGAAGGAAGAAGAAGAAAGAGGAAAGAAGGAAGGGGAAGGAAAGAAGGAAGGAAGGAGGGAGGGAGGGAAGGAAGGAAGAAGGAAGGAAGGAAAGAAGGAAGGAGAAAGGAAGTAAGGAAGGAGGAAGGAGGAAGGAAGGAAGAAGAAGGAAGGAAGAAGGAAGGAAGGAAAGAAGGAAGAAAAGAAGGAAGGAGGAAGGAAGGAAGGAGGGAGGGAGGGAGGGAAGGAAGGAGGGAGGGAGGGAAGGAAGGAGGGAGGGAAGGAAGGAAGAAGGAAGGAAAGAAGGAAGGAAGGAAAGAAGGAAGGAGAAAGGAAGTAAGGAAGGAGGAAGGAGGAAGGAAGGAAGAAGAAGGAAGGAAGAAGGAAGGAAGGAAAGAAGGAAGGAAAGAAGGAAGGAAGAAGGAAGGAAGGAGGAGCGGACTTCCGCACGCCCCGCAGGCATCGTTAGGCCGCGTGCTCCCGGGGACTATTTGTGTTGAGCCCTGGCACAGTGTGGCGTCCCCTGACAGCCCACCCCACAGCAGCGCTTTGTGACGTGGGAGAACTGCTCTGCCTGCAACAAATGGTTATTTAGCTTCATTTCATTAGCTTAGAGCAGTATTTGCCTAAGAATAGGAGGAGGTTAATATATATATTTTTTTTTTCACTTTTTTTCTACATTTTTTTCAGGAGGCTATAGAATTTTATAGTAAAAATGTACACAATAGAAATAAAAAGAAATCTCCAGAGCACATAATGGGGTAACCGGGCCTTGGGGTGTCAGGGCAGAGGTGACACTGGCAGAATCTTCGTGGTAGGACTTGCCCCGCAGGACAAGGAGAGTGGGGAGCAGAGTGGGTATTCCGGGCGGCGGGGACAGCAGGTGCAAAGGAAGGCCTTGGGGTGGGAAGGGCTACCACGGGTCTGAGCGCTGCCCGTCATCCTGCATGGTTGAGGCAGAGTGTGAGAGAGAGGTGCCACCCAGGTGAGGTGGAAAATCAAGTGACCTGGCCATGGGTTGGCCCATCAGCTAGTAGGTGGCGGAGTAAGGGGAAGGAGAGTACAGTCCGGAGGTGATTATAGGAACATGAAAAATGCTGCTTAACATCCTCCAGTGACTTCCCATTACCCTTAGAATAAAATCCTTACTGTGCCCACCAGGGTCAGTCATGGCGACGGCTGCACGATTTTGTGAAAATACTCAAATCCACAGAATCGCGCACTGTGAAGGGTGAGTGTTCTTTAAGGGCCAGTGAATGCTTTTATTGTGTGCTTGGAAATGACGAAGATCGAAACAAGGCAAAATTGTGCCTTTCTTCTGTGGACTTTCATCAAAAGGATTTGAAAAAAGAAAAATGACGCATCCGCATTTGTGTTGAATGAATATCAGAAAGTCCATTCTGGGGCGCCTGGGTGGTGTAGTTGGTTAAGTGTCCAAATCTTGGTTTCACCTCAGGTCATAATCTCAGGGTCGTGAGATCGAGCCCCTTCCGAGTCTGCTTGAGGTTCCCTGTCTGCCCTGCCGACCCCTTAAATAAAATAAGTGCATTCGGTCCATTCGACTTAAGCAAGATAGTTGGAGGCGACAGCTGACGTGTGATGGTAACCGTGATGCGCTGTGTACGTGTGTCAAATCAGCACGTTGTGCACCTTCAAGTTATCTCTTGTTAACATGCCAATTTTATCTCAATAAATATGGGGGGAAAAGCAAGCAGAACCTTACTTAAAATTTTTAAGAGTCCCCACGTAGCTAATAGCTCAAGCCAAAACTGAGTCACAGTTCCAAGCGATGAAATTCCCTTCCTGTCGCGATATAAAAAAAAATAATGCTCATCGTATACTGATATGGAGGCTGAGTCTTTCTCTTAGAAGGTATTTGACATAAGTACCTTTTAGTGACTAACTCTTGGCAGAGCTTGCATTAGGGCAGTCGGTTCTCTACGTCAGTGTGCTGTCATGGGATGGGTCCTGGGAGGTCTCCGGCCCCAGCTCCGACCACACCCCCCTTCCCCGGTTCGCGGCAGCTGCCCCCGCTTTGCTCCTGCTCCTTCCACCTCCCAGCAGGCCCCCCGGGCAGGGCTTTTCAGAAGACTTTGCCCGCAGGCCCGTCTTGAGAGGTGACTTCCTGTTCAGGGCCTGGTTTCATGCCGCGTCCCCAGTGTGGCTTTCCGGAACTACGCATGGGGGTTGTCAGCTGCCTTCAGCTCTTACTCCTTGGCTCTTCTCCTGTTCTTTACAGCGCCCCTCACCGCCTGCGGCGATCTTGTTCACTAGTTCCTGCACTGACTTTCCATCTGCTTCCAAAGAATATGCTTGAGGAGGGCAGAGGTTTCGCCTCCCGTGCTTAGTCCCGTATCACCGGAATCTTGACCTCCACCCAGCACCTTAGAGGTCTCAATAAACACTGTGGTTGAAACGGTTCAATAAATAACGTTAGGAATGTGTAGTGTTATTTATTTGAGAGAGAGAGAGAGAGAGAGAGAGAGGGAAAGGCAACGTGACAGGGAAGGGCAGAGGGAGAGAGAGAGAATCTCAAGCGGACTCTGTGCTGAGCGCAGAGCTCGATGCGGGGCTCGATCCCAGGACCCTGAGATCATGACCTGAGCCAAAAGCGAGAGTCAGATGCTTGGGGGACTGAGCCACGCGGGTGCCCCACGGAGTATGTAGTTTTACAGACAGTCGTGGAGACGATGGGTGCAGGCCTCTAGCGCACCACTTACTTGAGGTGAGGGCCTCACCCTTAGCCAATAATTTAATCTCACTGCCACTCAGGTTCCTATATTTAAAATGGGAATAAGAGTAACTCAAATGTGCATTTAAAAAGGAAAAAAAGTGCATGTTACAGTGCTTGGTCCTATACCTGGCAAGTGGTAAAACTTTAGTGTCGTCTGTATGGTAAGTAGTATTAGGTTATTTCATCTCCCTATAACTGTCAGCCTTGACCAATGGGACGTCTCGTTCAACTTCACAAACAGCTCACGTATAATATACAGTTTTATCAAATGTCCATCTGGGGGCTTAGAAACGTGATTAGAAGATTACCTTAAACAATGATATTTTATCTTTTTAATGTCACCTTAAACCATAGAAAATTAGTTTGAGGATAGTTATTTAATTTGATTTCTTTTTTTTTTTTTTAAAGATTTTATTTATTTATTCATGATAGTCACAGAGAGAGAGAGAGAGGCTCAGAGACACAGGCAGAGGGAGAAGCAGGCTCCGTGCACCGGGAGCCCGACGTGGGATTCGATCCCGGGTCTCCAGGATCGCGCCCTGGGCCAAAGGCAGGCGCCAAACTGCTGCGCCACCCAGGGATCCCTTAATTTGATTTCTATTTTGATTAAATCAAAGGCATATTCAAGATGTTAGATGGATGTGTTTACTAATTGGCTTCATCAAAGTTTTTTTTTTTTTAACACCTAAAATTTTTCAGCTTGAAATAAATCTCTGAGATCAGACCCATGCCAAGATAATGATAAATACCTTTTAACATATGGTTATCTAGTTGTACATATATATGCATATACATATTTTTTAATACCGGAGACAGTCCTTGGAAAGGATCATGAGTTGGAGGATATTTTGAAGGGAAATAGAAACTTATATTAGCACGTGTATTAATCATTTCTCTCTAAATCAGTTATGGAGAGGAAGGGATATATATATGTAAAAAAATCAAGTTGTGAACGAATAAAAGGAAATAGGAGAGAAAGCTCGCGGAACCCGAGTACCCGAGAGCTGGGAAGTGTTCAGGTGCAGTGTCCGGAGGCCCTGCGGGAGGCTGGGGGGACAGCGGACGAGGTCGGCAAGGACGGGGTCTGGCTCAGCTTCGTTACCAGCTGCCGTGCGCCCTCGGCCACTCTGAATGGCCTCTCTGCCTGTTTCCCCGTGTTACATAGGCTTGATTTCATCGATCTACTTATGGGGTTGCGATGATAAAGTAAAATGATAATAACGAAAGGGTTTGGGAAAAGGTAACGTGCGTCATAGGTACGAAACACATGCACTGTCAATCCGAATATTTGGAATAAAACTACCGTCCCGCGAGGCGGAGCTGATTTATGCTGACTTCGTCTCAGTACAATCGTGTGAGATTGGTGTAATTCTCTCCCTCCTGCCCCCAGCAAAACTAGGCCCAGGTGGGAAAAGCAGCCCAAGAGCCCTAGGCGGGCTGGCGGGTTGGGTGGTGCCGCCTCGAGGCCCATGTGCGGGTGCACCTGTTGGCCCCAGATGGGTCACGGGGCCGAGGGCGGCTGTCACCCCCGAGTCCTGGCTGGCCTGGGCTGATGGACGTTTGGCGGGGGATGTACATTTACCTAATCACACATTTATTTCCCACATTATATAGATATAGGTATATATACATACAAATATATATATGTATATATTTTAAAGAATTTATTTATTTATTTACTCATGAGAGACACAAACAGAGAGAGGCCGAGACCCAGGCAGAGGGAGAAGCAGGCTCCATGTGGGGAGCCTGACGTGGGACTCGATCCCAGGACCCCGGGGTCACGACCTGGGCCAAAGGTGGCGCTAAACTGCTGAGCAACCCGGGCTGCCCTAAAAACAAAAATTTATTTTAAACGTTAGAATTAGTGATCTGGTCATTTCTGACAATTTGGTAAAGTTGCCTTCTGGTTTTCTCAGGGCTGGATTTCATCGTGGTATAAAGAGGGAGAATATTTTCTTCCCCTTTATTGCAAAACCCTGTTGCTGCCTGGATTTTTCCCATCTCGTGGGCTTCGGCTGGAGTTGGATTTTTGTCCCCAGGTGAGGACGTAGGCGCCCTCCGCTTGGCACGTTGCACCTGCGTCTCCCGGCCGAGCGGCTCTCCGAGGTCTCCCCCGACCCTCACTTGGACGAAGAACCCCTCGGTCTAAGTGGTCCTGCCTGGCCCCCGCCCCCGGGAGGAGACGTGCAGGAGTCCCCAGCAAGGTCCCATGAAGACAGAGGGCCGAGGTGCTCGGGAGCAGTGGGGACGCGGCCTGTCGGCCAGGACAAGGAGGGCGCGGAGTTGGATGGTGCAGGATGGCACCGGTGACCTCCGCTGTGCTGCCAACCTGCCGCCCGGGGCAGGCCCGGCCCCCCACGCAGGGGACAGCAAAGGGAAGCCGGTGCCGAGCGGGATGGACGCACAAGGCCCTGACGCACAACGGAAGCCAAGGATGGGGTTTAAACCTGCGCTGCTGCCCGAAGCCTTGGCCGTCGCTGCACGTCCCAGGGTGGCCTCCGTGGACCAAAGATGGCAGGAGCGGCCCTTTACTTGATGTTCACTACTGGCCAGGACTACACGCAGCTTATTGCTGAATTTTTAAAAGTCTTTATTTTGGGCAGCCCGGGTGGCTCAGGGGATTAGCACTGCCTTTGGCCCAGGGCGTGAGCCTGGGGTCCCAGGATCGAGTCCCGCATCGGGCTCCCTGCATGGAGCCTGCTTCTCCCTCTGCCTGGGTCTCTGCCTCTCTTTCTCTCTGTATCTCCCATGAATAAATAAATAAAATCTTTTTAAAAAAGTCTTTATTTTTCGTAAGCCTCATTTTCTCCATGTGTAAGAGCTTCAGCACCGTGGGGCAGCGAGGCACCCACAGCACGGCCTCCTCCCTGGGCCGTGGGCCGCCAGCCTGCATGCCGCAGTCTTCCCTCCCTGTCCCTCTGTGGGGCGCAGCCCGGAGGAAGAATGAGAGCCTGGCTTCTTTCTCATCCGTGTCTCCCTCTGGCTGCTTCACAGCCCCCCTCGGGTTGGGTAGTCCTTTGGGCCGCGGACGCTGCTGTTGGGCTGCAGACGCTGCCATTGGGCCACCATTGGGCCGCGGATGTCACCGTTGAGCCACAGATGCCACGTTGGGCCGCAGACACCATGTTGGGCCGTGGAAGCTGCATTGGGCTGCGGACACCTCCATTGGACCACCATTGGGCCGCAGATGCCACGGTCAGCCGCGGATGCTGCATTGGGCCCCAGACACTGCTGTTGGGCCGCGGATGCCACTGTTGGGCCACGCTCCCCGAGAGCCCGCAGGGCGGCCCTGCTCTTGCCACTCAGGAGAGCATATGCCTTGCAGAGGCCCAAGTCTCCGGGAGTCTCCGTGTCCTTACCTGTAATGTGGGCACGAGACCTGGTCACTGCCCCAGGGGTTGGTGAGCGTCAGTGCAGCAAGGTCAGGGGCCTGTGGGCTGGCTCCGTGGCTAGGACAGAGCGGGCTAGGACTAAGGCAGTGGGCTGCTGGCATCTAGTCCTTTCTATTCCGAGAAGTGCCGCCCCTGCTTCATGTCTGTCCCCAGAATCTGGAGACCAAGGCGTGGTAGCCAGGGCTCGCGGGGAAGCCAGTCTGAGCCAACGTGATGCTTCTGCAGAGGACTGGGCATCAGGAGCGAGTGTCGCCAAGAGGTCGGGAGATGCCCGCGGTGGAGGGTGGTGCTGGCGGGCGGGCCGGGGCCTCCACAAGTGCCCTGGGGGGGTGCCCCTGTATGCCCACTGTGCAGGGCGTCCTTGGCGTCCGGCTGCAGTGAGAAGAAATGAGACCTCTCCAGCGCCCCTCCCCCTGCCGCCCCTGCCCGCCCGTCTCCCAGGACAAAGGCCTCCTGAGATGCCCCACGGGAAACCCAGGCTCCGTGTCTGCAGATCTGAAAGCTGGAGCATAATGCGTCCCCCTTCCTCCCCCCCAGGAGCGGCTGCTTCGAGTGCAACCTTCCTATTACAATCACTCTTGCATGATTAAATAGAAACTGTCCTCCTGTTATGCTCTTTGTTGATAGATTAAATGTTCCAATGAGACATTAGACTGTATTATAATGAAGCATTTCTGGAGCGTCAAATTAAAAATTAGGTATGTCTGTGAAGATTACCTTCAATGGGATTTGATTATGCGACTGTTAATTCTAAATAATAAACACTGTCAGTACTTTCATATATATATAAAAATGTATATATAAAAATCTATATAAAATCTTATTTGATATTGATATTCATTTTTTGAGATAGCGTTGGTATTCTAAATTCCTTTTTTTTTTTTTTTTTTTTTTACCAGTCAAAAAAAAAAAGTATCTCAACTCAGAGAAGTTAAATAGCTTCCCCTAGATCCTCCAGCCAGGAAGTGGAACTGAGACACGAATCCAGGTTTTTTATTTTTTTTTCAAAAGGAGGGTCTTCCCACCATACCATAAGATTATTTATCAAGCCAACATATAGGAAGCATATTTTGATTTTCTCAAAATTCCGCAAAGGGTATCTCCACATGCTAAGGAAGGAAGATTGGCAAATTGTGGTGTTTTTCTTCAGAAGATAGGATTCTGATGGAGTTGTGCTCCCTCCTACCAAGTGGCCCAAACACACAGAGGGAGAGCAATTCTATCACCAGACCCTGTTCTCAACAATGCAAGTCATATACAAAACTTGGAAAGGAATTAAAGAGGCTTGTTGGCTTCTGTTCCACAATAAGCATGGGAAAAGAGATCAGTGTTTGCTTAATGGAAACCTTAATTCAGATTTCTAATTGAGTATAATGAACAAAGGAGAATGTCCCCAATGCTCGAGAACTGTAAACAGAACCGTGTTCTTTTAATGATCACACACTGATCATCTTAGCGAATCTAAATTACATGGGTCCAAATGCTGCCGTGGGAGGCATCGCTCCGTCTCTGTGTTTCCAGGAAGCTCCGGGCTGTCCTGGCAGGGGAGTGTGGGGACGGGCAGGGTCCTCGCTAGCTGTCATCAGGAGAGAGTTGCAGACAGGAGGGCGGCCACGTTTCAAAGAATCATAATAAAGGAAAACCTGAGCTGTGAGCTTGATGGAAGGATATTGGCTTCTGAAACTCGTACATTAGAAATAAGTGTAGCTCACGTTTCGGCGAGGAGCCTCCAGACACTCAGCCACCGATTCTAAAGCGTTGCTCACGGTGATTTTTGGCACCTACACTGTGCGTCGTCCTGAGAGTTTGCGTCGACTCCCTTTCGCTTCCTCAGCACTTGCAAATCTTTGGCCACAAGAGACAATTTGATCTTGGAAAGACAGTGATGATGTCTGGAGTCAGAGAAGGTCTGGAGAGTTAAATGGTGGGTTGCGTTGGGGCAAGGCCATTTGGGGGTGAGGATGAAGTGTGACAAGGTAGGAAGAATCATTTTCTCGCGTGCCTCGCTCGCTGTCTCTGAGGGCGATTCCAGAGGAGATGTTCCTAGAATGTTTCTGGTGGTAGAAGCACCATTGAAATGATTCTACTCTTCAGGTTGCCTGAAAACAGAGTTTTTCTCATTATAAAAGTCGTATATACCCATACACACACACAGATAGAGGTGTGTGTTCATGCCTATATATGCACACATGTAAAATATACTTTCATATGTATTTTTTGGTAGGAAATTTAGGAAATGTAGCTCTGCACAAAGAAGGAAGCAGTCATTGGGATTAGCAGGTAGCCCCGACCCAGCAAGGCGTCTGCTCTCTGCTCTGATTCTCCCCAAGGACACATAGTAGAACATAGTGGTTACGGGTTTAGGTGCGAGAATCAGAGACTTAGGTTTAAATGCCAACTTTATAATTTCCTAATTCTGTGATTCTGGCCAAGTTACCCAAACTCTCTCAACCTCTGTTTTTTCATCTGTTAAAAAAAAAAAAAAGTGTTGAGTTGTGCTCACTTCGTTGGGTCACTGTTCATTTACTTTTTATGTACTTATTCATTCATTCCTCGAGTGCTTATTGAGCACCTGTTAGGTTCCTGACTCTGTTTTAAGTCCTGGGAATAAAGGAGTGAACACAACGGGAATCCTGGGACTCGAACGTGCTAGGGAGGAGATGTAGACAAAAACCTTAAAAATAAATTAAAATCTGTAACACATAAAGTGCTTGTATCAAGCCCTGCGCCTTAATCCTCCCAGGGCTGCGCCGGGAGGGCCAGATGATGCCTGCACGCAAGGGGCCCGACGTTACAGGAGCAGCGTCGGGAGCTTAAGGAAAACTTTTTTGCTCTCTGCATCTCCTTTTGCTCCTTTTGCTCTCTGCATCTCCTAAGGCTGCTCACTATACAAAATCCTTGAAAAGCAGTTGAGAAAAAAGGAAGCCAGTCTCTGCTCGCAAGAAGTGAGGAAATGCTAGGTTTGTGGAGAACTGTCGCTCAGCGACTGATAGAAACGCAGAATCTTGCGCGCTTGTAGACCTACTGTCCCCGAAACTCTTGGGGTGGGGCTGAGCAGTTCGTGTTTTGCTCAGCATCCAGGTGATTTTGAAGCAACTGAAGGTGGCTCCCCGTGGTGGTCACGCACCGGGTGGACCAGGGTGGGGGTAGGGCCCAAAGAGACAACATCAGTGAATGTGGATTGACCTAGAAATCAGGATACTGGGTTTCCAACCATTACCTTTGCCATGTAAACCTGAACAGACAGTCTAGTTTTAAGGACTTTTTTTAAACTGAAAAAGACTTTGAAGATCACATAGTTCTAGGATTCCAAATAGGGGTTTTCTCATGTGACACCTCTAATCCCCTGACGCACAGGCTTTAGCGGGTTTTGTAGGTACCTGCCCTGGTGACAAACGGGATGTGGGGATACTTGTACAGCTGACATCACCGATCTGTCCAAATTTCTTATTTATCTTTAGGACAAGAGAGGGCAGGTTCTCTCTCTTTTGATATTTACTAGTTCTCTCTTCTCTCTGTTTTTCAGGGACCACCCCCGTGCTAGTTTTCTTTTACAAGCATAATTTCTGTAATAGCTTTGCATTGCTTTGGTGAATCATCAGTGAGGTGGCTGGAGAAATGTGGCGCATTTGGGTTCTTAGGCTGTGACCTTGTACTAAAATTCAGCTCAGGTTAGCAATTTCTGGAGCAAACGTCTCTGGCAGGTTACTTTCTTTGAAGTGTTGCTGGTTCCAAAACCAAATGGAATTTTTTTTTTTTTTTTTTTTTTTTTAGTTCACCTGCAATCAGTAACAATAAGAGAAAGCAAAAATGCATTTTGAAGCAGTTTCTTGGAAACTGGTTCAAAGGTTTTAGCAAATTGGATGTATTATTAACCACCATCGGAGTTCTCAAAAACAGTTTTGAAACTCTTAGAATCTTGTCTATTTTGACATTTAAAAAAAAGATTTTATCTATTTATTTATTTGAGGGGAGGGGAAGGGGCAGAGGGAGAGTCAGAGAATCTCAGTCAGACTTGGTGCTGAGCACTGAGCCTACTGTGGGTCTTGACCCCACGACCCCGAGATCACGACCTGATCTGAAGCCAAGGGCCGGATGCTTCACTGAGCTACCCATGCACCCCTATTCTGACATTTTTTAATCAAATATTTTTAGTCAGCCAAGCACATTGGAAATAAATAAAATTTTCATTTGAATTGTAGCAGTTCCTTAAAGGTGAATCTGTAATTTTAAGAGCAATTAATACATCAAAAGGGAATTAAAGAACATTAGTGGGTAATGGTTTTGATCTGTTTCCAAGAAAAAAAAAAAGAATACTTCTGAGCCGCAGATTGGTTACGGCACTAACTAGTCACTGCACCAGCAAGGACAACATTCAGAAAGATGAGGAAAAACATACAGAATCGCAATAACAGTAGTGCAGCGGAGAAGGAGAGAGGGGGGACGGGAGAGAGGAGAAAAGGAGGAGCAAGGAGAGAAAAAGGAGAGGAAGAGAGAAGACAGGAGAATGAGTAAGAATATATGAAAGGCATTTGTCAGACTCTCTCCCTCTACCCCGCTCTGGTTAAAATTGTGTCATTTCCCAGGGATGAGCAGCTATTCTAGAGTTTTAAGCTAATGCTTTCCCAGAAGATGTTTTCTTTGTTCCCTAAATTATTGATCGGGCTATTAAGGGTACAAAATGAAATTTTAATCCGTGGTAAGAGTCTTCCCAAAGTGTGACCTCCTGGAACACCCTGATTCACTGGCTACACTGCCATCTGAGTAATGGAAGTGAGAGGATGGAAGAGCATGAGAGCAGAAAGTAAATGTCCATGGAAGGCAGGAGCATGAGCCCTGCAGCATGAGCTGTGCAGGATCCCCTCTGCAGGATCCCCTCTGCAGCATGAGCTGTGCAGGATCCCCTCTGCAGGATCCCCTCTGCAGGCCTGGCCCCGGGGAGGCGGGGGTTTGAGAGTCCAGTAGAAGCTTGGGAATGGATCACTGTCCTTCCTGCCACTTTCACTGCCTCTTGGTGGGATGGAGATCATGAGGAACAGGGGCCAGCACTGGAGCCAGGACTGCACGCAAAGAGCATGCTTGTCACGCTCGGGGTCCCCATCCTTAGCTCACTCATTATACAGCAACGGTTATGTCATCGTCCTTTCGGTCATGGTCAGAGGCGAGGGACAAGGGGCAGACTCGGCTGTCGGCCCACCAGGTGAGGAGCAAGTCGGAGGGTGCGGAGCCAGGGGCGAGGGCAAGGTGTGGGAGCCTAAGCTGACCCCCCGTGGCGCGGCACCTGCCCGCCCCGACACTCGCCCCGCGGGCCAGGGGCTGCTCTTTGTTCCCCTGCTGTCGCGAGTCCTCACGTCCACTCTGCATCATTCTCTTGTTTTAAGAGAGAGGTGGGAGGCCAGCGGGGAGGAGCTCAGAACAGCTCCCGAGCAGTGGAGAACTGAAGCCCTCATTCCAAGGCCCGCAGTCCTTGTGGTGCCCGCAGTCCTCAGGTGAGTACTCGCCGGGCCGTCACAGGTGTCTGTGTCGCCTCTCTTTTCCCCTTTGTCCCTTCCACCTTGTAGCGGCCCGGCTTGTTGGCCCCAGAGAACGATTCGGAGGTCTGCTCCTCCCTCCTATCTGTTTCTCTTCATCTCCCTTTAATTTCCTGGCTCCTGTTTTATGTTGTGCTGCTGGTGGGTCTTATTGTACCTCTGATTTTATTATGAACAAAATGTTCTGCAGTAGAGACTATATCAGTTGGATATTGTGTGTAACAACTCAGCCCAAGTGGTGCCCGCTTATTACTTCTCACGGTCTAGGAGTTGGCCCGGGGTGGACTGATCACAGCGGCTCAAGAGGGCAAGTGGAAGCACACAGGACTTCTATCTATCTATCTATCTATCTATCTATCTATCTATCTATCTATCATCATCTATCTATCATCTATCTATGAGAGAGAGTGCTGAGTGGGTGGAGGGGAAGAGAGAGAAAGAGAGAGTCCCAAGCAGACTCCCTGCTGAGCACAGTGCCTGACACGAGGCTCGATCTCACGACCCTGAGGTCATGACCTCAGCTGAAATCACGAGTCGGATGCTTACGTGACTCAGCTGCTCGGGCACCCCCGTACCCAAGACTTCTTAAAGCCACCTTGTTCTTTTGGTCAAAGGAGATCACATGGTTTGGCCCAAAGTTGGGAAGTAGGGGTGCCCTCACCTACAGTGGAGGACGCTACCAAAGTATATGGCAAAGGATATGGGATTAGGGAGGGGCAGGGAATTGGGACCGTGGATGTAGTTTATCGCAGAGCTCTGTCAACCAAGCACACACGTTGCAGCCTACCGTGGCCCGCTGGTTCCTCTTCCTCTTCCTGACTCTGACTTAAGGAAGGGTTAGCTCCCTCCCAGGTCCTGACAGCCGTGGGAATCAGATGTCTCCTTGGAGGTGGTGGCCTCTGAGGGTTGCTTTTTTCCAGTTCTTTACTCTGCTTCCTCTCCCCCGTGAAATGATCAGCTCTGGTGTATCTCCAACCTTGCATCATCAAGAAGTAACAGATTTTTTTTTTTTTCTCAAACATCTTCCTTAAAAGTCTCTATTTCCTTCAATAAGTAGGGACAACACAAGTGTGTCCATTCGCACTATGATCTGGTATTCTTGTATTTTAACTGATTCACCCCTGTACCACTTCTCCTGGTATTATTTAACTGAAACTTGGTAAGACGCAATACCTTCTGTTTGATAATGGTAGAATTTTAAGCAAGAAATCATGCTAATTGGGTAATAGAGGGGCTGTGAAATTGAAATCAGCTCTTCTACTTGGGTGTGCATCCTGACTATTGCACAGAGTGGGTGTTCACACACCACCCTGATGGACTCTATGAATAAAACTCTTGGTTTCACTCTGTAAAGTTCTACCCTTCCAACGTAGGAATCGGAAACGTTTTGACCTCCTTCTGGGGCGGGGTTATAACATGCCGTTAAAATCAATATTAACCTGGCCCCCAAAGCTGTGTGTAATCCGGACTCTTCATTCTTTGCATCTTGAACTCTCGTTGTCCCTCTCTGATAACTTTCTTACCAAACAAACCCTTCCTTCCTTTCTTAAATTCCAAGCTCCTTCATGCCTCAGATCCTTATACCACCCATTCCATCTGCCTGGAATGTTCTTTCCCCAGCCATCTCTCTGTCGCCTACCTGAACTCCTGCATGTCCTTCGGGACTCAGCTAAATCTTAATTTATTTAAGAGGCTGTCCTGACCTCACTGTTGTGATTACCCGATCTGTCACCTGTGCCAGAATTCTCCGTCTTCCTTCCTAGAACGTCTCACATTTCTACTGACAAAATGGATCATTGATTGCATGTTTTCTTTTTGTTTGTTTCATGTGCGTTTTCCTTTCCAGTGTCTTAGTTCCCTGAGGGTTTCTACACCTTGTTTTCCCAGCCTTGGCCTATAGTGTTTGGCACAGAGTGTGTTACTAGTTGCCATTTGTTGAATGAAGGAATAAACTCTGCAGAACATAGATGTTCAGAACTGGAATAGACGATGAAACCAGTTCCCATCTTATAGTTTCTGCAACAGCCCTCCTGGTCTCCAGGTAGCTGATTGCTTCTGCTTCAACACTTCCCCCAATTAGGAACTCATTTTTCTTGGTGCTGTCAATTTCATATTTCTAACAGTTATAACATTTTCATGTTTCCATTTCCATTAAATTAAAATTTGTCATCCCATAACTCTTATCTGTTATTTTATCACCAGCTTCTTGGGATTTTACAAAACAATCCAAATTTACTCATTTGTCAGTATTTTGTACATTTGAAAATTATAACTCCCAAACATTTTTTCGTTGAAATACCCGCTCTTTTATATGCACACTTTATCAACATTATCTCATTTGATTGTCAATGTGATTCTCAGTGGGTTGTATTTTTATCCTCATTTTACAGATGAGAATACTGAGGCTGAAAGAGTTTAAACAATTACCGAAGACCATGGAATCAGTAAGTTGCAGAACCTGGATTTGAAACCAGGAACAAGAATTGGTGTAATCAGTATACCCAGGGGACTGATGTGGATAATATATTCCACAAATGGGAAGGACTCCTTAGAAATTAACACACTGGGGATCCCTGGGTGGCGCAGTGGTTTAGCGCCTGCCTTTGACCCAGGGCGCGATCCTGGAGACCCGGGATCGAATCCCACGTCAGGCTCCCGGTACATGGAGCCTGCTTCTCTCTCTGCCTGTGTCTCTGCCTCTCTCTCTCTGTGTCTATCATGAATAAATAAATAAAATCTTTAAAAAAAAAAAAAAAGAAATTAACACACTGGGTGGCTGTTTGCTTACTTACTGACATTGATACTCCCTCGAATGGTGCTCCAAAATGCTTTTGTCCATGGTTCCTTAGTCTTGGTGATCTTGATTCCTTTCTGCATTCACTGAATGGACAGCCATATCAGGCTGCATATATAACTAGATATCCATCCCTGTATGGTACATCCAGCACCCCGAACCTGGATGATGACAGTGACAGTGTCTTTAATCTTAAGACATTTTTTTTTTACTCCATTTCACCATCTATTCCTGTGTTTTTCTCAGTACTTGATTTCTGGCTTCATCCAAATGTGCTCAGCCCTGTACTTCCTTTCTCGCTTCTACAGTACCTGACACTGCTCTTGTACTGACATTGCTTCTCCTTGATGCTATTTCATTCATACCTGCAGATCTCCTGCATGCACCCCTGGGGAATATCCTAATATAATCTCTGCGTCAGATTACTTACATTATGCTGCTATAACAAGCAACACCTGAATATTAGTAGCTTACACAGCAAAGGTTTATTTTTAATTCATGCTAAATATCTTTAGTAGGCTATTGGTCACAGTGCCTCAGAGACGCAAGCTAATAGAGCAACCACTACCTTGAGCAAGACCTTTTGTTATGGGGGAAAAAAAAAGAGGAAGAGCTCCAGTGTCTCTTATCAACAATTGAATGCTTAGCCTGGAAGCGACACTAGTCATCTGGCCCACCCAATGACGAGGGGGCCCGGGAGGCCAGTTCTTCCATATGTGCAGATTTGGGGGAACTAAGAAACAATTGGTTTATATTTGATAACTTAGTCCATAAGACTAAGATTTGTCTTAGACATAATTTGATTATATTAAATAGAAACCTACTCAGTGTGGCTCACTGGGGATTTAAAATAGAAATTTATTATAAGGAATCAAAGGATTTTAATGGAATCCAAGAGTTGAAGTACAGTAGCTCTGTACTTCATAAACTATGAAGTACATAAACTATGGATCTCCATAGCTATCGTAAACTATGGGTATGGAGAACTGGAAGGCTTCCAAAGGCGAGGCAGCAATTCCAGTACTCTCTGTGTCTTTAGAAACAAATGGCCTCTCATCTCTGTTTCCTTGCACATTTGATCCATTCTCTCTCTTTCTTCCTACAAACTAGCCTTCCCTGTTTATTATTATTTTTTTTTAGCACATGAGACCCTAAAAGTAACCATCTCAGAATGGGAGGTTTAATTCTTGAGTCTATTTGACTTTATAATTTCAGGACCTACCTTCCTCTCTTATCCTTGGGTTGGTATCCTTCTGTAGTCCGATTAAGAACTATTATCAGCCATGCAAAGATGATGCCAAATGGTAGTAAGTCATCCTGCCTCTAGGGAGCACAGAAGGGGAATTGATAGGAATCTTTATCACATTAGCCTTTCCTAGTACTGCTTAAATGGCCCCTAATACAGTTCCTGAGAAAAGGAGTTAGACATCATCTTTCCAAATAGTGCCGAACATCAGGAAAACCCCCGTGTTCCTTTGTCTTACCTTTTCCAGCTGACTTCTGAAATCCTGCCTTATAATTTTACCTCTTAAATATTAAGGTTTATTTATTTATTTTTTTTAAATTTTTAAATTTATTTATGATAGTCACAGAGAAAGAGAGAGAGGCAGAGACACAGGCAGAGGGAGAAGCAGGCTCCATGCACCGGGAGCCCGACGTGGGATTCGATCCCGGGTCTCCAGGATCGCGCCCTGGGACAAAGGCAGGTGCCAAACCGCTGTGCCACCCAGGGATCCCAATATTAAGGTTTAAACCTTAGTTACATGTAACATTCTCTCCCCTAACCACTCCACATATTCTTGTCAACTAGTTAACGAATTAACTAGTTAAATGATTATTGAGTGCTTATTAGATAGAAAGTATGCTTTGTGTTGGATAGAACTGCCCTCAAAGTACATATAATCAAGTACTAATAGGTCCATGTGAATTGAGATTTTAAGGTCAGGTTTCCAAGACTGATAGATCACAAGCACTTGTGGATGGAGGGACATGAACTGACTTCTACAGAATAGCCACTATGTGCCGTGCACCACGTGCTGGGCCCTCCATGAGTAATTTCTCATAAATCCTTACATTATACCAGCAGAGGTTGACGTCATCATTCTAATTTAAAAAGAAGCAAGATTTACACTTTGGTCTTTGAGATTCCAAAGACTGTTTTACTTTCTAGGTCAAGCTGCCTCTAGGAATTGAGGTGGTGATATCAGCCAGAGTTGACTAAATTGGGTTGGTCTTTGACTCCGTTCATTCTCCTTTTGGCTTGTAGCACTACCTTAACAATCTCTTCTAAATCACTTCATGAAAAAACTTGCTTCTCACAGTCCATACATAACTGGGGGTTTTGATTTAGGTTCTTTGTTAATCATTATATTTATATTCAAATGCAAGCAAAGCTTCATGATAAGAAGAAGAGGTGGAACAGGTATGAGTTGATCATTAAAGCTGTCAGTGATGATTTCTGACACTGTCATGGTGGGAAAGAAATTCTTATCAGCAACCAGGTTAACAATTGACCAGGTTGTGAATGCCTCTCTTCATGAGGAAGCTGACCCTCTGGGAGGATGTAAGACGTGTTCACATTGTTTTCATCTCAGAGGTGATAATTGTCTTCTTCCATCTTGAAGGCTCATCCAGCAGTTTATTAAATGGCCCCGTGGCCTCAAAGAGCTCGGTCTTCTTCTATGAGTTTCTATCCCATTCTGGGGAAATTAAGTGGAATATTGCAAACTGTAAAGGCTTCTGAACTTCCTCTGCTTTAAAAGGTATTCACTAACAATCAATAAACAGGAAGCACAGTGGAATCATGGAAAATGCATGGAGCAAGGCAGACCTGGGTTTGAATCTTGGCTCCTCTGCTTAGGAGCCATGTAGTTATGGATAAGTTATTTAACCTCACTGTTAGCTTCCAGATCTGAAGAGGGTAACAAAATCTACCTCAGAGGCTTGTTGCTAGAATTCAATGACATAGAATCTGTGGAAACTATTCAGGGTAATAGTGCAATTATGGTATACTTACTTACACAGGCCTGCCATGGATGACTGTGTAGACTGGGCACTGTGTGACTCTAGGGAGTACCATTCACATGTGGTCAGTACTGTGCTGTGAACAACCTTCACAACCATAGTCACCCCACCGAAGGACTTCGCATGCTGCTCAGTGCAAAGAAGGTATTTCTAAAGAGGCAGTCATTATCATTCTTTTTACTCCTCCCATGGAATTTTCATACCTGGTGCTCACTCTTGATATCTTCTTTTTTTATTATTGGTTCAGTTGAGCAACCTAACTTCAGTTTGTTTTCACTCCAGCTGGACATTGCTTCTTCAATAACCCATTTCCATTTTGGAAACTGCAGACCGTAGGCAAATTATGCCCTGGAATCTTGGGATTCTTTTCCTCATCCTGAAGCTAGAGCTTAGCTTTTGTGTTTGCCTAGGAGTTGGAATTAAAGACCATGGACAGGAAAGGAGGACCTGAGCTTATGAGACAGAGAACCTGCTTTTGTGGGTGAGGGTGATGGCTTCAGACTGTTAGAATGAGAATTTGGAAATTGTGATGATCTTGAACATCTGTTTCACAGTCACAGAGGCACTAAAGGGCCCCTGAAGGTGATAACAAAAAGAGTTCAAGGATCTGGAGAACTGTGTGACTAGAAAAATTGGCACCTCTTTAGAGAGTATCTATGGGAAGCACAACTTATAGTTGAATTGTCAAGTATTAATATAAATTTATGAATGCTGAACCATAGATGCAATCACATTCTGTTGTTACCTGATGGGGAAGTATTTTGTAAACCTTGAACTGTGTTAGTTTTGAATAACTTGGTGCCACACCTACATTTTTAACAGGCTGACTTGTTCTCACATTATAAGGCACTGTCTTACCCCAACTGGTAGATGTGCAGTTTGTTCCACTCCTTTGGAAGTACATCAGGAGAAAGAAAGGGGAGAAAAAAATGAGAAATTACATCCATTTGAGAATCCTAAGAAGCCTTGGTTTTTATCCTTTATAGGCCAGTGAATGTATTTGAGATAAATTTTTTGTAGATTGAAATTGTGCTGCTCAAGAATGTATTTGAGATAAATTTTTTGTAGATTGAAATTGTGCTGCTCAACCCATTCCCTGCTCAAGGGAATGGATTGTGTATGGTGAGGGAGGGATGAAGGATGGACACATTCATATTTGTGAGGTCTACTCTGTTCCAAATTCTTTTCACATGTGTTTAATCCTCAGTGTCTCCAGGAGGCTGTGGCTATTGTTTCCAGTTAACAATGAGAAAAGCCAGGTTCAGAAAAGATGATTTGTTCATACTGGTAGAGTTTGGGTTCTCACCTATGTCTGCTGACCCCAACGCAATTCTCTTTTCTTTAGACCAGGGTCAGCAAGCACTTTTGGAAAAGAACCTTCGTCAACAGGTTTTGTGGGCCATGAAGTCTCTGTTGCTGCTACTCAACATGCTCAGGTGGTGCAAAACCAGCCATCAAGAGTATGAAGACATAGATGAGCACTGCTGTGTTACAATAAAGCTTAATTTACAAAAATAGGAAGGGTAGGATTTGACCTACAAGCCTATTTGCCAAAACTTAAAAGCCTCAGAATAAAAGCTAAAGCAACAAAACCCCAAAATGAGAAGAACAGAAAATAGTTAAATGAAGGTAGGGTTTGGAGGATGACACTGTTTAGTAAAGGACTTCATAAAATTTATGTATAGTATTCCTCATAGAGTGAGAGCCAAGGCCATTTCATATACACTTTACAACCTTACACTTCACATGACTGTGTCAGTCCCTGGAAAGCAATGAAACTCTTCTTTAAATCTATACATGAATAGGGCATCTGGGTGTTCAGCCGGTTAAGCTCAGCTCATGGTCTTGGGGTCCTGGGATCGGGAATCTGCTTCTCCCTCTCCCTCTGCCCCTCCCCACCGCTCCTGCTCCCTCTCTCAAACACATGACTAGTGTTTCAAGTATTACACCTCAGTTAATCACCTACGATTAGGTCAGAGCTTTCCCCAATACACACAAATTATTACAGTGCCTCTCTCTCTCACTCAGTTGGGCGGCTGGTTCCTTCTCTTGTCATTGACTAAACTTTCTTGCAATCCTTAGATTCCCATAAACAAACAGATCATCATGTTGTTGGAACAACTCTAATATCATAAAGCTGGACAAGTATAATGTACTTTTCAGGTAAAACTATGATGTTATTCTCTCTACCGAAGATAGCACGAATGGCACATTTCTTACGGAAAATCTTCTTTGTCATTTGTTTATTTGTTTTTATATGCTAAACAGAGGTGGGAAGCCCAAAATAGGATACTAAGTAAAAAATAGTAAGAAGATAGTTCTCTGCAAACAACAAGGTAAATATTTGAAAAAGATGAAAAGAGCAGCTTCTCAACTCTCACTAAATTCCATAGAAAATTACCAACTTGTTCTACTATTAAAAGTTGCAGGTCACCTAATACAATAAGTAAGCAAAATCACGTAACTCACAAATACTAAAGACTCAAAACCGTTTTGCCATGGGGTTCGGGTCTGGTGGCTCGATACTCTGGTTCAGAAATCCTATTGCAGTGGTTCAGGCTAGGAAGGATGGAAGTCCAAGTTGAAGCAGCAACTCCAACCGCAGCAAGGGAGGGAAGAACATGATAAATGTTTGTACCCAGAACTGACAAAATGTGAGTTTTTATTATTTAAAAGTCATCATAGTTGATGATGATGATGATGATGATGATGATTCTTGGTGGCAGATACCAGAAACTGGCTGATAAACTTAAGCTGAAATGGCGATTTATTGGCAAGATTCTGGGGTAGCTTACAGAATTGAAGAAAAGTAGCACACAGAATTGGGTCAAGTCATGGGAAGGCATAAATCAGGGAGTCTCTGGGCGCATCAGCATTGAGCTTCCATGTATTTTCATTCTGGGGGGTACCATATGTTACTGACTCCAGCCCATGGTGGATTAGTGGCATTAATAGTCCCAATTAAAGACTTCATTGCATCCCTGCCCTTTGCTCCGTAATTCCATAGGCCCCTCTCATTCTGATTCTGAAATTGGCCCTGGAAGAGTAACAAATGTGATATAATCAGAAACTTGAATAGGCACTTGTAGATTTGTGCTTCCTTGCTTATTCCTCATCTTTGCCCTGAGGATGTGCCCAGGCCAGTCTACTGGATAATGGGGCACATGGGGAAGAGCCGAGTGATCCCAGCTGTCTGAGCCGAGCCCCCGGTTACGAGAGAAGGCTCATTGGAGAGCTGCCTATCGTTACCTGCAGCCGACCGAGACCCGTGAATAAACCTAGCATAGATGAGCCAAACTGTCCACCTACCCCGTAAACAAATGCGAAATGATAAATTGTTGCTTTAGGTAAATTTTGCGGATATTTATTGCACAGCAACAGCTAATTGATACACCACTAACGGGTCTCTTGATTCAAGTTTTAATTTCTTGAATATGAGGATCTGTTGGATTCAGCTCGGTTCTTGTGCTGTACTCTGGATCACTTAGCTGTGACCGGGGGGCAGGTGGTAGGGCTAACGGAGAAACACTGTGAGGCTGTAAAAACAGCCCAATTGGTGATATAAGTTGTATATTTATAACATGGGGGAAGAGCTGGGATAGAGATGGAGAGTCAAAAACTCCTGGAATATTTATAAATATTCTGAGTTTCATCAAACTCCTGAGAGAGGAAGGGCTTTTTAGCCTCCCATTGATGGTAGCTGTGAATCAGCCCTGGGGAAATGGCTTGCTCATAAGGAGTCAGAAAGTGATTGATCAAACCCCTGAATAACTTGATAGAGTGGGCAGGGCCTGTTTTTCATCTCTGTGTCCTTAGTGCCTAGCAAAGGTTGGATCATAGAAAGGCAGTATTTTTTTTTTTTAATTTTTTGAGGGAGACTGGGCATCGAAAGAATTGTTCAGGATAAAATATCAGCCGTTGATATTGAAAAGACAGTGGCCAAATTCTGCAGGTTTTAGGTGTATCAATACCTGATAATGTGGTGCCTACATAATGCTAATCATCAGAAAGTAATAACTTTGTGCCAGAAGGAAGATCATTGCTGTTATCATGTAATAAATGTGTTTTTTCAGGCGACTAGCTCATTAACTGCCTGCTTGTGTATTTATGGCTGTGCTTTCTTCCTTTCCATAATCATAGAATTCTAGAACGGTAGGGGACCCGAGGCTGTCTAGAGAGCCCGTGGCACAGTGTGGTACCTCTTGGCTCAGCCCCACATGTTCCTCCTTTGTAGAAGGTTCTCACTGGCTCGTCCAAAGCCCCATTCGCTAAGTCCCTCATTCATCCTCTGCTCGGTCAGCAGCGTATAGTTACTGAGCTCTGGCCAGACCCCTGTGCGCACAGGCCGTGTGAGCAACCAGGAGCCAGGAGCTTCCAGCTCTGGTGAGTCCGTGACTAGCACAATCCTGTTCACATCCATTTCCCCACTTTTATTTCTCATACTTCATCGCCTCCCCACGTGCACCTGGGCCGCGTCTGTATCCTAGCGGCTGCGCTGGGAGGAATGCGTTGGGCCGCACGGCGCGGGGAGCACTTGACCTTGGTGAGTTCTAAAAGCTAGTTGCATTTTAACTGTCATTCCTCTTCTTTCCTTCCCTCCTTCCTTCCTCTTTTCTTTATTTTTCTGTTGTTGCCCTTCGAACAAATGCCGATTAAGTCCTAGTGTTCAAAAAGTGGCAAGCAGCACAGAAGCCGCTGCGCTAACCTCAAGCTGCCTGCGATCTAGCATATCTCGTGGGGGAGCAGGTAGAGGTCTCGCTGAGCTCCAAGAAGGAAACGAGCAACTGGGGACAGTTATGGTTCCCGTATCGTCTGGAGGTTGACACGAAAGGTCTCGTTTCATCTACACGGCTGTTCTACAAACGAGGTATTAGAAAATAAAGCTCACGCTCTCTGGTATTTTCCTCGAAGTCATGCAGCTAAGGCATGAGAGAAGCAGGATTTGAATCCTAGCTCCTAAGAGTCGTGACTGCAAAGCCTGTGCCCGTATCTCTGCACATCGTGGCGGTTCCCTCGCTCTCCGGCCCTGTTCCCGCTCAGCAGATGAGCCACATCTGTACTGTTTAGCTCTTGTCAGAGTATTGCTCATGACAACTAGCCCCAAACCCCTGGGCTTACAGCGGCAAGCGTTTAGATTTTTCCACACATGGATCTGCAAGCTGCCTGGCCTTGGGCTGATGTGAGCTGGATCTGGATGCATTCCTCGGTGTGTGGCTTCCCCACCCACGGTGGACGCAGGTCTGCTCCAAATGTCTTCTCGAGCTCCTTCTACCGGGAGCGTCCTCTTAGGGTAAGTGCAAGGCGTGCGAGGGGGCCATCGAGGCTTGCAAGCGCTCTAACGCGATTGTGTTCACCACCACTCATTGGCCACAGTGTGTTACAGGGTCAGCCAGGCCCCAGGCCTCCCGTGGTGGGAGGAACTAGCAGCTGGATGGCAGAGTGTCCGGAGCTATGACTCTGTAACGAGGGCAGGTGGAAAATTTAGAGCAAAAATTCAGTCTACTGCACCCCAAACCAGCAGGACGGCCGGGCGAGCGTGTGCCGGCCTTTAGCGGTGTTTGAAGTCTGAAGTCCCGGCTTTGCTGCTCCCTGCCCGAGAAGCATTTGGCCCCACCTGGGCTGGAACGGTCATTATATTCCCTGTCCCGTATTCCTTTCAGACTTATTTAGGTCTCAGAGAGCAAATGTGAGCTTCTTTAGAACCTTTACGGCGGTACTCAAAGTCGATTATTAATATTGTTATTTAATATTTTTGTCAATATTATTACCACCTTAATTAGAGTGTTCTTGCAGTCTTTTTGGGGACCACCTGGCAGTCCCCAGTTGGAGAACCAGGTGGTCTGCGGGCTTTGTGGCATTAGTGCTTATGTATCTTATTATCGTGTCCATGGCTTGGTTTCTGGTATTATTAAGTCATTTGTTTATGATATTTAATAACAGCGAGCGCTGTCTCGTCTGCAGCCCATCAGAGGCAGTACAGTCTTTCAATTCCTGGGGTGTGGTTTTCATTCAGGGCAGCCCCAAGTGGGAACGAGGACGGTCGGTGGTTCGCGGGCATCCTCTGTTTCGCCAAAGTGGTCTGCCGTCTGCGGGAGCTTGAGAGCCTCACTTCCCCTAAGTGCGCTGATTCTTGAGCTGAAAGCATTCACACAATTTCTATTGCTTCATAATGGGCTGAATTCTCTCGCCATCAGACAAACACAAATAGTGCTTGAGGTAAGCAAGAAAGGGCAGGAGGTAACCGCTGCCAGCACCAAGTAGCTGTAAGTGTGGATGCAAAATAACATTTCCCTGAAGAAGGAAACCATAGCAATGGAAGGAGGAGGGGGGCGCAGAAGTTGCTATCATAAACCAAATATAAAATTCCTAAGATAAATCCAAATGTATTTTTATAAGGTTTACGTGTTTGCTCAGTTCAGCTCAGATGTATGAAATTCGATTCTCTGCAACTCCATCCAATCAATATTTCTAGACACTATAGTACCAACAACCCAGGGATAAGCTCTAACTCAGAGATGAATAAAACATAGATGCTGCCCTCAAAACACTCCAGCTGGTGGTGAACACACACACACACACGTACAAAGCATTAGAGGGTGGCGGCTAGGGTTTGGGAGTCAGGCAAGGCCGGGTTAGAGTTTCAACAGGATCTTGATCTTGCTAAGTCTTAGCTTCCTCGTCCACAAAAAGGGGACAATAATTTATATTTCATAGAGTTTGATCTCCATGTTGCCAAATTCCGTGGTCAGTTCTCTGTCCTCATTTTGCCCTGCATTTGACACAAATCGATCATGACCTTTTTGATCACCTCTTCTCTTTGTTTCGGGGACACCATCCTCTCTTGGATCCCCCTAAAGCACTAGTCACTTCTTAATCTGTTTTGTTGTATCTTCCTAATCTTCAAGGCTTATAACTGATTTTCCCTTCTGCAGTGGCCTTAATACTTCTGTTCCACCCCCCAAATTCATGTTTTGAAGCCCTAACTCCCAGCGTGATGATCTTAGGAGGTGGCGTCTGTGGGAGGTGATTAGGTCATAGGGTGGAGCCCTCAGGAATGGGATTAATCATCCTACAAAAGGTACCCCAGAGCACTCTCACCATCTTCCTGTCATTTGAGAATATATGGAGAAACCTGGGAACCAGGGAAAGGGTTCTCATCAAAACCTAAGCATCCTGGCACCTCCTCAGACTTCCAGTCTCCAGGACTGTGAGAGAGAAATCTCCTTTCAGTCACTTACTTCCAAATGACTATTTCCAACCTAACTCCCCCCACCGCCCGCCGACTTGGATATCCGGTTGATATCTCGACTTGAATATCTGATAGTCTTGCAAGGTATCAAATCCAAAATGGAATTGTTGATTCTACGTCTTGTCTTCTATATTTCAGGATGCTGTTCTTACAGTTACGTAGGGGAAAGGCACTCAGAATCATTCTTGACTCTTTTCTCATAATTCACATTCAGTCCCTTGGCACATTCTGGAAGCCTGTTGTCGTAGGTTGACTGCCTTAATGACCTCGGTTAATGATGTTGCTGTATCCACAGCCTTTGCGATGTAGTCTTGCAGCTTCTCCCATAAAAATATAGTCCATCTCCCCACCCTTGTATCTGGGCTAATTTTGTGACTTGTTTTAATCAACAGAAACGAGGGACTGAATATACAAGTGGACAAGGGGGCCAGACTATGTATAAAAACAGAACTGTGGCCCACAACTGGCAGCAGCCAGCCCGCGAAGCCAACCTACTATCTACAGTAACCAGAAATTCAAGCCACTCTCTGGAGCAAAGGGTCCTGGAAGCCCCCAAAAACCATAATGTCTGTAACAATTGGCCTAAAATGCCAAGACTTGATTGATAGCTGACAGATTTCCTAAACTTTTGCTCCTATTTCCAAATTAAGACCAATCAGAGAAATCTAAGTAGGGCCCCTAACCAATCACACAGGATGTCCCCCTTCTAGATACTTCATCTACAGCTTTCTTAGGGTCACAGCTTCCAATCAGGGCCGACCTGAAACCATCTATATTTTTCCCACTATAATGCTTTCTTCCTCTTCTGCCTTTGAATCTCTGCCGAATGCAAGTGGCGGTGGCTGACTTCCTTGCTGTATCAATCTCTGAATAAGCCTTTCTTGCTGTCATTTGGGGGTCTTCATTTATTTCCACAACAATATGGAAGAAGTAACAATGCGGCCATTCTGTGTCTATGTCTCAAGAGGCCTTTGACAATTCTGCTCTCCTGCCTTTCTGCCATCACCATGAGAACGAGCTCGGGGTAGGCTTCTGGGCATTCAAGGGCCTCCTACAGTTTGAAAGACGTTATGGAGCAGAGCTCAGGTGTTCTTTTGAAATTGAGTACACTTAGCAGTGGAGCTGTTTGCAACTAAGAAGCGCAAATAAGGAAGTAGAGGGATTTAGTGATTTGGGAGTTATTTAGGTGGTGGGGGAAAGGCCGAGGATTCAGCTTTCCAGTCAAGCAACAGACAGGTGGGCTGGGAGGAGTGCTCACTCGGATCGTTCTTTGCTGGGTGCAGACTTGACTGGAAGGGGCAGGCTCACTTGAGGGGGCTGAGCTGTGACATGGCTCCGGGTGATCGGTCAGCCCGGCAGGAGCTGACGTTGAAGCGCTGAACCCGTCAACCTCCCCTGCACGCTGACCTTTGGAGGCTGGAACCCCTTCAAGAGCAGCGTAAGCAAAGCTACCGTTATTTCCTGGGGCGTTTAAAGACATGGTTTACGTAAGAAACGTCTCTTACAGATCTGTGAGGACTTTGTGCGTTTATTAATGCTTAGCAAGTATTATGTAAAAGAACAACGGGTACGCGTTTAGTCTGGGAGGTATGCTGGGTGTGAGGAGCTCAACAACCTCCCCAGGTTGGGGTTTCCCTTGTGGGCAGGTAATGGGAAGGAACCCTCATGAGCACTTTCAAAGGTTTCTAACTGCGGCCGCAATTTGCATTAACGAGACCACAGCTTACACCTTAGCCCGAGAACACAACAACCAAAGAAATACTAATGAGCTGGAATTTGAACCCACGTGGCTTAGGTTTTCAGCTGCCCGTGTTTTTCTTCCTTTTTGTTCTTCCCTCGGTGCAAAAAATATTTTGGTTTCTTCTATGACATTTCTTATTCTGTATAATTGGCGTCAGACACAGGTGCCAGGTACGTGTTCTGCGTTTGGGATTCCAGTTCCTATCTCCTTGCAGGTCAGGCCGTGAGGACGGCACAGCCCCCGGTGAGGGCCAGAGCGGCTTCTTTCTAAGCAGGTCACGAAGAAGTACCCCAGGGGCTGTCTGTAGTTCATTATCACCCGGTAGAGGCTGGTGACCTTTTGCCTCTGGCCGGTGGGTCCAACGCGGTGCTGTTTCTAGGGGGTTCTCAACAGCTTGGGGATCCTCAGAACAAACGTTGGTTTTAGTTTCTACCAGTTGAACACACGAGGAATAATGTTGATGTCACGTGAGAGACTTTGTGCTGGCTTTTATTGCTTTATTATTAAGCAACTATGTCTGAGACTCTGTGGGCGAACATACAAAATAACTAGGGGTAACCAAAAATACATCAGGAACGTTGGGTCCAAATCCTACCTGGGTGACTCGAGGCAAGTCATTCATTGGGCTACATTTCCTTTAGCTTAATGAGACAGGGTCTCCAGAATCTTTCTACCACCACCATTGGAAAACTTCGATTATATGCAACTTCTGAATCCCAAAATGCGAATAAACCCTAAGTCCCTTTTATTGCGTACTTATATCATCAAGGGATTTCAAGATAATCATTTAACAAGCACTAATTGCCCCTTCCTAGGTACCAGGCATCCTTTCGGGTGCTGGGATGGAGCAGTAAGACAGAAACGGTTCCCATAATCCTGGAACAAATGTCCCAGTGGCAAAACTGGTGTCATGTACCACTGTGATGAAATAATGAAGTCAGGGTTGAACCCAGGTGTGTGTGACTTCAGTGTATTTGTTTTTATCCCCTCGGCTTGCTTGTGTCCAGGTAATAGAAAGACCCAGACTTTGGGCTCCTGGCTTTGTCTGGTAGGGACACACGAGTGGTGGTGGCGGTGGTGGTGGCGGTGGCGGCGGTTAGGAGGATTATTATCATTCTAGAAGTTTATCTTAACAGGAATCCAATATAATCATTGAAAGAGGAGTTCTAGGCATGTGGCAGATGGTAGCATGACGTCTTATATTTCTCTTCGTACCTGCCTCATAGAGGTGCAGAGTTGATATTGAGCCCTCTTCTCCCAGATTCTAAGGTATTTCTTCTGCACTTTGCCTCTGTAACGGATTTGCTGTGAGGACAAGAAAGAATGTGCAGAATTGCCCTACAAGGGTAGACTACATAGAATTAAATGTTTTTTCGACTTTGTATCAGATCAGCCTGGACTTCAGCAAAGAGGTTAAAGTCTTGGGACGCCCGGGGGGGCTCATTGGTTGAGCACCTGCCTTCAGCCCAGGGCGTGACCCGGGGTCCTGAGATCGAGTCCCGCGTCGGGCTCCCTGCATGGGGCCTGCTTCTCCCTCTGCCTGTGTCTCTGCCTCTCTCTGTGTGTCTTTAACGAATAAATGAATAAAATCTTTTAAAAAAAAGTTTAAACTCAGAGTAAAAACAAACAACAAAAACATCAAGCTCACAGAACTCAGCTCTGTTCTCACTGGCTACGTGGCTTTGGCTGGCTTGGATCCTCTGGTCCCCGTCACAAGATTTTATCCGTATCTACCTCAAATGAGACGTGACCTGTTAAGTGCGTAGCATAGTGTCTGAACCCGTTATGGGTGCTCAGTAAACAGCAGTCCCTTTCTCCCTGCGGAAGTGAGTACCTGTCTAGACATGTAAGTTAATCACCGGTGCCGGAGGCTCAGCAGTGGGAGGGCTGGGCTGAGTGGGGCCTATAGCCTTAGGGAATAGCCAGGTAAAGTGAAAAGTAGTTTAGCTTTCAGGGTGATGATCTTTTATCCATTTATTCACATCTTCATGTCATGCCCATTTAACAGATGGGAACACCAAGGAACAGAGGGATTTGATTCATCCAGCATCATCCTGCAGCGGGAAATATTACTGATTATTAAACCCTTAGAGTAATGGATGGGATGAGAAGTTGGTGGCCAGCACTGATGCTCTCTCTATTGTAGACAGATGCACCCCCAAGGGGGCTGTGTTAATCCTGAGCTTTCTATCCCTTCCCGTCGTGTCGCTGGAGAGGGAGTCCGGAAAGGCTACGCGCAGCTGCTCGACTCAGGTGCTAGCGGAGCGGAGCCAACTGTGTCTTCTTTGGTCAAAGGCCACAGGGCGAGCGTGCTCTCGTGGTCAGGACGCCAGGGAGGGGACCCCGGTGAATGCACCAAGCGGGAGCCAGGAGGCCTTGGCTTGAGTGGGCAGCTATGGTTTATTTATTATCACGTTTTTGTGAGCAGCGCTGTTGGGGTGTGATCGGCTGCAGAAGCTGCATGTCCCTGCGGTTCGAACACGCGCAGCCGCCGCGAGCTGTCATCACGACTAGGGCCATAACACGGCAGGAATCGTTTAAATTGTGGGAAGGGGACGTTTGCTGAAATCGGCGCCGTCCGTCAGCAGCCCCGTTGGTGTTCGTCCCTCCCTCCATCCGCTCAGGCCTGTGGACACCGCTTGCTCCCGGCTTTGGCCCGGGCCGGCGTGGACACGGAGCGGGGCCCGGGGTGGCTGCGACACGTGCTGGCCGCGGGGACCTGGGGCGGCAGAGGGCGAGGCCGGGGGGCGGGGGCAGAGGCGGCCGGGCCGAGGGTAACTAACGGGCCGGGGGCTTGAGGATCGTAGCGGGGCGGAGGGTGCTCGGGTGGCGTCGCTCCCTTCCAGCGGCCGAGCCCTGGCGCGTCCTGGACAGCACGTGCCCTTTCCACGCTCCCCCTGGGCCACCGGAGGAACTGGAGTCCACACCGGTACTGCCCCGTGCGAGCGAGCGGGCTCGGTGACGAGGGGCCGGTTAGGGATCTGACCCAGGCGCCCGAGCGTGAGCTGGGCTCCTGCTGACCCGCCGTGCTGGGGGCACCGAGGCCCCCTCAGGCCCCTCGGGGCGCAGTGGGGCCGCAGGACGGAGAGGGAGGCGAGCCTTCTGCTCAGCACTGAGCTTTAAGAAAGGCCGCAGCTGCTGGGGGATTTGCGGGGCCAAGCTGTGAAGAGGGAAGCATGCATTTTACCAAAAGTGGATGAGGAGCCGGATGCCTAAAAATAAGGGACCGGTTGGGGCTCCCTATACACGGCGTGTCGCTGCGGCCATGGGCCCGTCTTAGCTAAGGTCACACTGTGCCTTGGAATAAGTGCGGCTTGGGAAAGACCGATTTCCCAAAGCCACAGGAAAACTGATTCTCTTTGCCCGAGAGCCACAGCATGTCTTAGCTCGGGCTGCTGAGGCAGGGGAGCACGGACAGGTCACGGCTCTCGGGACCAGGAAGTCCAAGGTCACGGAAGGCACATCCAGTTCCCAAGGGCAGCCTCTTCCTGGTCTGCAGGTGCAACCCCCCCCCCCCCCCACCGCTGTGCCCGCACAAGGCCAGGGAGGGAGCTCTGGTGTCTTCCCATTGGGGCAGAGTCCCGTGATGGGGTCCCTACCCTCGCGAGCTCATCTAGCCCTAGTTGCTTCCCAGAGCGTCACCTTAGAGCATCACACTGCGGGGTCGAGGCACTAGCACAGCCTGGACCAAAGTCATTCAGCAGAAGAATTCGGGGAGGATGCGAACACTTAGTTCACGACAGTGGCTCGTTCAGTGTTTCAGATTTGCCGCCTACCATGCGGATGCACTTGGTTTATGCTTTGTGTGATGCTGCTTTGTTATTAATTTGGATTTGAAGAGCATCAGGAAGGTTGTTAGGTTGTGGCGATTGATTCAAATGGCATCTCGGGCCAGATGGCAATAGGTAATTTATATTTAGGTACTTCTTCATGCTTAGTTAAAGCTTTTTTTTTTTTTTTTTTTTTGGTGGGATATTTAAGGTCTACTTTACAGAAGAGGAAGCTGAGGCTCTGAGAAGTTATATAAATTTTCCAAGGTCACGTGTCCACTAAGAAGATAGAAAGGAGATTGAATTCAGATCCTTTTTTTTCTTTTTAAAGATTTTATTTATTAGAGAGAGAGAGAGAGTGAGAGAGAGCCCACAAGCAAGGGGAGGCCAGCGGGGGAGGAAGAAGAGGTTCCTGAGCAGCGAGCCTGATGTGAGGCTCGATCCCAGGACCCTGGGATCATGACCTGACTTGAAACCAGATGCTTAACTGACTGAGCCACCCAGGCGCCCCTGAACTCAAACCCTATAACTGAATCCTACATTCATTCTAGGTTGTCAGGAACTTCTCTAGTGACCCCAAACTCCAAGTGCACTAACCAATATCCTTGGGGCACAAAATATTTGAGCTGCAAGGGAATGCAAGACCATCTAGTCTCAACTGTTTTGAGGTCCAGAGGAAAAAAAATAGGGATAGATCCCAAATTCAGGACATAGGACTTGATTTCTGATCCAAGATGTCCCTGACCCCGAAATCTGGTCAACAATTTTCCCTCTATCAAGTACTTTAAATTACTATCTTCATTCTTCAAAAGTCTTATAAAATAAGGCAAACATCAGCTCATTTTTCTGATGAGGAACGAGATGCTTTGAAAGATTAGGTTACTTGCCTCCAGTTGTCCGGTTGGCAAGGCGTGAGCTCGGTATTACGAACGTCCTTTTAATGATGAGTTCACTAATTTCAATGAGTTAAGCAATGTGTCCACAAAGTCGGATGTGAACCCGACCGGATTGTAAATCCAGCGCAGTCACATCCTTCTTGCTCTGTACCCCATTCCCCCTAAGGCAGAGGGACGGTGTCCCCCCTCCCATTTCTGCTGTCATTGTCGGAGTCGGCTGCCTCCTGGAGTTGCCATGACAGCTGCGGCTCGAAGCCCGCTCTCAGCCTCCGACACCTGTTAACCCTCTCACTTTCCCCACACATTTGCTCCGTGTGTCCCACCGTTCAGACAGCCCGTTTACGGGGGAGCATCTCCTCATTGTGTGTGTCATGAGCTGCCAGCTCGGCCCATCTTCCCTTACTTCTCATCCGTCATGTAGGCTTGTGTCAGGAGCAGGGTCAATTAACTTCCCACAGAGATGTTAACTTGGCAGACACAACTTGATTGATTTGTTTTAATCTGACCCATTTTTTTTTTCTTTTTTTTTTGCTATGAACATCCCAGGTAGGAGGCATAGCCAAGCCCAGGAAGGCGGATGAATGTGAAGATTGATTGCTCTTTTATTTTAGAAGAAACACAGAGTAAATAGTAGATGTGGGCAGAGGGCGTGTGTCTGATAGATAGATTGGTGTCATCAAATGATCCAATGGATTGTTCCTCCGCAGAGCATTCCTGCTTTGCAACATCCCCTCCCACTTGGCCTTGTCATCCTCGCTCTCCTGCAAACAGACCCAGCTCCGTCCTGGTTATGTCCTCACTACTCATCTAATGGCTCAATCCGGAAACTAAAAATCACCCTTATCCACCTCTTTGCCCTTCCTGCTTTAGATGGTCATTACATCAGGTTGGTTCTGCCTCTGAAATATTCCCAACGCCGTCCCTCTTGCTAACTCCTAATCCACTTGATTATGCCAGGCTAGCGTCTCTTCATTGCCATTACCTCCTAACAGGTTCTCCCATCTGAACTTCTCCACTCCATTGTCCAATCTGGTCTTGATTGGGGGGCAAATATGGTCGCGTTACATCTCTACTTATAAGGCTGAGTGGCCTTCACTGCCTGTAGAATGAAGGTACGTTTGTGCGTATCACATAAAACTCTCCATTCTGGGACCCCTGCACCCCTCTCCAAGGTCGTGTTCACCCATTCCCTTCTTTTTTTGTTAATTTTTAATTTAATTTAATTTAATTTAATTTTTGTTATTTATTTATTATTTATTTATTTATTTATTTACTTACTTACTTACTTATTTACTTATTTATTTATTTATTTAATTTTTTCCCTTCCCTTCTTTGAAACCATGCTAGACTCCTGCTTTTCCATAAGCTTGCTGTAATGGTTCACAGAGTTGCATCTTCGCACATGTTCCCTATAGTCTGAAAGAAACGTTCTTATTTTGTCGCTTGTCCTTCATCTTCAAGACCCAGTTCTAATACCACACTTTTAGACCAGTCCTCCCCAGTCCCGAGATGGAATTGCACGGTGCCACCTGCACTGTACACAGACCTCTGTGAGGGTAAGTGTTCTGCTGACTGACAGCTGTTCATTCCCGTGTTTGTTCCTCCCACCAGCTTTGAACTCTTCAGGAAGAGAAACCATGTCTCATGGATCATTGGATCCCAATTACTTTGCCAGGTAGAGGTGCCTACTAAGTTCTCAGTAAGTTGCTTTGGAATTACGTGCATTGATTGGCCCTCAAGTTCAACTGCAAGCAGAGACTTAATGAGAGCTCTTTAGAGGCGGCGCAGTTACTCCTTCATGGTAGGATTTTTTCTCTCTCCGATCTTTTGTACATGATTCCTCTGCTTTAAGTGACCTCGCCACACCGTCACCTGAAAAACCATATATACTCCTTAAATCTCAGCCCAAACATCACTGCCTCATTGAAGCTTTTCCCTACTTCCCCAGGTAAGATTAATCACCTCTTCCTTAGAATTAACTCAGTTGGACCTGTATATTATCTCATTCTTTCTTTTATTGTACTTACTGGATGTTTTCTTAAAAATCCTTTGAAAAAAAAATCCTTTGAAAAACCGTTGAAAAGCAAACAGATGCCCATTCACTCCACTCTACTAGAATTAATTGTGGCTTCTTTTGTATTTATGTAGCATTTGTCTTAGCATATAAAAGACATTTGTTTACATGTATTTACGATTTTAAGCTCCTTGAGGGAGGGATTGTATTTAATTTATTTGCTTGTAGGTTTGCTCCTGACTCATTTCTGTTGTTTTCCCATGATCCAAGATGTTATTTTTGGTCACTGATTCCAGATGATTTATAATATTCAGTTTCTACACAACTTTATTATTTACCAAAACTTTAAAAATCACATTATTGTTCAGCTGTTAAGGCTGGGATGCATATTTAGTTTTTTAAGCTTTTCCCTGTTTTTAGTTTTGTTTTTAGTCCATCATTTTTATTTCTTATTTCTGTGTGTTGATAAGAAATGTAAGAGTGGAATGTTAATCAATTTCAGTTTAGTTCTGTAATGTCAAGAATTTAAAAATTAAAACATGGGTCTGTTAAAAAAAATTGCCTGGCAGAGAACCTATACATAGATGCTAAACAATTATATGTGAAATTGAATTGAAATCAACCAAAATATACGTTTTTTAATTTATTTTTTAATTTAATTTTTTTAAATTTAAATTTATTTTTTAAAAAATTTATTCATGAGAGACACACAGAGAGAGTCAGAGACACAGGCAGAGGGAGGAGTAAGCTCCATGCAGGGAGCCCGATGTGGGACTCGATCCCTGGACCCTGGGATCACGACCTGAGCTGAAGGTAGACAGTCAATCACTGAGCCACCCAGGCATCCCTCAAAATATAAGTTTTTTGAGGATAATGAATATCAACTTTGATCAGTGTTGTCACTTGGGGGAAATGAAACCAAATGAAACACTTTAGTTGTGCCCACATGACAACCCCAAACATTTTTGAAAGAAAGTAGAAAAAGCCTTATTACCGTTTGTCTCTGTAGTGTCCCCAATTTGTAATAAATCCTTTTCCTTGTTATATGATTCCTGTACTAGAGCTACATAGTCCTTGTGGTGGGAATTTGCAGGTAGACCTTGCTTATAGGGTGGGGGGCTCATTATGAAAATGCAGTGTTCCAATATGCCAAGCTGCTTCTGCAGGCTGCAGATACCCAAGAGGTGATCCTAGTGTATCATATCAAAAGTAGTCTGCATCTCTTTTTACCTCAGGATAGTTCCAAACACTTGACCAGCCCATCAAGAACCAAAATAATTAAAAAAAAAAAAAAAAAAAAAAGAACCAAAATAATTTAAGGTAAAGCATAATTCATAAAACATAATCGTAGCAGATTATTGCCACCAAGAGACAGTAGAGCCCAGTGGTTGAGAGCATGGGCCATGGAAGTAGAGGCTCTTTGTTCAAATCTCAGTGCTGCTGCTTTCTAGCAGAGTAAGCTGTCGGGTCATTTAACTACTTTTCATCATCTGCAAAATGGGCTGACTTTAGTTGGTTGGTCTCAAGTTAAGTGAGTTAACTTTTGAAAAATCCCTTGGTATGTCATTTGCAAATATCTTCTCTCATTCTGTAGGCTGCCTTTTAGTTTTGTTGACTGTTTCTTTTGCTGTGCAGAAGCTTTTTATCCTGATTAAGTCCCAATAGTTCATTTTTGCTTTTGTTTCTTTGGCCTTCATGGATTTATCTTGCAAGAAGTTGATGTGACCAAGTTCAAAAGGGTGTTGCCTGTGTTCTCTAGGATTTTGATGGATTGTCTTACATTTAGATCTTTCATCCATTTTGAGTTTATCTTTGTGTCTGGTGTAAGAGAGTGGTCTAATTTCAATCTTCTGCATGTGGCTGTCCAATTTTCCCAGCACCATTTATTGAAGAGACTGTCCTTTTTCTGGTGGATAGTCTTTCCTGCTTTGTCGAATATTAGTTGACCATAGAGTTGAGGGCCCATTTCTGGCTTCTCTATTCTGTTCCATTGATCTATGTGTCTGTTTTTGTGCCAGGACCACACTGTCTTGATAATCACAGCTTTGAGGGCTAGTATCCAATATCTATAAAGAGTTTATCAAACTCAACAGCCAAGAAACAAACAATCCAATCATGAAATGGGCAGAGAACACAAACAGAAATTTCACTAAAGAAGACATACACATGGCCAACAAGCATATGAAGAAATGCTCCGGATCACTTCCCATCAGGGAAATAGAAATCAAAGCCACCACGAGATCCCACCTCACACCAGTGAAAATGGTGAAAATTAACAAGACAGGAAACCACAAATGTTGGTGAGGATGTGGAGAAAGGGGAACCCTCTGCACTGTTGGTGGGAATGGGACCTGGTGCAGCCACTCTGGAAAACTGTGTGGAGGTTCCTCAAAGAGTTAAAAATAGACCTGCCCTATGACCCAGCAATTGCACTGCTGGGGATTTACCCCAAAGATACAGATGCAGTGAAATGCCGGGACACCTGCACCCCGATGTTTCTAGCAGCAATGTCCACAATAGCCACACTGTGGAAGGAGCCTCGGTGTCCATCGACAGATGAATGGATAGAGAAGCTGTGGTCTGTGTATACAGTGGGATATTCCTCAGCCATTAGAAACGATAAATACCCACCATTTACACTGATGTGCATGGAACTGGAGGGTATTATGCTGAGTGAAATAAGTCAGTTGGAGAAGGACAATCATCATATGGTTTTACGCATACGGGGAATATAAGAAATAGTGAAAGGGATTATAGGGAAAAGGAGGGAAAATGAGTGGGAAAAATTAGGGAGACAAACCATGAGAGACTCCTAACTCTGGGAAACAAATAAAGGGCAGTGGAAGGGGAGGAGGGTTGGAGGGTTGGGGTGACTGGGTGACAGGCACTGAGGGGGCACTTGACTGGATGAGCACTGGGTGTTATATTATAACAAATCAAACTCCAATAAAAACAAATGTAAAAAAAAAAAAGAAAAAAGAAAAAAAAAAAGTCCCTTGGACAGTTCCTTGCTTATGCTCAGTGCTATGTAAAATATATATTACATTATTTTCTGCCTGTGAGATTTTTGTTGTTGTTGTTTTTTGGATTTTGTTGGCTTAGTCCTTCTGCCCTAAATGCTCTTCTTCATCCTGTTTCTCTACTTCAGGGATTACTTTTAGTTCCATTTCTATTTTAACCTTGAAGACTTTGATGACCAAGGCTTCCCCGAGTCACATCTCCCACATTTGAGCTGTACTCTAACTCATAGTGACTCCTCGAGACTCTCCTCTCATAATGGTCCACTGAGTGCTGGACAGTGAGTCAAGGCATACCACTGGCGGTGTAGCCAGGTGTCAAGTCAAACACATAACATTTTCTGACTTAAAATCTTGTGTGCAGAGGTGTTCTATAGACGGCTGGCTCAAACACAAGGCATACTTCAAAAATGCCTCAAGAAGTGTTCAACTTAAATACTATTGGGGTACATAGGTGCTTAACCTTCCCCTATCCCCAAAGTGTCTGGCAGGCTGGGGGAGTTCATGAATACTGTAGGTAAACCCAGGAAGGGTATTTTGTATTGAAAAAGAGGCTTTGTTCAATAGTCTCATGTGCACTTTGTCTAAGGCTAAAGAACTAAAATAAGCAGGAATCTCAAAAGCTTGTAAAAGGCCCCAGTGACCTAGCGTGGAGAGTGGAGCTATTGTCTGAATGTAGTGGCAGGACTCAGTTGAGACTGAGGACATGTGTTGCCCCCCGGGACCGTTTGAGTCGTCGACTTCCACAGGGTGGAGTGGGTGATAGCCCCTGAAGTTTATGTTTCCAGTCTATATTCCTTCCACCTGCACCATCCACTACAGTGGTCACTAAACACAGTTGCTAGTGAGCACTTGAAATATGCCATTTTGAATGAAAGTGTCTCATAAGTACATAGGACAGGCTGGATTTTTGAAGACTTACTCTGAAATAAGAAGGTGGGATACTTCGTTAACATTTTTTACACTGATGACGTGTCAAAATGATAATATTGCAGATACATTGGGTAAATGGAACACTAAAATTGAACTTGCCTGTTTCTTTCTATCTGTCTTTAGATGGGTCCTAGAAAATTTAAAATTGCCCATGTGGCTCACACTGTATTTCTGTTTAACAGCGTTCCCTCAGAGTGTGGTTTTGAAAGGTCACACACACTCATTGAGCACATGCATTGTACTGGGCCTTGAGAAAATTGCTGTGATTAAAAAAGAAATGAGGTGAAAAAAAAAAAAAAGAAATGAGATGAAGATCATAGTGTAGAGACAGAAACAGCTGCACAAGCACCTGTCTTTCATGCAGAGTATGAGCCTTGCAATTGGGTGGCATATTGTGTGGAAGAAAGATAATAGGTTTGGGTCATATCGGGCTGAATTTGAATTCTAATTCTTCTAACCTGCTGGTTGAATAGGTTCATTTACATCTATGACTCTCAGTCTCCTTATCTGTATGATGGTAATCGTTGTATCTAGCTAATTTATCTGTGGTTAGCATTTGCATAGCTCATATGTAGTGTTTAATAAGACTGGAGTTCATGTCATTTGATTATATGATAAAAGTTCTGTGGTACTATGGGGGAAGAGAAAATGTAGGGTCTGTAATACCTAACGGTGATAAGGCGGGAGGGCTAAGGCTTAAGGAAAAATGCCACCTGACGAGTGCCATTAATTAAGACCACTAAGAATTTGCCCGGTGGAGAAGGGATGGCAGGGGTCATTAGGAGAATACAATAGTACACCAGTCCAAGCAAAGCGTGTTTCTAGTTTGAGCTAGGGTAGTGGCAGCAGGGATGGACTCCAGAGGTAGAGTCCATGGACGCGGTGGTAGGAATCACATTGCGTGTAGGTCATTATAATTTTATTGTTTCCTTTTCCCCAATTGTCCATCTTTTTTTTTTTTTAAACTGGCATATTGCATCTTAGTTGGTCCAGATTGAGGCATCCCCCCCCCCCTTTTTCTCCCTCTCTCAAACGGTCTTTACACTGTTATTTATATTCTGGAGATCATAATACATGATAATTATTATGCTTCAGGTTACAGCTCCATGTAAAATACAGTGTGATTATTGTTCATCTGTATTTTTTTTCCTTAATGCTTAATAGTATATTTTTACTGGGCACCAATAATCATCTAATTGCTATGTAGTTATTGAAATCAGATACAATGCTCTGTTAAAGATTACCCTAATTATGAGGAAAGGTTATTAGATCCTCTCTTTGCCTGGTTTTAGGCCTGTAGAATTTTCAAAAAGCAAAAAGTTGAATAGGCATTGAAATCTCAATACTCTCCTATTCAGTCCCTCTCTCCCTTGGCTGTTAGGGCAACCTTTGTACACAAACTGGCCGACCCTGGTCACACTCGCTGCTTTGATGAGACCAGGCAGCATGAGAACCTGTAATAATGCCCCGAGGCATGCTGGGAAAACCATTGTTGCCTAAAACGAGACCTATCTGATGGGATGTTAGATGCTTGTGCTTTTGTTTCTAGTTAGATTTTCAGTCAAAAAGTATTTCTTGATCAAATGCACATAAGTGGATTTCTCATATATTTTTTTTAATATTTTTAATTTTTTTTTAATTTTTATTTATTTATGATAGTTACAGAGAGAGAGAGAGGCAGAGACACAGGCAGAGGGAGAAGCAGGCTCCATGCACCGGGAGCCCGACGTGGGATTCGATCCCGGGTCTCCAGGATCGCGCCCTGGGCCAAAGGCAGGCGCCAAACCGCTGCGCCACCCAGGGATCCCTCATATTTTTTTTTTAAACAAATTCATTTAGTTAGATTTTTTGCTAATGTTTCTGGCACTAGAAATGCAGCAGTTTAACCTTCCATTTCTTAAGCAGACTTCATCAGTGAAAAATGTAAGTGTCCAGAAGAATGAATATGAAAATGGGCAAAGGATTAAAGTACCATTTCTGTGGATGAGATGAGGTGTGTTCCAAGTCAGTGTAAAATGTACCCTTTACCCATTCTCGTTCACTCATAAGGCCATGATCACAAGGAAGACATGCACTGTTGAGTCACAGATGACTCACAGCTGGAAGGAAAAGGAAACCTGTTGGGCTCTTGGATTAAGGATCCCAAGAGATCTTGATTGACTGAGGCAATAAATTCAAACTAAGATGTCATTTTAAGATGTATTTATTTGGTTCCAAAAAACCAGTCACACAGGTACATTTGGAGAGGAAAGTCTCAGGGGCTATGTGCAAGAGAGGGACACAGACCGAAACCATAGAGTTCTGGTAGAGATGGCAACTCCAGTATTTTAAGGAGCTGGTCAATAGGGGAGGAGAAAATGAGGGTCTGGTGGTTCAAGAGAAGGGTATTCTTCTCCTTCCCCGTCTTCCTTGGAAGCACCGAGCTCTAGCTATAGGCAGAGGAGAGAGAGCTGTTGGAGGGTGTGAGATCTAAGGTTCTGGAAAAAAGAAGAGAACCTGATTATGCTGTTCTACTGGGTGGAATGTGAAGCCAGTTGAGGCCCAGAGCGAGGATGGGATCAAGACTATATTTGGAGGGATTAGCCTGGGAAGACACAAAGGATACACCTTCTTCTAAGACAAGAGGGGACGAGGTAAGCCTGAGTCACAAAGCCATACTAGGTTATGAGAATCTTGTGGGGTTAGGAGGGGAGGAGATGAAGGTATAACGAAGCTGGGAGGCCTCAGCTTTCTTAGAAGCAGTAGACGAAGTCCTCTGCTGAGTGGAAAAAGGTAGCATTTGGAGCTGGCGAACGATGGAAAACGGAATTGCAGATGTGGGAAGTATCAGTGGAGGGCGAGGGGTAACTTGAAGCTTAAAGACATGAGGTCTTGGTGTGACCTTGCAGAATAAAAATCAGATCTTGCCACTCTCCTGGACCCCATTGGCCTGTGGGATGCAGATCAGTGCAGATCATTGCACAGTTCCTTCCTGACCCTGGCGGCCTTCTGCGGCAGCCTCGCCCCGTCCGGGTCTCCACAGGGTGAAGTGCTCTCTGTTGACTCCCGCTAGGCACCCCCGGGTCCTGCACAGGGCTCTGCCTGGAATGCGCTTGTCCCAGCCTGCGGGCCTCCTCGAGCCCCCCATCCTCGAAGGAATCTGACCTTCTGAGGAGGGCTTCCCTACCTCCTCTGGCCACACAGTCCACAGCTCTCCTGTTTTCCTTTATCATATTTCCCCCAACTGTGATTAAAGAAATCATTTTATAAATAAACCCAGGGAAGGCTGGTTTGAAGTTAGGATGAATTTCTGTGACCTCAGGACCGGCAGTAATACATTGTGATGCAGGCACCTTGTTCAAAGACCATTAAGAATTTCCACTCAGAGCCAACAGGGCATTAAACGGAACGTGGGCCCCTCAGGCCTGAGCCTGTGCGCAGCCTTCGCGGTCACCCACCCAGGGCGTCCCCTGCACGTGTCCTGCAGGAAACAGGGACTAGGAGCCCTGGCACGTTCGAGGGGCGACACGCTGCAGTTCTGGGGAGGGCAGTGTCGGGATGCTGGGCCACCGTGTTTGCGGTGGGGTGGGAAGCGGGCTGCGGCCTGGCTGAGCAGGGAGCCCCGAGTGCCAGCGCTCAGCGTGTCAAGTCAGCACTTGTTTTTTTTTTTTTTAGCTCCTACTTTCTCTTGATGGGAGGAATGATTGAATTTTTCAGTCTCCCCAAAAGGAAGACCTCGAGAAGTTTTAGAGAGGGGAAGGTGGGGTGGGAGTGATTGAGAGAACAGGTTCTGGACCCGGATGGCCCGTGTTTCAAGCTCAAGCTCCAGTTTACCAGTTAGAGGCCCTGTGACCTGGACAGTTACTAACCTCTCTGTGCTCTAGGTTTTGGGGAGGATGTAAAATCGGGGTAATGTCAGCATCTCCCAGGGTGGTTTAAGGGACAAATGAGTGAATGAAGAGTGTCCGATTCATAGTGAGTTCTTAATTAGAATTTCACACAAGTGCACTTAGTGTCCCCGTCTGTGCTGTTTCAGTAAGAGAGTCGGACTCCGTCGCGGTGCTGCCGTGTGTCATAAACAGCTAACCCTCACCATCAGGCTCAGGTGGATGCAAAGAATGTACTAGCATGCTTTGGGAAACTTGGAATGGGGCGCACTTAGGCAAAAGGAACATAATGCACGAGCTAAGTCATCCCTGTGACCGTGGGCTGGATGCCAAACGCCTCTCGGGAGCACATTAGCATACCAGTGTGTAATACCTTCCAGTGAATTCCAGCATTTTACATTTGTACCTCTGGAGGCAAAGAGCCTTCTTTTGGGCACCTTAAGATGAGACCTAGGGTTAGAGATTGTGGGCCATGAGCAGGATTTAATGAGCTATGGTTCTGTCTTCTGTTTTGTATGTATTAATACGTATGAAATTAAGTCAGGGGCTGTTGTTTAGTGAGCATATACTATTGTCCTTAACTGTCAGGATGCTGTTTATTTTAGACTGTTCTGCTCTGGAGGATGTTCTGATCAATTCCCAAACCATCATCTCTGGTATTTTCATTTTTGTGTAGGACCGTCAATAACGTCCTCTTTGGATGAACCCGACAGCCACTACTGGCTTCCCCATCTGCATCCCCAGCCTGCCTCTCTTGTGAGTTCCTGAGTCTACAATTAATTATCCACTCAACAGTTTTGCCTGCACATCTCCCAACACCTCAAACTCAATTTGTCCCAAGCCAAAATTATGATCTTTCCTGCAAACTCAGATTCATCTCTTAAACAACTGATTATCTGGCTAACCCGTACAAAAAGGTCCCCTGTTGTTCCAGAACTCACTTTATGAATAAGTCCTGCATCCATTCTTATCTTTTCACCCCTGATGCCGTTGACCCAGTCCAGATCCTCATCATGTTTGTCTTTGACCACTGCGGTCGCCTGCCAACCACGTCGTACACTCCAGTTTTCCTTCCCTTGGAAAGAAATTGCTCCCAGATTAACCAGGGCCATTTCTCTAAACTACAGATCGGATCATGCTTTTAGTTATCTCCCTGTTGCTCGTTACCTAAATTCCAAATGTTTTAGCATGAGATATAAACACTTGCGCAATCTATACCTGGCATTTCTTTCTTCCCACGTCCTGCATGATGGGAGCGTAGATGGAAGCGAGATGGAGTGGGGAGGTATTGGTGGAATAATCTTCCGTCTTGGAAGCTCTCTCTGGCTGCTGCATTCAAAATGGATGAGTGGAAGGCAAGCGTCGTAACAGGGAGGTCAGGGTAATTATGTAGGCACAAGTGGACTAGAATATTCAGTCATTAATAAAAACACGCAGCACCTACTCTGTCCAGGCCTTTTACTAGAGACTGAACTATGCTAAGGGACTATCGCTGTACGTAACAAGCAAATCCTTTCATAGAGGAGAAAGATTCCGAGATACCTCCCGTAAGATTAACACACGCTCTATTAGCAGCAAGAAAAATCAGCTGAGGCAGCTCGGAGAGGGGAAGGGTCATCCTGCTGTAGCCACGATCAGCAGGCTTCACAGAGGGGACAGTAATAGCAGGGTCATGGTCTGCAGAAGTTGATAAAAGTCCACAGGTGGCTGGGGCATGACGACGTGCCCCGCCGTCCTCCTCTGTGCAGGTGGCTGCGGTTGAGAGTAAGGCCTCGGACCTGGGTTCTGCACAGAAGAACTGAAAACAGGGAGCACAAGTAGGCCAGTGCAGCTAGTTGTACCTCGTCCTCAGTCTGGTTCTTATCAGCGTCACGAACAACATTTTTTTGCCTGCCTTCTGGTCTTTTCTCCTTTCCTTCCTTGACATAGGCATTGGCAAGAGGATGATTGCTAATGAAGCCGAGCTGACTTCATAACCCCCGATGATTTGGCATGCTAGCTCGTGGCTGAGGTTTCCACTTTGATTGGATAAGACCCAAAACAAAGAGTTGACTGCTTCTGATGATTAAAAGCTCCCTAGACGATTTTTTAAAGGGATTGCTCAAAGCTTTTAGTGCCACTGACTAAGGAATTACACTTTGCTTCCCTAAAACCCCTCCCACAATTGCACACGGACACAGCAGACTTCTTTCCTGCTGCACGACACTACCAAGAATTTTCTTTTCAGAGTAGTGGCCTTTTAGTAGGAGGTTTAAGTGATCCCTATATATATAATTTATAAGACACTTGGAGCTTTTTGTATGGAAGCACATTGGAAAAGTAAAATCATCGTTACTTATATTGTTATTAGTGTTTTTATTCCTGTTCTCATAAGAGACATTAGTTTCTGAGCTAAATATTTAGAGCAGAACTATTGATCATAAAAATAAGAAGGAAAAGAATAGACAACCATGAAAATCAGGGGTGAGCAGTGAAACCAGGGAAGGATGAGTATTGTACGGTGTTTGTTTTCCCTTGAATGCTATTCTTTGAAAAATGTGCAAACACACTTTGTAAATTGTGATTGTGGTCTCCCCTTTGTCTTTACTGGGCAGAAATTAAAAAAAAATCAAAAAAGTTCAATAAAAATACAAAGAAATGGTTGAGCAAAAAAAAAAAAAAAAAGAAAGAAAGAAAAAAGAAAAATGTGCAAACATTTTTTTCTTGGGTTCCTATATGGAAATGATCCTGGGAACAGTGCCCATTTATTGGCACACACATGCACATGTGCACGTGCTTGCACGCACACACACACACACAACACTTAAATCTACAAATTATTTGAAACATCTGTTTTCCTCCTGCCTCCATACAACTGACATATAAATAGCCAAGTTGCATAGCTGGAATCGTGATGCTTTTAAATAAACATATGGAAAATGGTGAACTTTTGCCTCTCTGTCACCCATCAGAGAACTTGTCCTAGATATACCTTGTTGGACTTCAGACATTAAACATTCAATATGCCCGGGAGGTAGGAATGAGAATGGAAGCATAATATAGAGTTTGATTAATGTTTTAATCCCGTTAGGATAAAAAAAAAATCACAGGTTAAATCAATCTTTTCCACTATTAACTCACATTAATTAAAATATTCTAAGGTCTTTAGGTATATATTTTGTTAGGATTAGACTTTGCTGCATACAATAGAAAGACATTAAATAACTGGGGCTTAAGAAGTTTCTTTCTCAATTGAAGTATGATTAAATGTTGATAGGGCTACATCCCTACCTGCTTATTAGGGCTCCCTGGTTACTGGGGACCCAAGGCTCTTTCTATCTTGTCGCTCTGCTATCCGCAGCAGATTGTGTCTTGGTCCAAAATGGCCATCAGGGTCTCAGCCAGTATGTTAGCATCCCTGGCAACAGGAAGGAGGAAAGGAAGAAAGGTGGGCTCGTGACGTCAGGAGCACTGGGCATTACCGAAGACTGATGAATCGCTGAACCCTCCCTCTGAAATTAATAATACACCATACGTTAATTAATTTAATTTCAGTTAAAAAATAAATAAAGAAGAAAGGTATCCATCCCCCCTTTTAGGGGAACTTTCTAGAACCCCTCCTCGTGAGATCACATTGGCCAGAGACGCGTCACGTAGTGGGCAGGCAGCTGAAAGGGAGCCTGGAAAATACAGATTTTGTGACACTGTGCGCAGCTGGACACGTACTTTGCTGTTGCTGGTGAAGGTAAGAAGAGCGGCCATCAAGAGGTAATCTGCAGTTTCTGCCTCTGCACGTCCTTCCGCTTGATTTCCTGAAGATGGAGGATTTGGCTTGGTTTAAATTTGGTTGATGTTATCGGGTGTGAGAGGTGTGGTGTGCTGCGGGGGACAGGGTCCTGGAGTGCTCGGTTCTGATCCCAGGCTACCTTGACATTTGGCTTCAGGGTCTTACTCAAAATCAGGAGTTTGTATTTTAGTCCCTCGAGGAAGCCTGTGGATTCTTATTCCCTTATCTGGTTTCCAAGGTTTTACAACAAAGGTAGGCACGTATGTTCGTATTCACACATAATCACATGGTACATAATTTAAAAACCCGTTTCTGTAGAAGTGAAAGACGTACAAATAGGGCCGCCTTAGCAGACAGTGGCTGGGTCAGTGTTTTCCAGTTTTCACGTTCCTTGCTCTTAATAGGATTGGACCTCGAGTGGGGCTTAAAATGATGACAGATTAAAGGAAATCGTTATTCTTTTTTCAAATCAGAAGTCAGCTTTTCATCCCAAAGATCAGGCCTCTGTTTTTTGTGAGTTTTGTTTGTTGCCATTGCTGTTGTCTTTTGCGCATCACCGTTTGCAGAAGCCCGTGACCTTTCAGAAGTGGAATTTGTGTCCTTAAATATGTGATGTGACCCAGGCCATCGGCACGTTGGGATGCTTGGGCATATTAAGGCTGATCTTTCTGGGGGATAATAATATGGATAATGACATTCTTTCTGTCTTCATCTGTCTCCTACTCAGTTTCACTTACTGTGGCTCTTTGTGTTGGGGCAGCTGGCGCAGTTGCTTTGTGCTGGTTGGTGCTCCACAGGCCACGCAGGTGTCCCCCTGAGGACACTGGGCAGCTATCCCTTGCTAGTGTCTATGTGTTTTTACCAGATGGGATGATTCTGAAGGCAGTCGTGATTCTAAAGAGAACTAGTGTTAAAAAAAAAAAAAAAAAGCAAACCAAAGCAACAATTGCAAAAGATTAGTTGCATTTTCTTCCTAACTCCTGTATTGTTTTTTTAAGTAGGCTGCACACCCAGAGCCCAACATGGGGCTTAAACTCATGACCCTGAGCTCAAGACCTGAGCTGAGAATAAGGGTTGGATGACTAACCAACTGAGCCACCAAGGCACCCCCTAAGTTTTAATCCTAAGAGGGGAACACAATTATATAATGTCAGTATCTCCTCTTAAATCCTAAATGAAATAAAATAAAGGTACAAATAAACGAAACAAATATAGCTACCTTTCTATGTTGTTGAAGCAAAAAGATTATTGACCAGTTAGATGGTTTAGTTTGAAGCCATGAAACTGCTGTTTTTCTAGGTCAGAGGGGTTGAACACTGGCAATGCCTAATGATTCAACCTAAGAGTAGTTTCTATTCTGGCTACACAATAGAAATCATTGACCTTACAACTAACAGCATCTTAGCTGGATGTTTCCATTGTAAAAGCATTTGACTATTAGGTAATATTTTTAAATTTAAGGAAATATATATTTATTATTGATATTAAAGCAACGTAATTGAGAAGAAAATCCATCTGTAATCTCACTGTTCTTCTATAATTATTTTATTCTCTATTTTCTCTTTCCCAACTCTATTCATATATTATAAATGGTATTTTCCAGGATGAAAATCAGAAAGTTTAAATCTTATTTTCAAAAAAGATTGCATAGATTTAAAAAAAAAAAGTCCAAAGCAAAGGAAGCTTTTCTGATCTTTGAGTTTCTGAATCCATAAATGAACGCCCGATACAATGGAGCAGAAACAAAGCCTTTGCATAATGAAATCTGCAAGGAACCTTAGTGTGGAAAATGACACCCTCTGATAGCCTCCAGTACTCTCCAAAGGCAAAAATATACTTTAACAAATTATCATAACGAGCTGAGGGACATACATCTCCATCAGGAATGACTTAGCACCTACGCAGTCAAGCCTGAGCAATTTAGGAGGAAACAAGACTCCTTCCCCTCTCTTTGCTTAGAGATGACCCCCTCCAGCACCCTTGTCCATGGCCAAGTCCCTGAGCAATTCTTCACCAGGGCCATCTCCCTCCAGGCTCCAGGAAGATAAGGGATGCAGTACGAAAAGTGACAGGCAGGGCCACGATATTGTGGGGCTCATTGTGGGGCTCATTGTGACTTGTTATTTCTTGACACTCCAGGGAACGTGGCTGTGTCTGCTTTGGACGGTCCTGATTTCTTTTGGCTCTTTAGAAGTACAAAAACTACCAGCTAGCTATTTGCTGGCTTTAGAGGGCTGAAACCTGATCAGGTAAGTGCTGTGTGCCCTAGGTCGCCAACACCTGACTTGCCTGGTTACTAAGGAACCATTTGCCTAGCTGGTTACTAAGACAGGGAGGAGGAAAGAGAGGAAGAAAGCCCAGCATGGGATGTAGGCCCCTCCCCCTTCACTCTGGCTTCATTATGCTTTCAAATTTTAGACTCTGACCTGAGAAAAAGAAGCAATTCCCTAAAATCTAGGAATCCTCCGGATGTAAATAAAAGATCCTGAATGACATTTTAGTTTTTTTCTTGAATTGATATGCAAATTCCTAATTTATTTAAAACACACTGTTATGCATTATAATAAAGTCTAATACATGCTTCCATGTAATTATGCATAATAACCAGTGATCAGTGGGAGGAGGGAAGGGGAGAAGGGAATTGTGTTTCCAGCTGGCCCTCCACACCTGCAAATAACAGACAACTCCTTTCAGTGTAGAGGAAACAAGATAATGACAGTATGATATTAAATACAAACATTAATTCTTGGGAACAAAACATAAGGAAGAGGTCTATCAATTAAGATGTGTGAAAGTGAGCAACTTAAATTACATTTCTCACCATCTTAAAGAAAAATAAGGACCAAGCAGAATGAAAACCTTCATTTGCCATTTACTGCAATACTCCTGATGCTGTTAATTTTATTTTCTTTTTTAAAGAAAGATTTATTTGGGCCACTAGAATCCTACATTGGGACCCACTCTTCATGCTCATTTAGTTTAAGAATCAAGTTGTAATAGGCTTGTCTGGATGACTCAGTTGGTTAGGCAACCAACTCTTGATTTTGCTCAGGTTGTGATCTCATCAGGGTCATGAGATCAAGCCCCATGTTGGGGCTTCGTACTCCGGGGGGAGTCTGCTTGAGATTCTCCCCCTATCCCTCTGCCTCTCTTCCATACCTCTCAATTAAATACAGCTTAAAAAAATAATCAAGCTGTAACATTCTATCTCTATCTCTCTCTGAAAGGATGTCAGACTTAGAAGACTTCAGGAGCCCAGTGAGGCCTCAAGTTGTGAGGAAACAAAATACTATTAGAAAAGTCTTTGTGAACAAGAAAGTATAATCCCAATGTAAAGGAACATTATTTTCCTGGTTGCTGTCAGTGGGAGTTTTCTTATATAAGAGATGTATTCCTGTAAACTCATCTGCAGAGTGATTTTCTTGACTTTTGAACATAGTGATCTTTCTGACCCGGTTTTGCTTCCTAGATCTACTTATTATGAGCTGTGTGAACTTTGGCATGCTACTTAATCTTCTCTAAGTCTCAATTTCCTTGTATATAAAATGGGAAAAAAACAACTATAACCGCTTGACATCATTTTGATAAGAATCAAGTGAAATAACATACTTATTGTATGCCAGGCTTAATTCCTAGGGCCTGTAGATGGTACTTGTATGTAAATGATCCACTTAAAATAAAGAAATTATTTTATAAGAACAACCATTTATATCAGAATATAAGTCCTCCAGATTGGTTTATATGCACCAAAAAAATGTATTATAAAACAACTGAATCTGCAGAGTTCAAAAAGTTTGTGGTGAATGTTTTTACATGAACTGTGGTATAGAGTAGCCAAGAATGGATGCCTGTGTAGGACAGGAGAGGAGTCAGGTAGTCAAGGGCTCAATTCCAGCTTTTCCATGTGCTCATTCTATGATCTGGGGCAAGTTGGTTAACTTTTCTGCATTACTCAGAGAAGACTGTCCCTTTGGAATATGTATCTGGTATGTTCTAGATGTATCAGATCCGTAAACTACCTTTTACTTTTGTTGATTTATATGGGAATGAAAACACTTCCAGCTTCTAGTTCTTGGGACAATGAATGGAGATTTCCCTAGGTCTCATCCCTTCATAGCTCTATAGAGAGAAGCGGGATCATTTGTGTCTCTATCTGGGAAGCCATCAAACTCCATTTGGGGAGAAATGTGAGCCTTTTGGTATTGCAGAATCTGTAAGAGAGGAGGTAGAAGCATGAAAGGGCAACTGGAAGATGGGAAGGTAAAGGGAAGAAGGGAGATTTAGAAATTTGAACTCAATCGAGCCAAGTCTCCCAAAGTGCTGAAGCTAATAGACCAGTGTTGGGGATACTAGAAGTGTGTTGTGGGAAGTTCCAGAAGAAGCTGGACTTTTGAGTCCATTCCAGCACCATAACTCAGGGAACAGGTCACTTCAGGAGTAGGATCCTTGCTTTGGTTAAAGGACTTTATTATCAATGCCTTGCCCACTGTGTGAATTTAATCTATTCTGTGGTTTTGCTTCAAGTCCTAATCCACAAGCCTTTTATGACTTAATGAGGAAACATCTCAGTACCCAGAATACTGGACAGCTCCTGGATATTTGGATACTGAAAGGGATGGGGAAGATTAGCTGTGGCAAAACCAGCTCTGTAGTAAAGGCTTCTCTAGTATTGCTAAATACAATTTAAAACAAGGCTGGAAAGGATCAAAGAATTTCAGTATAATTTGACCGTGTCTCAAAACAACTCTCAAGAATCCCCCCCCCAAAAAAAGATAACAGCATGTCCATTACCCAACAATGCAAAATTAACAAAGTTGGGCATCCAGTAAAAAATTACATGGCATATAAAGGAGTAAGAAATATAACCATATTGAATAATGAATAAAATAATTAATAAACTAAAACTGGCCCCCAAATTATATGCATGATGATATTAGTGAATAAGGACATTAAAACAGTTATAACTAAAAAAAAAAAAAAAAATTAAATAAATAAATAAAACAGTTATAACTATGTCCTTATGTTCAAGAAGGTAGAAAAAATCCTGGACATGTTAAGGAACAAGATAGAAGATATTAAAAAGACACAAATAAAACTTCTAGACATGACAAGTGATTTCTAAGTTGAAAAATACCCTGCATGGAACTGACAGGAGATTAGAAACTACAGAATAAATGTTTAGTGAGTTTAAAGCCATAGAAACTGTTTACAATGAAACAATGAAAGAAAAAAGACTGAAAAAAATTGGTGAGCCAAGGGAAAATTTCAAATAGCCTAATATATATATAATATATATAATATATATTAGTATTACTCAAGTATACATATATATACATATATATACAGTATATACATATATATAATATATATATATATATATATATATTATATATATATATACTTGAGCCCCCAAAGGAGAAGAAAGAGAAAAAAGGAGAGGCAAAAAAATGTTTTTAAAGCTTAAAATATTTCTAAATATGATGAAAAATGTAAACTTCTAGATCTAAGAACCTTTTTTTTTTTAAAAGATTTTATTTATTTATTCATAGAGACAGAGAGAGAGAGGCAGAGACACAGGCAGAGGGAGAAGCAGGCTCCATGCAGAGAGCCTGACGTGGGACTTGATCCAGGGTCTCCAGGATCATGCCCTGGGCTGTAGGCGGTGCTAAACCGCTGCGCCACCGGGGCTGCCTGTAGATCTAAGAATCTTAATGACCATCAAATGATACCACACTGATGCACATTATAATCATATTGCTTAAAATCAGTGATCAAGAGAAAATCTTAAAGCATTCATGGGGGCGAGACACATTATATGCAGAAGAACAACTATAAGAATAGCAGCAGATTTTGCAGTGGAAACAATATAGACATGAAGGCAGTGGAACAAATATTTAAATCCGGAAGGAAAAAACTATTAACCTAGAATTCTTACCCAGTGAAAGTACCTCTCAAAATAAAGGGGAGGGGCACCTGGTTGGCTCACTCAGTGAAGCGCCCCACTCTTGGTTTCAGCTCAGGTCATGACCTCATGGGTCATGAGATTGAGTTCTGTATTAGGTTCCGTGCTCAGTGGAGAGTCTGCTTAAAGATGTTCTCCCTCTACACTCCCCCCATTCTTGTGCATGTTCTTTCTCTCTCTCTCTTTCTCTCTCTCAAATAAATAAATAAATATTTTTAAAAAGGAAAGAAAAAAAAGGCTTTTTAAGACATACAAAAAATAAAAGAATTCATCACCATCTGTCCTTTATTAAAGAAATAGTTAAGAAAACCTTTTAGGCAGAAGGAAAGTAATATCAATGGAAACTGGATCTATAAAATGTAATGAAGAACAATAGAAATGTAAGTAGGTGAACAAATATAAAAATGTTTTCTGCTTATATTTTAAATTACACTGAAAGATAATTCACCATTAGAAGAAAAGTCATTATAATGTGTAATGGGATTTATAGCAAATATAAAAGTAAAAGATATAACACATTGATAAAATTGGAAAAATGGAGAAATGGGAGTATAGTATTGTAAGGCTCTAATACTCTATGACTAAATGTAAAGTAACAATATTATTTGAAGGCTTATTGCGATAAATTCAATTTGTATAATAAAAACACTGAAGTCCTACTAAAAAGATGTACTTACTCTACAGATCTTGGAAACTAGCCCTTTATCTGATATGTCATTTGCAAATATCTTCTCCCATTCTGTAGGTTGTCTTTGAGTTTTGTTGACTGCTTCTTTTGCTGTGCAGAAGCTTTTTATCCTGATTAAGTCCCAATAGTTCATTTTTGCTTTGGTTTCCTTTGCCTTCCTAAATGTATCTTGCAAGAAGTTGCTGTGGCCAAGTTCAAAGAGGGTGTTGCCTGTGTTCTCTAGGATTTTGTTGGATTCTTGTCTCACATTTAGATCTTTCATCCATTTTGAGTTTATCTTTGTATATGATGTAAGAGAATGGTCTAGTTTCATTCTTTTGCACATGGTGGTCCAATTTTCCCAGCACCATTTATTGAAGAGACTGTCCTTCTTCCTTATTAAACTAAACAGCAAAGAAACAAACAATCCAATCATGAAATAGGCAAAAGACATGAACAGAAATTTCACCAAAGAAGACATAGACATGGCCAACAAGCACATGAGAAAATACTCCGCATCACTTGCCATCAAGTGGCAAATCAGAGAAATACAAATCAGAACTACAATGAGATCCCACCTCACACCAGTGAGAATACTGAAAATTAACAAGACAGGAAACAACAAATGCTGGAGAGGATGTAGACAAAGGGGAATCCTCTTGCTCTCTTGGTGGGAATGGGACCTGGTGCAGCCACTCTGGAAAACTGTGTGGAGGTTCCTCAAAGAGTTAAAAATAGACCTGCCCTACGACCCAGCAATTGCACTGTTGGGGATTTACCCCAAAGATACAGATGCAGTGAAATGCCGGGACACCTGCACCCCGATGTTTCTAGCAGCAATGTCCACAATAGCCACACTGTGGAAGGAGTCTCGGTGTCCATCAACAGATGATGGATAAAGAAGCTGTGGTCTGTGTATACAGTGGGATATTCCTCAGCCATTGGAAATGACAAATACCCACCATTTGCTTCGACGTGGAGGGACCTGGAGGGTATTATGCTGAGTGAAGTGAGTCAGTTGGAGAAGGACAAACATTATATGGTCTCTTTCATTCGGGGAATATAAGAAATAGTGAAAGGGATTAAAGGGGAAAGAGAAACTGAGTGGGAAATATCAGAGAGGGAGACAGAACATGAGAGACTCCTAACTCTGGGAAACGAACTAGGGGTGGTGGAAGGGGAGGTGGGTGGGCGGTGGGGGTGACTGGGTGATGGGCACTGAGGGGGGCACTTGATGGGATGAGCATTGGGTGTTATGCTCTATGTTGGCAAATTGAACTCCAATAAAAAATATACAAAAAACTGTATTCATATGCCAAAAAGAAGAAAAATAGAATCATAAAAAATCATAAAAATATGTAATCAATGGAATGCAGACAAAGAGAAAAGAACAAAGAAGAGATGGGACCAATAAAAAACAATTTTCAAGATTGTAGATTTAAATGCAAACATATCAATAATCACATTAAAAGTTTTAAAAGATTTTATTTATTCATCATGAGAGGCACAGAGCGAGAGGCAGAGACACAGGCAGAGGGAGAAGCAGGCTCCATGCAGGGAGCCCGACGTGGGACTGGATCCCGGGTCTCCAGGATCACGCCATGAGCCAAAGGCAGACACTCAACCATTGAACCATCCAGGTGCCCCAATCACATTAAATTTAAATGAATTAGACACCCCAAATAAAAGAGAAAGATTTGAGACTGGATAAAATGTGAGATCCAACTATATGTTGCCTACGACACATACACCATAAATGTAGACAGAAATAGGTCAAATGAATAAAGATAGAAACATTTAACATACCATGCTAAAGTAATCAAAAGAAAACTGGCGTTTTTATATTCATGTTTGGTTAAGTAGATTTCAAAGCAAATAGAATGACCAGAGATAAAAAGTTTAATTTAATAAACATGAGAAGATTCCTTCACCAGGAGGACAGAACTATGCTACACATATTGCACCTATTGACAGATGTTCAGAATACATGAAGCAACAGCTGATAGAACTGCAAGAAGAAATAATCAAATTCACAAATACAGTGAAGATTTCAATACTCTTGATAATAGAGAGGAAGCATATAGAAGTCTTTATCAGCACTATCAACAACTTGATCACATTGGCATTTATAAAATATTACGCCCAGCACAAACAGAATATGCATTCTTTTCACATATATGTGGAACATTCACTGAACTAGAATGATGTTTTGGACAGTAAACCAAATGTGAATACAGTTTAGAATGTCTAAAGTCATATAAGGTATGTCTTTGACCACAGGGAATTTAGAGATCAATAATACAAAATGTCTGAAAAATCCTCAAATATTTTAAAACCAAATAACACATTTTTAAATAACTCACAAGCAGAATTAAAAGTATTTTACACTGAATGGAAATAAGCACCAAACACTTCAAAATTTAGATGAAATGCATATAAAGCAATGCTTACAGGATAATTTATAGCACCAAACACCTATATGAGAAAGTCTCAAATCAGTGACTCATACTTTCACATTATGATGCTACAATATAAAGAGTGAATTGAACCCGAAATAAGTAGAATAAAAGATCAGAAATTAATTAGAAATGAAAAAAATAGAGAAAAATCAATGAAATGGAAAGGTTATTCTTTGAAAAGATCAATAAAATTGCTAGAGTCTAGCTAAACTGACAAAAAAAAGAAAGAAAGAAAGAAAGAAAGAAAGAAAGAAAGAAAGAAAGAAAGAAAGAAAGAAAGAAAGAAAAGATACAAATCACCAATATCAGGGGTGAAGATGGAGACATTACCACAGATATTATGAACATTAAAGGATAAATAGGGATGATTATTAACTTTATCTCAGTAAATCTGATAAATGAAATGATGAATTCCTTGAAAGATACAAACTATCAAAGCTCACTCAAGAAGAGTTTGATAATCCAAATATCCCTATACCTAGGAAAGCAATTTGTACTTGTTGTTAAAACTTTCTCAGGAAAAACACTCAAGCCCAATGGCTTCATGACTAAATTTAACTAAACATTTAATTAAGAAATAATATAGGGCAGCCCGGGTGGCTCCGTAGTTCAGCACCGCCTTCAGCCCAGGGCATGATCCTGGAGTCCCGGGATCAAGTCCCATGTCGGGCTCCCTGCATGGAGCCTGCTTCTCCCTCTGCCTGTGTCTCTGCCTCTCTCTCTCTCTCTTTCTGTGTGTCTCCAATAAATAAATAAAATCTTTTTAAAAAAAGAAATAATATAAAGTCTACACAAAGTATTCCCAAAAATAAGAGAAGGGAACATTTCTTAACCCAGTTTACGAGTCCATCATTACCCTGATACCAAAACCTGGCAATAAAAATATTGCAAGAAGAGAAAACTGATAACCATCACGAACAGAGACACATGAAAAATTATTAACAAAACTTAACGAAATGCATCCTGCAATAAGTAGAAAAGGTAGCAAATAATGACCAAGTTTGGTTTAGCCTAGAAATATAGTACTGGTGCGGTATTAGAAAAAAAATCAATCAATGTAATTTACATCAATAGATAAAGAACAACGACCACCAAAAATCCCCCATAGAATCACTAAAGAAATGCAAAAAAATAATTTAACATATTCTTCGACATCCACTCATGTTGGATGGTTCCAGCAAACTAGGAATAGAAAGGACCTTCCTTAACCTGACTTAGGACATCTGCAAAAAGCCTGCAGATGGTAATGTACGTAATGTTAAAGACTGTGAATGGTTTTCCTCTATGATCAAGAACAAATAAGGATGAGTACTCTCAGTGCTCCTATTCCACCTGGTACTGGGAGTTTTAGTATAATAAGGCAAGAGAAAGAGATATAATGCCTAGAGATTGGATGGGAAGATGGGGCCAATCTCTTTTTGCAGATGACATGATCCTCTGCACGAAGGCTTCCTGAGATGTAATAAATGAGTTTAGCAAGGTCACAAGATGCAGAGTCAGTACACAAGGTCAGTTGTACTTCTGCAAACCAGTGACGGACAATTGGAAAAAGAAATTTAAAATTCAGTTTTACTTAACACTAGTTACGTAAACGTGAAATACGTACACGTCTAGCAAATCATATGCAACATTTGATGCTTAAAACCAGAAAACATTAGAATTGATCAGCTGATTCTAAAATCTACGTAGAAATCCGAAGAAACTAGAATAGCCAAACAGATATTGAAAATGAACAAAGTTGGAAGACTCACACGATGTGATTTAATGACGGTATAAAGCTACGGTGGTCCAGAAGAGGTGGATTTTAGTAAAAGGATAGAGATATTGATTGGTGGAGCAGAATAGGGACTATAGAAATAGACCCAGGCATATATGGTCAGTTGATTTTCATCACGGGTGAAAAGACAATTCAATAATAATCTTTTGAGTGAACGATCTGGACCCACTGAATATACACATGTCAAAACAATGAACTTGCTCTCTACTTCTCACCACATACAAAATGTAACTCCAGATGGATCTCAGATCAAAATGTAAAAAGTATAAAACGTAAGTGACTTTACTTGTAGAACAAAATAGAGGGGAAAATGCTTGAGCCTTGGGTTGAGCAGACATCGTTTAGATAAGACCCCAAAAGTGTGACCAAACAAGGAAACATTTATACATCAGCTTTCATAAACATTAAGAACTTTTGCTTTCAGAAAAACAGTTTTAAGATAACGACGTAATCTACGGACTGGGGAAAACATTTGCAACTATCATATCTGACGAAGATCCATCTTTCCAGAATTTCCTTGCAGAACACTGAAACAATATATTTAATAAAAATATGTCAATGGTAAGAAAACAAACCAATAAGGAAATGGCAAAAGATTTGAACAGATACTTCCCCACAAAAGATATAAAATAAACACATGAAAAGCTTCTCAACACCAATTGTCATTAGGGAAACACAAATTCAAGCCACAGTGAGACACCACTGTACACCTAGTAGAATGAATGAGATTTTAAAAAAGAAAGACTGAAAACGCCAAGTCTGATGAGGATTCGTTGATGCTGTGTTTGCAAAATAATACAGCTGTGTGGAAAATGGCTCCGCGGAGTCTTAGAAAGTGACACTCACGTGTACCACACATAGTTGAGAGACCCCGTTCTTAGGGATTTACCCCAGTGGTGTGAAAAACTACGTTAGCGCAGAAACCTACACGCAGAAGTTTATCGCCTCTTGGTTCGTAATTGTGAGAAACCGGAAATCACGCAGCTGGCTCTCAGCTGGAGAACGGATGGGCGAATTGGGGTCTATCCATCACGTGCAACCCTACGGAGCAAAAACCAGGAACGAATGAGTGACTCACGCAGCACGAACCTATGCCACGGGTGTAGGCTCGGGGACAGAGACCTGACCCAAAGGGCTGTATATTGTACCATTCCTGTTACATGGCATTTTTTTTTTAAAGAAAGCAAAGCCGTAGAGAGACAGAAAACAGGTCAGAGGTTCCTACAGGTGACAGGTGGGTCCAGAGGTTGGCAGCACAGTCACGGGGAAATATTTTGGCGGCACAGGACTATTCTGTACCTTGCTTGTTGTGGCGCTGGCTGCATGACTATATGTTCATCAAAATGGACAGAACTACAGTGAAAAAGAGTGAATTTTAATGTCTGTAAATTGCATTTTTTAAAAAAAGATTTTATTTATTCATGAGACATACAGAGAGAGGCAGAGACACAGGCAGAGGGAGAAGCAGGCTCCATGCAGGGAGCCCGACGTGGGACTCGACCCCGGGACCCCGGGACTGAAGGCAGACGCTCAACCACTGAGCTACTCAAGAGCCCCGAAAAAATGCACGTTAATTTTAAGAATATTTTTTAAAAAATGACTCAATTCTGAAATGGGGTGGCCTAAGTGCTGTGGCAATTCCTCCTTCTTAAGAGGGGCAGGCAAGCCTGTAACTGAAGTCGTCGTATTTGGCCAACAGCGCGGTGATGGGACACCCAGCGTGGGGAAGGGCGTGAGTGGCAGAGGACGGCAGCCAGCTCCACTTCCGTTTATTGGAGATTCTTCTGTGCCCTCCAGCGCCTTCCAAGGCCACGGCTGGGTCTTCACTCTGAGCCCAGGACACAGAGCGTAGGCCGCCCTTTTCACAGACAGAGAAGACGGCCTCCTTCCCGTCTTCTCGTGCAGGTGTTTGTGTTGCACTCGGCGTGCTGCAGTGTTTTCACGAGGGCCGCTGCCGGCTGCGGCGGAAGGCTCCAGAAACGGTGTGTCGACACCGGGAGAGACTGACTTGGACATATTCTTCTGACAACTTTTGATGAATTTTCTGCTTCATTAAAAAGCCTTAATTAGATTAACACGGTGTGGAGCAGTATCCTTGACAGATTTTGTGTACTAGCAAACAAGGCCTCCGATTTTCAAAGACCCTGACGGTAGAGCCCCCGAAGCGAAGTTTCTGGAAGTCTGTGGTCACGAGGGCGGTGAACATGGAGCTTGTGCGAAAGCCCCGTTGGGTTTGGGCGGAGAAGCTGGTGAGAACATGGAGGCAGCCCTTGTGGACCGGGTCCGTGATGCTCAGGCCCAGCCGGCCGCCGTTGCCCGTCCTCCATCCACCCCCCACCCCTTGCCTTAATACGTTCCCCTTCCGACCAGACAGCACAATTGAAAACAAACTCCTGAGCAGATGATCCACCCCACCACGTCTGATCCTTCATGCGTCCCCTTTGCACGTACAGATATAGCTTTGCGGGCACGCTTCTCGTGCAAGGGTTGAAAAACGAGGTGCCAGGACTCGCATCTTCAAAAATTCTAAAAATGATAAATTGATCATTTTTAAAGTTCCTCTTTCACCTCTCCCCATATGTTGGATTTAGCAGCACATATGCTCCCGTTGGCATGATAGCCGTCCCTGCATTGTGTAGAGCTTCGAACACGAGGGTGGGGGAAGGTAACAGAAATCAAAGGTCTACAAGACTATACAAATTATTAACACTTACAAATCCAGGAATTTATTGCTTCAAATCTAATGTTTTTTTTTTTTTTTTTCTTTGAGTGAGATTTATTGACATGCAAATTTCATAGAAAAACATCTAACTTTCCACCTGGTCCTCTTCTGCTGTAATAGTCTGGCCAAGACGAGGTCACTTACAGTCTCCCGTGTACGAGCAGGCCTGGGCCTGACATCTTCCTACCACCGTGGTCATCGACATGTGCCACATGCAAACCTACAGATGTTTTGATAAGCAAGAAAAGTTCACCATAAAAAAAAAAAAAGAAAAATTAAAAAAAAAAAGAGAAGTTCACCATCTTCCTTTGCTTAGTAGCGTGAAGCTACAACGCTCTGCTTCCGACGTTTGGGAGGAGCAAACCATGGTGTGGGTTTCCTTATGAGTTCCCCCCTCAACGAACCTAATATACTCAAATAATAAAAAATGAACTCAAAGGAGTTTCATCTACTTGTTCAGCGTAGGAGAGCTCAGGGCCTATTACGTGCCAAGCGTGTCCTGGAGACACAGAGGTGAAAAACACGGCTTCTGTCCTCAAAGAAGTCACAGGTTAGCGCGGCAAGCCTAGGAATTGAGGTCAGCACAAGGGAATCTGGGCGTGTCTAGGCAACCGGATTCATCGGGGTTGGGGAGAGGGATATACAGAGGGATCCCGGGGTCCCCAGGGCTGCGGCCGGTCTCGCTGGACAAGCAGATACTTGAATGGAAGGGTCACGGTGAGGTGCTGGGGGAGCGTCCGGGGCGAGCATCGTGCGAAGACGGGGCTCTCGGTGCAGGAGAGCGAGGCCGGCCGGGGGTGGCCAAAGGCTCGAGGCTAAGGGGGCAGAGGCAGAGGCAGAGGCAGAAGCAGAGGCAGAGGCAGAGGAGGCCCGGGTGCAAAGCAGCCCAAAGCTCGTGAAGGCTTTCACGCGGCAGCCTCAGCAATGGGGGCCTGCTGTGGGGGCCGAGGAGCTACGGCAGTGCTTCGGGGGGCTCCGGTCTGGCCGGAGGTCGCTCGTGCCAACACGCCCCGGGTCGTGGTGGAGAAGGCTCGGGCGGCTCCCGCGGCGCAGGTGGGCGACAGGGCGCAGGGGCAGCACGGGAGGGAGGAAGAGGCCAAGAGGAGGACCCAGGCTAGGCCCGGGGGGGCTCGGGCTGGGAGGAGAGGGAGGCAGGGGATGCTCCATGAAAGCTGTTGAATTTAATTGAAAGAACAAAGGGAGAGCTGCTGTCAGCGCCAGTCAAGGATGCGGGGCTCATGGAGGGCTCCTAGAGAACGGGCCGCGGCTCCTGAAGATAAACGGCAAAACCATCTCCATGGTGACAGCACATGGTGACAGCACGTAGCCTTGTACTGGGTGATCCGTCCGCTGAACGTACTGCTTCACCTTGAACGCTGCGGTTTTACACTCAGCAGAGCTGTGCTCAGAGGCAGCAGCATCTACCCCAGGGACCCAAAGAGTGTCTGGCTTCGGCGTGGGCGACGCTGGGTGCCCGGCGTGGGACACTGGGCATTAGGCCTTGCGGTTGTGGCAGCTGTAGAAATCCTCGCCAAAGTCCCGCTCTCGAGGTCGTGCCATATTCAGGGAGACTGAGGCACGGAGTAGCCCGACTGAGGTCTCGCCCGGCTGGCGAGGGCAGGAACCAGAATCCTGGTCTTCCCACGAGGCTCTGCAGCCTTTCTCTCCTTCTCCCCGGCCTCCCGCCCCTGTGGCCCCGTGCCCAGCCTGAAGGGTCGCAGAGCCGCACACCCCTCAGGACGGCGGGCGAGCCCTAGCCACCCGGCGGGGATGCGCGGGCCCAGGACCCGAAGGCCTCAGCTCGGGGATCGCGGGGCTCGGCCCGCTGGCCCGTGGGCCAAATGGAAGGCGCGATACCTTCGTTTCAGGGCTTCGGGAGGATTAAATGAGTTTATGGACGTAGAGCACGAGCGGGGGCGCCTGTCGCCCTCAAGGGCTCTCACTGAGCTGTTTTGTATTGGACCCAATCACAGCGGGGGTCCCTGGGTTGGGACAGGACACCCACCCCTCTCCGGAGCTGCCTCGAGGGCCGGGGGGCACCAACCGCGTGCAGGCCCAGCCGTCGGGCCTGGCCTCGCGGGGAGCCCGGGAGCGAGCGCTCAGCAGCTCGGCTCCTGCATCTGCGAGGGGCGGGGTGGGGGGGGCAAGGCTCCCAAAGCCTCCAGACCCGGGGGCCTCACCCCCGGTGACGCGTGGAGGTGGCCTCACTAGCGGACGCGGGCCTGGGGCCTAGGAGTTGCCGCGTCGCAAGAGGGTCTGGGCCGCAGGTGCAGCCACTGGCCGCGGGCCGGGGACACGAGAGCACCCGGGGAGCGCTCGGAGGCTCCCAGCTGGCCGCGTCCTGTGTCCGTGTCCCTTCGGGCCTTTCGGGCCGCGGCAGAGATGGCTCTCCAGAGCCGTGTTTCGGGCGACAGGGCCCAGGTGCGGAGCGTTGGAAAAAAAGGTTGAAAGCACCGTTTTCACCCCGACATCTCGGGCTCGCAGGGGAGACCAGAGCCCCAGGGAACTTAGGCAGCGGCCCGAGGTCACGGGGCACGTCAGGATCCTCCGACCTGGTTACTGTCCCTTCCACAGCATCACGGTGCCTCCCTCCCTGCCTCCCTCCCTCCCTCCCTCCCTCCCTCCCTCCCTCCTCCCGGCCTCTCCAAGGTTTCTGACTTTGATTGCCTGGGTTTAAAAAGGTGAGTCTGGGATCCCTGGGTGGCGCAGCGGTTTGGCGCCTGCCTTTGACCCAGGGCGCGATCCTGGAGACCCGGGATCGAATCCCACGTCGGGCTCCCAGTGCATGGAGCCTGCTTCTCCCTCTGCCTGTGTCTCTGCCTCTCTCTCTCTCTCTGTGACTATCATAAATTAAAAAAAAAAAAAAATTTAAAAAGGTGAGTCAATGTAGGTGAATCAGTTTTGGGGGCGTTTAACTGAAAACAAAAAGATTAGGACCAAGTTAAAAACATTGGAAGATTAGAGCCTGAGACTGTGCTGGGCGGCCTGTGGGGCTCAGGGGTTGAGCGTCCCCCTCGGCTCAGGGCATGACCCCGGGGGTCCCGAGATCGAGTCCTGCGTCGGGCTTCCAGCAGGGAGCTGCTTCTCCCTCTGTTTCTCCCTCTCTCCGTGTCTCTCATGAATAAATAAATAAAATATCAAAAAAAAAAAGAAAGCAACCGATTGTGCTGGCACTTCCTCCCTACGGAGAATCCAAAAAGAAAGTCAGAATCAAACCATAATATAAATGTACAAAAATCTCCCACCAAAATTGTCATCGCCAAGGATAAGTGATTCTCATACCTTTTTTTTTTTTTCAAACATCGATACAAAATCTTAAAAAAAATCAAGCCTCCCCGGATACGCTGCTGCTCTAAGTGTGTTCACACCCATAGACCACACATACTGCGTGTGTTGGAGGAAGGGGTCCGTTGTCACGGGAGCCCAGAACACAGCCCGAGTGTCACACACACAGTCATCCTCCCTGTGTGTCCATTCATTTCAGTGTCTTTCCCCCAAAAGGCAGCATCCCCGGTGGTCTCCTCCGGCGACGCGGGCCGTGGATCCAGCCACACTCCCTGTTACCTTGGGAGACTTCTTGAGCCGGTTGGCTGGCTCAGTCGTGAGGGCTCGACCCCAGAGCGCCAGCGGGACCCAAGCAGGGCAGCTCAGCAGCTGAGGGACACCCTTCAGGGACCCCCGACTCCTGCTTGCATTTTTCAGTGTCCGCCAGGAGGCGAGGAGATGCTCCCCAAACAGCTCGTCTCCCCCCCAGTGTCTCCTCTGCACACTCCTGGCAGCCCCCGGCCTCCCCGAGCGACTCCGTGGTCTTCGTCCCGTCCCCAGGTGCCCCCCCGGGTTCACAGCGAGGGGTGGACGGTGGGGCTGCTCCCCGAGTGGGTCTCGGGTGTCGCCCCTTCAGTACCCAGGCCGCGTCCAGTTTCCAGGGAGTTCTTTGCACGTGTCTGAACGGCGGGAGGAGAAGCGGGCCTGCAAGAGATCAGAAATTTTACACCCACTCATTCCATTGTGACCTGGACACTGTGTTTTACGGTCAAAGTGAATTTTCTTTTTTTTTTTTTAATAAATTTATTTTTTATTTGGTGTTCAATTTGTCAACCTACAGAATAACACCCAGTGCTGCTCATCTAATCCGGCAAAGTGGTGCCCCGTGCCCGCGGGGCCAGCCTGCAGGACCGTGCGGAGACCCTGGCACCGCGCACCTTGACCTGGGCGCCGGCCGGGTCGCAGGCTTCCCGAGCTCTGTGCTGGGCCACCTGCCCGCGACTGCGGCTCCAGCCTCTGCTGACGCTTCTACTACTACGAAGCGCCTTATAATTGGCAGTTTCCTTGACTAAAAATGACTTGGTAGCAGTCATTCTCCTTGGCGGTCCGGTCGCGTTGCTCGGGGTCAGGCGTACAGATGGCTGGACGGGGAGCCGTCAGCTTCTGCATGTGGGAGATGCCTTTACTGTTGGAAGAAAGGGCTGCACGCTCCTGTTTTCACCTTTGGGAAACATGTAAAACATCGTTCCGTCCCGAGTGTACGCCCTGCTCTCTCTCTCAATGGCTTTGCCTTCCTAAGGTTGACTTGTTTCTGCAAGTTTGCGCGTCATTAATTTTAACAGAACGGAAAGTCGTTATTAAGTAAGTATTATTGCAGTCTTCAAAGTGGAAACATGCAGACTATTATAAAATGGATTATGGGTGGGGGTTGAAAGAATTTGCCACTTTCAAAGCAATGTCGTGACCAAGTTATTGATGATGTGGCCACACTTCACTGTTAAAGATATTTACTCTCTAGGTGAGCGGAGAGACCTGAATGCTGAATCCCAAGAGCCCGGACCGCAAGTAACCAGATCGTGTTGGGCGGATTATGACCATTTAGTCTAATAACATTTTCAGGGCTATAATCTATGGTAAACGATCCCGAGCATCCTCCCAGAACGCTGATCAGAATAAAGCGAAGGAGTATTTTTCAATTAAATCATCAAAAGAAGGATCAGTGAGGGGTCGGGGGTGACAGAGAAGGGAAAAGGCTCCGGCAGATACCCTGTCCCAGTCCGTGCCGGGTAGTGGCCGTGTGGAACCAGACTCGGTTAGTGTGTTTATGCTCCAAAACCTCAGGACAGGATCATCTCCCTTAAAACAAGAACAAAGGAGCGAATCCAGTGGCCATCCTTGGAGTGTCTACCATTCAGATACGCACCACACGTGTGCCATGGTAAGCAGGTCGGGGGTGCAGTTCAGGTCTGCGTGATCCCCCCTCTCGAATGCCCCATTTTCCCGTTTTGTAAGGACTGAAGGTACCGACGTTTGTAGACATTTTCAGAATGGAAGAGAAAGCCAAACACATACGTAAGGTCATCTCCCCGAGGACGTGAGGGGACCAGCGCAGGCCCCGCGTCACCGGGCGGGCGCTCGGGGAGTCGTGAGCTGCGCAGAACGCCAAGTGGCCTCGCACCTGTGCAAACCCTTTAGGACTGTAAATGCGGAGGTTCCGTTCCTGCAAAGGTGTTTTGTTTCCCGTTTTGAAGGAGTTGCTGGCCTTTTAAGGATGAGTCAGACGTGAGCTACCAAACATTTCTGTTCAACGGACTCCGGAATCTGCCGTAGGAATTCCTCTCGCTGTTTTAGGAACGAGCTCTTTTGGACCTGTTGTGCCTAAACAGAATTCTGAAACTGGTGATCACATCTTGGCCAGTCACAGAGCGTGGTATCCTCGAACCTTGGACTGAGAAAGGCATTTGCAAATCATCTGGCTCAGTGTTCTCATTTTGTTGATTAGGACATTGAGGTTCCAAAAGATTAAGGGATCCGCCTTGACTTCTACACAAGGTTAATTATATGTGCTTGGGTCCAAGTGGCCTAGTGAGTAATATCACCCAATCCCTCCTCTCGCTGATGAGCTGATGACATACTTGAGGACAGAGACAACATGTCTGTTTCCATTTCCTCCCCTTGGGTGCAGAACTGGACCATAGAGAAGTATATGGAGGAAGGGACTCAAGTAGAAGATACGTCATAGTGAATGTTTCGGGTCCTTATTTATTTATTTATTTACTTATTTTTTTTAATGATAAGCTAGGCAAGAAAAATATACTGCTAAACAAGGAAGGTTTCTGGTTTTGTCAACGCATGTCAGATATGGTTACGTTTTGGTTTAGAGGTCAAATGGGGCACGCCCGGCTGCCACCCTAAGGAAACAACCATGACCAAGAGAAGCTATTTGATCAGATCACGTGCTCATCCTGATGAGTGTCCCGCACCTTCCCTTTCAGTCCTTTCTTCTTTCGACATCAGAAGGACTCCACAGAGCGCACCACCCCTGCTCTTTACCCAGGCACGGTGTTGTTGTCTATTGTCTGACATCCAGAAAGACTTCACTCTTTGTTCCAGCCCACGTTTGTATAACCTGCTGGTGCTTCGTTTTGCCTCATGGCACATGATGGTTGCTTCGTTTGTGACTTGGCTTTCATGACTTACTCCAGCCCCGCTTCATACACCAGCCAAGACATGGCCAAGCCAATGGGCAGCCATCATTCCAGGCTGAGCAGTTAAGAAAGCTGTAATCAGAAGGGAGTTATCCCTTCTATCACAATACACAAATTCTCTGAGATTTTAGTAACGGACAGCCCAAAAGGTAAACTCATCCAAAAGGCAGGACTACAGATGGGGTGTTTTTCTCTTAATTTATGGAACTAATACTTATTGGCACCCACAACTATTAGTGATGATACGTTGGTGGGATTGATGAGAAGCGTCTGTCCAAATTGTTCAGAGTCAAGTGAATAAAACAGCCGCGGTGGCAGAAACTGGCTAGATGGTCAACATTTCCCATTTCCGTTTCTGCTTCCTGGGGGCTCAGGAAAACTACGCATCCCAGCTTCTTTTCTGCTGTCGAGGGGATCATATGTCGAGCTCCTGCCAATGGAATGTTGACGGAAGAGATTCTGGGCCTAGTCTGAAAACACAGGTCTCTTTACGGTTCAGTACGTCTGCTGTGACGATGAAATCACAGGATAGGAAGAACCTGGATCTCTGAGTCACTGCCTGGAACTGAGCTTTCCGAGAGATCCACCCAACTTCTACTGGATTGTGACTTGAATGAGAAAGGAAACTTTGTTGCGTTAAACCATTGGAATTTGGATTTATTTTGTGACCGCAGCACAATCTATATTACACACGATTATAAAACAGTGGAATAGCTTACCATTGAGAGCTTTCCCCAAATAGTATGCTGTCACCAAGGGGAGCGCCTCTTTTATCCTGGGGAATTACACACTATTTTCTATAAAAAAAAGATGTGTAAGATGAATCTTAAAAGTCTCCATCCCCCTCCATTTTCATCATTCTCTTTTGGATTTTTCCTTTGTATATCCACGTTTCTCTAATTGAAATAAAAAGATGAATCTAGGAGAATATTACATGTGAATTGACGTCTTTGGCCGTGTTTCAGGAATGAGTTCAGGAAGTCTGAAAGTCTGCTTTCATGTAGGAGGAAATTAGGTGCTAATTATTAAGTGGAGACAAGTTGCTGAGAAGGAAGAGCATCAGAATAAGCATCTCGGAGTTTATGTCTAGTCTTTGGAACTGGAGTAATGTTAGTGTAGGACCGGAGACCTGTGCTTTGGAAACAAATTTGTTCTAGGTCTTAAGCGTTTTCCTTGAGAACGTTCACACACAGAGGCCGGTCTTAAATGCGCTGGCGACTGGCGCCATTTGGTCAGAGCAGACCTCCTGCGTTAGCACTTGGGTGAGTCTAGTTTGGATTACTTACTTACTTTTTGAATATAACAAGCCCTACTATTCCAGGTACTGTTCTAAGTACTTTATAAATATTAACTTATTTCCGTGAGGTACTTGCTAGTATTATTATCATTTTATAGGTGAGGAACTGAGGCACAGAGAGTTCGAGATTACTATTGCCCACTAGCAAGTCCTGGGACCAGGATTCGAAGCCAGATTGTATGGTTCTAGATCCCGAATGTGCCACCGCTTTGCTGGGAACGTGCTGGGTTGCTTTTGCTAATTAGTAATAGCACAGGCAACAATGACCATTTATCGCACTCATTATGTGCCAGGCACTGTTCTGAATTAACTGCAGGTATCGTCTCCTCGATGCTCAAAGCCACACTGTGAGTAAGCATGACCATTGCTTCCATTGTCTAGACGAGGAAAGAGGAAATGCGAGAAGGAGCCAGAAGATGTGTGGTAAGAGGACATGCAGAGCTGTGCTGGAATGCAGGCAGGCCTGGGGCCTAGTCTGAGCACTTTGCCACTGTAACACGTGTCCTCTCAATGGTTGGGGCGCAGGATTTTTCTGGCCACGGATGCCGAAAAACTCCCTTGAAATCAAGAACCAGGGGTCTTTTGCCTTTGCCTCTTCCTTCTTCAAGGTCAGTGAGGTAAGTATTGGCTACCTTCGTGGTCTGGAGTCATCTCTCCTTTACTCACGGAAGCTCTGACAATTACTGGACTAGCAATCAAAGTCCATTTGAAAAGCCAGCTTTTTTCCAGTGAAAACATCTTTCTTTCCCTAAGTTATGATGTAATGAATTTCCTTCTACTCTGACGTTTCACTAGAAACATAACATCGAAAAACTGTCATCAGTCTATTCCTCCTGAAGCTTTACTGGAACAGACTTTTAATGGCAACGTGATATCTTCTTTGGTTTTTGCTTTGTTGTCTTGTTTCCTGGATTTCAGCTTTAGCCACAGGAGACAACTTTAAACAGCTTGCATTTTGTAGTAAACATCTGATAATATGCGCAAAACAGAAGAGCCTGGTGCTGTGGTAATGACTTTTAACCTAGAGATAGGAAGAAAATGCTAGAAGTATTATGCTTATTTAGAATTGGTTAATATTAGGTTATTGCAGATAGCACATTCATTATGTAGTGCTGCACTAAATACTTTTTTTTTCTCAAGAGATTAGCTAATTGTGTATATCAATATCTATGATTTTAACACGTTTTCTTTCTTGGAATTTAATAAGGATTTTTGAAACACGCATAACCTCATCACATATGATAATTGCCTAAAATAAACCAAAGCCACCAACCAAACAACACACACAGTGAAAACAATTCAAAACACAGCTTACTTTTGGAGAAAACTCGTGGAGACGCCTCTGGAACTACTAATCTCATTATAACGCTGGATAATTTGTTCAATCTCTCCTAGCCTCTCCATGTAATCTTTGGAAGATCAGATGGAATTATTACATAAAAATATTAAGCACCGTGGATAACAAAGTAGCTTTATTCAACGTCCCTCCCTCCCTCCTGCTTTCCTTCCATCATCCCTCTATCCCCCCTTTCCCTTCTTTTCTTCCTCTCTCTGCCTCCGAGATGTCTTTAGGGCACAGTCAGAGAAAGGAGAAGAAAAACAGAGGAGGAGAAGGTGAAATGAGGCCGCTTTTGATTAAGACTGGGATTAGTTGGGAAATGTGTTTCTTACATGGCGATGCCCCGGGCCATTTCAGCACCAGGAGGAAGGGGGACGGATCTTGCGGAGGAAGCATCATAGACCCGGGATTCTGCGCGCTGGTGCATTTGTTCTCAGCGTTGACTCCCAACCAGGGATTCTCCTGGGCGAGGAGGATGAAAGCCCCTTCCTCTAACCGCAGCAGGTGTACTGATATTGCTAACGGCAGAAAGGAAAAAAAAAATCAGATTGAAACAATGTCAGTGGCTGGGATTGATGAGGTAGAGTCCTGGTTCCTAAAGCCATTTTTGTTCCCAAGTAAAGCAGGTAACCAGCTCTAAGTAGTACCAACTGGAAGAAGGCAGGTGCGCCCGCAGAAATAATTTAGGGTAGACTCAGAGCCCAAAGACTACTTTGAACAAGTGCATAATCAAAATCATGGACTTTCTGCAACCAGCAACAAGTAAAGGAAGGTGTAGGCAAGTGACAAGTGGACCCCAAGGTCAGTCCTGGATTGGAATTGTTCCCTGAGCCCCCGGAACGAGTTTATTTTTGCCATAAATTGCCACAGATCAGTTGCTTAGAACAGTCCACATGTCTTATCTGGAAGTTTCCACGGGATCAGAAGTCTGGGCGCAGCCTAGCTGGGGCTTCTGTTCATTCTCACGAGGCCCCAGTCAAGGTGTGAGTCGGGCGGCCTTGTCATGCGGAGGCTTCCTGGAGGAAGGCTCTGCTTCTCATCTCTTTTAGGTTGTTGGAAGAATTCACTTCCTCGTGGCTTATGACCGAGGGGTCCAATTTGGCTGTGTGTAGCCTGGAGCTGCCCTCAGGTCTTGGAGGGTGCCGACAGGTGGGCCCCAGCTGGGTGGGCCTCCTCTACTCCCCCAGGCCAGCTAGAAGAATCGCTCCCCCGAGGAAGGACCCAGCCTCTCTTGTAAGGACTCTCCCCTGATTCAGTCACACACACCCAGATAACTCCCCTTGTGATGAACTCAGAATCAGCCTTTTTGGGATTTTAATTACACTCACAAATCCTTTCATCTGGTTAAGAGTAATTAAAAATGGGCATAGGAATTCCTGTCTACTCTTCACGTTTCTATGGTTTCATTCAAACTATGCAACTTGTATCACCCCACAAACTGGTGAACAACCTATAGGACCGGCTTGATCCCTACCAATGAACCCTTTCTCATCTTTACATTGACTTAAGTCAATATGGCTCATCTGTATGCATTTGTTTATTCATTCATTCCACAAATATTTAATGATTGTTGACTATGATCCAGGCATTATTTAAGTGCTGGGGGTTTCACCACAAGCAAAAAGATTAGAAATAATCTACCCACTTATGAGCTTTATATGTTAGAGGAGCAGAGAGACTCCTCTAACATATAAATATATATAATATAATATTATAACTATGTAATTTATAAAAGAAAATCTCTATTACGTTTGGTAGTGGTAAGTGCTAAGGAGGCGGATGGGCGGGTTGATATTTTAGAGACTTTGCGTAGGGAAGGTACCTTCTGTAGGAAGGTAGCATGTGAATAAAGGCCTGAAGAAATGAGGGAATAAATTATGTGGGCATTTGAGGGATGAGCATTCTAGGCAGGAAGAAAAGCAAAGTCAAGGCCATGATATTGAGAATGTGCCTGGTGGCCCTGGAGGGGCTGCCGCAGAGTAAGCCAAGGCCCCGTGAGGGAGATGCAGTGACACAGCAAATGAGATACTGGGTCAAGCCAGGTTCTGTAGGTCTTTGTAGGGAATTTGCTGATTTCCCTAAAATGGGAATGATTGGGACATTTTGAGCAGAGGAGTGGTCTGGTTCCTCTTTACCAGGGCCACTGAGTGCTGTGTGAGAATAGACTGAGGGAGTCAGGAGTAGAGCTCAGAGACTACTAGGTGGATGATCAAGGTGAGTGATCATGGTGGCTTGAGCCCGTCACAGATGGTAAAAATGGAAGGTAAAACTGAAAGAATTTGCTAACACTTCATGCGTAGGTTGTAAGAGAAAGAGCGAAGTCAAGGGTGACTGTATCCACATCTGTCTGTGTATCTATAGCATTTCGCTGACCACCCACCTGCCATACAATCTGTGTGAAAGAATGTATACGTGTAGGTATATATGGTGGGGCTGCATTGGACTTACTCTAAGTCAGTTGTGTTTGGTAAAATAAAAAATCCCATGGACTTGTATTTTGTGACATATTCCTTGTTATTATGCTAAGTTAAACACACACAACAGTATATACTCTGTTTTATTGGCAATTTAAGAGTTTTTTTTTTTTTAAAGATTTTATTTATTTATTTGAGAGAGGCAGAGAGTCACGAGCTGGGGGAGGGGCGGAGGGAAAAGGACACGCAGACTCCCCGCTGAGTGTGGAGCCCGACGTGGAGCTCTATGCAGACTTGATCCTGTGACTCCTAGATCATGACCTGAGCTGAAGTCAGATGCCCAACCGACTGAGCCACCCAGGGGCCCCTTAAGAGATTTTTCAAGCATAGTTTTTATTACATGCAGTTTTTACCTTTCCGGTTCATTTTAGAATCCTACTCCTGAGAGGGACGTGCTTTTGCTTTGAGGCTCTGCCCTGATCTTAGCGTCCATGGTGATGGTGCTCAGGGCATACTAAGTGACCATTATTCCTTTGAGAGTTCTGTCTTCAAGGGCTTGCTCCCCTCCCCTGCATGTGTGCAGAGCAGAGCTGACATGGAAGGACGGCTGCTTCCCAGGTCTGTCCTCTCTGACCACCGTGTTCTATGCTGCTGAGGTCAATGGGATCCTCTCAAGTCCGGTGACCAGTACAGCAAAGAACGTTTGAAATCAAAATTTTACAAAGACAATAACATACCCTGATTCAAAGTAACTGGTCATAGTCTTGATTGGGCTATATATTAATTGATAAATAATCATATGAACAATATGCAAATGTATGCATAAATATTTACATGTACTTGATCCTAAGTAACACCAGCTCTATGGTCTTGTTGCTGATACCAGTCTCTCTTCACTGGGCAATCATTAGATCCTCTATCATCTCTCCAGAAACGGTGGCCTTTTAGGCATATTGGAGCATAGTAGTCTACGAGACAGAAATATTTCAGCTGGAGATGAGACAACATTTGGCCTAATGGCTTAAGTAAGAGAGGGAACCTTACTGGCCCCTGTAACTGAACAGTGCAGAGGTAGGATTGACCAGAGACCATTTATGGATCTCATTTTCCACTAGGTCTCCAGCTCTGCCTTTTGGCACGCTCCCGGCTCTGACCTCTAGCTTGTGTGGCTTTGACCCCATATGGCTCTGTCCATGATAGAAGCAAGGGCTGCCACTGTTGCACACTGTGCCCTCAACTATAACCGTGGGAAGGAAAGTCTATATTCCAGCACTTACAGACAAACTTTGGGGCATTCTCATTGGATCAGCATACGTCCCATGATCTGGGACCTAGCTCTTTGCCAGGAGAAAGCAATGCACTGATGAGCTTAGACTTGAATTTCTTGCCCATTCCTGAAAGGACTGTGGCTAGGAGTTGGGAGAAGCAGGCTCCTCGCAGGGGATCCCAGACCCGGGATCACACTCAACCGCTGAGCTTCCCAGGCGTCCCATAAACCAATCCTTAATGTAAAATATGGATGAAACTCTTAGGAGTTGTTAAGGTGAATTCCTGCTTCTTTGTCCAGTGTCAGTTTCCTTTGATGTTTATTCTGGGTTGATACTGTTGAGATTTTATAAGCTTTTACTGAACTGGCCACTACTTATATCAGAGATTACATCCTACTGTAAAATATCTGGATTATTTTTTCTCTGTAGTGTCATAATTTTGAAGATATAAGAATAAATCCCAGGTGAAGTGCTAAGTCAAATTATATTAAAGTAAACATTCCAAAGGTGCTTCCTGGGTCATGCTATCAACTATTTTTCCAAGTTTATAGGAGTTGAGATTTTGCTTTTCAGACTGTTTCATGCTTGTTTACGTGTGTTCAGTGTGACCATATCACTCTTCTGGGCTCTGAATCAACTTTGAATTGTATTCTATCTACTGCCTCTGAGTTAAAATGCTTAATTGCTTAAAGGAAAGAAATATTCTCTGAGCTGCTTGAACCCTAATGATCTTTGACCAGGAGCAACTATTTTTAAAAGTCTGTACATCCCACTTGATATTCATGTTCACTCAAGATAATAATCAGTGATTATTATAATCAGTGATGTTTTGGGGGTGGTGCCATATGTCATGTACTATTTTACATACACTCCCTGCTTGAATTCCTCCAACATCCCTATAAGGGTAAGTGCTGTTATCAATTCTATTTTATAGACAAAGAAATAAAAACAAATGGAATGAAGTTGCTTTTCCAAGGCCATAAACCTGTGAAGTATCAGCATTGAAACTTCAGCTCACTGACAATGCCTCTGCCCTTAAATGCCCCATGAAATTTATTCCCTTCCCAAGTGGCTGTTTTACTGTTAATACGGGGCTATATGTGGATCAAGTATTACTATTGCTTTACTGACAGGAAATTGAGTGGTATAGTTGCTCTAGTCAGATGTCTGATATTAATAATTATATTACTGTCCTTCCATTTCTTCCTACTGTGAAAGCTGTATCATGGCAGGTAACCAATTTTTATAGATGATCAGAGCCTGTACTTCTTGTTTGGCCTAGGGAGGTTTTTTCCCACCTGTTAGACCATGCTTTAACATGTCTCCTATTGTTGATTAGGGAAAAATGTTTTTATATTTCCTCTTAAAAATTAGGATTGGGTCTGGGAAATATTTAGGAAGATATATATATATTTTATATGTAAGGTAGACTTTATTTATTTATTTATTTATTTATTTATTTATTTATTTATTTATATTTATTTTTGAGAGAGTACAACTGGGGTGGAGGAGACAGCTGGAGAGGGAGGGAGAGAATGGTAAGCAGGCTCATGCCCAGTATGGAGTCCAACATGGGGCTTGATCTTACCACCCTGAAATCATGACCTGAGCCAAAATCAAGAGTCGGATGCTTAGCTGACTGAGCCATCTAGGTTCCCCAGGCCTTTTTATAATCAAATTCAATTAATTATCTTTGCCACATGCTAGTGTTAGCATTCATAGAATATGCTCATTTGGAACCAATCTTAAAACTGAAGCTATCAAAGAAAGGGATAAGAATTAAAAATATGAGTTCATTTGATTTCCTAAGATTCTTCAGGTAGGCTGTTCTAGTTCTCATTTATCTTGCAGGTCATTTCAGCCAAAATAAGCTAAGTTCAAATCCTATGAGCCTTCTAAATCTGTAGTTCCCGGAAACAGATGTTAAGGCTTCATGGTATGTGTGAAAATTAACGAATATATTAACCCTCTAGAGGGTCCTAACCCTGATTTCTCAGTCTAGCATCCAGAATCTTACTCCTACTTGGAGGGAGACAGTAGACGACAATGCGTGCCTCAGTCTAAGAGAATAAGAAATAAAATCATGAAGAAACCTGAGATTTAAGGAGAACATGCCATAGGAAGGAAAGGCACAAATAGAACATGCATAAAAGAGGATGTAGGATTAATGAAACACATAGAGCAAGAATTTAAAATAAACATACTCTTTGTTGTCAGAGAGATAAAGGAGAACATAGGAAACATAAAACAGATCAGATAATTATGAAGAAACAACTAAAAGAGTTAGATCTGAAAATAAAATTGTTAAACTAATCTACTGCATGGATGTGTTGAACAATAGAATATATATATAGCTGAAGAAAAACCAAGTAAGCTGTGTGACCAAGCTGAAGAATTCTGCTGAAAGATGTGAGGAAATGCTAAGTAAGTGGAAAGAATTAGAAGTATCAAGGAAAACTGAAAGGACTTTCAAAAGGAGAGCAAAGAATAAATTCAGGAGATAAATTAGCAGGAGAAATAATGAATAAGAGCTTCCCAGAAATGGAAAAAGATATGAATCCTTAGGTGGAAAGGAATCACAGAGCACTGATAGAATTGATAAGAAAATACTACACCTACACCCATTATCATGATAATTGAGGATGTAAGAGACAGCAAAATCTTCTAAATGCTCCAGAAAGGAAAAACCAGGCACCTAGAGAGTCAGTGACACCATCAGTCTTTTCAGCAGTAGCACTGGATGCAAGAAGACAATAATAACTTCAAATTGTTGATGGAAGATAACTTTGAACCTAAGATTTATTTTAATTGTTATTTAAAATTATTACGAAGTATATCAAGGTCTCATTAAATGCATTGTACAAGACAGCCTTAATAAATTCCAAAAAATCAGTATCATTCAGGACATGAAATCCAGCCCTAATTTAAGAAAGTCAGGAATCAAAAACAAAGTCTAAAGTCTAGAAAGCATACCAAAATACTATTTATATTATTAAAATATCCTTGGTAAAAAGAGAAAATCAGGGAAATTCTAAAATATTTAGGCTAAATGGCAGTGAAAGCAGCCTGTGCGTGTCACCACCTGTGGGATGCATGTTAGAAGGAAATTAATAATAAACTTGGAATATTTATCAGAGAAGAGCTATTGAAATAAATTCGCTCAGTGTTCAAATGAAGAAGTGAAGTAGAGAGTAACAAAGTAAATCCTAAGAAACAAGAGGAAAGGAATAATAAAAGTAAACATAGAACTGGATAAAATGAGATCACATGAAGGTTAGGGAGGATCCACAATTGTCAAAACTTGTTCTTTATAAAGACAGGTAGAGGGCAGCCCGGGGGGGCCCAGCGGTTTAGCGCTGCCTTCGGCTCAGGGCCTGATCCTGGAGACCCGGGATTGAGTCCCATGTCGGGCTCCCTGCGGGGAGCCTGCTTCTCCCTCTGCCTGTGTCTCTGCCTCTCTCTCCGTCTGTGTCTCTCATAAATAGATAAGTAAAATCTTTTTTAAAAAGGGTAGACAAACCAATGGCAAGACCTATAAAGAAAAATGATACAATTTAAATAAAATTTGGAGCAAAAAGTTAGAAATAAACATACACCTAAGGCATATTTAAAACAGATACTTTAGGGGCGCCTGGGTGGCTCAGTTTAGGGGCAGCTGACTCCTGATCTCAGCTCACGTCTTGATCACAGGGTCGTGAGTTCAGGCCCTGAGTGGAGCCCACTTAAAAAAAAGATGAGGTGGGGGATAAAGTGAACACTTTATGATATCACTTATATGGGAACCTAAAAAAGTTGAACAGATAGAAACCGAGAGTAGAATGGTGGTTACCAGGGGCTAACTGGTGGGGGAATTGGGCAAGTGTTGGTCAAAGAGTATAAACTTAGAAGATGAGTAAGTTCTGGGGACCTAATGCACAACATTGTGGTTAAAATTAACAATAGTATTATATACTTAACGGTTGCTAAAAGAATAGATCTTAAATGTTCCTACTACAAAAATGGAATCATAATTAAGTGACATGGTGAAGATGTTAACCGACACTACAGTGATAATAATAGAGCAATATAAAAGTATATTAAATCAACACATTGTACACTTTACACAGTGTTATATGTCAATTACATATCAATAAAGTGGGACAATAAAAGAATATTAAGCAAATGATATCGAATAAATTTGAAAACTTTGATATAAGAGATAAGTTCCCCTCAAACGGTAAAAAAGATAAAATTAAGGGAAAGCTAAAATAGATTAATAACCACTAAAGTGATTGAAAAAGGCTTTCAAAATTTCCCTTGCCCCAGAATTCCAGATAGTTTTATACATGTATTCAATCAAACTCTCAAGGATTAGATAATTTCTTTCTTATCCATGTTATTATAGAAAAATAGAAAAAAGAAGAGAAAGTTTGAGGAATTAAGTTTATAGGCCAATTCCACTTTTGAATACTGATGTAAATATCCAAAGAAAATATTAGCTAAGCAAATACAGCAGTGCGTGACAACTGTATTATGATATAATAGCTAATGTGTCCTCCAAAATGCTTGCATGATTCAACACAAAGCAAAATCTATTCTCTTGACAGGTAAAGAAAGGAACTGGATAAATGTTAACAATTATTTATGTTTAAAATGATTAGAAAACAAGCAATAGAAATTAGTCTTAATAACAGCTATTAAAAGAATTCTATAGAGTACAATGTATTTAATGGAAATAATTAGACACATTAGCTTTAGTAAAGTACAAGTAAAAGTATTAGTAAAGAACAAGACAATGATTTCTACTCTTCTTGCTACCATTCAGCCAGTTCCTACAGGCAAGGTGATCAAGTCATTGTGGTTTGCCTGGGACTTTCCTCAATTTAACACCGCATCCTGGGAAACTCTTCAATCCCAGAAAATCTTGGTGATTTGACAGGGACAGTCAGCAGTAAGTCCCATGTCCTAGAAGCCCACCTAGACACAGGCAAACTGGGACAGTTGGTCAACCTACTACTGGTCATGACCAAAGCAATAACATAAGAAAAAGACACATGAAGTATAATGATTGGAAAGGAAGAGACAGATTTTTTATTATTTAGGAAAATATGATAATTTATATATAAACCTTAATACAATGCAAAAAAAATGCTGGATCTAAGATCAGCAATAAAAATCAACAGGATTCATCCATAACAAATCAGGGAATATAGAGTAAATACCATTTGTACAAGCAACAAAAATTGTAGGGATTGTCTAAGTGTGCAAAGAGATTTGTGAAAAAAAATGCTAACATTGCTTTAAAATACCTAAAACAAAAATCAAATGGTGGAAAATATTATATCCATGAATGAGATAATTTTGCATTGTAAACATGTAAATTTCTTTCACATTAATTAATATATTCAAAGCAACTCTAACCAAAATTCCAGCAAAATTTTTGGGGAAAGGTGGCTTAGAAAATTACTTTAAAATTGTATACAGAAGAAACTCCTCAAATGGATAAGATTTTGAAAAATAAGGATAAAATAGATTGAAGAAACCAGGTCCACATATTAAGACAAAATGCAAAATCCATAGTAACAAGACAATGTAGTAGTACAACAACAGACAAATAGACACACACACAAAATCAGAGAGCCTAGAAACAAACCCAAATTTAGACAAATTGGTAATTGAAATGGATATACAAATTCGTAGAGAAATGATTAGGTAATTGGTTACGACGTAGGAAAAAGTTAAATGGATTTCCTATTCTCTATCATATCACATAATATTTCTGAGTGCAACAATGAGGATTGTTGGTGCTCCAGAGACTCAACTGTCAGGCGCAATAACCCCCCCTCATATGGACGTGCCTCCTCATATATGAGGTGGAACTAATTAGAGGTAACTAGCTGTGGCTATTCAATTTATGCCAGTTGCCTAAGCAGTCCATTAATGGAATAGCAACCAAAAATGTCGTGTTAAAAATTAGGTAGCGGACACACATATTGAAATGGTGAAAAGTCAGAAACCTGGCAATATCAATTGCCAGTGAGAATACAGAGCTACCGGAACTCTCTTAATTGCTGGTGGGAATGCCAAGCGGCGTGCTCACTTTAGAAGATAGGCAGCGTTTTATAAAGCAACACACAGTCTCACCATATGATCGAGGATTAGCAGGCATGTACCTAGATATTTACCCAAATGATTTGAAAGCCTACGTCCACACGAAAGCCTACATGTAATGTTTATAGCTGATTTATTCATTATCATCAGAAACTGGAAACAACTAAGACGTCTTTCACGTGTAAATGGTAAGATGATTGTGATATATTCATACAGTAGAATAGGACTGAATGATAAGAAATGAGTGAACAGGCAACAATACATTATGAATAAGAATTAAGCACTTATTGCTAAATGAAAGAAAATAGCCCGGAAAGGCTATACACTATATGGCTCTATATGATAATCTGGAGAGGGCAAAACTATAAAGGTGGTACAAAAGATCATTGTTTGCCAGGAGTTTGGGTGGGGAGAATAAAAGTAATGAATCAAGTAGAGGGGATTTTTTTTTTTTTTTTGAGATGGTCAAACTATTCTGTATGATGTTGTAATGGACATATGACACCATGCATTTGTCAAAACCCATAGAACTTGACTGGATATTAGTGAAACCTTAGTGTATGCAAATTTAAAAATCATTTAGGATGTTGGGAGATCTCATGGTAGATGCAAAATGTGGCAAAATAATCTGATTGTATTCCGAATTATGAAACAAGGGGTTGAAGGAAGGGGGTCGGGAGGAAAGGTGCTGACTTATGTAACTTTAGTATTGAGTGCAATCTATGATATGAAAAAAAATCCCAGAGGTACAGCCATACATTTATATTAGGGTAGAAAAATTAAGGAAATAAAGAAATAGTGTATGACTGTAGCTGGGTTTCTCACGATTGGGATGTGAATTTACATAGAAGTGTGGGGAAGAGCCTACAATGGTACATATGATAATGGATCCGAATTGGAGACATCATTGTTAACTTATGATTGGCTTAGTATTGATATCGGTGGCTACATGTAGAAACACTTTAAGATAACGTATGTATCTCAGTTAGGATATACATATACATATTTCTTTGCTTCGTATGCAGAGAAAGTCTAGAGGCAACAGCACCCCATGAGGAGTGGCACGTCTATCACGCAGATTCTGGTTTCCACTACCATTCTCTACCAAGAGGAACCAGGATGAATTAGAGAAGTGGCTGATTTTAGCACTGAGGAAGTATACACAAGATGAACCTGGAACATCTTCTAGTACCAGAAATTTGGGAAGCGCTCAAAACAAAAACAAAGACAAAAACAAGCCATAATCATTGGGGTTTGTCAAAAGGATCAAGAGCCAACTGAAAGAGTTCCTGATGTCCAAAGCGGAAAACGATTTGAGCAACAAGCAATAGAAAATATTGGATTATAATGTAGGTATAAAATAAATAGCTACGAGTCCATAGCAATGTAAGTAAGAGATCAAATAAGTAAATGAGGGAGAAGAGCCAAATCTATGGAGAAGAGATCCAAATAATTTCCATAGATACTTCACTCTCATAGAGGTGGAGCGTAACTCTCCTTTTCTTAAGTGTGGCTGTGCAGAGTGCCTTCTTTCCAAGAGCACACGGGAAGAAAACAAGAGTAATTTTGAGTGGAGACACCTGAGAAATACTAAATCAGCCATGTGTGGAGTTGAACATCAGCCAGGTAAGGAAGTAGTAAGTCTTGTTGATAGCGTGTACCCTTAATGTGACGAGACGACGTCTTACCCCTGTGATCTTAATCCCCCGAACCAGTAACCCCAGGGCAATTATGAGTATCAGTGTCAGATAAATTCCATTTGAGGGACATCTGCAAAGTAGTTGATCAATACTCCTCAGAAAGATCAAGGTCATCAAAAATAAGGAGAGGCTGAGAATCTGTCATAGCCGAGAGGATGCTAAGAAGACATGACAATTATGTTTAAAGTAATATTCTGGGTGAGATCCTGGAACAGAAAAAGAACATTAGGTGAAATGCTAGGGCGATCTAAAAGAAAAAGTATAAACTTTGGTTAGTGATAGTGTATAAATATTGGCTCAGGGGTTCCCTGGATGGCTCAACCGTTTAGTGCCTGCCTTTGGCCCATGGCGTGGTCTTGGAGTCCTGGGATCGAGGCCCACATCAGGCTCCCTGATGAGCCTGCTTCTCTCTCTGCCTGTGTCTCTGCCTCTCTCTTTCTGTGTCTCTCATGAATAAATAAACAAAATCTTTAAAAAAAATATTAGCTCATTAATTGTAACATATGTACGATAGTTATGGTATTTGTCTCTGATTGACTTATTTTACTTGGTGTAATGCCCCATAGATCCATCCATGTTCTTGCAAATGGCAAGATTTCATTCTTTTGATGGCTAATACTCCTCTGTGTGTGTGTGTGTGTGTGTGTGTGTGTGTGTATATCACCTCTTCTTTATCTACGCATCAGTTGATAGATATTTGGGCTCTTTCCATAATTTGGCAATTGTTGATAATGCTGCTGTAAATATCAGGTGTGTGTGTCCCTTTGGATCAGTATTTTGGTGTCCTTTGGGTAAATACCTACTAGTGCCATTGTTGAATTGTCAGGTAGTTCTACTTTTAACTTCTTGAGGACCCTCCGTCCTGTTTTCCAGAGTGGCTGCACCAGTTGCAGTCCCACCAACAGTGTAAGAGGGTTCCCCTTTCTCTGCAACAACAACACCTGTTGTTTCTTGTGTTGTTGATTTTAGCCATTCTGACAGGGATGAGGTGATATTTAATCGTAGTTTTGATTTGTATGTCCCTGATGATGAGGGGTGTTGAGCATCTTTTCATGTGTCTGTTGGCCATCTGGTTGTCTTCTTTGGAAAAATGTCTCTGCCCATTTTTTAGCCGGGAGTTTATATTAACTTCAGAATAGCGGGGGTGTGATGACTCTCTTTGAAGCTTTTGGTGGCTGTTCTTAGATGAAAGACGAGAACTAGGGACTATGGATGGTTGTTAAGGGAGGGTAGACTTCAGTTCCTTGGAAGAAAATATATACTAGTGATTAGAATGGGATGCGGGTGAAATGGCCTGCCTGAAGTCGGCGTCTCACATCTGTAAAATTTTTAAACAGAGTCTGCTTTTCAGATCTATCATACGTGGAAGAGTAGATGAAATGCTGGATGAGAGGGTTAGAATAGTCTGACTGAGAAGGTTGGAATTGTCTCTACTGAATGGGACATTCCAGGTCTCTATTGAGTTCACTGTGTGCTCTTGTAACCCAGGTTTGCTTTCCATTCACTCATTCATTCATCCAACAAATATTTGTGAATTGCCTACCAAATGGTTGATACGATACGTCCTCAAGCCCTAGGTCTAGGTGTACAGCACTGAGCAAATAGAATGAGGCCCGCCCTTCCTCCAAGGAGAGCAGTGACCTTCTGTGGAACAGATCACAGATCAGGGATGGTTCATGAAAGCTCCCCGCCCCCTTTTTTTCTTAGTTTCAAAAGCTACTATTATTTTCTTTAAAATAGAATCATCTAGGAGGAATGAAATCCTAAGAATTTTTAAGGCTATAAAGATACTTCAAGGGCATACTTTACTCTTACACTTTTTTTTTTTTTTTTTTTTTTTGGTGGGGGGCAAGAGAAATCTGGCGTTGTTGGGCAGTATCTTCCTTTGCCTAACCTTGGTTACCACTCTCCCCAAGATAGATGTAAGAAACTAAAACTGCTGTGTTGAAGACAAAAATGTGTATAATTTAAAGAGAAGTGGGTCATTAAAAATTCTTATCTTCCTTATTCCTATAAAGTATCATGTAATTTAGGGAAAGTCATTCTTTTTAGTTCTGTTTTGGGGCTAATAATTCTCCTTTGCAAATAACCACAGATGTTCTCCAGTGAAACTGTTACGTGAAGTCCAAGCGAATGCAGGAATTTAAAGAATTTTGCTTAGATATTCATTAATTTAGGGTCAAAAAGAGGTCAACTCATCTCAAGAAAAGAGGCAATATTTTATCCAATGCCTACTCTGTAAATTTTGAATTTGTGATTTGATTCACTACCTACAACAACCCTTGGGGGCTGAGAGTTTAAATGATTTACTCATCTAGTCTAGCTAACTGAACTGTTAAGTGGAGGAGCTAGGCATTAAGCCCGTTTTAAAACCTCAGAGTTCTTTCCCCACAATCAGACTTCTGGATATGATGAAAGACATCAGGAGCCCTATTTTACAAGCTTCCCTTGGCCTTCAAGACAGATTCTTTTGCTCTACAGATATTTCTCAGAAAATCTACCATATTTCAGATATCACGCTAGACGATTAGGGCACATTGCTTTATAAAATAGACATGTGGAGCTTAGAGCCTGATGGGAGAATCAAACAGTAAACACGTAAATACATTTAATAAAATTATGTAAAAATAAATTAAGAGATAAGGGCTCTAAGTAAAATGAACATAGTGTTACGGCAGAAATCATTGAGGATGGGGAGAAGGTTTCAGTTAAATAAATTGGTGGAAGTCCCTCTAGGCAATGGTATTTAAGCTGGTATTTAAAGATAAGCAAGTGTCAGTTGTGAAAGGTCAGGGAGTAGAGTATTGTGGGAATGTCTGAAGGTCCAAAATGTGTTTAACATTTAATTCTGTAATTCATTTTGAGTTAAATTTCATATTAGGTATGAGACTTAGGTTGAGACTTATTTTTCCCCCCGTGGATAAAAATTTGCTCAAGCACCATTTGCTGAAAAGGCTATCTGTCCTCCGTTGAATTGCCTTCATCAAGTCAGTGGAGCTGGGTTCTGGGATTTGTTTTCTGTTTTATTGATCTGTGTGTCCGCACCCCCACTGGTACCACACAGTCTTGATTAGTCGTACATAATAAATCATAGTATTGGGTAGACTGATTCCTTCCACTTTGGGTTTTTTTTTTTTTTTCAAAATTATTTTAGCTAATTTACTTCCTGAGCTCTTCCATATACATTTTTGAATAATCTTGCCTATGTCTACAAAAAAATCTTCCTGGGATTTTAATAAGAATTGTATCAAACTTATGTGTTAGTTCAGGGGAGAATTGACTGTAGGTTTTCTGTAGATGCCCTTTAAGTTGAAGATGTTGCCTTCTATTCCTATTTTTCTGAGAGTTTTTAAAACATAGGGATGTTGAACTTGGCAGACGTTTTTCTGCATTGATTGATAGAATTATGACTTTTTCCCAACCTATTAATATAGTAAATTAAATTGATTGATGTTTCAGTATTAAACCAGCCTTGCATCCCTGAATAAATCCCATGTGATCACTGTTTATGATTATCTTTCCATATTGCTGAATTGCATCTCTATTCCTGAAGGAAATAATCTCTGTTTTTGGTATCAAGATAATACTAGCTTCCTAAAAATAGTGTGTGCTCTTTTGTTTTCAGAATACAGTGTACAGAATTGGCATTTATTCTTCTTTAAATGCTTGTTAAATTTTTCCAATGAAATAATCTGGGACTGGAGATTTCTTTTTTGAGAGTTTTTAAATTATGAATTTAATCTTCTTAATAGTTATAGGGCTATTTAATATTGGGTGAGTTGTGGTAGATTGTTTGAGTGCTTTGTTGGTTTTTTTGTTATTGTTTTTTTTTTGGGGGGAAGAATTAATCTATTTCATTTAAGCTATCAACATCATATATATATGTGTGTGTGTGTGTGTTCATTGTATTTCTTTTTCATCCTTTTTGTTTGCTGATTTTCTTTTCTTTTGTTTTTTGGTTTTTATTTATTTATTTTTTTTGTTTGTTTGCTGATTTTCTGTTGAGTTCTATCAGTTGTTGAGAGGACTGTTGAAGATTCTGACTAGTCAAAGATTTGCTTATTTAATTTTTCAATTTGTCAGCTTTTACTACACATAATTTGCAGCTCTGTTTGGCACATACACATGTTTAGGATTGCTATGTCTTTTTGGTGCATTGGCTCTTCTGCTATTATATAATGTCCCTTTCTGCCTCTGGTAATTTTCTTTGCTCTGAAATCTATTTTACATGATATTAAATAGTAAATCTTGCTTTTCTTTAATTAATGCTTGCATAATATATCTTTTTTGAGCATTTCGCTTTTGACTTTTCTATATCTTTATATTTGAAATGAATTTTTTGTGCATAGCAAATAGTTTGGTCCTGTTTTAAGATCTATCCTGTCAATCTCTGTCATTTAATTTTAGTATTTAGACCATTTTAATTTATTGCAATTATTGATATCTTAGAGATTAAACTTGCTATTTGTTTTTATTTTGTATTGGTTCTTTCTGTTTTTGTTTGTTTCTCTGTTTTCTTTTTCCTGGTTTTTTGTGGGTTACTTGGAACAGTTTTTAGAAATCCTTTTGATTTACCTACAGTGTATTTGAATGTATCTTTTTATATAGATTTTATTTTATTTTTATTTATTTTTTTATATAGATTTTAAAACATTTTTTAAGTAATCTCTACACCCAATTTGTACACACAATCCTGAGATCAAGATTTGCATATTCCACCAACTGAACCACCCAGGCAGTCCCTCTTTGTATAACTTTTTTAGTGGTTGCTCTAGGAATTATATACACATAACTTATTACATTCTGTTGATGTTATCATTTAACCAGTGTGAATGAAGTATAGAAATCTTACCTCCCTTTATGTCTTTTTACTTTCTCCTTTATATTATAATTGCCTTTAGTTCTTCTACATGTATTTGGAACTACATCAGTGTTACAATTTTTGCTTCAAACAACAAATATAATTTAGAAAACTCAAAAGATGAAGGAAAGTCTATTGTACGTTTTTTTTGCTAATTATTTCCTTCCTTCCTTCCTGCCTTCCTGCCATCCTGCCTTCTTGGTGTCACAAGATTCATTATTTAATCATTTCCTTCTGTTTAGAGAACTTTCTTTAATCATTCTATTAGAGAACTTTCTTTAACCATTCTGGCAACAAATTCTCTTAATTTTCCTTCATCTAAGAATGTTCTGATTTCTCCTTAATTTTCAAAGAATACTTTTGCTGGATATAGGATTTTGGTTTAACAGATCTTTCAGCACTTGAAAAATGTTCTGTCATCTGGTTTTGACCTCCATGATTTCTGATGAAAAAAATCTGTTATTTTATTTTATATATTTTCCATATGGATAAAATGGCATTTCTTGCTTGCTACTTTTAGGACTTCTTTCTTTGTCTTCAGCTTTTGGAATTTTGCCTTAGATGTGTCTTGATGTGATTTATTTGAATTCATACTCTGGAAATTTCTTAGCTTCTTGAATCTGTGGGTTTATGTTTTTCCCCCAAATTTGGAAACTTTCAGCCATTAAATTTTCAAGTATTTTTTTAGTCCTGCTTTCTTTCTTCTTTCCTTGGATTCTGGCAACATAAATGTTAGATCTTTTGTCTATAGCCCCAAAGGTGTCTAAGACTGTCTCATTTTTTTCCTCTGTGTTGTTTAGGTTGAATTACTTTTATTATTCTGTCTTCAAATTCAAAGATTCTTTCATCTGCCACTTCATTTTGCTATTCAGCTCACCCACTGAATTTTTTATATTGGTTATTGTATTTTCTTGGAAAACAAACTTTTGACATATTTCCAAAGGCAGTTTAGTGCAGGATTGTCTTTTTAACAAGTGATAATGGATCAATTAGATATCCATATGCAAAAAAAGAAAAAGAAATTTGATCCATTTCTACCTCACGGGGTATACTAAAATTAACTCAAAATGGATCAAATATTTAAATGTAAAAATAAAAACTAAAATATTTCTAGAAGAAAGCTGTTCTAGTTTGCTTATTGTACTTACCACTCTCTTAAATTACCCTATTATCTATTCATATGCTTACTTACCTATTAATTTTTTACTTATTATTGACCATCTCCTCCCTGGTAAAATGTACATTACACATGTACAGATACAATAAAATGTATTAAACAGGGAGCCTTCAGTAAATATTTCTTAAGTGAATGAATGGACCACAGACCAAAATGAACTATCTCCTAAGAAGCCATGTGTGTGCAGATGTAACAAACAGGAAGGGAGCTTAGAGGGGCTAAAAAAAAGGCATTCTAAGTCAGCATTTGCGTTTAAAATGATTTGATCAAAAATTGGTGCTTTTTTTAAAAAAAGCTTTTAATAGCATATATAAAAAATGCACAAGTAGCAAACTCAAATGCTCCCATGTTGATAGCTCTTCAGCTACCCAATTTTCAGTTTTAAAAATACTTTCCATTGTCAAAAGGTTTAGTACCGAATGAATTTGCCAGATTCTTGGTTTTCTATGGCTTTGCTATCAAACTTGCTCCATTCTTATGAAAGTGTCTACTTCAGAGGTGTTATCAGTTTGACCAGGCATGTGCATATATTGATGCTTGTAAATGTGTCATGTGTGTATTTGTGTGTCTACTCCTATCAGAAAAATTTCTCCTAGGTAGCTGAGGCAGGGTTTCTAAGTGTATAAGGCACATTGTTTGGAATGCCAATGGGATAAATGATTTTTGCATATTAATGTTAATTGTATAGTAATGTTGTTCTACTCTAATGGGGTCATGAATTGTATTTCCTCTCTCTGAACTACTGTATTTAATTAACAGTAATTGCTTCTTTTTTTCTGGTCTCTTGCTCCCCACTCCACAACCTACATTTAGTTTAAGCTGGAAGATTGAACAATAAAAATCATTTTCTCTCATATCTGCTTTCTTACTGAAACTGGAAAAATGGCCGAGTAGACAGGGACTCAATGAGCAGAAGGGAGCCATTTTGTGATGCCTTTCTTGTGTTTTCGATGTTTAGCGGAACATCCCTTTGATGAAAGAGTATGTTAGAGCCAGAAAAAAATAAGTTTTAAAATATGTTATCATTATTACTACTCTACTACTATAAAACTATGCTTTATGCTCCACATTGTACATAAATTATTGCATTTAGTTTTTACAACAATTCATGTTGGCTTATCATCCTCATTTTACGGATGAGGATACTGAAGCTCAGAGGTATTAAGTAACTTGTCCAAGGTCATACAGCAGATGTAGCATTTCAACTTTGTCTCTCTAGCCCCAAATTCCACACCCTTAATCATCATACTATACCACCTCTCCAATCCCTGCATCTGTATTTAAATAATCTGGAAAAACTAGGACACAGAGACAGAGGCTGGTTATCCAGAGTCACAGCAATATTTCATTCGTTTATTCATTTAATAGACATTTAATACAAACACCATTTGCAAGTAGTGCTAATCACTGAAATGCATGTGGGCAAAGAGAAGTGAAAAAAAAGTAAAATAGAGTCTTGTTCTCCCTGTCTAAACACTTTTTATCATTTTATTGGGGGAGGTGAATACATACAAAATCAGGGAGAGGAAATGAATGAAGTGGTAGGAGTGGAGACATTCTGGATGTGGGTTGAATACAGCAATAACCCAACTTTCCAAATGAGAAAAATGGGCCTTTGTGTGTTTCATGATTTAATCCTGTCACAGTGGTGTCACTGTGATGGTCTTAGAAGTCGTCCCAGGTTGGGGTCAGCAAAGCCTGCAGGGTTGACTCTTCCATCTGTTCTTGGTAGCCGGGTTGGCCATTAGGGCAAACTAGGGCAGGGGCACGTAATCTCAAGACTAGCCCTCAAGCCTAGGCCCCTGACAGTCAGTCCTGCACATTTATCGATATGTTTTCATGTTGCAGTAAACAGGACCCGAGAAATTAGTTGGCAGGCAACTCTAACCTGAGTAAGGGCTCGAAGAAACCTTAGAAATCTCTTCCGAGTCACGCCAAAGAAAATCTACAAAACTGTTGATCACGTAAAGTCATGGGAAAATACCTCTGTGGGTAGCAAAATAATAAAAAGACCTTTCCTCTGGAGAGAGATTGGTGACCAAAATCATCACTGCTAGCAGCTCCTGAGTGAAACCGTTTTCTCGGATTACAAATTATTTTATCCTAGTTGAAAGGATGAAAAATGTAGGCGCCATACCAAAAACTGGATCATTTTGGAGGGACTCTTTTCATTACGAGTTATTCTATCCGTCAAATCCGTTTTCCAGCCTTCAAATGCGTTGCTGTGTGTGTGTTCTTTTGTATAGCTTTACTTGATTCTGTGCAAGCCCTAAAACAGCTCAATTTTTAATTATAAGAGCTAATTCTTCTGACTCCAAATCCCCCTCTCTGCCCACGTGCCACATTGTCCCATCTCGTGGCTGAGTAGGAGTTCGGCCCACGGTGCGCATTCCAGCCTCGCGGGCTCGCTGAAGGGAAAACCAGTTTTGTCAGAGCGCGACTCCCTTCCAGGCCAGCTTATTTGAGGTCCTATTTGCTGTGGCCGAACAGCTGTTTTCCAACAAAAATCGATAAAAAGGTGTTTGAAAAATCAACCTTATGAATCATTCCATTGTGTGTGTGTGTGTTTGTGTGTGTGTGCGTGCTTGTAGCATTTCTGTGCCAAGTGTCCGTTGGTGACCTTACTTCCATTTCCTGCAAATTTATCTTGTCTACAGTATTTTGATCTCTTTAGCCTGAATAGAAAAAAAAAAATCTTCACAGCAAAACACACGCTCACACTGCAGACCGATTTGATTTCAGGTTCCTGAGAAGGTCTTTTTACCTCTGTATCGGTGGAGGCCTCTGTGAACTTCCTATTTCTGGTTGGCATTTTTGGCTATTTTGCAATACATGGTTAGTGTGAAAAGTAGGTGATCTTAAAAAACAAATTTTTTTTTTTTTTTTGCGTTTTAAGGTTTTTTGAAGCTAATGCTTTCATAGCTTTATAGGACTTAAAACAGAAAAAACATTTTACAGACTTAATCGAGAGGTGACACTGGAAGGTTTACGGCAACTGGCAGAGAAATAATACGTGTGCTGGTTTCCAGACAGAGTCATTTGAAAGTCACCCTGGATGACACCAGTGAAACTGGCTTCCAGCTTTGCCGTATGCCAGCCTGCGTGACTCTGGACAGATCACTCACCCCTCTGAGCCTCGGGAAGAACTGAGCTAGAAGTACTTGCCCGACCAATCTTAGGATGTAGCTGAAAGATTCACGTGAAATAATAAATGTGAAAATGCTTCGCTGACCATAAATTGCTTTGAAAATAAAAAGGGTGAGATTAAATGAGTTTAAATATAAAAATATAGCAGATGTATCAATATGGGACCTAAGTAGAATAGGTTGGGCATCCTAATAATGATGATAACTTCATCAGAATAATAATATTGAGGTTGAATGTTATGGAGTCAATAATAAAATTTCTTCCTTTTCCTGACCAAATATATCCTTTAAAAAGTACTGTTTCTATTTGTCTGTGGATGTCTTTGCTCATCTCTGGACTCAAACTTTTATTGTTCCTAAGGATGTGGCGGGATGGAGACAAGCATCATTTTGAGACCAGAGCAGAGGCAGGAAAAGAGGAAGAGTCAGGAGCAGGTGGTGGGGGGAAGGGGTAATGGACCCAGGCTCCAGTGTTTTCATTATAACCAAACAAACATAAATGACATCTCTCAAGTGAATTTAAACATTAACAGAAAAGACAGGTGTTTCAATTTGATAAGAAACAGAACAACTAAGTTAATTATTAGCCTGGGAAAGGCTTTTAATATTTTTAGCCATACCAACCTCCAACAGTTGATTTATAGGCAACTCACCTGCTCTCCCTCTAAAATTACAATAATAATTAAAAAAATATATACGACCTTCAAAGCGCTTTCACATACTTATCTTACTTGTTTTTCTTAACAATCCTGTGAAGTGGGCAAGGGGAGCAGAAACTGAGCAGAGACTTGCCTAAGGTCACACAGAAGACAGATGTCCAATAATCTTTCTGTAGAAAGAACATGTATCGGATTCTTGATCCAAAAAAGGTCTAGCTACCCATTTTTACTTTGCCTGGCTTTGTTTTCAAACAAATAGAAGTTCTAAGTTATAAAAATCACAACAGAAACAGCAGCAAATTTCCACAAAAAACAAAAAACAAAAAAACTAAGTTGGGAACTCAGGATGTAAGTTTTGTTACCAAATCCATTAACGTGGAGTCTCAATTCTAAATCAATTTACTAAAATTTCAGTGGCGGACATTTTCTTCCTATAAATACAACCTCCTACCTGTCTTTCCTACTTACTCTGAATCCAGCTTAATTCAGTTCCGCCACACAGCACCTACTGTATGCAACAGGCTGTGCTACATGTTTATGGAATCACAATTTGACTAGATTTTGTGAGAAGCCTCTATAGACACGCTGTCCAGTAGAACCCTTTGCAATGATGACAATCTGTTTATCGACCCCTCTGTGCTTCCAACCTGGTGGCCACTCGACATCTGTAGCTGTTGAGCCCTTGAAAGCCCTAGTGGTTTGAGTGAGGAACTGAATCCTAAATCTTTAAACTTTTTAATTAATTTAAATTTAAAGGGAATGGCCACTGTGGCTAGCGGTACCATATGGGGCACTGTGGCTCCAGGTCAAACTCACAAAGCCTGGCCTCGTGATCTTCTTGATGGAAGGCCTTGGAAGGATTTGCTCTTAGATATATTTTGTATGGAAGCAAGGGCACTGAAAAACATTTTTTCCCACCTCTTTCTCCAGCACATATATCCCTGTTTTTATTGTTATTGCAGCGCTTCCTTTCCCTCCTCCCCTTCCCCCTCCTTTTCCTCCTTCTTTTTCTTCAAGTCCATTCGAATTCCTGCCCATCTGGTTCGGCACTGCAATCACCGTCGTCTGTTCTGCTCTTTCCTCATTGATCACCTGGGTTCAGAGCTTCTCATGAGTGGATTCTTTTCACTTCTTGGGACCTCAGTGAAGACATATTCTGTATAAGATTCTATTGAAATCTTTCAACATAATTTCATTCTTTTCTCGATGTATCTTTTTCTTTTGGACGTGTGTTATCAGCTTGATCTTGTCAATCTTTCTCTGACCCCTCTGTGAGCATTCTGTTCTTTTCCAATGCGTGGACACAGTGGCTGTCATAGTAATAAAATCCATAACCTAATTTTGGCCTCTGTGGTTTTGCATTGTCTGCGATGTGACTGGAGGGATCTCACTCTTAGCGCTTGTTCTTCTATTTCTTGTTTAGGAGACGTTGGGCCAATTGCCTAATCTTGGTGGCCCTCAATTTCCTTACCTATGAAATGGGACAGGCAGACACGGCCACTGTCATAGGATCATTGTGGGGAATTAGGGGCCACACCTGGCCTGTAGAGCCCTCATTGAATGTTTCCTTCTATCTTCTTTTCCTCTGTTTTGGATATGCCTTCAACTAGGAAGAAAACAGTTTTTTTAGGTAATTTAGTGAAACTCTCAAATACTCACAATTGTTCTGAAATGTGTTTTTGCCACACTAAATGGAGGGCTTACACTGTTTCACTTAAAGGCATTTGTCTTCGAAACGGAAGATCATATTTTGGCTGGCGCATCTCACCTGCTAGAAAATAGAGGTAGTTACTCATCAGGGAAACGAGGATTTCCAGAGCTCAGTGATGCTTCGATCTGAGGAGATGTCACCATCTAGTGAAGTCAGGGCAGCCAGAGGTAGGTACGTCTGTCTTATTCCTTAGCTTCCTGTGAGTTGAACTAAACACTGGAGTTGCCCTTTGAGTTCTTAGAGAGATGTTTCAAGCCAAATAAATTGCTATTTATTTGAATATACTGTTTTCCCCCTTACAGGTGTGGGCCTAGGATGCTCAAATATCCATCAAAGAAGGAGAATGAGCTTTACATAATAAATGTAGAGAGAATGTAATAATTGAGTTTTGGTGGAAAGAGCTTGATCCAAAGTCAGGAGTCCTGTAAGACTGGGTCTGTGCCGTGAAACTAGCTGTGCAACGTGGGACATCGGGGTCATTGCATCACTCTGGGCTTCAGGTTTGTGTCCTGACTGACACGCGTAGGTTTAGACAATACGTTCAGTGCTCAATTTATGTGCATATTGCTATTCGCACCTTTTAATTTTAGCGCTCTCAGAGATATATTGCCTTTACCTGGAAAGTTCTTTCCCTAGATAGTCATAATAGTAACCTCCCCACCTCCTTCAAGACTTTGCTAATGTCACTTCAGTGAGTTCTCTCCTGGAGTCTCTTTGAAAATTCTAATTTCATCCCTGTCTTCTCTCACCACTCCCTTTCTCCTCCTTTGTTTCTCCATAACACTTACGACCCAACAATACAGCTTACAAAGTATTTAATATGTTTGTGGTCTATCTCCCAGCCTGGAGTACTAGCACCAAGATGGCAGACATTTTCAACATTTCAGTTTACACCTACAGTAAACGTAGCAGGGACTTAATACCCATCGAGTGAATGAATGAAAGAATGCCTTCTCCCCTTGCATTCTCAGATACTCCTGTGATGTAGTTTGATCATTTCTTTGCAAGTTATAATAGGAGACCCCAAAGGGAGCATGTCCCATGCCTGTCTTTGCTCTCCATCCGCTGTAGAGATTTGCCAAGGATTATTCACTCAATTCTCCATTTTAGAATATTTTGATTGTTTCCAAATTTCAAAGTTACTTTAATTCTTATTTATTTATTTATTTATTTATTACTTTAATTCTTAAAGGTGTGGCTTAACTCTGTGGAACCCTGAGGGTCTTGCCCTTTTCCTGTTGATTCATTTTATCCAGTGCAGTAGCCTTTGAAATGCCTATTTGACGGATGAGAAAAGACGAGAAAACTGAGGCTCAGAGGAGTTAAGGAATTTGCTGTTGTCTAAGAGCTGAACGGTTCTCAGTCCAAGCATGTTTGGAAGTTCTTTTATTTTGGTCACACCTGCATTGTCGGCTGGGTCAACAGAGCATGATTTTCCCTCTACCTCACTCTGCCATAAATTCTTTTTCAATATAATCTTAAATACTATCTCGACACCTAGGTTACCTGGGCTGGGCCTCCCTCCTGAGGCTGGGTTGATTTTCCTTGTTGAGCCTCAGCAAAGGCAGGAGCATGAACGAGTGCTGCTGGGCCAGGGGCCAGTGAGCTGCCCGTTGTGTCCTGGGTAGAGCAGAGAGCAGCGAGAACTCAACCTGTGCTAGCTGTTTGGGACACAAAGAAGTCTCTGAAAGATTATGCTTACAGTGTTTGTAAGCTGACCTTCTGGATGAGGGGCGTGTATGGTCCATTAATTTACATGTGGAGTTCTAATGGGGAATCCAATTAGGCAGGGTGCCTAATTGCTGTGCTCTCAGATACTCAAATCACCAGAGTATTGAAAGTGTTATTGCCCTCACACGTGTACGCAAACTCTGAGGCCTTGGACATGAATGCCTTTGTTACATACTGATTAAATAAGTAGCCCTCCTTACATTTCAAGGTCACTATTTATATATGTTGGGTTTGATTGGCTTTTAATTAGCTTTTATTTTACTGACCATAAATTCAAAAAATAAATTTGCTTGTTCTTATAAGTAACGTCCTCGTGGAAGACTATTTTTAGCTAATTAGGCCTGGTCAAGTTACTTAGTGCCTTATGAGTCCCAGATTGCTTCTGTAGAAAATGGAGAGCGTATACCTCACATTTGCTGTGATGAGTAAATGAGAAAATGAATATACATAAATGCCTGACTTATAACAGACATCAAATCGATAGTATCACTAGTAGTAGTACTGTAGGAGGATCCCTCTTATGCTGTGAGATCATGACAAGAAAGAGATGGCTTATTGGTTTATTGGCATATTCATTCATTATTCCTCCATTCAACATATATTTATTAAATATCTCCTGTGTGCCAGACACCGTTGTAAGTTTTAGTGGTAAAACAGAAAATATAGCAATGTTCTTGTCTTTACTGAGCTCATACTCTGCAAAGGGACATGTATGAATTTTCAGTGGTTGCTATATCAAATTGCTACAGTCTTGGCTTGAAATAACACATGTTTACTAGCTCAGCATCTCTAAGTCAGAAGTCTAACATGGTATCCCTGGGCTAAAATCAAGATGTCAGCAGGCTTACATTACTTTCTAGTAGCTCTAGGGCAAAATCCAAGTCCATGACTTCTCCACCTTTAAAGGCTGCTCCCATTCCTTGGCTCCTGGCCCACTTCCATCTTCAAAGCCAACAAAGTTACATCTTTCTGACCATTCTTCCATCTTTTTTGGCACATCTCTCTCTGATGTTTCCTTCAGGGCCTCCTGTGATTCAGTTGGGCCACTCTGGGTACCCGAGGATACTCTATCTCAACGTCTTTAACCTTAATCATATCTGCAAAGTCTCGTTTTTTTTATGTAAGACAGTGTAGTCACCCACTCCAGGAACTAGGACGCAGACCTTTTAGGTGGAGCATTAGTCTACCTACAACAGAATACACATTGTTAACAAAACAAGTGAACGTGAATATGTGGAGTGAGTTTCTGATGAGGGTTAGGAACTAAAGCAAAGAAGGCTGAAAGCTATAGGGAGTGCCAGGGAAGGGAAGTGGTTCCCGTTTGGTTTGGAGGTAGTCAGGAAAAAGTCCTTACTGATAAGGCGACCTTTGAGCAGATAATTGAATTTGCTTAAAGCAGCATTTTTTTTTAAACCGATAAACTTACACTTTAACCATGTTTTCTTAAGTGTATAATGCATAAACGAGGTCTGTTTACTAAATATTTGATGAAGAACCATGCCCCTTTTGACCACATGTGCCTTCAGATGGGACACTAATCATGCATCATCTAAGATTTTCCATTTAATTTTTTTTCAAGCAGACCAAGAACCTAAAGATAGTGATATAAGCAATTTGAAATCATACTCTTCTGGATTTTGTCTGTTTCATTGCAACCCTGTGTAGTTGTTTCAATGGCAAACTTTTTATTAACCTGTATCTTTTTCATGTATATTTTATCAATTAACTAAATATTTGAGTAGATTATGTAATTATAATAGTAGATACAACTACAAATAGGGACAAGTATAAATGACTCCCGATAGGCATGCCATTCAGGGGTTGGGAGCACTACCTGCTGTATATGGGTGTAGGAGAGTGAGGGTGCCACACACAAGGGCTCACGTAGTTTATGGAGGAAATGAGGACTATCATTGTTTTGTCTGATGTGTCAATTAAATGGCTTTTTAAGAAAACTGTACAGTATCACTAACTAACTTTAATTCAGTCAGGCCCAAACCTGACTAATCCAGGTTCTATAATGTTATCGTTTTAAAATTATGGTAAGAATGTGGGGGTGTCTGGGTGTCCGACTGATGATTTCCACTCAGGTCATGATCTCAGGGTCGTGGAATCGAGCCCCCGTGTCAGACTCTGCACTCAGCTCGGAGCCTGCTTGTCCCCCTCATTCTGCTCTTCCCACTGCTCGTGCTCTTTCTCTCTCTCTCTAAAATAAACAAATAAAATCTTAAAAAAAAACAAAATTGTAGTAAGAATGTTTAGTAAGTATTGGAGGTAGAGAGGAGTTTCTAAATCTAATATATCGGTATAAAGCTAGAGGAAGTCACAGAATTACATTCATTCAATATTTATTCCAAGAAACAGTCTACTGAAGTGGTTCAGATGATGCCCAATATGACTCGATATCCTAGATTCAGGTCTGTCTTCTCACACTGAAGAGCTGAGCTTTGTGCAAGTTACTTACTCTTTCTGTTCCTTAGTTTTCTTATCTAGAAATTGGGAATAAGAGTAGAACTTATCTCATAGGGTTGTCATGAATCTCAAGTAAGTAAATTCCTATTAAGAGCTTAGATAAGTGCCTGAAAATAGTGATCTAGCAGCAAGTGTAGGTATTATTGTCAAAAAACAGACATTAAATAATATTTATTGAGCATCTAGAACTGTGAAGAATACTGTGAATGTAGAGACCAAACAAAAAGTCTATCTCCTGAGTTCAGTTAGTTGAGTACTATGTTTGCAGTTGAAATCTTGTGGGTATCATAGAGCATGAGAATCACCCGAGAAGTTCCAGAAAAATATAGATGTTATGCTATTGAAAACAGATTTGGGACACCTGGGTGGTTCAGTGGCTGAGTGTCTGCCTTCAGCTCGTGACCCCGGGGTCCAGGGATCGAGTCCCACGTCGGGCTCCCTGCTGGGAGCCTGCTTCTCCCTCTACCTGGGTCTCTGCCTCTCTCTGTGTGTCTCTCATGAATAAATAAATAAAATCTTTTTTTTTTTTTAAAAGGAAACACAGATTTAACAGGAGTAGGGAGAAGCGTAGGAAACACCATTTTTAACAAGCATTCCAAGTGGTCAGAGGACTACTCTTGAGAAACACTGACCTAAGCACCCATAGATTAAAGTCAAACATTTTAATATTCTGCTCATTTTGCATATGTGTATATTCCCATTCTTTTGTAGGATGTGGATACTAGTGGCAGCTTAACGTCCCCAGTACAACTGGAAACCTCCCCAAATTTTTAATTAAAAAAGAATCTAAAGATTAGAGATTAGAGGAAGAATTGAGAAATAAACAAACCAAAATTCCAGAAGGGGATAATTATTCCACAGTGAAAATACCTGTTTTTCCCTTGGACCAATTGCCAGTTCTGGATGTAAGGAGGAGCAGGCTGACCAGATAGAGAGCCTCTGTGGGGGAAAGAGGAGCTAGTCAAGTTTCCAGGACTATGTGGGGCAGGAGTGATGAATTGGGGACATCTTCTGAGTTGTGGGGCCATGCGGATGTTAGGGGAATGGCGCATGAGGGCAAGACCAAAAGCTAGTAAGGGCGGAATGAAATTTTCCACAATATTGTGGTACTTATGGGGCGGTCCTGGCCCCCACACATAACTGGTCTCCCCCTAGGAGCTGCTTGGTGAGGGAAATTAAAACCTTAGGAGAACAGAATTATTTCTAATAATTATTTCAGAGCTAGAGAGCTGGGGTGGGAGTAGGGTTGAGAGACAGAGAAGGAGATAGAAAGAGAGAAAGAGAGGGAATTATAAGAAAGGTTAAATACATTTTTTATATAGATAGTTTAAAAATAAAATGATTTAAGAAGATAGAATACCAAGGAAAATATGGAATAACCCCCCCCAAAAAAAAAATTAAAATAAGCTATAGGTAAGGAGCACTATTAGGCAATATTCAGGATGGTAGAAATACAAAAGAATATTTCAAAATGAAAAGGAAATATATCGAACAGTATGATATCTATATCACAGATCTGTATATATCAAGAATACAATTTTAAGATATGTGAACCAAAAATTAATACTACTAAAAGAATAGAGAACTTCACAGTCATAACTGAGATTTTAACACACATTTCTCAATAACTGATTTAAAAATACAAACAAAAATCCACATTCTACTTTGCTTACATCCAATTTTCAGCAGAGAATTGTTTATGTAGTCATTCAGCTTCTTGTCAAATCCTTTTTTATGACAGGGCCCTCCCTACTTTTTGAGTTAGCCCAGACTATCTCCAGAGAGCTCTGGTTTGTCTAGTGACTCAGATTTTATTAGATAGTAGGTTTGGGAAACTAAAGCACAACAATAATATATGTATTGCCTAAGACTATCCAGCCAGTTAGTGTCAGATCTGGGTCATGAATCCTGGTCTCAAGACTCATAATTTAATTAAAAAAAATTTTTTTTCTAAATGAATTATAGATCTTATCTGACTGGACAAAACTCCTTGAGAGTAGGGACTTGCTCTTGGCCCTTTTTACAATATGTGTCTTCAGAGAACTCCGCACATCACTGGACACCTGGGTGGGGGTGGGGAGTCGTGTTGGTGGGGAAGGGGCAAGAGGACAGAGACCACTGCCCTGGTACCCGGGTCTGTTCACAGCACGAGTTACTGATCACTGATCGTGTGGCCCCAAGACACCCATCCAGCTTCTCTGAGCCTCACTTTTCTCCACTTAAATATGGATAATCCCTGTTGAATTTCGCTGTGAGGCTGAAGAGCTGTTATATTTAAAGAGCCCGTATGGTACAGGAATATCATAATTGGTAAATGCACAGTGCTTGATGAATACTTACTGTCTAATGAAGAGGCACATGAAGGGTTACTGAGTTAATCATTAAATGAAAAAGGCTTTGAAATCCTTCAGTGAGAAAGATGGCACAAGCATACAGGCCAAACTAGACTAATGGTAAATTCCACACGTTATTTGTTAGAAAACAGCATCCAGTTTCATAGCAGTAGCCCATTATGAACTCAACACACTTCTTATCTAAGTGGTTTTTAGCCGACATTTACTCTTTTTTCTTTTAATGTTGCAAAATTATCCTCTTATTCAAAGTTTGAATGGCTCATGACGAGACCATTAATAAATATTTCCCTCTGTTAGCCTGAGTTTTCAGCTCTTCCTGTCCAGAAAAGCAGAGACCAATATAATAATAAGTGGGAACACAAACATATTCTCTTTTTACAATGTCTCTGGTCAGAGGACAGGCTCATTAATGTTGCCATGGCAACCATCCCCTCACAGGTTACATGCTCCTAAGCTTCTACTAAGATGCAAATCTAGCTTAAACAAAGCAAGCTTACTCTAAAATGGCACGTCACCTTTCAAGGGGGACGCTGGCGTTTCCGAGAATTTTATTTTTCCCATATTCAGTGTACTATTTGAAGAGCTCAGTTCCCTGTTTGGTCTTACATGCTAATTTTTATTTTGTCCAAGAGAGAAAAGAGAAGTCAAAATGGAATCTAAATAAAAGCTCTTCTTCCACATGCATTTGCTTCCTTCTATCAGCTATCTTATCATCCCTTGATGAGTCAATGCAGATTGAAACATCCAAAAGTCAGCCTAAAAAAATTCACTGTGAACTCGCTGTTGAAGCCTTCTTCTCCTCTTGGGTCCATCTGTCTTGTCTTGCCCATATTGTGGCTACGGTTACTAGCATTATATTTTGGAAAGTGAGAAAGCTGGGATGAGAAAGCCTAGTCTGAGTCAGTTCTTTGGTGTTGGAGGTTAATTCTCTGTTCCCCTGGACCCCCGCAATCTACATATCTGGTCCTTGGTCCATAAAGGATGGTGCATCTGCTCCCTCTCCTCATAGAGGAGTATTGAAGGGAAGACTTCTGCTTTACCTTTTTTTTTTTCTTTTCTCCTAAGAGAAGGGGAGCGACTAATTCATCCAGTCACAGCTTGGCCCTCAGTGGGACTATCTCCCTTATTGGGTGCCATTGATGTGACCCCAGAGCCAGAGCTAGGCCTCACACTTCCCCTTTGGTTTCCCCCACTGAGTTGCAGAAGGCATACTGTCTGCATTGCCTGCTCTTTCACTTCCTCTCCCCAACAGCAGCAGATTCCTCTCCATCACATTCCTGTCCTGTTTCGTCCAGCCTGTTGCTAGGTAAATTCCTGTAACTGACCTTCTAAACCAGCCTTTTCTGTCTGAAATGTGGCAGAGTTGTAAGGCAGGCCTGTTCTTCATCTGTGAAACCGACTGGGCACAGGGCCTGCTCTGAAAGGTGGAATTTGGGTCAGAAAGGTGGAAGTCTCACTTTATTTATATTTTTATTATTTTTATTTTTTAAAGATTTATTTATGAGAGAGAGAGAGAGAGAGAGAGAGCCTGCACAAAGGGGAAGGGCAGAAACCAGTCTCAAGTAGGCTCCCCACTGAGTACAGAGCCTCATATGGGACCTGAGATTATGACCCTGAGATCATGGCTTGAACTGAAATCAAGAATTGGTCACCCAGGCAAGCCTATCACAACTTGGTTCTTAAACCAAATGAGCATGAAGAGTGGGTCCCAATGTAGGATTCTAGTGGCCCAGACAAATCTTTCTTAAAAAAAAAGAAAATAAAACTAATGGCATCAGGAGTATTGCAGTAAATAGCAAATTAAAGTTTTCATTCTGCTTGGTCCTTGTTTTTCTTTAAGATGGTGAGAAATGTAATTTGAGTTGCTCACTTTCACACATCTTAATTGATAGACCTCTTCCTTATGTTTTGTTCCCAAGAATTAATGTTTGTGTTTAATACCCTGCTGTCATTATCTTGTCTTCTCCACACTGAAAGGATGAAGGACATCTATATGGGAATCCCGATTACCAGCAAGGATTGATTGATGAGCAGGTTATTGTGAGAAAGAAAATGAGCTGGGGAGGCTCAGTGTCGTATCCATAAAATAGCTGAGTGTAATCATCACCATTAAAGGGTGTAAAAGATGAGGGTCGATATGTTGGTTGGAGCCATGATGGAGACACTTGACAGTCTTGATTGGTTCCCATGACTGGTTCTTGCCTACTGGTCAGCTATTGCTCATCTAAGCCCCATCATTTTTATACCTTCAGTAACAGTGGGGATTGGTATCTTAGCAGTTCTGGATGGTAGGGAGCCTGTTCTTGCTCAGAGGAATATCAGGTGTGCTTGGCGAACCTTCATGGAGAATTCCTTTCTAAGAGTTGAAGGAGAGAAGGCTGAAAGAGTCGCCGATATCGCGATTGTGGGTAGACATTACACGACAGGCTAAAGAGTATCATCCTCATTCTTAGATTGTGGGGAGTCACTGAAAAATCTTGAGCAGTCATCTTTATGCGAGTTTATCAAAGTACGCACGAGGTAGATGAACCTGGCTTTTCTGGTACCTGCTGTGAACGAGGTCGTGCCTTTTCTGTGACTCCATTTCCCTCGGTACTTTTGTCTACAATTGCACTTAAGACATTCCTCTGCTACTGTCGATTCTGTGTTTCCCTCCTCCACTCTAATGAGCTCATCCTGGACTCAGACTAGCTTGATTTGTTTTCCTATCTGTGTTTCACATATTGCCTGATAGAGGAGACAGCAGCCCATTTATGGAGCACAAATTCTCCAAAGCTATTTATAAGGTCACCTCCCCCATCCTCCTCATCAAACTAATCTAGTTAATTGGCACTTCAACTCTTCTGTGAAATGGATATTCCCGAACCTCAGCCCTGAAAGAAACCAAGTAACCTCTGAATCATCAAAGAGATTCAATTATACTCAACCTATATTTTAGTAATTGATATGTTGGTTGTATAAAATTATTTGGAAAGTTGTTCCTCTGTACACAGGATATTTTATTAAGTAGGGCATCCTGTTTCCCGGCTATCATTATCTCTTTAGGTGGATTTAAATCATCTGCGTAAGTGAGCAGGTGACAGAGAAATCAAATGATTTCAAGAGTTTTATGAATATTTAGTGGGGATTTACAAACAAAAAATGGAGTATAGAGCCTGACCGACCGGATATCCTTTTTCTCTGGGAGTAAGCTGAGTCCTACAGGATTCCAGTGAGATGTGGAAAGAAACTAAAATCTTTTGAACTCCTGCAATACTCTGGGAAATATGCTAGGCATTTTACATATATTTTCCATTTTAAATCTCCTCATAACCTGCACAGCTAGCATTAGTATCCCCATTTTATAGGCAAGGAAATTAAAGCTCAGGGAGATTAGATCTATTATTCAGAGCAAACATCCAATAGATGATCTCGAGGACCCCAAGATTTGCAAACCAACATTTCACGCAATGAAGAGTAGGATCTGTCTTAGAGACGTGTCTTGTAAACATACGACACTAACTTTTCCATGATGCAATGGCCATTTTTCTGCCTTCCCCTGTTCCTGTTCTTATGATTCTTCCAGACTGTTCTAATTAATTGGCATTGCTGGAGTCTGTCCCTTGGGGATTTGCCTCACCTTAGATGGCCTGTATGCAAAGCACCTCTAGGATAGAAAGATCAACTTATAAATGTTTCTATGGCAACCGTGGACTCCCAAAGACAGCATAGCTCCTCCTTTGACCATGCATCTGAAAGCCAGTAAAATAGATGCTTTTTAAAGTTGTATTGTAAAGCAAAGTCCACTTACCAATGATCAGCCACTATTTTTTTTTAAGTGTAATTAGTTATGCAACCCCTGCTGATTGTTGCCAATCTAAATCAAGCAGCTTTGAGCTGTATTCTTCCTTCAGCACCTACCTCCCTTGCCAATAGATTTTTTTTTTACTTGATTTTCTCCTGGAGCGGCCCTCCTGGCATGGGTTTTGTACACAATTGAAGAAATAAAATACAATGATGTATTTCAAATAAAATCATATTCTCATTAAGGCTTGCCATATCTTTGTCCCAACAGTCAGAATATTTTGTGTAGTATCAATGCTGCATAACACAAATGAGCATATTTTTGCTTTCAAAATTTTTTTGGGAAAGGAAATGGGAAAATATTTTTATTTTTTAAAGATTTTATTTATTTATTTATTTATTTATTTATTTATTTATTTATTTATTTATTTATTTATGAGAGACACATGACATGAACAGAGAGAATGAGAGGCAGAGACACAGGCAGAGGGAGAAGCAGGCTCCATGCAAGGAGCCTGACGTGGGACTCGATCCCAGGTTTCCAGGATCACGCCCTGGGCCGAAGGTGGTGCTAAACCACTGAGCCACCCGGGCTGCCCGGGAAAATTTTTTTAAACTGCCTTTTCTCTCTTTCTGCTTGACAAATAAGAAAATGGTTGCCTAGTGGGAGATTCATGGAGTAGTTGCATTCAAAGTTGTAAGTTGAAGAAGAGGTCTAACAGCTTGGAAGTTTCTTGTTCTTGTAATGATTTAAAACACAATGATTATATTTTTCTAAACAAAATATGGGGACAAATTGTCTCATACATTGTGTGGCAATGGGAGGAAATGTCGGCAATGAGTATGGTCTAGGAAAATATCATGAATAAGTTGTTCTCTTGTAACTAGAGAAGAAAGAAGAGATGATCATAAGCTCTGGAGCAACCTCATGGAGGAATTACAAAGAGACACAGGCAGGTTATTTTACCATATACCCACTAAACATCTCCTCTTATGACTTCAGCCTTATGTTCCCATGTGGTAGGATATTCAAAAGAATATAAAAAAAATATTGTCTTTGAGAAACTTCTGGTATACTTGAGGATGTAGGGTGAGCACACCTAAAGCAACCCGTGAACAATGGATAATAGAGGAGAGTGGGTAATTCTTAGCCATGCTGCACCATCATCCTAATGAAGTTGCTGGGGATGGGGGCGGGAGTAGTTTTCTGTTTCTACAACGGAGCCTAATTTCTTTTATCCAATGGCAGAAACTGATATTTTCCATCCATCTTATATTTTCTCAGTCATTTGGGACCTACCTCTGTCATTTTAGGTTTTTCCCTCTTCCTCCTAATCTCCATCTCCTTCGTTGATGCCAGGAAGAAGGACTCTTTGTAAAATCATGACACTGAAGGAGTGTAGGAAAAGGAGACTGGTCTGTATTGTCTTCAGTGCAGAGCTGGCATCTGCTAGGGTGGACCATTGTGTTTGTTCTTGGCCGTCATGACCCCTCCTGCTTGAATTTGCTGAGATGACCCAAGTGTGCTTGGCTTCTGGTCATGTGATTTACGGTGCTTTAATGCTTCCTCCCACTGACAAACCGTTTTCAGAGGGAATTCTGTTCTCTCTCTTTCTCTCCCTCTCTCTCCAGGCATGGTCCAGACTTGGGCTAGAAAAATGCTTAAAAACCCAGCCAAACTGTTTTTAGACATTGGACAATAGGCAGCGTAGGACCGGGATCCCCGAGAGAAGGAACACATACAGGATGAACTTTGCCCTGCCCCAGCTTTCTCCCTAGAGGGAATTTTCAATATGTAGTGCAGGCAGGGAGAACCCAAGCAGAGCTGGTTGGTTGGTGGTTTTGCTGAGTTGAGGAGTCGGATGTCTGGAGTTTTTGACTGAATGCCATTCTGTGAATGTATTGGATGAAATTCTATAAGTATGGATGGAACAACTCTTGGGGAAAGAAAGATTTCCTGGGAGCTGTAAGTTGAATAATTTCCAGACTAACACAGGACTGGAAGTCATTTGACTTTCACACCCAGAATAGAGAGAACTTGTTAAATATATGGGACAATTATTATAAACCCTAGAAGAGTCCAGGGTAAGTAGTGATACTACATTTTACCAATTGATAAGTCTGCTATTACCCCTAAAATAGCTGGAAAATTATGCTCTAAAGGATCAAATTGTTGAGCAAATAAAGCAATTGCTTGCAGTAAGAGTCTAAAACTCTCTCATAGATTACACCAAAATTTAACATTCAGCCATGGAAAATTCACAGTATCCTGACATATAATCAGAAGGCATAAGACACGTAAAGAAGCAAGAAATTGTGACCCATACACAGGAGAAAAAACAAGACAATAGAAATAGGTCCATTAATAATGGAGATGAAACAATTAGCAGGCAGAGATTGTAAAAGAGCTTTTATAAATATGCCCAAGCTTTTAAAGAAACATGAACCTAAAGAGGAAAGACATGGGAAAAATGTGTCAAAAACTAATGGAGACTCTAGGCTGGAAAATAAAATATCCGAAATACATTTTCATCGAACGTGCTTCAAATGTGTTAGACACTTCAGAAGGAAAGATCAGTGAACTTGAAACAGCAACAAAATCTGTCCAGAATGAAGAACAGAGGGAGGGAAAAATAAATAAAAATAAAAACTGAGCTTAAGTAATTTGTGAATAATAAATATCAAGCTAACACACGTATTCTGCGACTGAAGCCCCAGAATCTAAAGTTTTCTGTAAATCTAAAACTTCTCTAAAAAACAAAGTCTATTTAAAAAATAATTAAGGGATAGAGTAAGATATTCTATGATACCACTAATCATAGGAAAGTTAGGATGGGCTATGTTAAGATCAGACACAGTAAATTTCTGGGCACTGAGTATTGCCAGAGATAAAGAGTGACATTTTATAATGGCAAAAAAAAGATGGATTCATTATAAAGACACAGCCAATATAAATGGGTATAAATCTCATAGCAGATATTCAAAATACATGAAGCAAAAATTAGCAGAACTAAAAGGAGAAATAGAGAAATTCACAAATATAGTCTGAAATCTCAACACTGTCTTTCACTAACTGATGTGATAGTAGTAAGAAAAATCAGTGGGGACCCAGAAACAACTACCAACCAACTGGACATAACTAATATTTATAGAACTCTCCACCCATCAGCAGACATTCTCTTATTTACCAGAACAGACTGTATTTTGTACCATAACCCAAGAGTCTCAAGTCTCTGACCCACGGTGGACTTGACTTGGAAATCAGCAACAGAAAAATATCTGGACATTTCCCACACATCTGTAAATTAAGCACGATGTTTCTAAACAACCCAATGAGTCAAAGAAGAAATCACAAGGGAAATTAACACCGTTTAACTGAAATAAAATGAAAACATATAAAAATTATAGGATGGCATGTTTTGGTCTGTTCAGCTGCTGTAACAAACATACCATAGACTGGGTGACTTACACAACAGAAAGTTATTTCTCACAGTTCTGGAAGCTGGGAAGTAAGTCCAAGATCAGGCTCAGCCAGCTGGTTTGGTTTCTGGTGAGAACTTTCTTCCTGGCTTCTAGAAGGCCTCTCCTGCTGTGCCCTCACACGGCCTCTCTGTAGTACTCGCATGAATAAGAAATATCAGAAAGGGAGACAGAACATGAAAGACCCCTAACTCTGGGAAACGAACTAGGGGTGGTGGAAGGGGAGGAGGGCGGGGGTTGGGGGTGACTGGGTGATGGGCACTGAGGGGAGCACTTGACGGGATGAGCACTGGGGGTTATTCTGTATGTTGGCAAATTGAACACCAATAAAAAATAAACGTATTAAAAAAATAAAATAAAAAAAAGGAGAAAGTAAGCGATCTCATTTACTCTTCCTTTTGTTCCAAAGCCACTAATCCAGTGCTCATCCCATCAAGTGCCTCCCTCAGTGCCTGTCACCCAGCACTGGGTGTTATGCTATATGTTGGCAAATTGAACTCCAATAAAAATAATTAAAAAAGCACCACTAATCCTATCATGAGGGCCCTACCCTCGACCTCATCCGACTCTACTCATCTTCCAAAAGTCTTATCTCCAAATATCATCATGGTGAGTGTTTAGGGCTTCAGTATTTGGCTTTCGGGGGACACAGTCCTTCAGTCCATAACATGTCGCCAAAATATCGTTCAGTTTTCAAAGCAACAATAACAACAACAAACCCACAAAAACAAAAACCAAAAAGCTCTGGAGAGAACTTTTTCATCCTCCCACACTAGAATTCTGTACTATGAAATAACCCTCTGTCCCTCCTCCCCTAACCCCTGGTAAGCACTGTTTTACTTTATCTCTAAGAATTTAACTTATTATTCTAGGTACTTCAGGTAAGTGGAATTATATGATATGGGTCCTACTGTGTTTGGCCTATTCCACTTAGTATAGCATCTTTAAGGTTCATTCAGATTATGGCAGAGCTCCATTCTTTTTAAAAGGCTAAATAATATCCCATTGCATGTACATACCACATTTTGTTTATCTACTGGTCTATCAGTGAACATTTGGGTTATGTTCACTTTCTGGCTATTTGACTAGTACTGTTATGAACATTTATGTACGAACAGGTGTTTGAGTCTCTGATTTCAGTACGTACCCAGAAGTGGAGTTTTTGGATCACATTGTAGTCCAATGTTCAATTTTTTAAGAGACTACCATCCTGCTATCCATAGTGATTGTATCACCTTACATTCCTTCCAGCAATGCACAAACGTCCCATTTTCTCCACATCCCTGTTGAGATCCTTGTTGTCTTATCTTTTTGATAATAGCCACCCTAATGGGTGTGAAGCGGGTTTTATCTCCTTGGGGTTTTGATTTGCACTTCTGTAATTAGTTGTGATGTTGAGCATCATTGCATGGGTCTATTGGCCAGTTGCATGTCTTCTTTGGAGAAATGTCTATTCAAGTCTTTTGCTCAATTTTGGGTTTTTAAATTCTCAGATTAGAAATAAGAAAGGTTTTTAATCAGTTACGTTAAAGAAGGTAGAAAAAGAGCAAAGTAAACTCAAATCAGTATATGTAGGGAAATAGTAAAAACAAATGTGGAAATCGATGAAATAAAAACTAGAAAAATGGACCAAATTGATTAAAACCCCAGTCGATTAATCCTTACTGCCTGAATATTTCTTTAGTCTGCTACCCTTTTAGAGTCTAGGCTCTTAGATACCACGTTACAGTGTAGTAGGAACTTGTTTACCTGTTATTCTCATTTGACAAGGAGAACCGTGTGGTTTTCATCTTGGTAACTCCAGTGTCTGGCGCAGCACCGTGTTAATAATATCTGCTCAATTATTCCTTGACCAATTCACAACTTTGCCTCATAAATTCAAAATGATAAGATAGAGGTTTGAGGTAGGTGTGAAGGAGAAGAACTACCATGACTTCAAGTGCTTTAACGAAACCTCAGATGCGAGGCCTTCTGGCCAAGCGTCTGCGATTTCATATCGTTGGAGCCTTCGCTGTATCCCTGGGGGTTGCAGCTTTTTATAAGTTTGCTGTGGCTGAACCAAGAAAGAAGGCATACGCAGATTTCTACAGAAATTATGATTCCATGAGAGATTTTGAGGAGATGAAGAAGGCTGGTATCTTTCAGAGTACAAAGTGAATTTGGAATATAAAGAATTTCTTTGGGTTGTGTTTCATTGAAGCTTGACTGTCCTATGTTCCTGAGCTATGAAACGTGAACACTGGGTTATGGAATAGTTTCTCTTAATAAACAACTAAAAAAAAAAAAAACCAAAATGATAAGATAGGACAGGGCAGACATATGTAAACCACATAGGACAGCGAGGGAAGTGTAGGGAAAGGACACAACATCTAGAATCAGAAAACTCACCTCTTAATTGTGTTACTCTACATCAATTCTTGTTGCTGGATGGATCCTCATCTGTAAATTGGGTGCAACTTAAATGATAAATATGAAAAAAATGAGGCAGCCCCGGTGGCTCAGCGGTTTAGCGCTGCCTTCAGCCCAGGGCCTGATCCTGGAGACCCGGGATCGAGTCCTGCGTCGGGCTCCCTGCATGGAGCCTGCTTCTCCCTCTGCCTGTGTCTCTGCCTCTCTCTCTCTCTCTCTCTGTCTGTTTTTCATGAATAAATAAATAAAATCTTTAAAAAATATATGAAAAAAACGTTGTGCTTCTTAATCCCCTTGGATTCCCCATTCGCTAAAAATAATTTCAACGATTCAGAGTTGAGGGCTAAACTTGGTTTGCTCCGTCGAATCCTGCTCTATTTCCCATTGGTTCTGTACGGTGTCCCCACATGTGCCTCTTCATCTGAAAACTCACCCTCTTTTGCGTCACCTTCTTTGAATTGTCATTCCAGCCAAATCACTCCACACGAGAACCTTGAGGTCAAGTACGACGCCTTGTCCTCTTTGTCTTCCTTGAACCTAGCAAGTTCCTGGCATAGAGGAGAGCATAATAAATCATTGTTGAACAGTAGAGTAGAACAGTAGGAACTGGTACAGAGCCTGGAGAAAGGAAAAACGGCCTAATACTTTATTTCTGAAAGAAACTAACGTAGGGTCCTCTTCTCAACAGTTCCAATATCTTTTATTTATTTATTTATTTATTTATTTATTTATTTATTTATATTATTTTTATTTTATTTTATTTTTCAGTTCCAATATCTTTATGTAACACTTGTCACTCGAAATGCCAAGGATGAGGTTCCGTATTCGGTTCTTGGCAGGCTTTTGCCAGGACCTCATTGATACCAGACTCCAAATTGTTTTCAGACTATCTGGCAAATCTCTGTCCTGTTCTACAAGCGTTGGAGAGCTTTTCTCCCTGGCACACATTTTCCATACTGTGCTTTCCTCATCCACCGAGACTTGTGGAATGTGTCCATGCTTTCAAAGCAAAATAGAAACCGTGAACAGGAAAAGGGAAACTGTAAACCTGACTGCGAACTAGCACAAGGTAGAAAACTGCGAAGCTGGAAGTTCCTGAAAGTCGGTCTACAGTCAAATCGCAACAGACTTGTCTCTCCTCTGCGTCCAAACCACATCCATCCTTTCAGTCCCTACTCCAGTCCCAGGTCCTTTATCACCAGACCATTCATTACCCAGTGCCCTCCGTTCATCTGAATTTCTGTAGCATTTATAAGTGGTGCCACAGAAGCTAGTGCCTGTTTAAACCCTGTCCTGTCAACCTAATTATGTCTGTGCCACACTATATTTTTGAAAATGCTTTTACATCGACCTCATTCGGTCTTCGCAGTTCTTTGGAGAAGGTATGGGTGTTAATGCACCCATTTTACAGGTCCGAGTCAGAGGGTCTCAGGGACTTACACACGGTTACGCACCTGACTGGTATAAAGTTTCTGATTTCAAACATGTTCACTGGCCTTCCCAACTGTTTCATGTGGTTTGTGCAAACCTGGCCTTGTTTTACTCATTTCCAGCGTAAGCACAATCTGTCTTCCCATGAGAGCCTAGTGGAATGCTAGGCACAAAGCAACATGCTTGGTGATTTCTTTCTTTCCTTTTTTTTTTTTTTTTAAGATTTTATTGATTTATTCATGAGAGACACGGAGAGACAGGCAGAGACACAGGCAGAGGGAGAAGCAGCCTCCATGCGGGGAGCCCGATGCGGGACTCGATCCCGGGACTCCGGGGTCATGCCCTGGGCTGAAGGTGGACACTCAGTTGCTGAGCCACCCAGGAGTCCCTGCTTAGTGATTTCTATTTGTCTACCTCAAAGCATCTGTTGGTACAAAATTCACATTTGTCCTTAAAAGATCGTATTTCTGCTCTTTTGTCATGTTAAATGATCCTTGCTTCAGATTTTAACTAGCTCCTCAGGTACTGATTTGTAATGAGGCCTAGAATAATAGAAAATAGAAAAAAAAAAAAACAAGCTGTGAGGAAACTTGAGATCATATAAGCTACCTCTCTTCTTTTCCAGCTCAAAATTGATCGTTCCTTCAGATAAAGGGCCTGGCAACTCGGCCGAGGAACCAGTTCCACATGGCTCTGTGGTGGTGGGCGCTTCCACCCTCCTTATGAGGCATAGAGTTGAGCACATGACTCGGGTCCAGACAGCCGCCTGATGCCCTCGTCAAGGTTGTTGGTTCAGCAACAGGCACATGATTTAAGAACAGCCAATCGGAATTCTCCCTGAGAGTTTTATCTTTTTGCCAGCGCTTTGGGGAAATGGACTTTTTCAGTGAGTCCTGGGCTCTGAGCCTCCATCCTACTCATACATGGAGAGACTGTACCCGAGTACAGCCATTGGAGTCCTGTACCTTGCCACACCTTAACTAACACCAAACCTGGTCTTTTCAATTAATAATTCTCTTCAATGCTTAAAACTGGTTCAAGTTGTACTTTTGTTACTTAAAAATTGAAAAGAGTATGGACTAATTCATCTGTCACTCTACAGAAGAGGAGACTCATGTCTAGAAATGATTTAGTGAAAAAGACACAAGTCTAGTTAGTGACCATGTCTGGAAAGAAATAACCCAGGCCACTATAATTTTAGTAGAAGAGCTTTTGTTTGGAGTACATTTCAGAGCCGGACTGGTAACACAGGGCCAGAGAAGCCACGTAAAGTTGCTCAGTGTCACATAGGGAGTAAGGGACAAGGTTAATACTCAAATTCAGTTCTGTTTGACTCCAACCTATGATCTTTTTCTGTACCAGAGACCTTCACATTTCTCTGCTTTTATCTGAGCTTTTCATTTGACTGTTGAGAAAAATAAAGCTCAGAAAGTTTTTCCACTTGTTCGTACCATTTAGTGGCAGAGCCAGAAATTATTCACCAAACACCAAACACTTAGATAATGCTGTGAGTCCCGAACATAAGCACTCATGGGTACCCCTTGGCTTTTGTGTAACCGGGATACTAGCTGACAAGGGAATTATTTGCTTTGCATTATACTCGAGTTGGTATTCCCACTCACAGCACCCAAATGTTTAGGCTTCTGGACTCCAGAGCTTTAAAGAAACTCTTGAAAACATAGATGTTCCATCCTCTGATCGGGGTTGTATTTGTCAGGGTTTTCCAGAGAAACAGAGCAACCTGGGCATAGGTGTACATGTAGGTATGGATATAAAGGAAGAGACTTATTATGGGGAGTCGACTCACCTGATTATGCAGACAGAGAAGCTCCACAGTCTGCCGTCCGCAACTGGAGACCCAGGAAAGCCCATGATGTGGTTCTCGTCCAAACTGGACGGCTTGAGAGCCAGGGGAGCTGATGGTGCGAGTCCCAATCTGAGTCCAAAAACCTGAGAGCCGGGGCCCCTGGGGGGCTCAGAGGGTTAAGCATCTGCCTTCGACTCAGGTCATGATCCCGGGTTCCTGGGGTGGAGCCCTGCGTCGGGCTCCCTGCTCAACTGGGGAGCCTGCTTCTCCCTCTCCCTCTGCTGCTCCCCCACCGAGCTCATGCTTTCTGTCTCTCTCTCAAATAAATAAATAAATAAATAAATAAATAAATAAATAAAATCTTTAAAAAAACAAAACAAAACGAAAACAAAATCCCAAGAGCCAAGAATGTTGATGTTGGAGGGCAGAAGACAGATGTCCCAGCTCAAGCAGAGAGCAGCTTCTCCTGTTCTCTGCCTTTGTGTTCCACTCAGACCCTCGGTGATTGGATGACCCCCTCCCACCTTGGGGAGGACGGCCCCTCTTACTCAGCCTGGTACGACTTCTAACCGGTTGCAGAAACACCCTCATAGACACACTCAGAAATGATGCTCCACCAGCTGTCCTGGGCGTCCCTTAGCCCACCCAAGTTGACAAAAGCAGCCATCACAAGGGGGCTGGGCTGCCTAGCAAGTGTCCTCTGCCAGGATGATGAGTCAGCCCAGGTGGCCTCTTAGGGCCAAGGCCAGGAAACGCTCCAGGAGGCAGGGGTAAAGCCACGGCAAGACCCTTCTGATGGTTACAGTGGAAGAGACCAAGTCTGTTGTTGTGTCTCAAGGAACAATATGGATCTGAGGATGGAGAAGAAAGCCAGTGGGTGGAGATCGAAGTAGCACAGGAACAGGGTGGGTGCTCAGGTACAAAGGCAAGAGTGACCGTGGGGGTCTAGGAATGTCACGTCACGTGGTGCAGGGACGCTCGTGTTACTGGTCTGCACCGCACGGCGCTTTGACAGATGCAGCCTGGCTTATAGGAGACGTCGGCAATGTTTAGGGGAGTTTGGGAATTCCACTTCAGAACATACGTGGTCCGCCGACTTCGCCTTCCTAATCATCGTGGGTGAGGGCCTGTGTGATGCTTCTTCGCCACCATCAGGCTTCCCCGTGAAAAAACTCTTTGCTACTTTAATACCTAAAAACTATTAGCCATTAAATTCACATTTGCTTGATTATTAGGGAGGTTAATCATCTTTTTTTTCATAGGTCCATATTTGTTATTTTCCTTCTGTGAATTATTTGCTAAATATCCTTTGCCTACTTTTGCTTTGGGATTTGAGTGATTTTTTTTTTTAAATTGATTTGTGAACGTTCTTTATAGATTAAGAATATTATCTTATCAGCATGTTTCTTATAATTAGTTTCCTTGGTAAGTAAATTTCATTTAAAGTTTTATTGTGTTTATTGGGTTTTAATTTCATTTAAAGTTTGATTGTGTTTGATGTAGAGATGTCTTTTTCATTCATTACATTTAAGCTTAGAAAGTTTTTCTCTGTCACAAGATCTTTAAGATCTTTGAGGTTTTATCCACCCGATTTATTTATTTGGTTGCCATTTAGCAGATAAGTTAGCCTGGCTTTGTTCTATTTTGTGGTACGTAGTAAAACACCCCCAATTTTTTTCCTTACAATGAAAAATTCTTTGGTACTATTTGTTGAGTAATCCATCCATCCATTTACCTGTTAAATGTGATACTTGTTTGTTTGTTTGAGAGAGAGAGAGAGAGAACAAGCAGGTGGAGGGGCCGAGGGAGGGGAGCCCGACACGGGCCTAGATCCCAGGACCCCAGATCATGACCTGAGCCGAAAGCAGGTGCTTAACTGACTAAGCCACCCGGGCGCCCCTAATATACTTGTTTTATCACATATTAATACAATATTTTCTACCAGTTATTTCAGGCTTATCATATTTAAACCTTAATGATGGTAGCTTTGGAGTATTTCTTAAATGTGTGGCAACGCCAGTCCCTGTTTGTTTCACTTGGCTTGTAGAATAATTGATCGTTGCCACCATTATCCGTTTATTATTCTCTATAAATCTGAGAATTGCTTAGTCAGTTTTCCCCAGAAATGTTATGGGAACCGTGTGAAAACAGTCATTGTCCCTGCCCTAATGAAGTATAATTTACAAAAGGAGAGAGACGGTAACCATATAAACAAGCAAGTGAATATATAATTTTAGAGAAGACATGCACCGCAAGCAATGAATACAGTTTGGTGGCTGAAAATGAGAGTATGTGGGATTTAGAAGGCTGGTAGGGAGGCGACTAACATAGCACGTGCAGGCAAGAGCTTCCTAAGATCTTTAGAGCCAGGGTCTGAAGACTTGGAAGATCCAGGTACCCAAGGAGCAAGAAGTAAGGACAGACAAGGCAACCGGAACAGAATATGCAAAGGCCCCGTGGTGAGGCTACCCGAGCACGTTTGAGAAGCTTAACCAAGGTGAAGGGGCTGACGCATCACAGGCAGGAGTGGGAGGCAGGTGATGAGGCTGAGCGGGATGACGAGGGCAGAGCTAGGAGTGCGGAGCATGTTGAAGGTGCAATGGGAACTTGTCAACGGTATGATCAGATGTGTTTTAAAAGGATTATTCTAAAAAAAATAAATAAAAAAAAATAAAAGGATTATTCTAGCTGCTTTGTGGAAAATACATGTTGGGAGGTAGGAGCGAGAGGACGCGGGTCCACGAGGCTGTTGCAGTAGCGTGTGTCATACGTGACGCTATTATTCATTGTTGCATATTTGTTTTGTATTCAGTTACTGTATTAAAAATCCTGATTCTTATAATTCTAGAGATTTCTAGGTTCATTTATTGAGATTTACAGATATATAAACATCTTCAATTAATAACATTTTTTCTGTAAAATATTAATTTTATCTCTTGTACCAGTTTCATCTCTTGTAGCCGTGCTTAGGCATTCCAGAGACGGAAGCTAAAGTAGCAAATGTGACGGTGGTGGTTTTTTCTTTTCTGTCATTTTAATGGCAGTGCCTCGTGTGTGCCATAATTAGATAGCGTGATGCATTGTGTCTCAGAAGGCTATTTTTATCATGTTATATTTTTATTTTTATTTATTTATTTTTTAATAATAAATTTATTTTTTATTGGTGTTCAATTTGCCAACATACAGAATAACACCCAGTGCTCATCCCGTCAAGTGCCCCCCTCAGTGCCCGGCATCCATTCACCCCCACCCCTCCTCCTCCCCTTCCACCACCCCTAGTTCGTTTCACAGAGTTAGGAGTCTTTATGTTCTGTCTCCCTTTCCGATACTGTTATATTTTTAAATGTGATTTCATGCATAATAGATACGTGGCTGCATCAATGCCATCTTTGGTGTCTACATGATGGTCACGTTGTGCTTCTCTTGGTTGTGGGCTTAACTCCTCTCCTGGTCACACCTTTCATGAATCGTGTCTTCAAAATCCAGCTCGGGCGACTCTGTGGCAGGGGAGATCACTGGCTACACTAAGGAGCCCTGGAGGAAGGAAATTAGTTAACTTCCATTGTCACACAGGATTATCCGGTTCTAGACTTTCAAGACTTTGCAAATGTGTCCATAAACATAACCTCTTCTTGAGTTCATTTGCTAGTTTTTACCTGGTGAGACTTGGTCCTGCATGCAGGAAGGGACAGAAAGGAGAGAAAGGAAAGAGCCAGGAAGAAAATATGACATGGTCAAAAGTGCAAAGAATTGGGTATTTTTTTTTTTTAATTTTTAAAAAAAATTTAAGTTCAATTAGCCAACATATAGTACTCATTAGTTTCAGATGTGGTGTTCAATAATTGATCAGTTGTGCATAACACCCATGCTTATCCCATCACGTGCCCCCCTTCATGCCCATCACCCGCCACCCCACCCCCTCCTCATCCCCTCCAGCCACCCTCAGTTTGTTTCCTGTAGTTAAGAGTCTCTCATGGTTGTTCGTCCTCTCTGATTACTTCTCATTCAGTTTTCTCTCCCTTCCCCTATGATCCTTTGCACTATTTCTTAGATTCCCCATATGAGTGAAAGCATATGTTTGTCCTTCTCTGACTCACTTCACTCAGCATAATCCCCTCCAGTTCCATACACGTCGAAGCAAATGGTGGGGATCTGTCCTTTCTAATGGCTGAGGAATATCCCACTGTATACACAGACCACAGCTTCTCTATCCATCATCTGTCGATGGACACCGAGGCTCCTTCCACAGTGTGGTTACTGTGGACATTGCTGCTGTGAACATCGGGGTGCAGGTGTCCCGGCGTTTCACTGCATCTGTATCTTTGGGGTAAATCCCCAGCAGTGCAATTGCTGGGTCATAGGGAAGATCTTTTTTTAAGTCTTTGAGGAACCTCCACACAGTTTTCCAGAGTGGCTGCACCAGGTCCCATTCCCACCAACAGTGCAGGGGGGCTCCCCTTGCTCCACATCCTCTCCAATATCTGTGTTTTCCTGCCTTGTTAATTTTCCCCATTCTCACTGGTGTGAGGTGGGATTTCATGGTGGTTTTGATTTGTATTTCCCAGTGATGCGGAGCATTTTCTCATGTGCCTGTTGGCCATGTCTAGGTCTTCCTCTGTGAAATGTCTGTTCATGTCTTTTGCCCATTTCATGATTGGATTGTTTGTTTCTTTGCTGTTGAGTTTTGTAAGTTCTTTCTAGATCTTGGAAACTGCCCTTCACCTGCTAGGTCATTTGCAAATATCTTCTCCCATTCTGTAGGTTCTTTTAGTTTTGTTGACTGTTTCCTTTGCTGTGCAGAAGCTTTTTATCTTTATTAAGTCCCAATCATTCATTTTTGCTTTTGTTTCTCTTGCCTTTGGGGACATGTCTATCAAGAAATTGGCTGCAGCTGAGGTAGAAGAAGTTGTCGCCTGTGTTCTCCTCTAGGATTTGGATGGATTCCTGTCTCACATTTAGATCTTTCATCCATTTTGAGTTTATTTTTGTGTCTGGTGTAAGAGAATGGTCTAGTTTCATTCTTCTGTACGTGGCTGTCCAATTTTCCCAACACCATTTATTGAAGAAACTGTCCTTTTTCCAGTGAATAGTCTTTCCTGCTTTGTCAAATATTAGGTGACCATAGAGTTGAGGGCCCACTTCTGGGTTCTCTATTCTGTTCCATTAATCCATGTGTCTGTTTTTGTGCCAGGACCACACTGTCTTGATGACCACAGCTTTGTAGTACAGCTTGAAATCCAGCATTGCGATACCCCCAGCTTTGGTTTTCTTTTTCAACATTCCTCTGGCTATTTAGGATGTTTTCTGGTTCCATACAAATTTTAGGATTCTTTGTTCTAACTCTGTGAAAAAATGTTGATGCTATTTTGATAGGGATTGCACTGAATGTGTAGATTGCTCTGCATAGCACAGACATTTTCACAATATTTATTCTTCCCATCCATGAGCATGGACTGTTTTTCCACCTCTTTGTGTCTTCCTCAATTTCTTTCATGAGTGTTCTATAGTTTTTAGGGTACAGATACTTTAGCGGTTTGGTTAGGTTTACTCCTAGGTATTTTATGGTTTTTAGTGCAATTATAAACGGGATTGATTTCTTAATTGAGACTAAAGACTCTTCATAGTTAGTGTGTAGAAGTGCCACTGATTTCTGGGCATTGATTTCGTATCCTGCCACATTGCTGAATTGCTGTATGAGTTCTAGCGATCTTGGGATGGAGTCTTTTGGGTTCTCCAGATACAGTATCACATCATCTGTGAAGAGGGAGAGTTTGACTTCTTCTTTGCCAATTTGGATGTCTTTTATTTCTTTTTTTTTCTTTTATTTCTTTTTGTTGTCTGATTGCTGAGACTAGGACTTCTAGTACCATGTTGAGCAGCAGTGATGACAGTGGACATTCTTGTCGTGTTCCTGACCTTAGAGGAAAAGCTCTCAGTTTTTCCCCATTGAGAATGATATTCGCTTTGGGCTTTTTATAGATGATTTTTATGATACTGAGGATGATACTGAGGACTGTTCCCTCTATCCCTACACTGCTGAGAGTTTTTATCAAGAAAGGATGCTGCATTTTGTCAAATTCTTTTTCTGCATCAATTGAGAGGAACATATGGCCCTTGTCCTTTCTTTTATTAATGTGATGTATCACGCTGATTGATTTGCAAATGTTGAACCACCTTGCAACTCAGGAAAAAAATTCCAATTGGTCGTGGTGAATAATTCTTTTAATGCAGCATTGGATCCTATTGGCTAGTATCTTGGTGAATATTTTGGCAACCATGTTCATAAGGGATAGTGGTCTGTAATTCTCCTTTTTGACGGAGACTTTGTCTGGTTTTGGGATCAAGGTAATGCTGGCCTCATCGAGTGAGTTTTGCTTCCATTTCCATTTTTTGAAACAGCTTAAGAAGAATAAGTACTATTTCTTCTTTAAATGTTTGGTAGGATTCCTCTGGGAAGCCGTCTGGTCTTGGGCTCTTGTTTTTGGGAGGTTTTTGATGACTACTTCAATTTCCTCCCTGGTTATGGTTCTGTTCAGATTTTATATTTCTTCCTATTTCAGTTTTGGTACTTTATAAGTTTCCAGGACTGCATCCATTTCTTCCAGATTGCCTAATTTGTTGGCATATAGTTGCTTATAATATGTTCTTAAAATTGTTTGTATTTCGTTGGTATTGGTCATGATCTCTCCTCTTTCATTCATGATTTTATTAGTTTGGGTCCTTTCTCTTTTCCTTTTGATAAGTCTAGCTAGAGGTTTGTCTGTTTTATTAATTTTTTCAAAGAACCAGGTTTTAGTTTCATTGATCTGTCCTACTATTCTTCTGGTTTCTATTTCATTGAGTTCTGCTCTAATCTTTATTATTTATTGGTTTAGACTTTATTTTATGTTCTATCTCTCTCTCTAGCTCCTTTAGGTGTAAGGTTAGCTTGTGTATTTGAGATTTTTCTAATTTTTTTGAGAAAGGCTTATATTGCAATGTACTCCATCTTAAGACTGCCTTTGCAGTATTGCAAAGATTTTGAACAGTTGTGTTTTCATTTTCATTTGTTTCCATGAATTTTTAAAATTCTTCTTTAATTTCCTGGTTGACCCATTCATTCTTTAGTAGGTTGCTCTTTAACCTCCAAGTGTTTGAGTTCCTTTCAAATTTTTCTTGTGGATTGAGTTTCAAGACATTGTGTTCTGAAAATATGCAGGGAATAATCCCAGTCTTTTGGTACTGGTTGAGACCTTATTTATGACCAAGTATGTGATCTATTCTGGAGAATGCTCCATGTGCACTCAAGAAGAATGTGTATTCTATTACTTTTGGATAGAATGTTCTGAATACATCTGTGAAGTCCATCTGGTCAGTGTGTCATTCAAAGCCCTTGTTTCCTTGTTGATCTTCTGCTTAGACAATCAGTCCATTGCTGTGAGTGGGATATTAAAGTCCTCTACTCTTATTGTATTATTATCAACAAATTTCTTTAATTTGGTTAGTAATTGGTTTATATAATTGGCTGCTCCTAAGTTAGTAACATAAATATTTATAATTGTTAGATCTTCTTGTTGGAAAGACCTTTTAAGTATGATATAGTGTCCCTCTTCATTTCTTGCTATAGTCTTTGGTTTAAAATCTAATTTTTCTAATATAAAGATTGCTATCTTTTCTTTGCTTTCTTTTGAGGTCCATTAGCATGATAAATTGTTCTCCCGCCCCCTTTCACTTTCAATCTGGAGGTGACTTTTAGTCTAAAATGAGTCTCTTGCGGATAGCATATAGATGGATCTGGCTTTTTTATACAATCTGGTAACCTGTGTCTTGGAGTATTTAACCCATTCACATTTAAAATAACTATTGAAAGAAATGAATTTAGTGCTATTTTATTACCTGTAAGGTCCCTGTTTCTGTAGATTGTCTCTGTTTCTTTCTGGTCTATGTTACTTTTGGGCTCTCCCTTTGCTTACAGGTTCCCCTTTACTATTTCTTGCAGGGCTGTTTAGTGGTCACATATTCTTTTAGTTTCTGCCTGTCCTGGAAGCTCTTTATCTCTCTTTCAATTCTGAATGACAGCCTTGCTGGATAGAGTATTCTTGGCTCCATGTTTTTCTCATTTAGGACCCTGAATATATCCTGCCAGCCCTTTCTGGCCTGCAGGTCTCTGTGGAGAGGTCAGCTGCCAGCCTAATGTTTCTACCACTGTAGGTGAAGAACCTCTTGTCTAGAGCTGCTTTGAGGATTTTCTCTTTATCTCTGAAGTTTGCCAGCTTCACTATTATATGTTGGGGTGTTGATCTATTTTTATTGATTTGGGGATGGGTCCTTTCTACCTCCTGGACTTGAATGCCTGTCTCCTTCCCCAGATTAGGAAAGTTCTCAGCTATAATTTTCTCAAATACCTCCTCTCTCTCTCTCTCTCTCTCTCTCTGTCTGTCTTTCATCTTCCTCGGGGACTCCAATAATTCTAATATTGTTTTGTGTTATGGCATCACTGATTTCTCAAAGCCTCCCCTCATGATCCATTAGTTGCTTTTCTCTTTTCCTCAGCTTCCTTCCTTTCTATCAACTTGTCTTCTATGTCACTTACTCTCTCTTCTGCCTTATTTAACCCTAACTGTTAGAGTATCCAATTTAGACTTCATCTCAGTTAGACCATTTTTAAATTCAGCCTGATTAGATTTTATTTCTGCACTAAGATTCTCTTGTGTCTTTTATGCCTTTTTCAAGCCCAGCTAGTAACTTTATACTTGTTATCCTGAATTCCATCTCTGACATTTTACTTATATCCATACCAATTAGATCTCTGGCAGAGTATTACCTCTGGTTCTTTCTTTTGTTTTGAATTCCTCCTTCTAGTCATTTTACCCAGAAAAGGATGGATGAACAGGTAAGCAAAATAAAAAATATCAATCATGACCCAAGCAAAATACACACTAGACAAACTTGAAGAGATTAGAAGCCAAAAAAGAAAAGAAAAAGAAAGAAAAAGAAAAAAAGGGGGGGAGGATGTGGGGAGAGAGAATATAATCTTACAGGGTGGACAAAGAGGGTCATCCACTCGGTCCTGAGTGTATTTTGGTCTGTGTGTTAGAACACACTAAATCCCAAAATTGTAAAGAAAGCAAAATATATGTGTGTGTATATATATTATATATACATATACATATATAATATATATACACATGTAAATATATATATGCAAATATATAGCAAATACAAATATGTATATGCAAAAATAAAATTGAATATAGTGAAAGGAAGCCAATAATGAAGAATATATCCATAAAATGTAAATGTAAACACTGAAAGTGTAAAAAAGACTTAAAAACAAAGAGTTGATAAAATAAGAAACTAATTGAAAAGAGAAAAAAAGGAAAAAAAGAAATGGAAAATTTTAAACTGAAAGATAAACGAGTCATGAGAAAACCCCCCTTGAATTCTGTGTACTGCTTTCCCCTAGTGCTGGAGTTCTGCGGTTCGGCGTGGCCCATCGACGCGCTGTTCACCTGTTCTCCCAGCCGGTCCTCTGGGGAGGGACCTGCCACGCAGCTTCTCAGGTGTCCTTGCCTGGGCTGACCCCTCGCCGCCCCTTGCCGCCCCTTGCCAGGTGTGCGCCGCTTTTGGTTGCTCTGTGTGGCTTTTGTTCCCTGAAGGTTTTCGTGCCTCTTTAGGGGATGAAAACACAAATGGCCACTCCCGGGTCTCCAGCCCCAGAGCTGAGAGATCGTAGCCCCTGTCCTCTGTAACCCTCGGGATGAGTGCTCTTGCCCTTCGTGCCGCCAGCCTCTGCAGACTCCTGCGGTGAGCACCCACTCGCATCCCCAGGGATGGGGCAGGGTCGCTGTGTGTCTGCACTTTGCATCCCCGGATCCCGTGCCACCTCCTCTGCTCCTCTGGGGGGAAGGTGACGGGTCGTCCCTGTTCTGCCCTTACAGGGCCCTGCCCTGAGAGCTGTTGTCCCACCGTGCACTGTCCTGGCCTACCTCCCCGGGAGGGCAGGCGGCCTCTGCGTTCCTGTCCTTCGCAGGCCCCATGAGAGAGCTGTGGCCAGGTTGTGGTGTGGCTGCCAACCGACCCGAGAGTCCTCCTAGGCTCGCTAAGCGGAGCCAGTCTCCCTGCTCCAGTGCTTGGGAACTCTGCTGGCTCAGGTCGGGCTCCTCGGTTCTTCCTGCGGCTCCAGGAATCCAAGACCACACCGTCCCTCCTTGGATCCTGCCCTGCTTCGCCACCTGAGCACCTTTTGGGCCGGGCCGTCTCTCGGGTTCTGGTGTTGTGCTTCGGGCTCTCACCTTCTGGTACCGGCCTACGGGGCATGCCCCCCCCCCCGCCATTTATCTTCCCATGTGTCCACTCAGATCCACTCCTCTGCTCCTTCGACCTTGCAAAAAGTGGTCACTTTTCTGCTTGTAGGGCTTGTAGGGCTACAGTGATTCTTTCCTTACATCTCAGGTTGAATTCATGGGTGTTCAGGATGATTTGGTTGTCACCTCGCTAAATCCAAGGGCCCAGAGGAAGCGAGATCCCCTAGGCTCCTGCCGTCTTGGCCCCCCTCCTGGGGCTTTGTTCACTGCGTGGCTTGTATGCCACCTTGGCCCTTAGCAGTCGTACAGCTCTCGGCGGCTTGCTGAACCCTAAGGGATAAGGGTTTTATAGGAGGGCTGTGTGGATCGGGTGATAACATTTAAGTAAAGAATTGAATCCAGCGGCTGGCATCAGGGAATTCTTAGATAAATATTTTAAGATGAGCATAGCCACTGTGTTAAACGCTGTTTTGTGCTAAAGTGTTAACTCCTTCAATTTTCCCAGCAACCTTATGAAGAGGGTGTTATCATCACTGTCTAGTTTTACAAAGGGGGGAAATGAGACATGAAAAGTCTGATTAGCCTGAGATCCCACTGCAAGTTAGTGGCAGCGCTGGGATGGGAACTCGGCAGTGTAGCACCCGAGGCCCTGCTCACGACCGCCACTCGATATGACCTCTTGCTTTAAGAGTATATGTGTCTTCCTATATTCACTAAGCGGGCAAGCCCTGAGGAACCAGGCGGTACTACTGCTCCATTCTACACATGAAGGCAGGGAAGCCCAGGGTGCTAAGTGACCGCCCAGGCCATAAAACAAATGAATACCCAAACTAGGACTCAATCCTGGTCTCTTCATTCCATTTTGCATCATTTGCAAGTAGAAGGGCCTTCCAGTATCTCTACTTTGGGACGTTTTTCAGGCTTCCTCTTGGGGTCTTGGGTGGATTTCAACTGTTGTAAGGTGGCAAGGGGCGTTTATCTGCATTGCATGGTAACTTTCAATCAATTTTTTAAGACTTTTCTTTAGGTCAATGATTTTATTTCAAGGGCTTTAGTTACAAGCCTTTGTGGATCTTCAGGATTCACTACAAGTGATTATATTTGTTATATATATATATATATACATTTTTAAATATTTTATTTATTTATTCATGAGAGACACAGAGAGAGGGGCAGAGACACAGGCAGAGGGAGAAGCAGGCTCCATGCAGGGAGCCCGACGTGGGACTCGATCCCGGGTCTCCAGGATCACGCCCTGGGCTGAAGGCAGGCGCTAAACGGCTGAGCCACCAGGGCTGCCCTATATTTGTTATATTTTAAATGCAGAGGAAAATGAGCCAAAAGCAAAAACTGAACAAAAGAGTAAAATAAAATCTCTATGCCTCTAAGTCTCTTAAGTTTCCTTAAGGCTTAATTCTCCTGATCTAACTTGGATTTCTAGCTCAGGTCCAGTAAGTACAAGCAGCACCACGCTTCAGGATGGCAAAATGGATTCATTCCCAAGGTGGAAAAGCAGCAGCTATAACACTGATCCCGACTTTCTAATTGTCCAATATGATAATACCAGAGATTCGTTCCTATGGAGAAAACCTTCCCCAGTGGACTCATCTGCTACTATTTGATAAGGACTGAATGGAGGCCTTAGGAACTTAGATTTTAGGGACGTTATCCATTAGCAGTTCATTGTCGGGGGTCTTCACAATAATTTCTCTCTCTGTTCCCTGAAGTTTCCGTATTGTAACATGGAGCTCCAGCAATTTTTTCCTGGCTCCTCTTTCCACTGTTGTTGCACTGAACCTGAGTAAGTATCACCACACATCAGGTGCGTGGGATGGCATCACAAGAATTCCCCTGCACGGCTTCAGCCTATCTTGGGATAAATCTCAACTCCACGAGTTGGCAAGGACAACTTCATCTCTTGAAGTGGTCCATTTGTTTCCTGAGACGGGGAACTCATCACATCCCCACCATCACTGTGATCACCCATAACGTTTCCTGAGAACGCACCATAGGCTGAGTGCTCTCCATATATGCCCTCTTTCATCCTTTCAACAACTTCATGAGGTAGTTATTATCACTCAAGTTTTACAGAAGAGAAAACAAAGGCCCAAATTAAAAAAAAAAAAGAAAAAAAACCTAGCTCATAGTTTTACAATAGTGGAGATAAAATTGAACCCAGTCCTTTATTGGTTCTGAGAGAAGTCTCTGTGGTCAACCTCTGCATCCTAATTGAGAAGCCGTGGTTAGAAGATGGCATCATTTCCACCAAGGGGATCAAGAAGAAGATTTCTTCCTTCATATCTCAACACTCCGGCTGCTGACATAACCCAATTCCTTTATCATACCATGCTGGGAGCACAAGGACTTTTCCAGGTCCTGACAGTTTTGCAGTTACAATTAGTGAGTCTATACACATTGCTATCTTCCATTGCATATTTTAGAAGCAACATAGGCTTAGGCAGTAGAGGGGACTGTGATGTCATGCTGCTTGGATTTGAGGCTAAGTTCCCCAACCAGTTACCTGTATGACGATGGGCAAATTACTTTACTCTGTCCCCACACCTTCCAGATGGGGATGTTGTGAAGATTTGAAGAATTCGTAGGTGTCAAACACTACTGGACACTTGGTAAAGCCATATGAATGGGTTTTCTGTTAGTATCGTCACAAATTAGCCCAGCCTGATTTCCTGCCTCTTTCTGTATTCCTACTTCTCAGAGCACTGGGGCTGGTTGGGGCTGGTTGGGGCTGGTTGGGGCTGGTTGGGGCTGCCTGGGACTGGTTGGGGCTGGTTGGGGCTGCCTGGGGCTGGTTGGGGCTGGTTGGGGCTGCGTGGGACTGGTTGGGGCTGGTTGGGGTTGGTTGGGCCTGTTGGGGCTGGTTGGGGCTGGTTGGGACTGGTTGGGACTGGTTGGGGCTGCGTGAGACTGGTTGGGGCTGGTTGGGGTTGGTTGGGGCTGGTTGGGGTTGGTTGGGCCTCTTGGGGCTGCCTGTCCTGAGACTGAATGTGCTTTAGTATTTCATTTCCATTTGGGGGCTCACTGTGGTTTCACCAAGAACCTGTCTCTCTTTCCCATCACTTGACCCATGTCCACACTGTTCCTGGATTTCTTGGTGCCACTTCCCTGCTTACAAGCCAGGATGGCTCCTTGGAGTTTCTCTTGTGGGGTCCGCACTTTGAGGCACACAGAAGTGAGCCTCACTCTACCTGCCCGTCCTTGACACCTGCCACTCAGAGTAGTTCTAGTCCCCCCTCCCCGCCCCAGCTACTTATCCTGCCCAATGTTCCAGCCCCTTGGAAAACTTGTCTCCCCAAGCGCCCCTTCCAGGGGTCTTTATCATTCCATTCCCTCTGTCCAGAAATCTCTTATCCAAAGGGCAAAGCCCCACTCATCCTTTTAGAAATGTTGTGTCTTTTGAGAAACATCCATAGGCCTCAGCTGGCCTTCCTCTTCTGGATTACCAGAACCTTATATACTTGGTCAGGTAACTGGGATGGTGCTAGTGGGCTCTGCTTTGCTGTTTACAAGCATGTCTTCTCCGTCATCTCTGTTCTGGGAGCTCAACGAGGGCAGAGGTGGAGACTGATGATCGTTTAAGAGCCACGCGGTGCAGTGGATTGGAACATGAGTGTGCAGCCCGATTTTCTGGATTTGAATTCTAATTTGCTAACTCCAAACCGTGTGTAACCACGAACAAGTCACGGTGTGGCTCTCCTGGCCTCAATTTCTTCATAGGTAAATTGGGGATAATAACAGAAACTGCCTCATAGGATTGTTCTGAGAATAAAATGAATTCATAGATGCAAAGAGCATGGAAGATAACGAGGCATCTTGTAAGCATCCAGAAATATTGGCTGTTAGTAGTAGATGGTGATGGTAGTGATGGTTATATCCCTGATGTCTGTTGCTGGACGTGGCCTGACATGGAGACTCAGCCACTATTTGGTAATTGAATAGAGGAATTCCAACTTTAAAAAAAAACTTTGATTCCATACGAATTCCCATTTTATATCCTACCCATGAAAATAACAAGTGAAGCCACTCTCATTTCTGAAAGTTTTCCCATGTGCATGATAAGCCCGGACCCTCTAGGCCTGAAACCTCCCTTTTGCCTGTTCCGTCCTCTCTGGGACCTGGAGTGTGGTCCTCACCCTCCGTCTTAGACCTGGGCCTCCGTCAGCTGACAGCCCCAGCTCTTTGCTCTGGACTCTGCGCAGCCCCTGCCTGGATTCCCTGCCTGGCTTTGCCGTCCTCCCTCCCTCACAGGCCTGTCCTCCTGCTCACTGACTGCTTGTCTGGATGTGCCCCCCGTCGCCCATCTGTTCTGCAGCCCATTTATCTTCCTGGCCTGGCCTGGCCTCACCCCATCCCCGTTTGCCGCATCCCTTATAACTCAGAGTAGTTCTAGTTCCCCCTGGCCACAGGCCTCGTCCAGAGGGCTCACGGGGTTTCATCTAAACACATCTTACAACCGGGTAGTGAGGCGCGGGGAGGGCCAGTTCAGTTTGTAGTTTGGGTATCATCAGCTTCTTTTGCATTATTAAAAAGTATAACGCGAGGTATAGCTGTGTTCCTTCGAGGGTGTCCTGGTGGTGAGCTAGACGATGTTTGCGGAGGGTGAACGGTGAGTCTTACTCAAAATGGTTAATAGTAGCAGCTGAGTGCCCCCAGATCCGAGTGGGTGCAGGATGTGAGCCATCAATTTAGTTGTAGCTGGAATGAACCGTCATGGAAGTTACTATTACAACACTCCTTCGGCGTCTATAATAAAACAATACTTATGATAAAACTTCTATGAAATACTTATAATAGAAACAATTATGGTTTACCTAAAAGTCAAAGTTGGGGGGACACCCTGAGAGTAGTTTGCTAAATCTGGCAGCCCCGTTTAACGGTGCCTCATTCCCAGCTATGCTAACCTGAACATCGGGTCCACTTTCTCGCCATAAAGTTGAAATTCTCCGCCTTTCTAGCACACAGGAGGTGCTCAAGAGCTGTTTGCTGTATTTTGTTTTATTTGAAGGAGAAGGACGGAAATCACAAAGTGAAAGTCAAACACAGGGAAAGCAGCATAACAGAACAGTGCAAGGGCCCCATTTCCAGACAGTCATGCGGCCTGTTGCTGCAGCGGAGACCTGCGTGCGTGTGACTCTCTCCCCAGGGAATGACCACGGGAATTTGGTTTATATCATATTTGGAAAAGCAGCAAATTGCTTGTCTGGAGACACTGAAGTGCAGCATTGTGGACGTTCCGGAAAGGCTCGCCCACGGCAGGGGCAGCTCTGCGTTGGCTTGGTTGGGTGGCACACGGGCCGTTCCTTAACAAGCTTTTCCAGTAGCCACGGTCCCAAGCTGTCACTTTTCCACCATGTGCAGTTTGCTCTAATCCCGGAGAAGGACCCTAATGAGGCCATCGGTGCCAGTCTGGGGGACACGGTGCGATTTAGCAAACTGCGTCGAACCATGCGGCGTCTGTGGGCCTGGTGGGTGGAGCCCCTGGCAGGGCATTTCAGGTGATCCGGAGGTGATGCCGCCCTGATTCCCTGCATCCCAGCCACACCGGGCCCTTCGGGCTCCCCACTGGGCCGTGTTCTCTCAGGACTGCCACGTCTTTGCTCCTGCCAGTGCTCCGGCCCCAGTGCTCCTGCCCCAGTGCTCCTGCCCCAGTGCTCCTGCCAGTGCTCCGGCCCCAGGTGCTCCTGCCAGTGCTCTGGCCCCAGTGCTTCTGCCAGTACTCCGGCCCCAGTGCTCCTGCCAGTGCTCCTGCCCCAGTGCTCCTGCCAGTACTCCTGCCCCAGTGCTCCTGCTAGTGATCCGGCCCCAGGTGCTCCTGCCAGTGCTCCTGCCCCAGGTGCTCCTGCCAGTGCTCCGGCCCCAGGTGCTCCTGCCAGTGCTCCTGCCCCAGTGCTCCTGCCAGTACTCCTGCCCCAGGTGCTCCTGCCAGTGCTCCGGCCCCAGGTGCTCCTGCCAGTGCTCCTGCCCCAGTGCTCCTGCCAGTACTCCTGCCCCAGGTGCTCCTGCCAGTGCTCCGGCCCCAGTGCTCCTGCCAGTACTCCGGCCCCAGGTGCTCCTGCCAGTGCTCCTGCCCCAGTGCTCCTGCCAGTGCTCCGGCCCCAGGTGCTCCTGCCAGTGCTCCGGCCTCAGGTGTTTTCCTCCATCCGTGCTCCACGGCAGGTCCTAGGCCTCCTCCCACATTTCCCTGCAAAGTCTCCAGTGCTCTGTGTGACATTCCCCAGCTTCTGATCTCCTCTCACCTGAGCCCCTTTCTACCTCTGCTAATGCCCAGATGGGCGGGGGGAGACCCCCCATTTTTGGGGCTCCACATGAGTCAGAGATCTTTATGTGTTGGGAATTGCATCCAGCTATGAAGAACAGGAACTTTCCAAAAAATGGCTCAAACCAATGGGGAGTTTCATTTTTCTACTTAAATGTGTTGTCCAGGGCTGGCCTTGTAGGGCCGGTGTGCTTAGCTCTGACGGACAGGAGGCTCCTCGTTTTTTCAGATGTGCCGTCCATGATCCTGCATCCCGGCCCAGGGAGCATTTATTTCTGGGAGATTGTCAGGGCTGGGGCCGTCCCATTCATTCCCCTGGTATTTTTGTCATTGTTCACATCCTCATGGCACAGAAAATAATGACTATGCACTAAAAGCTTATTAAATGAATGATAATTCATGAATAACTAATGGAGAATTTGTCACTTGGAGAAAAGGGGAAAATATATATTTGATCATTATAAATAAACCTCAAAGCCCAGATCTATGGAATTAAGAAGACTATTTAGTGCTCTCCCATATTTCATTTAGATATTTTGGTTTATTTGAGAAAATATCCATTTTTTAGGCTCTTACTGTGTTGATTTGAAAAATGAGCTTAAAATATAGCCTCCAAGTTAGACCATAATGTATTCCTAAAACACATGTTATAAAGTGGAATGTGCTTCTTATGGAAACAATATTATAATTGACACTTATATTTTCAACCAAGGATTTGTCAACAAATAAATCACAGAAATGGTGATTAGTATGTCATAAAAACACAAAGCCAGAACAATAATTTAAAAGTGTAAAATTGTGCCTTATGTCCTAGAAAATGAACATACACTCACAGTAAATATTTATGAAACAAAGGGTCCAACTGTACTGTAAATTGTATATTTTACACACAAAATGCAACGCTCTTGTGCCGTAAACATGACTTAAAACTAACATGCTGGTGTAATGATCCTTGAAGGGTTTGGAGTAGATCCCACTGATCCCGTAACCTCCGGGCTCACCACAATCCCTGTCCCATAGAAAGTCCTCAGCAAATGTCTGTGCATGGAATTAAGCTGAGACGTCCGTGCAGCGTGCACACAGCCCTGTCACGCCCTTCGTCTTTTTACTTTCTCAATCATCCTTCCGTGTCGTTAGTTGTGTGCAGAGCATCCCGATTTACGGGTAAACTGAGGCCTGTAACGACTTAGTGACTCGTTTTCTCAAGGTCAGAAAGTCAAGTCGCGGGGCCAAATCTCCAAGTTCCAAAGGCTTGCGGGTGGCCTCGCGCAGGCATCCGGATTCCCATGGCCCGGGTCTGCGGCGAAGCTCCAACCTCCAGGCTCCTTTTCTCTTAGTAGGTTTTCTTGGGCTAGAAACGTTCCACGCCGTATTATCCATCTTAGTCGTGGGGCTGCTATCGACGAGCATGATGGAAACGGGTGTTTTTCTCAACAAGTGGTAGTTTCCACAGGAAAACGATTTATCCCTAATTCTTTATTTTTATTAAGAATCGTAGTTTGCTCTCAGGACGAAGAAGGGCCGCCACATCGTCTACATAGCGATGAGCAATACATTTAGTCCACTTGGCCTTCGGGTCGGGACTCCAAACACTTCCCATTCCACGGGAAACTGCACACAGTAACCGTCACCAAAAGCTGTGGTTTTATACAGCCCCGGGGCGTCTTCCGAGGATCGCTAACGTGGGAGGGCCACGGGATGCCAAGAGGGCATCGCCCACCGCACAGTCGGCGCCTCGCCGCGTTCAAAGCCGTGACTTCTGAGTCTAGACTGTGCATCATTGTTCCAGTCCCTTCTCTGCTTCTTGCCAGGAGAGTGGTCTCAGCGAGTTACTGAATCCGCTCTGGGTCATGGTTTTCTCATCAAAAAATGGGGACGAGCATGGTCCCTACCTCTTACGACTGTGAGGGTTGAACGTATGAAAGTAGGCCAAGCATTGCTTGGCAGGAAGGGGGTGTCTGACGAGTGGGAGCAGGGACTCTTGCTGGTTTTATATTTCGAGCGATGGTGGCATCTCTCATGGTCTGCCTAAAATGTGTGGGGAGTTCGGAAGCAAGATAATTGCTTTTATTATGGGATGTTAGTAAAACCCAAATTAATGGTATCTGAATGCAGATTGAATTCCTGTCATACACAACGCAGAGTGTGGGTTCGGTTTATCACAATCGTGAGAGTCACAAATGGAGCCAAAGCTGTGCTTACCCCCAGCTCGTAAACCGTGCACGCGGGTGATCCTCTGTGTTCACCGCGCCTTTTGCTCACACAGTTGACACATTGCAGGCGCTCGATAAATATTTACTTTTGTAAAGATTTTTTTCTGTAAAGATTTTATTTATTTGTTCATGAGAGACACAGAGAGAGAAGCAGAGACAGAGGTAGAGGGAGAAGCAGGGTCCACGCAGGGAGCCCGACGTGGGACTCGATTCCAGGTCCCCAGGATCAGGCCCTGGACTGAAGGCGGCCTAAACCGCTGAGCCACCCGGGCTGCCTATTTTTTTTTAAAGATTTTAAAAATATACTTATTCATGAGACACACAGAGAGGGGCAGAGACACAGGGAGAGCGAGAAGCAGGCTCCTTGCAGGGACCCCAATGCAGGACTCAATCCCGGGACCCCGGGATCACGCCCTGAGTGGAAGGCAGACGCTCAACCACTGAGCCCCCCAGGTGCCCCTCAATAAATATTTCTATAATTAATGAGTAGATAAATGAGCAAAATAATTACTAGCATTTCCACAAGTCTGACTTGTGATTAAGTCACCCCACAGCTACCCAGTACACGAAGTAAGCCGCTGTAGGAGGTGACCACACTGATTGTACTACTAAATGTGCAAACCTGATATGTAGATGAACTCTCGTGAAATACAGTTCTTTTGAAGTTTATAAGGATATGATGCTCTACAAATTTTATTAGTGCTAATTGTTGGTCTCTCAATCACTGCAATCCCAATATTTCCACATTACCTCTGCTCTGGTTAATCATAGAAACCATAATAGAAAAAAAAAAGAGGCTATAATTTAATGCATCTACATCTGCCGTGATGGAATGGGTATCTGTGCCTGTTAAGTAGGAGCTAAATGTTTAAAAAAATGTATTTAAATATGATCTTTGCAGAGTGCAATGACTCTTTCTGAGTAGAGACCTTCGTATTTCATGTTCCGTCTCTGTCCCGAAGATTTTGTTGCTGCCCAACCATTAATAATTCACAAGTAAGGGCAGCCCGGGGGGGCTCAGCAGTTTGGCGCCGCCTTCAGCCCAGGACCTGACCCTGGAGACCCGGGATCGAGTCCCGGGTCGGGCTCCTTGTATGGAGCCTGCTTCCCCCCCTGCCTGTGTCTCTGCCTCTCTCTCTCTCTCTCTCATGAATAAATTAAAAAAATAATAATAATTCACAAGTAGCTTCTTCAGGAGTCATGCACCGGGGTCATTTTGGGTGGTTCCCCTCTGGCTGCTTTACTAGCTTCAGGAGAGGTGAAAGAAGCGCCCCTTTCCTTGCTGAGCGCTTGGTGAGGCACGACCTAGGGGTTTGACGCCTCTGCCATAAGGCGCATCCCAAGCAGCGAGCCACCGTGTTCGTTTGAAGAGCACGTGGAAGCGCGGGACCCTGTGTGCGGGCGGGTCCTGCCAACGTACGGTGCTCTCGGGTCCTCAGGTTTTCTTCGCTTATTGGCTCTTGGGAACTGGACGCTTTGCCACATCAACGACGTTAGCAAATGAGACGGAGAAAGCACGACCTCCCGGCCTCCCTCCCCACTCCGCGTCCTGCAACCGCCGTTTCTGTGGAAAACCTCATTCCACACCCGGCTCTTCCCCGTGCTCGGTCCTGTGCTTTGGTAGGACACACGAACTCATTAAAGGGTGCGTGGACCAGTGATGTCAGAAAGGTTTCTCCGGGGCAGCCCTAGGACTGAGGCCGCCATCTGTGTCTGATCCTCTGTGTAGGGCCCCGAATGCCAAGGAAGACTTTTGGATGCATCGGGCCTTACAGCAGGAGACCTTACAGAAGGTCCTCATCCTAAGGGTCTGGGGGTTGAAGGGAGGAATACAGTCATATCCTCGGTGACGGGAGGTTCTCGCCATGGGATACTCTGGGCGCCGGGACCGGTGCCACGTCCTGACCTTATGCCCGTCGTCTCATGGAATCCTCAGAGCACCCGTTTTAGGATGAAGAGCCCAGGGCTGGGAATAAGCAGCTCGTCTAAGGTCACAGACCAGCAGGGCTCAACCCCGAGTGTCCTGGCTCCTGTTTCTGTTTCCCTCTCTTCCCCTGCCCGGTCCCCGCCCCCTGCAAACCACTGTGCTTTGGTGACTGGGCTGTCCCTGCAGAAGAGGCCACACGCAGTCCTGTTGCTCTGTTGAGCACAGCAGGGAAGGCGCATCCGGCCGCCCGCTGTCTGTGGGTTCAGGCCACGCTCATGTCACCCTCTTCTGCAGAAGCAAATACTCTGCTCTCTGCCCATGACCCCTGGTTCTCTTTCTGATCGTTTGTAAACACGACGAGGCAAGGATATGATTAATCACCAAACTTCAAACTCCAGTTTGGGGAATGTGATTAATTATCAACCTTCAAGCCTATTGCAGGCATAGGGTTGTGATACTATTTTATATTTGCTGGTTGGTTTGTTCTGGTTTTGTTGGCGTTTTAGGGACCCTCTTTCTTTTTAATGACAACAGATCCTTCTGCAAACAGCACTAAATGAACAAGATCAATTAAAATACAGGAGGGAAAAAAAAAAACCCAAACCAACCCTTGCCCTTGGGAACGGAGCCTCTGACAACTGCATATAAACCCTCCTTAAGCCGAGCTTGCCGTGAGCTGGCTGGACAAAGTGACATTTGCACAGAAATGCCCTGCAGGCGAAGGAAACCAGAGTTGAAACTGAGCCACCATAAACATTGCGGCTCATAAACCTGAAAACAGGAAGGGTGACCTTTCCAAAGGCTAGAAATGCACTTTTCAGCCTCTAACATTCAGACAATTTTTGGTGTCAAAATCTCCTCGAGCTCCAAGTTACTGTTTTTATAAACGTGGCCAAGTCAAAGCCCACGGTAGCCGAAAGCTTGGGTCTTCACATGGAGCCGGCACGGGGCCCGGCTCTTCCCGGGAGGGGCCCGACTGGCCGGTGGGCATCTCTGAAAGCCCTTTGCCACCATCGTTTCTGTTTACAGTTGACGTTAAAGTCAATCGGAGGAGGACAATCATCATATGGTCTCACTCATAAGGGGAATATAAGAAATAGTGAAAAGGGATCATAGGGGAAAGGAGGGGAAGTGAGTGGGAAAAATTAGAGGGAGACAAACCATGAGAGACTCCTAACTCTGGGAAAGGAACAAGGGGTAGTGGAAGGGGAGGTGGGCGAGGGGTTGGGGTGACTGGGTGACGGGCACTGAGGGGGGCACGGGATGGGATGAGCACTGGGTGTTACACTATATGTTGGCAAATTTAATTAAATTAAAAAAATGTAAAGAAAAAAAAGAAGAATTGCAGACATGACTGTCCAACCCTCTTACCCTTTGCCGCCGTGTCCATCCCCAGCTAGGCCAACCTTCCTAACAATCCACTTTCCTCGAAAGATGCTAGAGCAGTAACGACTCAGGATTACTCAGTTCTCAGAAGATTTGGGTACAAACTTGGGGTTCAGGGAACCAGGAGGGTTTAGTGGAAGGACAAGGAGGCTTGGCGGCCTGCGTCCAGCTGCCTGATGGGCTCTCGCCAGAAAGGAGGCGGTAGCGGGCCCTGGGCCTCTGATTGCTCGGCTCCCTTTACCAGCCCTGTGGTCTCGGCTCCTGGCCCCCGTGTTCTGGGCTTTGCAACGGCTCACACCCGAAATCCCCCCTCCGAGGACTCTCCCAGGCTGCGGAGCTGCAGTGCCCACAGATGCACAAGGACACGGGCAGGGGACGGGTAGGGCCTCAGAGTCAACGTCAGTAGTCGAGGGTAGTTGACTTAGTAGTTTGTGTCGGTGCAAGGCCATGTAAGGCCGTGGAGCCCCCCTTGGCCCAAGCAGGGCAGGGGTGGGGGGGTGATTTATGTTCCGGAGCTCTCCCTTGCAGAGGGCCCGGCTCCCCTCCCAGGGACTTCGCCCGTCCCTGCACCTTTACTGGTGCCCTCCTCCTCCCCCGACAAGTTCCCCGGGAGCATCGCCGTCATAAATCACCAGCACAAAAATCCTTACTCAACGTCTGCTTCCGAGTAAGGGTTATTCGGTTAATTCTGAAAAATAAGATTAGGGCCGGCGGACAACGGTTAGAAGACTTGGCCTCAACACAAGAAGACTTTTTACAAATTGCATATCTCACATGTGATTTCTGAGAAACTACCCAGAAATATTTAACCAGGGGCTGGATGAGTAATTTCTGGTGCCTTGGAGGAGTTCGTGTCCCGGGTATGAGGCCTCCGCTCTCTCTCTGGGTCGAGCCGGGAGTGCAGGCGAGTGGGCTGTGCGGTGGGGCAGCTGCGACAGGTGAGGGACGTTATGTTAAACTGGCTCCAAGGTAACACCTGTGGGAGAACCGCACCTTACAGGAATGTGAGAGACCGATTAATGCAGAAAACATTTGTTATTCCAAAAGGGAGAGAGCAGGCTGGTGACTGGGGACTGGTACACACAGGGGATGACACACAGAGGCGGTTCGGGCCTCGCCGTGGCCGAGCGGAGTTTCTATCGACCTGGTCAGTGATGTTTGCAACCCTTCGGCTTTCCTCGGATGGCCTCCACCTTCGAGGGTGGGACACCCCCCCCCCCCCCCCCCGACACGACAAGATCAGTAACTGCTCCGACACCACCTCGCCCCCCGCACAGCCTTCGATGGCTCCCCTCTACCCAGAGCTTAGAACCTCCATTTCGCGGCTGGGCAGGTGCAGGTTCTCACACAGGCCTGGGGACAGGTTTGATGGCAGCGGAGACCGTTTTTGTCTTGTCTGCGTCCCGAGAGAGAGGAAGGGGCCTCATACGGGGCCGAGTTCAACCGGTACAAGGGAGCGTCACGTTCGGAGAGGGTGGTGGGCGGGTTAGAGACTAACAGGAAAGAGAAAAGCAAAACAATCATGAGAAGCCAAGTTTTGGGGGAAAATCCCCCAACAAATCCTCAAGTTAAAAAGTTGAAAAAGAAGGAATACTAGGATTGCCCTGAGGGGAACTAATAAAGGTGGGCGTGAAATACTTCTCAGAGCAGAGCTGAGAAAATTTCCGCCAAATGGCACCTTCCCAGAAGTACCGGGTGGTTGGGAACTTTGATATTCCCACTTCCTGGCCTCAATCTGACTACGTAAAATCGAGATTCGTTTGTAATCACTTTGTACTACCCTCGTTTCTCCGGGTTCCTCCAAGTCCTTTACTCATTGATTTTACTCATGTAACCGTCCTCATCTCAGCCAAACCAAATTCTACTCATCCCTAAGGGCCAGCATTGGGCTCCTCACTGCAGGATTTTTCAGTCATTCCAGACTCTTAATATCTGTTGAAACCAAACCACAGTTCTCATACCATTTATTTGACCCGTATCGTGAAATGCTTTCAGGGATTTTCTCATTCTTTCTTTTTTTTTAAATTTCTTTTTCATTTATTTATGATAGTCACAGAGAGAGAGAGAGAGAGGCAGAGACACAGGCAGAGGGAGAAGCAGGCTCCATGCACCGGGAGCCCGACGTGGGGCTCGATCCCGGGTCTCCAGGATCGCGCCCTGGGCCAAAGGCAGGCGCCAAACCACTGCGCCACCCAGGGATCCCTCATTCTTTCCTATATGGCAGCTTGCACATCAGGTTCGCATGTATTTATCTCTTGCGTGCTACGTGAAGTTGCTTAGGCCTTGACCTCCCAAGTGGATCTCAATCCAGGGAGCCACCCACCATCTATGCAAATTACATCCATTTGGGTTATAAGATTTTCACCTAAGAAAATAAACGCTCTGTGTTGAGGGTTTAGGAAAGATTCCTGGCGACTGGTGTGTGTCAGGGAGCCTTGATGGCAGCTGGGGAGAAGAACCCAGCATTTGGAGGGCGTAACAGACTCAGAACCTTCAGGGTGAGCATGTAGCCTCCGCAGAAGAAAAACCCATGGTAACAGCAATAATCGGTAATAATAATTAGCACCGTGCTAAAGGCTTTACTTAGGTGATATCACTTAATCCTTCAACAATAAATTTCATTTTGTTGGTAGGTATTATAATTCTCATCCTAAAGATGAGGAGGTTGAGGCTTAAAAATGATCATTAATTCACCCAAAGTCATGTACGCTGTTGAGTAGTGGAGACTAGATTCCAAGAGTGTTTTAAGTGTGTTATATACACTGTTCCAATAGCAAGATTATGTGTGACATTTACAGTTTCGAAGGAATGTGAAAATTTGTCTCTTGCGGGTTAGCTGCTCTGTCAAAGATTTGGGAGCTGTAAGACCCTAATGGAGCAGAGACGACAACTTATGATGTAAATGCTCAGTTTTGTTTCTTATTTTCACCTCCTGTTCAGGCCCTTTGTATTCCCTCCCAGCACCCACATGTAAGGCATTTCTTTGGAGCATCATTTAGTGCTCGTCCAATGGCTTCTGCGATTCCGAGGAGCCCCTTGGGGTAGTGGAGGGGACCACGGGGACAGACGTCCGGTCCTTGCTTCTACTACCTAGAGTTGCAGGCTCCTGAGACTGGAGGTCAGGGGGACTCTGGCTTTATCTGAGTTGCTTAATTATGTGAAAACACAGAACTATACCAAATGATACACGGCTGATCATTAATTAGAGGTTTGAGAAATATAAACATTTATTACATTATTCTCCATACTTTTCTCCATTTTTACTTCATACAATGATATATGTTTTTGATTAAATTTGTTAGAAAGTTTCTATTTTCCTTTGAATTTTATAAACAGAAAAAAAAACAAAAACAAAGCTAAAGCCAAACAAAACTATGATGTTTTTGCCCCACCATCATGCTATTTTAAGACTAGTAAAATACAGAGGACATAATTTCAGAATTAAGATGAATCATTTAGTTCCTGAAAACCTCATTTTATCCTCTTTATTGTCTATTTCTTTTCCTTGGTGTGGTGAGAACTTTGTCACGGCCTTTACCCAGCTACGTACTGGCGCTTGGGACCTGTTGAAATGGACAATGTTAAGCTCACTTGTGCCCTCCTGTTGTGTCTCTGAAACATCTGGGGTCTTTATATACAGACAAAGCGGAGGAGAATTTAAGGCACTTGACTGCCTCAAGACAAGTTTCACTATACTTTTGACCTGGATTCTGTTTTGGGTTCACATGAAATTATTTATCCATTGACCCCCATCAAGCTTTCTGCCTTCGCTCCCTCCCTCCTCTCAAGTTTGGTGCATCAATCACATATGAAAAAGTCTACGGGGATCCCTGGGTGGCGCAGCGGTTTGGCGCCTGCCTTTGGCCCAGGGCGCGATCCTGGAGACCCGAGATCGAATCCCACATTGGGCTCCCGGTGCTGCTTCTCCCTCTGCCTATGTCTCTGCCTCTCTCTCTCTCTCTGTGTGACTATCATAAATAAATAAAAATTAAAAAAAAAAGAAAAAGTCTACATACAAATATAAATGACACAACCAGATCGCGTAGAAATGCACGGTGAATCCACAGACCCAGTGTCTGGATATTTGTCGAAGGAAGAATAACGTTACAGTCAGCAACTCTCGCACCGTGGCATCGACTGGCATCTCCCACACCACGAAGTGTTTAGCTCATTAACTCTCTGCAAAATTGTGTCTCCCAGCCATAACCTGGTCTTTCTGATTGTTCTCAGAAGCAAACTGTGTCCAGGGTAGCAGGTTTTGCTCAGCTGGGGATGCTCTGTCGTGAGCTTTTCCCCTTGCTGTCCATCACAGCTTGGGTTTGGCAATTATTAGGAGTCGTGGCATGAAGCGGTGACTCCCTGTAGTTCATTGAGAGAGTGGGGCTTTGTAATGGGGGGACAAAGCCGGGGATCCGACGGTGGCTCTGAAATCTGTGGAGCTTTATTGTTGTGAGTTCGTGGTGTCAAGTTTGGTTCTGTTGCCATGGTGTTTGGCTACTTGGATTGTTTGTTTTAGCTTTTGTAAATGTGCCCAGATATGGGATGTGCATTCAGTCCCCTGAAAGGAGGCTGAGGAAGTACGGTGAAAGAGGAAATAATTACACTCTGGTTTGGGAGTGAGTCAGAATCCCAAGGTATTATTTATTACTTGGGTTCATATAAATGCACTCCTCAGCTTCCTTTTCAGAAATGAATTTCTGCTTTCATTTCGTGGTAATCAATATTTGCAGCCCTGATCCCTGCAATCAAACATGGAACTCAGATTAACATTCAAACTAACAATATTTAAACAGGAAATTTGAACTTGATATGAGGATTACAGTCTTTACCCTTCAAACAAGACAAGGTTTACATAATCAGCCTTCATAATATCTTTTGCCAGTGCCTGACATTTTCCCCGGGTTTTGGCCTTTCCACTTTCAATGTGATGTTTTGAACGAAAATTATTACCTACTAAACAATTTTTTTCCCCATTTCTTCATCTAAAACTTGCACAAGATGACCTGCTCCTTAGTTTTCTAACCAGAGATTCAATGGCTGTCTCTACGTGGATCCAGGAAAATAAGTGGAGCTTCCCTGCACCAAATGTGAGTCCTAATTGTTTAAAATCCCACGTGCAATACTTCAGAATCCTGAAGCTTTCCCAAAGAGCAAATTTCAACAAACGAGGTGAACCAACGTAAGGGGCCTGGTATAGATTGCCAGTGTGGATCTTCATTTATTTATTCATTTATGCATGCATTGTTCTTTCATTCTTGCCTTCATACATTTCATAATGCATATATTCACCTGTTTAGTCACAAGTTAATCGTCATGCATTCAACAGGATTCACTGTATGAGGTACCAGGCAAAAGGGGTAGAGTGGGGAATTAGAGATAAATAAGATTTACCTTAAAGGGGGACACAGAGCAAATGGAGAAAAGACGTGAGCCCACCTAGTAACAGCAGGCTGCATTACAGTCCTGAACGGAGATAGTTTTGAAGCATTACAGCTCTGAAAAATAGGGGTTTATTTTAACTTGAGTGTTGGTGAAGACAGCTGGAAAAGACCTTATGGAGGGCATGGATCTCCATCTGGAACCTAAAGATTGTTCATTCATTCATTCATTCATTCATTTTTGAGGGAGAGGAGGAGCGGAGGGAGAGGGAGAGGGAAGGAATCTTAAGTGGGCTTCATGCCCAGTGTGGAGTCCAACTCGGGGCTTGATCTCATGACCCTAAGATCATGATCTGAGCTGAGATCAAGAGTCAGACGCTTAATGGACTGAGCCCCCCAGGTGAGCCTGGAACTTACAGATAATCTGGTTTTGTCTGGGAGATAAATAAATTGTAGGGAATTTCGGGCAGAGGGAACTGGGCAAAGGTAATGATTTCTAATAAAAAAAAATGATTGAGTTTAGAAATTTTCCAAGTTGAGATTCACTCACGTACCTTTTAGCTTTTATCTAAATGATGCCCAACAACTGGCTAGACTGAACATTTTCCATGATCAGATGATTTCCTTGGCACATCATAGACAGAGCCACAGGGGAGCTAAGTGATCTACCATGTTCTACTCTGTAAATCTTGGAGTCTCAGGGGGAACTGAAATCTGTCTTCTGACTTGTCTTTGCCTACTACCCAGCATTCTCATTCTTTTTCCAGTGAATAACAAACAGACCCTGCAAGTTTGGGTTGCAGTAGACTGGAATCCACACTAAAAGTTTGCTTTAATGTAACACGTTGCTTTAAACGTCTAACACTTGCTTTGGTTCACAAATCAATTAAATATTGATGACTCCTAACACCATATCCCAGACGCTCTTCTGAGTCCTTCCTGCACATCCTCAACTGCTTCCTAGACACCTCCCCAGAAATGTGCCACAGAAACCACAAATTTCCAAGCTAAACAGTGCATCTGCTCTCTTTACTGGCTCCCTCTATTTTCTATCTAAAGTCATCGCCGATAAAACACGGAGGGAGCATCGGAGTTACCACCGTTGTCCTCTTCTCCTTTGACCACTCTCTGTGGCCATCTAACCTGTGTCTTACCAATTGTAGTCACACCCAATTCTGTGGCCTCCAGTTTCACCCCACTCTAATCCACTAGTGTTTAAGAAAAGTTGCTCTTCTCATTCCTGTCGAGGTTCTCAGAACGCTTCTTTCTTATTTTGCCACAATCTCTAAATCCTTGAATACGGACATTTTGAGCCACCAGTCAAATAAATTGCTGTTCTCCCAAAACACCATGTCTTTTTTTTTTTTTTTCTTTTCTACTGGGAAACAGACCTGAAGCAGATCCTGTGTGATTCCTGCTAAAACACTCTCAGAAAGATTTTTCTCAGCTACTTCTTTGTTTGACCAATATGTTGCCTGCACCACAGTGAGAACACGTGAAATAGCAACTGACAGTTTGTTTATGAGCAATCATTTCTTGTTCATCTTGTGTCATCCTCTTCTTCTCAAATAATTAGTGCAATACTTGGTATAGTTTAGCTTGAACAATTGCCAAATCTATGGTAATCTTTCTGAATATTGCACGTTGACTTGAATGCAATAAGATGCCGCTGGATTTCTCAGGAATAACTTTATATTTGTGGAATTCGGACTCTATAGCATCTTCTAAATCAGGTGTTATTCTGGGAGTCAGTATAAAGGTTCTTTGAGAGAGGGAGAGAAAACTACCCAACATTCAGTAGGACCAGTTCCAGAAGAGGTTATGTTTCTATACGGCTCCAACATTTGTGACATCTAGACTCTTATTTTTAGTACCTGCTCCAAAAATTGGAGCCAACCATTTTAATCTCTGTTGTCGGGGTGTCCTAGAGATGGTTGATACTGAAGATCTTTTTAAAATTGAATAACATCAGAAGCGTTGGATAGTATTGTTATTATTGATGCTGAGAGTTACCCTATCCTAAGTCTTTATCTCAAAGTTAGAAAAAAAAAAAACAAAACAAAACTTAGGCTGCAGTCATTAAAACATTTTTAAAGCAATCCTCCGAATCAACTTGTGCTGTTTAATTATTTAATTCTGACTGTTTGAGAGCCTAATGATGGACCTAAGCCTTGCTGACTTTAATGAAGTCCAATTTCAAATCTCATTTTAAAAAGAATCAAGGGAAATTTCTGCTCCAGTCTTATTTGGCAAGACTTCTCCACCTCCGTTTTTCTCTTTTGTTGAATGAGCATTATCAATTAGCTGTGAAGAAGTTCCTAGAAAAAAAAATTGTTATTAATTTAATGTACATTTATTAGTCACTTAGATAATGGGAAAGTTTGGATGCAGATTCAATTATCAAGTCCCCTTACATTTTCAACAGTATCTGAATCAAGAAGAATGGTCCATTAATTACCTGTATTGTCAAGAGAGTCACTCAGGAGACTTTGGAAGAAAAGGAGTATTCATTAGTAGAAACAGAAAATGGATGGAGCTTGAGTTCTTCATTTCTCGGTTTCATGCCAACTTTGAAAATGGCCTCGCTGCAACTCTTAGCAGTAGATTCCTGTAATTGCAGAGGACTTAATAATGTGTCTAGAACATCAGGATATGGCTTGCATTGTCACCCACAAATGCAACTTCTGGTTGTTGGATTTCTGCTGCAAGGTGCCTTTTCTTGTGCCAGAAAACCTTGTACATCTTCAAGTTACCTTCTGATCCAATTTCTTTGTAACTGGGCCCAGACTCAAGGTTAACAGGGAAAGAGAAAAAGTTGTCTGCCTTTGGCCTGCACTACACAGCTGTCACCTTTGGGTATCCAGAGCCTTCTATGCAGCCACCGGTGCTTACCTTGGCTCACAGTGAGTTTCCCGTGTTGACAAAGGATGACTTTTCCAGTATGTGGTGGTTTCTGGAATGATTTCCGGAATGCTGAAGTTCTTGAAATCACACAGCTCATGCCATATGATTGATTCTTGAAAATCATTCAACAAGATCAAAGTCTGGTTTACTACCAATCTTTAACTCATTAATCAGTATTTACTGAGGAGTTGCAGGTTGTCAGGCAGCAGGACACAGTGAGTCCCGAGATGCCCCTCTCTCCAAGACACTTAAAATATAGGAGGCAGAGACAAATAAAAACACTGGTGCACAACCTCAGTTCTCTTTGGTGCTGGCTAGTTGTGTCATCCCATTTGTAGATGAAGAAATTGAAGAAGAGGCAACACAACTGGTTAAATACTAAGAAATGCTAGAATTTAAAATACGATGGTCTGATGATAGAGCCCAGGATCTTGCTAAGTCATGATCTTGTTCCAGTTATTGGCGTAAGATTGTTTTGAGTAATTGGAATAGGATTGTTTTGAGGAATAAATGAAATAACCCATTCAAAGTTGCATCGCACTTGTCATTCGCTAAATGCCCACCTAAATGTTAAATGCTAAATGTTCGTTGACGTTATTGTTATTTTAATTATTATCTCCCTATCGCTCATGTTGGAAGAGCGAAGTGGTCAAGCATGGTCTGTGCAATCAAATCCTGACTTGGATACTAAAAATGCCTGTGACCTTTGGCAGCATATTTAACTCCCTCAGACCTCAGTTTCCTGGAAAATGGAGATTATGGCGATAGCCCTCAGCAGCAGGGAACCTTCAAGGGAGTAAGCATCACTTGCTTTCCATCTAGCTCTTGGCTGTAACTCAGACCTCTGCCTACCATGGAGTAAGGGCTCAATAAATATTTGGCAAATGCATGAATATCTCCTAGAATTATTTTAAGGTCTAAATGAGTTAATCAATGTAAAGCGCTCAGGAAAATGCCTGGTATGAGATACGTGTTCAATTGATGTTAACCTGATTTTACTTGTATCACTGCCATTACAGTTGTTATTATCAAATGCCTCTTCCCTCATGAGGTCCTCACTGATTATCTCAACAGGACACGGTCTCTTTCTTCTCTGCACATTTACATGTATTTTCTTGGGCTTCCCTCACGACACAGCTTCCTTTCTGAGCTATAATTTTTCACATGTTTTACCTCCCGTAGGAGACTGGAAATTTTGTGACCACAGGCATTGCTAACACACCTTTGTGACTAGCACAACATGTTAGCAAATCTCTGCTCTGACAACTCCATCCTTTTCTTGCTTAATGAGGCTCCTGTATCTTTGTAGTAAGATTTTGTTTGTTTCTTTGTTTCCTAAGTCAGATACGCAAGGTCGGTCAGAGACAGAAAGCAAGTTAGGTCCACAGTGTCATGGCTTCTCAGGGAAAACATTAGATGCTGCAAGAGCCAGGTTCCTCCCTTCTCAGATGCTGTCTTCCTCCTCCAGGTGCTACCTAGAGGTGTCGATGGGGGAGCACAGGGATGAATGGAAGATGAAATAAGCGTTCTTTCCATGACTATTAATGACATAGGATGATGTTGAAGTCTCTGAAAGTAGATGCTGTTTAAAGGGAGGATGGAAAACCAGAGCTCTCTCAAGTAACAGCTGTGTGTGGATAGAGCTTTAGAGCTACACACAGCATTTTCAGATGGTCTGTGGGTGGGTGGAGGATGTGAAGTGACACAAGAGAGGTAAAGTCCAGGTGAGAGATGCTCAGATATAGGAGAGAGCTCGTTCCCTTAGGATAGGGTTGCGTTTGAGGCTTTAAACAGTGCCCTGTTTATTGCATGTCATTTGGAAATTAATATCTTAGCAAGATAATTCCCAAAAGAATGGTTCCACCCAGTGGTAGGATGCTGTGGCGGAAAGCAAAACAAAACAAAGCATGTGTTTTGGAGCCAGACTGACAGAGATTCTAATCCAGGCTTTGCTGGATCATCTTGGAAAACTACACCTTTCGAGACCTAGCAGCATCTTTGGGGAGAGAGAATGTGGACGTGGTAGTGGTGTTATTAGGGTTTACCGTACCCTCCTGGGCCACAGAAGACCACACCTCTCAGCCCTTTTGGAGCCTGGTTAAGCCATAGGAATAATTGTGGACAGTGGGTTGTAAGCCTAAATGACACAGATCACTTCCAGCTCAGGCAGTGAAACACATGGCACAATTCTTCAATCCCTTTTTCCTCTAAGCAGCCAGAAAGGAGCCTTGTGTTGAGATGGAGCTAAAACACGAAAGCATCTTGGGCATTAAGCACTACATGGAGGACGGTGACTCCAGAAACGTGGCCTCTTAGTGTATCTATATTTTCTTGTTCACTAGCTCAACGAGATAGACAAACGACATAGCATAGCATACGGCACGTTGTAGGCCTTGAGTTAGCTCTCCTCCTTTGCGGGTTTCAGGGAGACGGTTTGGAGTAAGAGAAATGTAGGAACATTCGAGTCCACATAGATGTCCGATTATACAGCCCTTGTGTGAAAGGCTAACCCACCTCTGACACTATTACTTTTATTTGGCACGATGACTTCATATGCTGGAAAGTACCCGGTACAAAAGTGGTGCTTAATAAAACTTGGCTGAATAAAAGTGGCATGGGGGGTCTGCGGCCATTTATTGGGTGTTCCGATGAAGGGCTATTGGGTGGGATATGTTGTTTGGATTCACCAGACTAGACATTTCCTTACATTTGCTTGGGGCTTTAAAGCTAGCGATTCAGTTTCAGAGCAGTTCCTTGGCAGTATCTCCTTTAATGAATGATGTTACATTAACTGTGTTCTCTTCCAAAACCTTCACGCTTCTCCAACAGGACAGGCTGCTACTCACCTCCAAGGTAGCATTCCTTGACATAGAATTGACTCGGACACTAAATGAGGCAGAAGCGTACACAGACTTGCTACTTTCAGTGTTATAGTGTGTGTCCTGCTCTAGGACTGTCTCTGCGGGTCAAGCCATGGCTCAAGGATGGATTCTCTAAGGAGGGGGCACTTTTTTTTTTTCTTGACATGGCTGCATCAGGGTTGCCTCTGATCTGTGGGAGGGGAGGATACTTTTGTTTGCCCAAAGCGAATTAGCATCAGCGTGGGGTACAAATATATGGACACATGGTTGCGGTAGCCAGCCTTCCAAAATGAATCCGGGGAATGTCTGTCTCCTGGTCATCATCCCTTGGTATAATCCCCTCCTCTGGAGCATGGCCTGGACCTAGTGACTTGCTTTAAATGCACTGAGTATGCCAAAGGTATTGGGCTGTTACTTTCGAGACTAGTTATAAGAGGCGATGGCTTTTGTTCTACCCCCACTCTCTTTCTGGCTGGTACTACCTTTCTTGACTTCTGACTTGCTCACTCCGGGGAAGCCAGCTTCCATATGGAGAGGTCAACGTGGCAAGAAACTGAAGGTGGTCTCTGACCAACTGCCAGTGTGGAACTGAGTTCCTGGTCCAAGAGTCCCCGAGAACCAAACCCTGCCAACAACCAATGAGAGAGCTTGGAAACATATATTCTTTCAGCGAGACTTGAGATAAATGAGTCCCTGTCTGACAATTGATTCCAGTCTTTTAAGGGACCCTGAGCTGGGTGAGCCAACGAGGCCGTGCCCAATCCCTGACATACAGCAGCTCTGAGGTGTGAACTGTTTATGCTTCGAGGTTTTGGAGTAATGTGTTATGCAGCAACGGGCAAGTGATGTACATCGTGTAATGCCTTTCTGCTGCTCATCTAGTCTTTCCTCTTCGAATGCTGCTTGGGTGACAGGCTCATCCCTATGTTTCGGCCCCAATGTCCAGCCCTTCGGACCAGCAGTGTGTGTTAGAGGCTCACCTTTGTGCATCAGCATGTGGGGCAACATCATTTATGGAATCACATAGAGTTAGACAAAGGTATTTCTCAAGCAGAGAAGCAGCCACACAGAGAGTAAGAGACGACTACATCAAGAGGCCAGGTGGGCAAGTAGTGCACTCCGGGGGTTTCATACAAACAGTCATCCTTGGCCTGGCCGCCCACAGAATCCCTGGGCAACTACCTCGATGATCCATCAACACAGGCTCTCTCTCAGGGCTGAAGCAATTTAGATCTCTTTCTACTCAAAGCAAGTAAATGATAGAAGACCCATTGTTAACCCAAGGGCACATGTAGACTGGGTCCAACCACAAATCTGTAGGAAGTTTAAGTGGTTGGATATTTGCTTTGATGTCTGGATACCTTTCCTAGCAGCTGTAAGAAGAAGATCCTAGTCAGAATATCCTTTTGAGAAGCAGCAATCAGGAGTACAACCAGTGTCCCCACTTTTCTCGACAAGTCCTTGAGTGTCACTGTTGGTGGGTGGACCCTGGGATCCACTGATGGACTCAAGTCATTGTTCTCACACTGTAGGTACCAAATGACTCCAAGGACCACAGACGTAGAAACTAGACTGATTGAAACCTGGACGGAAATTCACGTAAACCTGTTCAGATGTCAGTCCTCAGTGGTACTTGGGTGCGCTCAGTTGGGAAATAGTTCAAGTCGATAAAAACATTGAATTAAAGGGATATGAACATCTAATTGACTGAGAGCTTACCACCCGGAGAGGAAAGACCACAGGATTTGGGGCGGGCAGTTTGGGCTTTATGAACACGAAGTAATTAAATGGTTGGGGAGTACGTGGTACAATATCATGTGGTTGGGCATTCACTCAGGAACATGGTACGTGCAGCACTTTAAAAAATCAGCCCTGAAGCAAACCTTGTGATTTTTTTTTATGACAATAAAGAGGAGATTTATTATTTCTATCCAGAGGTGATTTCATGCAGTAGAATTGTCAGAATAATAGACATTGGACTTAGGAGTGAAGTTTTAGGGACAAAATGTCTCAATCAAACCTGACCCTATATCTCATTGTGCAGCATTGGGAAAGTTTCTCTAACTTTGCCTCCGTTTCCTCATCTATCAGATAAACGTATCTACTAATAGCACCTAATTCAAGAGATTGAAGTATGGATTAGAACAGCTCGAGGGATATTGAGAGATGAGTTGAGGGGTTGTTCACACGGACCCTGAAGCCAGACTAACAGAATTTGAATGTGAGCTGCGCTACTTCTCAGATGTTTGTTCAGAAAGTAACTTTGCACATGATTGAATTTCTCTGTGCCTCGGTTTCTCACCTGTAAAATGGGGGTAATAATAATTGTACATATTAAATTAGGTGGTAGTGAGAATTGTTTATTAAAAAATACACGAACTAGGGGTGGTGGAAGGGGAGGAGAGAGGGGGTGGGGGTGAATGGGTGACAGGCACTGAGGGGGGCACTTGATGGGATGAGCACTGGGTGTTATTCTGTATGTTGGTAAATTGAACACCAATAAAAATAAATTTATTATTAATAAAAAAAATAAATTTAAAAAATGTATATATAAAGGGAGAATAGGAGTTGGGGACGCCAGAAAAGGAATACGGGTTGGGAGTTCCAGGAAGGCAGGGGGCATGTTGTAGCCTCAGTAGATGGAATGTTCAGGGTTGGCCTCATTAACATGAGGGCAAATGAGCAAAGACTTGAAAAAGACGAGGGGGTATCCGTGCAGTTATCCGGGAGCGTCTCCCAGGCAAAGGGCCCGGACAGACCAAAGCCCTTAGCCGGGAGCGTGCCCGGCATCCCGGACGCGCTACAGGAATCCCGTGTGGCTGGACTAGAGCGGAGCCACAGAGCGGAGTAGAAAATGGGATGAGAGCGCCAACGTGGGTTTTCCGGAATTGCGGATCCCCGGGAAACTTTTAGGATCTTTGGCCTAAAGTCTGAGTAAAATAGGCTGTTCTGTAAGATTATAAACGGAGAAGTGACATGATCTAATTCACGGTCAGGAGGTTAGTTCTGCTCCCGGGTGGAGAATAGGTGTAGAGAGACCAACACACGGGTGGGAAGGCCTTTGTGGCAGGCGCTCTGTTCGGTGTGTTCTTCTGCGTTTCCCGGGATCCCTTTCAGCTAACTTTGCCATGTGCTGGGCTCTGTCCAATGCAGTCGCCACAGGCAATTATGTCACTTCCTCTGGAGGCCCCAAAATCCTAGAAATTGTAGCGCCGTCAGAAGGAAGAGGCCTGGGGTTTCTATGGTACAGCTGGGGGGAGAGTATCTCCTGGGAGAACCACCAGCTCAGGGGCATCTGCTTTGAGCTTTTCATGAGATAAACATCAACTTTCATCGTGTTAGGTCACTCGTATTTGGGGATTGTTTTTTAACAGCAGTTAAGCAAGTTGCTCAATGTAACCTGTTGTAAGGCCACTGCTAGCGACTCAGAAAGAAATGATGGTGTCTCACGTCACTGTGGTAGCAGCACAAGTGGCTGAGAAAATAGAGCCTTCTGGTTGGGATTTGGGGATTTAAAGAAAGAAGAGTATCGAAGTATTTTGACTTCAAGTATTTTTACTTGAACAATTGCAAGGATGGAGCAACTAGGGTGGGGGATCATATGCAGAGCAGTTTGGGTGGGAGGTCAGGAATTTGTTGATTTATTTTCTGAGTTTGGCATAACTATTCGACCTCCAGGTGACATTGTGTATATGTGTGGAGCTCGAGAGAAAGGTCGCACAAACGGGTGCTGAGACTTTGAGTGCAATTTCATAGGATATGTAGAATTTTTTGGCGAGAATTGTTACTTTTGTGAGATTGAGATGTCCTCTCCATGGATATGATGTATATCTTCATTAGGGGTTCTCAGAAAAGTTTGACAAGTTTTTTTTTTTTTTTTTGAGAGAGAGAACACATGCAAGTGAGGGGAAGGGCAGAGGGAGAGGAAGAGAATCTTAAGCAGATGCTTTGCTGAGCGAGAACCCCAACTCGGTGCTGGATCCCACGAGCCCAAGATCATGACCTGAGCCAAAATCAAGAGCCGACTGAGCCATCCAGATGCCTCTGCTTGACAAGTATTTTTGAGCAGTTTTGCACACCTCTGAACATGCACTCCTAGGTACTGAAAGGTTTCTCTCCTTGGTGTCATAATGATGTATTATTTACACAGAATAAAATTCATGCATCCTAAGTGTTCAACTTGAGAAGTTTTGACAGTTGTATAAACCTGTGCGCACCCCGAACAAGGTGCAGGTCGCTTTCACTACCTTAGACATCTTTTTTTATGACCTTTACAATAGAAATTTCACTTGCCACCAAGGTAAGTGCTTTGGGATTTCTATCATTAGTTTCGCCTGTTTGTAGACATCATGTAAATTGGGTTGTACAGTCTGTACTCTTTTGTGTCTGGCTCGTCTTCAACATGCTGTGTTGGGGGTTCTTCCACGTTCTTGCACAAGCAGCATTTCATTTGATTTTATGGCGTGCAATATTCTATGATTATATTACAGTGCATTTCGAGACATTTGGGCTGTTTCCAGTTTTTGCCTATTATGAGCAAATCTCTTAAGAATTCCTAAGAAAATTGCGCAGTCCTCTTTGTGGGGGTGGATGCCTTTCTTTCTCTGGGGTAAATACCTGGGGTGGAATTGCTAAGTCATAGGTAGATGTATAACTCTGTGAGAAATTGCCATATAGTTCTCCAAAGTAAAGGAATTCTTTTACGCTCCCACACCCTTACTGGTTTTCTTCCTTTGTGTATACTTGTCTTTTTTAAAACTTACATCTTGCATTTGTTTCTTGCAAATGGCATGTTAGCAATCAAAGTGATTTTTAATGTTGTTCTTGTGTCAGGGAAAAATTTCGAACTCTTATTAATAATGAGCTTGCACATAACTCTTCTTGGATTTTTCTGTGCCTGTTGGTTAATTCCTACGAGGTACAAACATGCCGTCGTGCTCAAACATTCTCACATAATCAATCTCTCTCCTCAAAGAGTTCATAATTTAATTTTGCATCTAGGGGGCAGAGTGTGATATTTCTCACTAAATATCCATATGTTCCTCCACATTTCCCATCCTCAATTTGGATGGTGTCAATGTCACTAATTCTAGCCAATTCTTAACTCTTTTGAGGCAGTTACAAATGAGTGGGGCATCTCTCTGGTCTTGATTCCCCCTACCCCAAGACCCTCCTCTGTTTCTTCTATGCATTTCTTTAGCTCAAAGCAAAGGATTCTGAATAAAAGAGTTGAAGGTAGAAGCAGCCTGGATCCCTTGATGGGTCCTTAGATAAGAGCATGACTATAGGGTCACCTGGTTCACACTGGATGGTGATTTAAGTGAGAAATATGGCTTTGTTAAGCTATGGAAATTTGGGAGTTTATTTGCACCTGAAGCTTAACTTATCGTGACTTTTACAAAAAGAAGTCAATCGCAAAAATAATTGGCGCTATCTTATGATTAAACTCGGGGTGCCAGGGAAACACAGAGCATACCTGACGCAGTCGTAGACGTTGAGAATGCTCTCTAGAGGAATTAAAGTCTAAACAGAGATTGCAAAAATTAATAGGCACTATTGTGTTCCAGCACAGTCCCTGGCACGGGGTCATCCAAAAATGCTTTCCGAATGAATCAATGAACGCTGTCAACAATCAGAAGAGAGGTGTGTTCCTGAGTACGTCTGCACAGGGTTTCTGATTCATCGAACCCTTGAAAATGTGACGTTCTGTTTGGGCAACTCCTGGAGGCGAGGACTTTCTGGCAAGAGCTCTGTGTGTTCCAACTGCGGATTGATGACCGGAGAATGAAGGCCTGTCTTCTCGCCTGCCGCCCACCGCAGCGCTGACGCCGTGCCGCTCCACCAGACAGGTTTCCCTGGGGTTTGTGTTCCTGTGGGGTGACAGTATTTATATTTCACAGGCAATTCCGTGAGGCTTTTCAAAAACAGAGCAAGCCAGAGCCCAGAGAAGGTAATTAAAAGCAAAACCAAGAGAGAGAACAGGGGTGTTTGCTGGCCTCTGGAAGACCACAAGGCCACAGGCTGGGGGAAGGGGTGGGCAGGGAAAGAGAGGGAGAGGCTGAAAGGGAAGTGGGCCCGGTAACAGCAGCCACCTAATGAATCGCCAACTACATCCGTGGTGACCTGGGGATAAACATCTGAAGGAAACAACAGCTGAGGAGGGAGCCTTTTCATTTTGGATGGAAAGCACTGGAAAGAAATCTTAAACCTACTCATTATCTTCAGTCTTCATGCAATGTTAGGACCTGGCCATCCCATGAAGGCACCATAGGCCAATTATGCACACTTGTCAGTTCCTCCACAGAGGTGAGGATTTTCTTAAAAAGAAAGAGAAACCTAGAGCTTTGTTTTAACACTTGGGGGGACAAAGTAAGCGTTCTTTTAATTGCTTTGTATGTTTTCCCTGATAGATGTTAAATACTCATATAATCAAGCCAAATGCATTTTTTTTTTCCTGGTGAGAACTCCTCTCTATCTAACCACTGACAGATAGTATTAGGTGTAATCTGCTCTGCAAGGGTTGCCATGGTAAGAGTTCATCTGCTTCCCCCTCTTTCCATAAATAACAGAGTGGGAAAAATGCACAGGAAGCCTATATAGAAAAGATGTCTGGGGTTAGAGCAAATGCTTAGCGCTTCGCCGTCATGGAGACTCGCCAGGTGTAGGTTTTGTGTTACATATTTTTTTTTGTATTAAAAACTCTCTCTGTCTTTCTTTACCTCTTTTCTCTTGTTTTGGGTACGTGTCCCGATTTTCAACATTGGACAATTCAGAGCATCACCACCGAGCCCTGGCAGATTTAATTGAGTTAATGAAGTGGCAGTGTGTGTGCGTGCGTGTGTGCGTGCACGTGTGTACGTGCGTGTGTCCGTGCACGTGTGTGCGTTGGTAGATGCAGTTGAGTTTTAGTAGCAGCCCGCTCCTTGTAAATGCCAGCTCTGTCTCACATACATTGGACCTCGGAGTCATCTAATATTTCCAGTGGGGTTTCAAACACAGCTCTGTGTTTCCTTCCCAGGAAGGAAAACTCAGTTATCACTTATTCGCCTGCCGAAAATCTTTAATTTATTTTCGTGGAATTCTTAAGCGATTTCTCTCTTTGAGAGTGAATCACTATGAGGTGACATGAAAACTCTTTCTTCTTTCCCCTCTGAGCAGATCAACCTTCGATGTTCAATTTAGCAAGTGCTCATTTAGTGCCTATTCTGCGCTCTGCGATTTTCTGGGGAATCCGAGGTAATTAAAACATGGTCCTTGTCCTCCAGGAGGTAGTGTTCAGAACATTAGTCTTGGGCTTAGAAGGTTTTCCTTGCAGGCTGGAGCGATGCGGTTCTGGGGCAGATGCCTGAGTGTGCTGTCGAACACCAGGCAGGTTGAGCCCATCGGCGTGAGGAACGTAGGAGGGCGTGAGCGGAGCTGCCTCGGCTGCCCCAAGGCCGACAGGTAGGGAGCGGCACTCTTCTTGCGTGTCCAGTCCTCAGTAGGTCCTAGGGGACCACAGGAACCATAGGGCTGAGGTCAGAGCCATCAGGAGAGTCCTCCGGCCACAGTTCTTCTGTCTTTTGCCAAGAGATTTTTGCTATATTTTAAGCCAGAGCAGCTCTGGGGGTCCTGCTCAGGTCCATCTGCTCTAGCTGGGCCTCGACTTAAAGAGCAGTTGTTGAGTTGGGATGACACGGCGCCTCCATGTGCATCTCCCGAAAGGAACATTCACTTCTTCTTCTTCCTCTTTTTTTAGAGAGAGAGAGAAAGCATGTCTGGTGTGCACACAAGTGGGGGGAGAGCCAGAGGGAGAGAGAGAATCTGAAGCAGGCTCCACGCCCAGAGTGGAGTCCAACATAGGGCTCAATCTCACGACCCTGAGGTCATGACCGGGGCCAGTATCCAGAGTCAGACGCTCAACCAACTGAGCCATCCGGGTGGCCCAGACATTCACTCCGGATATTCAAGGCCTTGGCTGAGGAAGGGGCCAACTACCTGGCCAGGCACAGGGAAGTGATTAGAGTAGCGCGATATCTAGCTACGTGGCTCACAGTTTTATACAGAAAACTTTGATTTCATTTTCACATGATAGAAAAGAATTCATCAGTACGTCAGGTCTGCAGTGGAGTCAATAAAGTAAAGTAAAATAATCTAAAATGTAGTAAATAATGCTATGATAAATAAGTTTAAGAAAAAAGTAAAAAAAAAATTAAAAAAAGAAAAGAAAAAAGATGCATTTAAATAAAAATATCCAATAATTTAAAATAAAATAATTAATAAATACTTAATAATTAATTAATAAATATTATTAAAAATAATTAATAAAGATTAAATTAAATTTTATTAATAAATTAATAAAAATAAAAATATTAAGTCTATCTGATATATGTAAATATATAAATATTAAGTATACAAATAAATGGTTTATCACATGTCAGTCAGGGAAGACCAGCAGCCGTAAAAAATGAGCCATGAGTCTCAAAGACTTGATTTAAGAAAGATCTTCCATGCATGACACAACCCAGTGGCCGTTGACGTCATGGCTCTGCTCCGGGGAGTCACGACACCCCAGGCCTTTTTCCACCGAGGTACTCCAGCACCCACTGAGCCTCGGAGTCCTCTGCTAGACCATCTGGGTATGGTTGGGAGATAAGGTAATAAGGAAAGCGGGGAGGATCGGTGGGCAGTCCTAATGCGCCAGGCCCGGGGATGTTGGTCCACATGATGATCCACCACCTTCCTTGGGCTCCCACCCGGTCATGTGGCGGCACAGCTCCAAGGGCGGCTGGCAACTTCCATGTGTAGAAGAGGGGAACAGTTTGGTAAACAGCTAACCTCTGGCCCGCATCACTATAAAGAATTTCTTAAGGTTAAACACAAATGACTGACTTGTGAGAACTTTGATAAATTGGCAAAGAATTGAGCTCTGGAGGTTTTTGTTTTGCTTTTTAATCATAACACTATTTTTTTTTATATGGGTCTCACCACTGCCATTTATTAATGAGAAGGACATAGTTCGGTTCCTCTGGTGCTCGAAGGCCCTTTGTGGAGAGCGAGGACATCTAGCTAAAGGGTTTTGGGACAAACAATAGGCGCTCAGGTGTGTTTAGCATCATGCACAATCCTTGGCATGAAGTAGCTGCTCGTCATATGTTAATTCCCTTCCTTTGATATACTTTTCTTCTTCACCTTTTGACCTAAATATCTGGGGAGACACCTTTGTCACAGGGAAACCATGTTAACAATTAAAGCAATAAAATATTTCTCCCCTTGGGGAGAAAGGGATCTTCCCTTTTGGTGTGTTGGCATGCTTTCAATTTCAATATCATATTTTAAATTTGGGCTCACATTGTAAGAATTTTTTTAAGTCACCGGCTGTGTTTATTTTTTAAAACATTTACAAACTACTCAGTTTTGGTCTAGCTAGACTAAACCAAAAGAAATTAAATTAAGCTTTTATAATAAAACCTGTCTACAATGGCTCCAAGTAACCTTTTTGGTGGGTCAGAAAACCTTGTCCTTATTCATGTCTATTTGGTTGTTGCTTTCTATACGGGCTTGTCCTTTGACATTTAGTTAGGACAATCACGAGACATACAGTCATATGAAGGAGGCATTTGTCCTTTAATATCCCGCCGACCTGAGGCAAGAATTTCTGAAGCCATTTCAGGTTTACAGGGTTAAGTTTTATATTTATTGGCCCATTTTCTTATTCATCCACAGTCATCAAATTCCCTTAATCTATTGAGAAGTTACTGTAACTTATAAAGCTTCAACCTAAATTAGATTCTAAAACTAATGAAACTTAGCAAATCTAGAGCAGTAACCAAATAATATTCTCCCCTCAATGAGCACAGGATTGTTTCATTGTATTATGAATGAAGAAATTCTAGGAGTAATGGGTGGGAAATTAATCATGGCACAAGCACCAGTAACTTATACTTTATATTTTTCCCATTGGGACGTCTGATGGAGAATTTGTTCCCTCTGAGATAGAGAAATCTCACATGTAATGCAGACACATCTAGACAGAGCTCCCCTAAGATTCCCGAGTCAATTTAGAATTTCTGGTGGACTGAGAAATCACCAAAATGTGTATTAATGGAAATAATAAAAACTTTTGCATTTATTTTATTTATTTATTTATTTATTTATTTATTTATTTATTTATTTATTTTCATTTATTTATGACAGTCACAGAGAGAGAGAGAGGCAGAGATACAGGCAGAGGGAGAAGCAGGCTCCATGCACTGGGAGCCTGATGTGGGATTTGATCCCGGGTCTCCAGGATCGTGCCCTGGGCCAAAGGCAGGCGCCAAACCGCTGCGCCACCCAGGGATCCCAACTTTTGCATTTATTTGGCACTTAGTATGCACTAGACTCTCAAGCTGTGCTTCATAGCTGGTAGACTTATGGTTTCAACTCCAGCTGGGTGACTCCAAAATTTCTTACTTTTACCCCGACTCTGAAGACAGAACAAGACAAAAGACCTCTAGTCCTTTGGATTCACCAAGTTTGGAATCACAGAAGATTCCACCACAGTGTTCTGCTCACTTCCTGTGACACTGTAGGAAATCCATTTACCTTTCCAAATCTTCTCATTTCTAAAATGAGGATTAAACACTGTTAACTATACTGGAATTAAATTTTTTAAAAATAAAAATGAGGTTTAAAAACACTTGGAAAAATACGGTTTTCTATCTAGGTAGGTGATTATGCAAAGAACAGGTTATTATTTGGGGCTCTAGAGAAACTGAATGTCTGAATAGTCATTACAAATAGATCATTTGGCTCAGATGTGTTATCTCGGCCTTAATGTGCCGGGGTGACTGTTAGGTTGAGCGCCGTTTGGAATCGAGTACATTTCATTCCATGAGTTACAGATTAATCCAACATAACGTGTACTGGGCACCTACAGTGGGCAAAAACCCATCCCAGTGTTTCATAAGAACCACAAATATAAATGATTTGTGAGTCTAGGGCCTCTGGGTGGCTCAGTGAGTTCGGCATCTAACTCTTGATTTTTGGCCCAGGTCATGATCTCAGGGTCATGAGATCAAGCCCTGTGTTGGGCTCCACACTGAGTGCCGAGTCTGCTTGGGATTCTCTCTCTTGCTCTGCCCCTCCCCTCACTTGCTCTCTCTCTCTCTCTCTAACTAGAACCTCAAAAAAAAATGCTATGGTCTTGGTCAGCAGCATATTCTTGATGGCAGGTGATAGAAACTGAATAATAACGATGATGAAGTAGGAAATGGATTGGCTTCCCTAACCTGAAGTCGAGGGGTATCCATCCAAGTTGTCGGTGACGTCACCAGCAGTTGGTTTCTCCTCATGTCTCAGCTCTGCTTTCCTCTGAGGTGGGTGTTCCTGTAGGTAAGATGGTATTTTGTTGCTGTTGACTCACAGCTACCTTAATAACCCCAGTGCAAAAGGAAATTCTCTTTCTGAATGGTTCCACAGGAACCCCAGGTGTCATTCTTATCAGCCTGGACTGGGTCACGTGCCTACCCCTAACTATGCTTTAAGGTGAGGGGGGCAGTGCTGTTCTTTCTTTGAGTTGAACTAGGTAACGTTATACTCATTTTGTGGCCGAGGGGTGGCATCTGCAGCTCTACCAGAACAGGCGTAGAGAAGAGGTCGTTCTTCAGGGGACATAGATGGAAGCAGAGAAGTAGATGCTCACAGTAGAGATCATCCTGGCTGGGCTATGAAGGAAGCGTGGGCTTTTGACTTAGAGACAAAGGGGTGAGGTATATTTCAGGTGGAGAGTCCAACACGAATGTGATCATTTTATTTGTCCACTTGATTGGTGTGCGAGATGCCTGAGCAGATGGTAAAAACATTATTACTGAGTGTGTCTGTGAGGGTGTTTCTAGAAGAGGTTAGCGTCTGAATCTGTAGACTGAGTCAAGAAGATTGCCCTCACCGGTGTGTGGGGGCCTCATCCAACCCCTGCTGGAGGGAGGAAGGGAGGATTTGCTCTGTTTCAGCCGCCACCTCCGTGTGCTCCAGCTCTCCAACATTAGGGTGCCCCTGTTTTCGGCACCTTTAGACACAGGCTAAGTTATGCCGGTGGTTTCCCTGGTTTTCCAGCTTACCAATGGCAGGTCATAAGGCTTCGTAGCTTGTATAATTGCGTGAGCCAGTCCCTGTGATAAATCTCCTGCTCCTGTTCCTCTGGAGAACCTGACTTACACGAGTAGTGACACAAACACTGGGGATTTAGTTTGATTGAACATACACTGTATAGGAGGTTCAGTGGTAGGGTGGGGTCAGAGAGAGGAATGGTTCCAACGCCAAACAGTGAACCTGCCCTTTATTTCCTGGGCAACGAGAGGCCTCTTATATCTTTTGGGGATGGGAAGTAAAATATCCCCCACTACAGGGTGTGTCCCTCCAGAGCCAGAAGATAACTTTCCCGCTTGCAGGCCGAGCACAAGACAAGGTGCCCAGCCCGCAGCTGGGTCTCATTAAGGACTTGCGAAGGAACATCAGTTTCTTTACCAAATGTCTAATGATGGGTGCTTCTGTGTGTCAGACACTAACTGCTTTATAGGCACCTCACGGGTCGCCACAGAAACCATACGAAGGTGGTGTGCATGCTCCACCTTATAGATGAGGGCTCGGATACTCATAAGGGTCAGGTGGTAGAATGAGGATGAAACTTGAGGTCGTCCGCATTCGAATCACCGTAACATCCCCCATCGCATCAACATGACCCCATGTGATTTGTGCAACACCCGAAAGAATGTTAAGAGATTTCCACGTATACGCTTCACGGCATATCCACGAGGTAGGTGTTATCAGCTCCATTTTATGGCTGATAAAACGAAATTCAGAGCGGAGAAGTAACTCAACCGGAATCACAGGGCCAGTAACTTGAGGTGCTTGACTCGGATTCGGCAACTCTGTCCAAAATCCATTCACTTTCCCCGACCAGTTAGTTGCCCCACCAGCTGCCAGGCCCCATCGTGAGTGGCAGGGAAGATGCTCTGTGAGTGTGTGTGCGCGCGTGTGTGCACCAACTCTAACGTTCGGAGATTCTAGTCTTCCAGCAAAATATTAAATGTGCCTAGCACTCGTCTCAACTCTTTCAGATGTCAGAATGCGAGCCACACGGGCTAAAATGTAAAGATCATTGAATAAGCTCATGATTTCAGTTGGAGCATTGCTGTTTGAATTCCATGAAAAAGGGCTCAGTTAGCTTTCTTAGTATTGTATTTCTCTCTCGTACAAACATCCACGAATTCTCTGTACTAGATCCTTTTACATTCCACTGAGCTTTGAGTGTGACCTGGTTCAGGCCACGAGAGTGGTAACTCTTCCACGAAGGGCTCTTGGCAAAGTGGACTGATTTGCAAACCACTATGACCCTGTAACTTGGACTTTCATGCAACATGTGTCATATTGAGAGCATCTCGGGATCAAACCCCTGCACAAGTTAGGGGCGGAGGTGATGATCTGTTTTGTTTCATTTGACTCTGGAAGTCAGAAGAGAACAAGGATCTGTTTTTGGACGTGTCTCATGTGCTGGGAGGATGACATGAAGTGAGGCAATAAAAAATGACAGTTACGATGATAAAAAAAAAACTAACATCAATTGAGGGCTTGGGGCAGTGTTTCAGGCAATAGGTGTGGACTCTGCCTTTTAGCATGGAGGCTTGACTTGTTTTGTCTTTAGGTCATAGTTCTCCTTTTCTGGGAGAGAGGATTTTGGTGGACATTTTAATTTCATTGACATAGACACCCCACATCCCAAGACAAACCCCAAAACCCACATTAGGTTCTTGACAAGGACCCAGATGACAGTGGAATCACCCAGATGTAGATGCTGCTGATGATACGAAGTCATTTGCTTCGCATTTTGCATTAGACATATATTTGGTGTCCCTGAAAATTGTGCAAGGTGTTTGTTTCCTAAATTTTGTTTTGGGGACCCTTCATCAAGATAAGAAGCTTTTGCACAGCAAAGGATACAGTCAACAAAACTACAAGACAACCTACAGAATGGGAGAAGATATTTGCAAATGACGTATCAGATAAAGGGCTAGTTTCCAAGATCTATGAAGAACTTATTAAACTCAACACCAAAGAAACAAACAATCCAGTCATGAAATGGGCAAAAGACATGAACAGAAATCTCACAGAGGAAGACATAGACATGGCCAACATGCACATGAGAAAATGCTCCGCATCACGGGCCATCAGGGAAATACAAATCAAAACCACAATGAGATCCCACCTCACCCCAGTGAGAATGGGGAAAATTAACAAGGCAGGAAACCACAAATGTTGGAGAGGATGCGGAGAAAAGGGAACCCTCTTACACTGTTGGTGGGAATGTGAACTGGGGCAGCCACTCTGGAAAACGGTGTGGAGGTTCCTCAAAGAGTTAGAAATAGACCTACCCTACGACCCAGCAATTGCACTGTTGGGGATTTACCCCAAAGATACAGATGCAGTGAAACGCCGGGACACCTGCACCCCAATGTTCACAGCAGCAATGTCCACAATAGCCACACTGTGGAAGGAGCCTCGGTGTCCATCGACAGATGATGGATAAAGAAGCTGTGGTCTGTGTGTACAGTGGGATATTCCTCAGCCATTAGAAATGACAAATACCCACCATTTGCTTCGACATGGATGGAACTGGAGGGTATTATGCTGAGGGAAGTAAGTCAATCGGAGAAGGACAAACATTATATGGTCTCATTCATTTGGGGAATATAAAAAATAGTGAAAGGGAATAAAGGGGAAAGGAGAAAGAATGGGTGGGAAATATCAGAAAGGGAGACAGAACAAGACTCCTAACTCTGGGAAACAAACTAGGGGTGGTGGAAGGGGAGGAGGGCAGGGGGTGGGGGTGACTGGGTGATGGGCACTGAGGGGGGCACTTGACGGGATGAGCACTGGGTGTTATTCTGTATGTTGATAAATTGAACAATAAAAAATAATTTTATTATAAAAAAATAAAAATAAAAAAATAAATTCTGTTTTAAATTTCTCTACGTGCAAACATTTTTTTGTTTTAGGGAAATGTTTGGAAATGTTTGCATGTTTTCTCGTCTAAGCATTTGCTCCCAGGAGATGGGGAGTGGAGGGCAGACCACATGTGAGGGACGTGTTGGCTTGATTTTCTTCTCACCGAGTACTGGAGGAAAGACTGGGGGGAGGGTTGGGATCAGCTTTGGATAGCGCAGCATATTCCTGGCAGAAACACTGACATCTGACACCCGGAGTTGACTAACCTGGAATAAACGAGCATTTTAGGAATGGACTGTTGGATCATGCGGACTGCCAGGACTCTGGGATCAGATCACACCTTGTGGGGGGATGGAACTTCTGGGGATGGGGAAGGATATTTTCCCTGCTGATAGTTATGGGGAGAGATAGTTCCAGGCCAGGATATGAGGTGGCATTTAAATAAGGGGTAGAGAGGTTGGGATTCATGCATCCTTTATTCTCATTCTCTGTGGGACTTTTCAAGGGGACGTGGTGATGAGGTTAGACCTACAGTTGCATTTATGGTGATGGACATTGACCCTGGGTGGTGTAGGGGAGGGTAACAAGGCAGGAAGTCAGGGACAGATTCTGGTTTGAGCAGATACTCCTACTTAGGGAGTAGCTGCTTCTAAATGGCCATAAAGGAAACAACTAATGGTAGATCTGCGACTCCCCCGTAAGCCAGGGCGGGCTAAGTCGCCAGCGTAGGCCACCTATGTCTGCCAGATAGCAAATCTGACAGATCAGCCGGTGTCAGAGATTGCAGCCTGCTGGCAGGGTGAAGAGGGTGGAGGGGAGAACAAATAATAGCAAAGGTGGAGACAAACATTGTTGGACGTTCATTGAAGGCAAACCTTGTTTCATTCATTCAGGTGCATGTGGCTCCTTGCCTGGGAGAGGCTCCCACCCTGAGAGGCGGGGGGACGGGACACGGGGACAGCAGATTCACACCTCCCTTCCCACCGAGGGACAGATACCAGTTATCGACAGCTGGATTTCACATATTTCTTCTCTGGCTTTCCTCGCACGTCTATCTCTGGACAAGAGCTTACGGTTACATGGATGTAAGTTAAAGGCGGCCGTTGGATACTGTACTTGCACGACCTCGTTTCATCTTTATAACCAGCTTTAAAAGTAGGCAGGTCCAGGTTATATGTCCAGGTTATACTAGAGAAATAGGGTAGTGAGGTTGAGAGACTTGCCCCAAGCAGTAGGAGACAAGGGGGGTATCTGGCACTTGGGCCCCAGGGGGAGAGAGAGGCACATAATGGAAGCGAAGGGGCACAAGCTTCTTTAGGTCCCTTGCCCATCATCAGGGCCATGATTCGTGTTCAGTTTTGGACCCTCCTCATGCTAAATCCACTCACCCTTTCTACTTTCCCATCCTGCTCACCCTCTGCTACAGACTGTGTTCTTACCAGATTCCTATGTTTGAACCTATTCTCCACTCTGATAGTGCCAGAGGCCTCTGTCTGGGAGGTGATTACGTCGTGAGGGTGGAGCCCTCATGAATGGGAACAGCGCCCCTAATAGAGGAGACCCACAGAGCTTCTCGCCTCTTCTACCGCGAGGTACCTGTGAGCCAGGAAGGGGGCCCTCACCAGACACCGAATCCACCAGCCCCCTGATCTCGGACTTCCCACGCCTCCAGAACCGTGAGGAATACATGTCTGTTGTTCTATCAGCCGCCCATTCCGTGATCTTCTCTTTAGCAACCCAGACAAAGACTTCCTTCAAATGGCTCCCCGTTTATATCGAATTTCTTACTGTCCTAGAGCATGATAGTCCCTTTCCCATGTCTTTGTCATGCATCTCTCGTCCTTTTTGCCTGGGGTCTCCTTCCTCCTTGTACAGCTGATTAAAAAGCACTTTATCTTTTAAAAATCAGACCAATATCAAGTTTTCTAGGAAAAAAAAAGTTTAGTGTGGGGTTTAATAGCACGGCCTCTGGCTCTGTCCCTTAGCATCCGTGGGAATTCTCTGAACTTTAGTCAGCGTTATCGTATCTAAACTGTAGCCAGCAGAGCTACCTACACCCTAGGATGATTGACAGTATTAACTATAAAGGGCTTCCCGTAGATCCCGACGTAGATCCTGACGCAGAGCCCACGAGTACATGCCATTTTTTTTGTTTCTCCATGAAGGCGTCCCTGATTCTTCAAGTACAGTTAACCCCCTTCTCAGATGAGTTGTAGACACTGTTCGTGTCTTTATTATGGAATTTCTTCTATTATCTTGCAATTATCTATTTAAATACCTCTTTTTATACCACCTTATCAATCCGCCCCCCAAATCTATTTCCTATCGGTAATAGTGCGCACTCTGCCTTCCGGAAACTCTAGGCTACGGCAGTTGGAATCAGGAAAAGCCCTAGAGAGCAGACTCCGGGAATCTGTTTTGGAGCTGGATTATTCGTGGTCCAACAGCAACACGAGACCCGTACTGGTGGGAAGTGGTTGGGTGAGAACCCCTGGATGCAGTGGCCTGACAATTACTGATGTTTTCACCCATGATTAACTGGGATGGCATGAAAGGAGTAGGCGAGGCATAATTTTGTGCAGAGGCTTTGCTAAATAAACAGTTTTGGGAAAATGATAATTATGAGACTACTGGGGTCGATTAACTACATTGCAGTTCTTGGCAAAATAAAGAAAAAAAACCAAAAAGCAGAAAAATAACAACAAAACAACAACAACAACAACAACAAGGATAGATTCAGAGCAATAACCTGCCGGCTTGAAGCGTGAAAGCCATAAGGGGGCTTCATGGTTGTTTCGAAGAGCGTGGTAGCCATGGAGCAGACTGTAGGAAATCGGAGGCCAGGGCTGCAGAATGGACCAAATGCACAGCCATGGCACGAGTCTTTATTAGGACCTTGATGGAAAGACAGAGGGAGCCTCAGAGCTGGCCCAGGGACATTGGGGTGGATGAACCTGAGGATCTTGAACCCTCAAACTCCCTTGTGTGTCCAGCGTAGGAAGGAGCAGCCGCCTTCCTCTTGCCAGAGGAAGCATTGTCTCCTGCTTGGATACCGTGTGAGGCTCTGCCCTGAGACAGGGCCTCCCAGTGCTGTCCTGGGCTCCTCAAGATCAGCCTGCCTCGCTCCTCGCTTCCTCCGGAACAATACCCAGGGTCAGATCCTAGCACTTGTTGAATGAAGAGGTACTGACTGGGCCCAGGGGAAAATAGCTTATACCCACAAGGCCTGCCAGTGGTTGCCTGATGCATGCTGGTAGACCTTGGAGAAACCTTTCTGGGAATGGAATTACAAGGTATTGGAGCAGGCAGTGGAGACTCTAAGACTGGATGCGGAGAACTTTTGATGTCAGGGCCTTACTCATGACTCTGGATTTGGGATCTGGAGGAGATACGTGGGTCTTCTGGACAGGCACCTGGAAGCTTAAGGATGAAGATGAACTACAGTGAATGGGCTGGTTGCCCGAACCCCCTTGGAGGTGTCTTACGGGGTGGATCCCAAGGCTTGGGTAGGTGGAAACGTCTGAGTGGCCCCACTGAGTGGGACCTCGAGAGCGCACCAGCAGGCCATGTTTCCCAAGGCAGCCCAGGGGATACACCCTCCACCAAGAGAGTAGGGGGCTCGCTGGTGAGGGGCGCACTGGGTGTTTTTCAGTAGCTCACTGGTGGCTGTTTTATGTGGGCTTGGTCAGACAGTGAGAGACGTCTCCGTAAAATGGAGCTCTTTCCCATATAAATGTTGGATTTTGGGAATGACAGAAGCCGCTTGGCCACATCGAAGCACCAGATGCAAGACAGAAATTATGATCATAATTGGCATCAAGGCCAGAGCGGCAACTGGTGTGGCTTGTCCAACAGGGATAGGAATGGTAACTATTGTGACATTTCTGTGGTGGCGTGGGGAAGGAGGGGAGCGAGGAGGGGGCAGGGGGAGAGAGGGACTGAGACACAGAACCGGAAAGTCATTTTAGGCTTCTCAGCTTGTAACGTCAGGGAGGATGGAGAGCTAGTGGGCAGAGGCTGACGTCCGTCGGCACAACAGGAAGTCACGCTCCCTCCTTGAGCCTCCAGATCTGTATCGGTTCACAGACCCAGAACCTACTGATAGGAAGAGGCAAGAGGCGCCACATCTCCAAACTGATCTCTGAAAGAATAGTTTTGTGTAGTAAACATACGTCTGGTCCTTTCCTACAATGACCTGTGGCCGTTTGGCGGGGTGACTGCATTGGGGAAAGAGGAAACCTGGGGCTTTTGGTAGACTTCAGCTGTGAAAGGGTTTGAGCTGACAGGAATACTAGAGTTCTCCAGCTGGGGTGGAAGCCGGTGGAAGCATGGGAGTGAACGGCGTTTGGCCCCAAGTCCTTATTTTTGTGGTTATCATCCGGGGCTCCCATGGGGTAGAAAGGCTTAGCATCCGGTGAGATGCTCACCTTGGTTCTCCAAACTGTGGAGTAAGGGTCATTAACTTAGAGAAGACTAGAAGCTCCTGAAGCTGACCTCCCCCGTCCACGGCCAACAGAGTTGGTGAAATGAAGCTGCTGTTATCAAAGATTCAGGGATGCAGAGGTGGTGGTTTCCTCATTGCCCCTGTCACCAGCACGGGCTCTGCAAACACCATGGATCGTAGAGGATCATAAGGGGCTACAGAAGCTTGGCCAGGTGGCATTATAAGCACAGCTGCTAAGCTGGACGTGGTGTCTCACTGGAGCAGGTCGGAGCAGGTCCCAGCACTGTAATGTATACATTAGGTCGGTGAATACCTTCTGACCTTTTTGACCTCATCAAGTGGGGAGCAGGTCAAAAATGTTTCACCTTTGTGGGGCAGCCCCGCAGCCACCATTCACTGCCTCCCCCAGGGACCGTGTGAATCCTCCTCCCCCCCGCCCGTTGCAACACTGCCCCCGAGACACCTCAGCCAACTTAATGCCATCAGACCGTCACGCCGCCCACTGCTGATGCCATCATGCCACCGACTTGCCCGTCGTACTGGGAATATTCTCAAATGCACGAACTCACATCAAGTCAGGTGGACAGAGCAGCAATTCATTATTTGATGGCAATGTATGGAAAGGGTGTATTTGGGATGGGCACAGGGAGATCTGAAAGGCGTATGCACGTCACATAACCAGGTGGCCTCGACTCACTCCCGTATTGTATGGTGGGTGGCTGTCCACACCCTGTCAACTCACACCTGTGTTGGGGTGTTTCCTGTGACCAGCCGACAAGGAAGCAGGGGGCCCGGGCTGGTTCACACATGGGTTGGCGTGGTATGTTGGTGCCACAGCTGAAAACGGACCACTGGTCTACCGTAGCACCACTTGGGGAGCGCTGAGGACAGGAGGGAAGGGAAATCCTTCTGTTGGGCCGTGCTTCACACGCCTCGTCATCCGCTCGGTGTGAAGGGAGAAGCCGCCCTCGGTATAGATAGATGATACATAGAGAGATGATAGATGGTAGACAGACAGATAGAGAGATAGATGGTAGGTGGTAGATAGATGGATGGATGGATAGATAATGGATGATAGATGGTAGGTAGGTAGATGGATGGATAGATAGATGGATAGATAGATGGATAGATAATGGATGATAGATGATAGGTAAATAGATAGATGATAGATAAATAGATGATAGGTAGATAGATGATAAATAGATGCATAGATAGATGATAGATGGTAGATAATGATGATAGACAGATAGGTGATAGGTAGGTAAATTGATAGATGGGTAGATTAATGACAGATAGGTAGGTAGATAGATGATAGATGATAATAGATGATAGATGATAGATAATGATGATAGGTAGATAGGTAATAGATAGATGATAGATGCTGGATAGATGATGGATAGAGAGATAGACGATGGGTAGCTGATAGCTGATAGATGGGTAGATAGATTTCGGAGTGTCGGACACGGATATTCAGGAACTCTTTGCTGAATCCGGAACTCTGAAGAAGGCAGCTGTACAGCATGACCGCTCCGGGCGCAGTTTAGGAACAGCCGATGTGCACTTTGAACGGAAGGCAGATGCCCTGAAAGCCAGAAGCAGTACGACGGCGTCCCCGTGGATGGGCGCCCCGTGAACATTCAGCTCGTCTCGTCACGGACTGACACAGCGGAGACCCGCGCAGAGCATAGCAGAGGTGGGATGACTGGAAACCGGGGCTCCGGAGGTTTCGGTGGTGGTGGCGGCGGCACCAGGAGAGGCACTCGTGGAGGGAGCCGGGGCAGAGGTCGAGGCACTGGTGGGAGTTTGAAGCAGCAGCTTTCTGCAGAGGAGTTGGACGCCCAGCTGGATGCTTATGACGCCAGAGTGGACACCAGCTAAAGAGACCGGCAGATCCCCAAGTGGAGCAGGACCCAGGTGTCCCCTCCGGGCTCCCTGGCGGGAAGGGGCATGGACTGGGGCTGTGCGGCCAATGATGGATTTGTTTCTTTTATGTTTTATTTTATTTTATTTTATTTTATTTTATTTTATGTTTTAAAACACGATTTAAAAACTCATGTAAATGTTTTTTTTCTTATTTTCCTTTTTTTCTTTTTCTTTCTTTCTTTCTTTCTTTTTTTTTTTCTTTTTAAATTCTGAAGCAGCCCTGTTTTGTACCGAGTTATTTTTGGGATAAATGTTGCCGGTTGTCCTTGTGGGGAAGGTGGCGTTTTCACCTTTGCTATAATAAAACAGAGACGTGTGTGGAAAAAAAAATTTCAGATAGACAGACAGACGATAGATAGATAGACGGATAGATGATAGATAGATGATAGGAATCTTGGACAGCGGCAGGTGGCTTGGTTGGAAGAAACATGATTGGAACACAAGAGAAAGGGGAGCTGGTGGAAAGAGGTCTGTGGACAAACCCATGGCTCTGGGCCCAAAGCTTGAGGATCATTTTATGTCATGATAACGCCTGACGGAGGTTTTCAATGTCCCGGGGACAGGGGGAGAGAATAATTTGACCTGCACGCGTGGCCTTTTCTTTGGCCAGTTCTGCTCGCCACAGCCTCCAGGTGACTGGCAGCGCTGTTGCACAATAGTTTTCCAAAACCATAACAATAATATTTCTCTTCATTGCATCAGTTCCACCCTTTGACCACATTCAGTCTTTGGTTGTTGAGATGATGTGATTTATAAATTCAAAGAAACCGAGTCGTACGTGTTTCTCAGTGCAGATCACAGGGAGAGGACACAAACCACAGATGCCTATTAGGTTAGTTGCAACTCATTCCCCGCCGTGGAATACTCCATGTGAAAACAGACGGGCCTGCAGAGACAGAGGAGGATTTCCAAATTACATGTTTAAAGAGAAAAAATAGGAGGTGCCCCTGGGTGGCTCAGTGGGTTGGGCATCTGACTTTTTTTTTAATTATTAAAGATTTTATTTATTATTCATGAGAGACCCAGAGAGAGGCGCAGAGACACAGGCAGAGGGAGAGGCAGGCTCCCTGCGGGGACCCAATGTGGGACTCGATCCTGGGACCCTGGGGTCACGCCTTGAACCGAAGGCAGATGCTCAACTGCTGAGCCACCCAGTTGCCCCGGGCACCTGATTTCAGCTCAGGTCATGATCTCAGGGACCTGGGACGGGGACCAGAGTTGGGCCCTGCGCTCAGCGAGGAGTCTGCTTGAGGATCCTCCCCCTCTCCCTCCTGCCCTGCCCCTCCACCCCCCAACTCAACCATCCTCTAAAATTTCATTTCTATTTTATTCTAAAATAAAAAATTAATCTTTTTTAAAAATAAAGGGAAAAATGAGAAAAAGATGGAAAGTTCAAAATATTATGAAGAGTAAGATTTCTTTAGTATAAATAATAAATGAATATATGACTCTACATGCAGATTAAGTGATGTAGTTGATTAATTGATTTAATACTTTTAAAGTACTTCAAACTGTGTGGGCCTAATAGTTAATGTTTTGTAAGTTCTGGATTTTATTATGATATATACCATCATATATCACATTTGTAATTTAAATTATTTATTATTAGTATAGTATTAATATCTGTGGAAGAGGGTGTGAGTATGGGCCATTGAGGCTTGGTTTTGCTTTTGTACCTTTGTGTGTGGTTGTTTTTACAAAACAAATTGATATGTTAGGTTTTTCCTCCTTTTTATCTTTATTTTTATTTTTAAAAATATTTTATTTATTTATTCATGAGAGACACAGGGAGAGAGAGAGGCAGAGACACAGGCCGAGGGAGAAGCAAGCTCCATGCAGGGAGCCCGAGGCGGGACTCGATCCGGGGTCTCCAGGATCAGGCCCCCGCTGGAAGGAGGTGCTGAACTGCTGAGCCACCCGGGGCTGCCCCCCTTTTTATCTTTGAAGACATCAGGGCTTATTTGGACAATAAATTTATCAGCTATTTCTTCTTTCCTTTTTGAGACTTCTCTATTTAAAAACTTAAAAATAAATTGGCTAATAACAAAAATTACAAAAAAAAAAAAAAAAAAAAAAAAAAGAGCCCTGCAAAGGGTAATTGAGAGAGAAGAGGGTATTATCTTGAATCTGAAATAAGGTGCGAGGAGGAAAATTGTAGGTCCGTGCACCAGAGAGGTCGGGTTCTGTCCATGTACTGTTGGTGGGAACCTGGGTCAGTGTAGTTGTTGCTCCTGACTTTGCTTCCCTGTCTGTAGGATGGAAATAATGGCACCTGCTGCAGAGAGTCACCCTGAGGATTGAGATAACCCTCTCAGTACTCGGGTGGTGGTGCTGGTGGTGAGGGTGCTGGGGTGCTGGGTGTGGGGGTGCTGGGCTGGTGGTGGGGGTGTTGGTGCTGGTGCTCCTGGTGCTCCTGGTGCTCCTGCTGCTGGTGCTGCCGCTGCTGGTGCTCCTGGTGCTCCTGGTGCTGCTGCTGCTGGTGCTGCCGCTGCTGATGCTCCTGGTGCTCCTGGTGCTGCCGCTGCTGGTGCGCGTGTCTGCGAGGCGCCCCCACACGTCCGTCCACACCTACCCGCCCGCGGGAGAGCGAGCGCCGGTTTCCCGCATCCCGGGGCGGGGAGGGCGGCGGAGGAAGCGTCGTGCAGGCGGGACGAGCAGCGGGTGCCCAGCAGGTGCCCGCCCCCAGCCCCGGCTTTCCTCCGGGCCCCGCCTCTTCCCCCCCCGCCCGCGCCGCGCTCCCTCCGACGGGCGGGCCGGGCCTCGATGCCGGGGGCGCAGCGCCCCCATGTGGCCGAGGTCTGCATTGTCCCCGACGCTCGGCCGGGAAAGCCGCACCTGGAGGCCCAGCCGCACCTGGAGGCCCAGCCCCACCTGGAGGCCGAGCCGCACCTGGAGGCCCAGCCCCAACTGGAGGCCCAGCCCCACCTGGAGGCCAAGCCGCACCTGGAGGCCGATCCGCACTGGAGGCCGAGCCGCACCTGGAGACCGAGCCGCACCTGGAGGCCCAGCCCCACCTGGAGACCGAGCCGCACCTGCAGGCCGATCCGCACTGGAGGCCGAGCCGCACCTGGAGGCCGAGCCGCACCTGGAGGCCCAGCCCCACCTGGAGGCCGAGCCGCACCTGGAGGCCCAGCCCCACCTGGAGGCCCAGCCGCACCTGGAGGCCCAGCTGCACCTGGAGGCCGAGCCCCACCTGGAGGCCGAGCCCCACCTGGAGGCCCAGCCGCACCTGGAGGCTGATCTGCACCTGGAGGCTGAGCCGCACCTGGAGGCCCAGCCGCACCTGGAGGCCGATCCGCACTGGAGGCCGAGCCGCACCTGGAGGCCGAGCCGCACCTGGAGGCTGATCTGCACCTGGAGGCTGAGCCGCACCTGGAGGCCCAGCCTCACCTGGAGGCCCAGCCACACCTGGAGGCCGCGGTCGCTGTCCGGTGGAGCCGGCTGCACGGCCGTGGGCCCACGCCCTGGAGCTGGGAGGGCGGGGTGCAGGCCCGCGGGTCCCCGACACCGGGGGGTGCGGTCCGGGTGCACCTGCCTGCGGGGCCGGGCCCGCTCACCCTGCGCCGAGGCCCGCAGCCAGGTCCAGGCCCGGTCCTCGCCCGCGCTCGAGGCCCCCGTGCAAGCGGCCGCCACGTTTCAGCCCGGGTCGCTGCGGGCGGCGGGGTGCGGGGTGCGGGGTGCGGGGTGCGGGCGGCCCGAGCTCGAGACCGTCACGCGTGGGGCCGGGACCCCGCGAGCCCCGCGGCGGACACCAGGCGGGGGTCGTGGGTGCAGGACGTGCGTCCTCTCGCCCCTGCCTTGCGCACAGTGGTCCTGCTCGGCCTGGGTCCTTGCGAGGGCGGCCGCAGGTGGGGTGCGCTCCAGCCCCTCCCTTCCTCCCTCACGGCCCCCACGGTCCGTGCCGCCCTCGCCCGCCTGGCCCCGGAGCCGCCGAGCATCGCCCGCAGCCCCGAGTCCCTTCCCGGCGGCAGGTGCGGCCAGTCGGAGGCTGCAGGCGCCCGGGTCTCCTTCCGTCCCCAGCATCACGAGAAACCACGCGGCCGCCCCGCCCCCGGGATGGGCCGATCCCGTCCCCACTGGGGGGTCCCCGGCCCCGGCCACAGCCCCGGGCCCCTGCAGTCCCGCCGGCCGCCGGCAGGGGGCGCGCGGGCTGCCCCGGGACAGGCTCCGCCCGGCCGCGCTGGGGGAGGGGGCTCCTGGGGGCGACGCGCGGGCGGAGGGCCCGACCCCGTGACCCCCTGTCGGCTCCGCGCGCCCCGGGGCCTCCTTCCAGCTCCGCGGGCTGCTGTGCTCGGCGCCCAGGCGGCTGTGGAGGCTCTCCCTCCCTCCCCCTGCTCCTCCCACTGTGCTCCCCCTCCCTCCCTCCCCCCTGCTCCTCCCACTGTGCTCTCCCTCCCCTGCTCCTCCCACTGTGCTCCCCCTCCCTCCCCCTGCTCCTCCCACTGTGCTCTCCCTCCCTCCCCCTGCTCCTCCCACTGTGCTCCCCCTCCCTCCCTCCCCCTGCTCCTCCCACTGTGCTCTCCCTCCCCTGCTCCTCCCACTGTGCTCTCCCTCCCCTGCTCCTCCCACTGTGCTCCCCCTCCCTCCCCCTGCTCCTCCCACTGTGCTCTCCCTCCCTCCCCCTGCTCCTCCCACTGTGCTCCCCCTCCCTCCCTCCCCCCTGCTCCTCCCACTGTGCTCTCCCTCCCCTGCTCCTCCCACTGTGCTCCCCCTCCCTCCCCCTGCTCCTCCCACTGTGCTCTCCCTCCCCTGCTCCTCCCACTGTGCTCTCCCTCCCCTGCTCCTCCCACTGTGCTCCCCCTCCCTCCCCCTGCTCCTCCCACTGTGCTCTCCCTCCCTCCCCCTGCTCCTCCCACTGTGCTCCCCCTCCCTCCCTCCCCCCTGCTCCTCCCACTGTGCTCTCCCTCCCCTGCTCCTCCCACTGTGCTCCCCCTCCCTCCCCCTGCTCCTCCCACTGTGCTCTCCCTCCCTCCCCCTGCTCCTCCCACTGTGCTCCCCCTCCCTCCCTCCCCCCTGCTCCTCCCACTGTGCTCTCCCTCCCCTGCTCCTCCCACTGTGCTCCCCCTCCCCTGCTCCTCCCACTGTGCTCCCCCTCCCTCCCTCCCCCTGCTCCTCCCACTGTGCTCTCCCTCCCCTGCTCCTCCCACTGTGCTCCCCCTCCCCTGCTCCTCCCACTGTGCTCTCCCTCCCTCACCCTGCTCCTCCCACTGTGCTCTCCCTCCCTCCCCCTGCTCCTCCCATTGTGCTCTCCCTCCCTCCCCCTGCTCCTCCCACTGTGTTCTCCCTCCCTCTCCCTTGCTCCTCCCACTGTGCTCTCCCTCACTCCCTCCCCCCTGCTCCTCCCACTGTGTGCTCTCCCTCCATCCCTCCCCCCTGCTCCTCCCTATTGTGCTCTCCCTCCCTCCCTCTCCCCTGCTCCTCCCACTGTGTGCTCTCCCTCTCTGTCTGCTCCTCCCACTCTGCTCCCCCCCCCTGCTCCTCCTACTGTGCTCTCCCTCCTTCTCTCCCTCTGCTCCTCCCACTCTGCTCCCCCCTCTCTCTCCCTCTGCTCCTCCCCACTGTGCGCTCTCTCTCTCTCACACATAAATACATAAATCTTAAAATCCCCACAGAGCTGAGCCCGCGGCCTGAGAATGTGCAGGAGGACTGGGGCAGGGCCCTTGCAGTCCAGGCTCACTGCTGGTTTCTTACCAGGGACACCCGAGCGCAGGTCTCTTCTGTATCAAACCCCACCGTGCTGGGGGGGGGGGGGGAAGGGTGCTAGAGTTCTGCAGGGACAGGAGGACACCCATGTGTTTAAGAATTATTATCCATAAGGTTTTCAGGTGGAAAAAATGTACACTGGATTTTTTCCCTCCATATTCTACTTTTTCGGTTGGATGTTAATACCCCACATGCTTATGGGGAGTCACTTCTGTGGTGAAAGAGGGCTGACAGCACCGAGCCGAGCCGCAGAGCTGGGCAGTTGTTCCCGGGCTGCTGAGGCAGCGCGCTGGTCCTGGGTTCCTCCACGGTCCCTGCCCGACCCCTTGTCCCTAGCCTGGGCGTCCCCTGCAAGGGTCCCCTGCGCACCACCAGGGCTCGAGGGGTGTGCCCTGAACCCCCGGATCCCCCACTCTGAGACCTCCCCAAGGCCCCTCACAGGGCCCTTCAGCTGCTCCCTAACCCGGGGCCCTCAGTTGGCCCTAAGCCGTTCGAGGTCAGGTCTCTGCGCTTCAAGGGTGGCGTCCCACGCAGAAGAGGGTCCTGAAGTTAAAGGGCCGCAGGAATGGAAAGAAGGAAGGAAAGCAAGGAGGGAGGAGGGAGGAATATCTGCAACACAGGTGCTCACCCCGAGCTTAGTAGACACCCGAAGCGGCTCGTGTTCATTTAGCTCCAAGGAAGAAAAGAGCATTTCAGTCACCGATCACTTGGGGACCAGAGTCTTTCACCGGGTTGGCCGCGCGGGCATCACGTCCCTGGTGTAACACGAGGAGGCAGAACACGCGCAGGTAAAAGAAGTAATAAAGGCCTCACGTATGAGAACAAAGGACTGAGGCCTGGGACCCGCTGGACACCCGCCCGCGGCCTGGAGGAAGTGCCAGGGCCTGGGATGAGGAGGAGGAGCCCCCTCTGGGCCCGGGGCAGCCCCCCCTGCTTTCTTCTCCCTCCGCTCCAGCCCTGCCCGGCCCTCCCCTTCCTTCCTTCCTTCCTTCCTTCCTTCCTTCCTTCCTTCCTTCCTCCTCCCTCCCTCCCTCCCTTCCTTTCTCCCTCCTTCCCTTCCTCCCTCCTTCCTTCCCTCCTTCCTTCCCTCCCTCCCTCCTTCCTTCCTTCCTTCCTTCCTTCCTTCCCTCCCTCCCTCCTTCCTTCCTTCCTTCCTCCCTCCCTTCCTCCCTCCTTCCTTCCTCCTTCTTCCCTCCCTCCTTCCTTCCTCCTCCCTCCCTTCCTTTCTCCCTCCTTCCCTTGCTCCCTCCTTCCTTCCTCCCTCACTCCCTCCCTTCTTCCTCCCTCCCTTCCTCCCTCCTTCCTTCCTCCTTCCCTTCCCTCCTTCCTCCCTCCTTCTTTCCTTCCTTCCTTCCTTCCTTCCTTCCTTCCTTCCTTCCTTCCTTCCTTCTTCCTTCCTTCCTTCCCTCCTTCCCTCCTTCCCTCTCTCCTTCCTCCTTCCTTCCTCCTTCCTCCCTCCCTTCTTCCTCCCTCCCTTCCTTCTTCCTTCCTCCTTCCTTCCTTCCTCCTCCCTCCCTTCCTTTCTCCCTCCTTCCCTTCCTCCCTCCTTCCTTCCTCCCTCACTCCCTCCCTTCTTCCTCCCTCCCTTCCTCCCTCCTTCCTTCCTCCTTCTTCCCTCCTCTCCTTCCCTCCTCCTCCCTTCCTTCCTTCCTTCCTTCCTTCCTTCCTTCCTTCCTTCCTTCTTTCCTCCTCCCTCCTTCCCTCCCTCCTTCCTCCCTCCTTCTTTCCTTCCTTCCTTCCTTCCTTCCTTCCTTCCTTCCTTCCTTCTTTCCTTCCTTCCTTCCTTCCTTCCTTCCTTCCTTCCTTCCTTCCTCCCTTCCTCCTCCCTCCCTCCCTTCCTTCCTCCCTCCTTCCCTTCCTTCCTCCTTCCTTCCTTCCTTCCTTCCTTCCTTCCTTCCTTCCTTCCTTCCTTCCTTCCTCCTTCATCCCTCCCTTCCTTCTTCCTTCTTTCCTCTCTCCCTCCCTCCTTCCCTCCTTCCTTCCCTCCCTCCCTCCTTCCTTCCTTCCTTCCTTCCTTCCTTCCTTCCTTCCTTCCCTCCTTCCTTCCTTCCTTCCTTCCTTCCTTCCTTCCTTCCTTCCTTCCTCCCTCCCTTCCTCCCTCCTTCCTTCCTCCTTCCTCCCTCCCTCCTTCCCTTCCCTCCTTCTTCCTTCCTTCCTTCCTTCCTTCCTTCCTTCCTTCCTTCCTTCCTTCCTTCTTCCCTCCTCCCTCCTTCCCTTCCCTCCTTCCTCCCTCCTTCTTTCCTTCCTTCCTTCCTTCCTTCCTTCCTTCCTTCCTCCTTCCTTCCTCCTTCCTCCCCCCTTCTTCCTCCCTCCCTTCCTTCTTCCTTCCTCCTTCCTTCCTTCCTCCTCCCTCCCTTCCTTTCTCCCTCCTTCCCTTCCTCCCTCCTTCCTTCCTCCCTCACTCCCTCCCTTCTTCCTCCCTCCCTTCCTCCCTCCTTCCTTCCTCCTTCCTCCCTCCCTCCTTCCCTTCCCTCCTTCTTCCTTCCTTCCTTCCTTCCTTCCTTCCTTCTTCCCTCCTCCCTCCTTCCCTTCCCTCCTTCCTCCCTCCTTCTTTCCTTCCTTCCTTCTTTCCTCCCTTCCTCCTCCTCCCTCCCTTCCTTCCTCCCTCCATCC